>NW_028327180.1:80737975-81382559 GCF_987537825.1 Furipterus horrens
TTAGGATCTAAAACACAAAAGAAATGAACAGACCGAACAGAGACAAACTCACAGATACAGAATCAATTGATGATTCCCGATGCGAGAGCTTTGGGGAGAGGGTGGCAAAAGGCGAAGGGATTAATAATTAAGAAACTGCCAGTTATGAAGTTAGTCAGGGAGATGTCATGGGCATCATGTGGAATAGAGTCAATAATATTCTAATAACTGTGAATGGGGTAACCTATCTAACAGTAAACTGCATAGACATTAAGTGTATAGCTTCGTACATTTTTGCATGGTTCCAGAACCCGCAAAAGTACCTTCATTTCCCCTCCTCATCAATACTCCCCCAATCCAGCCATTAGCCTAACAGCTATCACCATAGATCACTTGTGCCTGTTCCTGAGCTTCAGGTATACACGGGATCATGGGACGCACGGAGTCAATGTTCTCTCACTCAACACCATGGCTGTCAGACCCACCCACGTCTTTGCACGCACTCATTGCTACATCTCTGTCCTCATCTGATCACCATCCACTGTATAAATACCCTAAAATTCATTTATCTCTTCCACTGCTGGTGGACACTCTTCCAGGTTGTGCCTTTCACGCTGACATGAATGAGTGGCCAAGGGAATACGATCCTTGGCCCGGTCACATGTCTCAGATGCCTGCACAGGTTTATCACCTCAGGGAACCAGAAAGCCTGCCGCCCACAGCCCTCGCCCCGTCCCGAGTGCCCCCGTGGGAGGTGCCCTGCAGAGCTGAGTGAGCCCTGACCAAGGCCCATGGCGCAGGTGCCCTGTGCCCTCGGGGTCCCGTCTGCGCCTGCATCACGGGGCAGCATGTGAAACACCTTCTCCCCAGCAAAAGTCACCAGGCAGTCCCGGTCCGCTGACATATGCTTCCTCCCAGACTATCTTCTAGCAAAGCCAAGTGTGTTCTGAGAGCTGATCAGGGTGTTTAAAATGGTAAATTAAAATGTAGTTCTGCTGGGAGGCCCCTCTCCAGCCACGGTCACTGGGGTGATGGAGGTACTCAGCTGGCAAAGCCAGGAGTAACTCGGGTCTTGCTCTGGCCTCGCAGCTCACGTGTGCGGATTCTTTGACGACTCCGCTGGTCAGGGCTGAGGAGAAAAACAGCTCCGCGTACCTGTCCATCGCCTGACTCCGAGGGACTCGAAAATGTGACAAGGATGAAAGGAACAGTGTGCCCAAAGTATCTCAAGTGTGGGGGACTGCCTCCCGGGTGGAGATTTACAGAGGGAGACAGACAGGGTGCCGCGACCCCGGGAAGACAGAGGCGGGGACGGAGGGGCAGGGCAGGAGCAGGAGAGGAGCTTCCGGCTTCTTCATTTATTCATTTTCTCTGACCACCACCAAAAAAATTGGAAGGGGCTTTCTGCAAAATGTGGCAGATCCTCAAAACTAAGGGAGTGAAAACTTAGCTCTTACAACAAAGCCAAAGGTAAAGTGAGAAGACAGAATTATAATTAAATACAAAAATCAGCCTCACGGAAAGTTACCAAAAGGGCAAACCAGCTCTGAGCTTCCAGAAAGCCTAGCAGAGGGAAGCATTGCATGTCACATAACTTCTCTGGTTTCACAGGACGCCTTGGGAGCAAGGGACCTTCCCGACCGCCAGCGGCTACCCCTGTGCTCAGCCCATCGCAGGCAGCTCCTGGTATGTGTGCTGATTGAAAACATGTGCCAAGAAGCCTGCAGGTGTTGCTCATGGGGAGTCTGCCAAACTGGCATTACAGCTGGCCAGCAAAGCCATGTCTGGACCCCTTTTGCAAGAGAACAGCTTGTAAGATTTTACCTCGTATGATTTCTTTTGTTGGTTTGAAAGAAAGTTACCAAACAGGACATTGAAAAAGGAAAGTGCACAGATATATGTGGGCAATTTAAATACCGAATATAAAGCACGCGCTCTGCTACCAACAGCCAGGGGAAGAAAGAGACCACCACCCCCACATCCCCTCCTCAAGAGGCAATTTACCGTTGTCTTCTTTCTTTATAGTTTTACCGCCTGCGTGTTTAAAACCTAAGAAGGACAGTCCTGTTCCTGAATGAATGGAATTACACTGAGGTACGAGTTCTGTGTCTTCATTCTTTCTGTCTTTAAAAAAAAATCCTCATTGAGGAAATGTTCATTGATTTTAGAGAAAGAGATGGGGGTGGGGAGGAGGAAAGGAGAGAGGGAGAGAAGAGAGAAACACTGACCCATTGCTTCCTGTCCATGCCCCAACCAGGGACCGAACCTGCAACTTCCAGTGCGCGGGACAACGCTCCAACCAGCTGAGCCGGCCGGCCAGGACAACGTGTTCTCGTTCTTTTGCTCAGTGTACTGTTTGGGGGACTCTACCGTGTTTTTACAGCTGCACTTTGTCCTTTGCTTGTCGCAGTGTATAAACCACACTTGATCAATACTTCCTCCTGTCCGTGCACGTTTGGTTTTGTTCCAGTCTTTGGAAGCTTGCCCGGGTTTTCCAGCCCACCCTGGGCTCTCACTTCTAGTTGACCCTTGCTCAGGCTCTCCTGGCCACCAGCCGCTGCCCAGGGAAACCCCCTCCGTTTCTGCCCAGTAGCTCCTGGCTCGGTCTCCCAGCCAGCCCCTGCACCTCTAGTTCTGGGTACCAGTCACTGTCCCGTGACCTCGTGCCTAGAGCCGTCTCATGAGCTCAGACACTTCATTAGCTTTGACTCAACTTTTACTCCCTCTTCTTCTTCTTCCTGGATTTCACCTCTGCTCTCTTTTCTAGCTCCCGGGCTAACGGCATCCAGCTCACCCGACCGCTATGGCCACGCCTGGCTTCCCGTAATTGAGACTGCGAGTGCGAACTCAATGTCTGCCACCGTCCTTTCCCCGATCCCCACTCTCTGCCCGGGCTCCTTGAATTGGATCAAAGAGCCTTATTGGGTTGGAGGACCTGAACTGCGTCTTTACAGCCACTGAAAATAGGACCCATTGGCCAGCTTCAATAAACTCCGAAGTCAATAGATACAAATGTAAAATTGACCCACTATTTCCCACAGCCAATACTGTTTTATTTCCCACCAAACTTAAGTCATGAAGGAAATTAGGTCCATGAATTCAATTGAGTGAGTTTCTTGTGCATTTAGTATGTCCTGGGCACCCTGTGAAGTGCTCTGAATTGAAAAAGTTGAAGAAAGACACAAAAGGTGGGCAGTGTAGCTTTTTGATCGCAGTCAGACCCTGCGCTCTAAGGATGACGCCAGAGCTCACACCCAGAATATTCTTGCAGTGAGCTTGTTCCTTCTGCAAAGGCACAGCCCAACCGGGGCAGTTGGGAGAGGCCCAGAACTGTTCACATATTCGACCAAAACGTCATCTTCTTCGTGGGAGGGTAGCCCCGGGATGCGAAGAGATTCGGTGTCTGCAGCATCCAGGAGGGAGGGCTCATTGTTAGCTGGGCTGCATACATTCAAAGGCTGAGGGGCCGGAGGGTGGGGGGACAAGGGACATGGCGGCAGGTCCACCAGCACAGACTCACCCAGAGCAGTGGGCAAAGCAAGAAGCAGAGACCTGGGGAGATGGAGAGCATCTGGGGGGCCCCGCCTTCCTCTGCACACACATGTGGCGGCTTGGCTTACAGTTATTTGACTCCGGTCTTGTGGGTTAAGCAGAAATGCATATGGTGGAGCCCCGCGCCCTCAGGAGCTGAGAGTCTCAGTGGAGAAACTAATCTGCACACAGATGAGCAGAGCACCCTGTGCTGGGGCAGGACGCTGAGCACCTGGTGCACCTGGGAAGGCCTCCTGGTGGAGGCAAGGCCAGGCAAGTCACATGCAGAGGTGCTAGGGGGGCAGCAGCAGCAGGAGAGCGGGGAAGGCCAGCGTTTCCGTGCTGAGTCCGCAGCCCTTTTACTTCGCAGCTTCTGTGCTCTGCCTTCTCTTTCCTTCTGTAGCTCCGGCACGTCGTGGTGCTTTGCAGAGGGTGGGCACCCGGAATGCAACTGAGTGCCCGGGTCAGCGCCACACAGGCCACTCTAGGAAGAAGGTGAAGGGGGCAAGAGGCCAACATCTTAGCCCGTCACATGTTTCTGGACCAGTAGTGGGGCCCTGTGTCTATCTACCCCCGGCTGTGATGACCATGTGGCCTTCTGTGTGCTCCGGGCTCCCTAGCGCAGTGCTGGTGACACAGTGGGCCACCCCACAGTGTTCCTGTCCTGGCTGGAGCTTACTGGTCCTCTCCTTTCCTATCTCCACCTTCCAGGGGCTTCCTGGAAGATGCCCCCGAGGGTACCTGCTTAAGGGCTGCTGACCTGGCTGGGACAGAATTAGCGACCGACCGGGCTTCAATTCCACCTCATCCGTGGGAAGCTGCTCCTCCTCCAACTGGCAAATGACTTCCAGATGCCACAACAGCTCAAGTTTTCATTGCTTGCTGCAAAGACCAAGTCTCCTCTTCCCCATGGGCAAGGCTCTGTGTCACTGAAGCACTTTTGAAAGGAGAGGACAATGAAATCCATTTTTGGTGTCATCCTACTTGGCAACAAAACAAATACAAGTCCTTTCAGCTGACAATGCACTGTGTGCTCGGATGGGGAGTCAGCCTTCCTTCTTGCATGAGCTCTGTTAGGGACTCAGGTCTTCACTCAGAAGGGATGGACTCATCTTTCTTTGACTTACTTTCTCCATTTACAAACTAGAGATAATGGTGTAGTTCCCAACCTCTCTTGTCCTACAAGGGTATTAAAATTCAGACTCTTGACCAACCTCACCCACAGGTTTCCCAAGTTCTGATAGACACATGTTTGGACAATGATGTGAGGATTCTCCTAGACACTGGCCGGTGCCCATCTGTGACTGTCTGCTGTCTCCTGTCATCCAAGTTGTCGCCTCCAAGCTCTGCCCACCTTGGCTGTACCACCTCCCACCGCCTGCCAGCCTTCTCTGCCAGCGCACCAGACACACGCACCCTGGGCCACGGCATCTGCTTCCTAACCAGCCACCTCCTGCTGTGGTTTCTCTTCCAACCACCCTGTGACTACTGCCAGAGTCTCTAGGACATCTTCCTACAATGTCCTTCTTGACAGATTGTCCCCCAGGGGTGATTGTGTCCCCTAGGGGACATTTGGCAGTGCCTAGACACATTAGTGGATATCACTACTGGGGTGGGGGTGCCACAGGCCAGGGATGCTGCTCCACCTCCTACACCTCCTACAACGCCTCCCCTGATGAAGACTTCCCTGGCTCACAACGTCACGAGGGCCAATGTCGAGGAACTCTGCCCTAGACACACACACACATACACACAGATACACACACATTCAGCGGCTTCTTAGAACCTCTAAAAAAAAGTCCAAACTTAACCTGGATTCCAGGCCCAGCACAATCAGACTTTTACCACCTCTCCAAACTTGTCTTCCTTTAGCTCCCAGCGTCCATCTATTCAGCTTGAGACCTGCCAGTTCTCGAAGTCTTTCCAAGCTCACACAGAGCTTCCCCGCCTCTGAGACCATGTAGCACTATTTGTCTGTTCCTTTCCTCACAGGACATCCTACTTCCTGGGGGCCAGGGACACTAGAGCCACTGTGCTAACACAGGGACACCACAGCGAGCAGCAAGGACGGCCATGGAAGAAATTCCTGAAAAGAGGAATGAGCCCTCTGGACATGTGATTTCATGTCAGTTTGGACAATCCATATTTCAAATGCTTAACAGCCAGCAGCTTCTGTATGGGACAGAAGTTCTGGGCTAGAATCAAATAATATCTTCATGATACTTCGGTAGGCTGAATTATCAACTTCTCTTTTGAGTACAGTGTAATGGATCCTTAACAGCCAATTGGGCTCCTTGACAAGTTTCGGAGATGGAGTAGCTTAAACAACAAACATGTATTCTGCACAGTCCTGGAGGCTGCGAAGTCCCAGGTCAAGGCGAGGGCAGGGTGGATGTCTTGCGAGAACTCTGCCGAGTTTGCGGACAGCTGCCTTCTTGCAGAATCCTAACATAGTGGGGTGGGGTGTGGGGGAGAGGACAGAGAAAGAGAGGGAGTGGGAGAGAGAGGGAGAGACAGCCCTCTCTAGTCTCTTCTTATAAGGGCGTATGCCCATCATGATCACATCAGAATTTAATCACCTCCTAAATGCCTCACGTCCAAATACGATTACATTGGAGGTTAGGGTTTCAGCATAGGACTTGGGGAGGATACCAGCATTCAGTCCATAGCAAACACCTGCGGAATTGGAAGCATGTGAGTGAGAAGCAAACGTGAGACTTTCTGTGTCTGTAATTGGGATCCAAGGAGAAACACAAAGTTAAATGAGACAATTTCTAAAATGCCCACGGCAACATCATGCGTCACAGTAAAAACTGGGAACAACCCAAAGGCCCGCTGACGGTAGAGTGGACGGGTCAGCCGCGGTCTGTTCAGCAACGACAAACAACAGCGTACAGCGACCAGCAACGACGTGGAGGAATCTCAAGCACAAATTTAGCAAAAGGATTAGACACACAAGAGTCTAGGCAGCATGATTCCTTTTCTAGAAAGGTCGGAACACAGGCAGAACTAACCTACTGTGTGAGAGAAAGGGCTGCCGATTACTTCTGGAGGGAAGGCAGGGGACAGGGAGTGGAAAGGACATGTGAATATCTGGCCTCTAACGTGTATTAACTGTTGAGGGCAGTGGTTCCATGGGAGTGTTCGAATTGTGATCATTTATTGAGCTGGCCACTTATGATGTGCATTTTCAAGGGCATGTTTATTGTGAATAATTCATATTTAGACTTGTCCTCAGAGTATCTCTTGAAAAGCAAGGCCCGATTTGCCTCAAGTCAGGAACCAGCAGTGTGTACCTGTGAGCAGAGGGGTCTCTAACATTTGGAGCTTGTTAAACCAAAGTAATGCCCATTGGTCACTGCGGCAGCTGCTACAGCCTTCCAGTGAGTCGGTCCGTCAACCAATGTTTCTTAAATGCCATCCCTCACCCAGTTCTCACGACCCTTGTGTCCAGTTTTTGGTCAGACAGCGACCTAGCCAAGCAGCCATGTGAACAGTTGCAGGACTAAGACCAGGCATGAAGTTCTAAGCCTCTCTCGATACCCCTTCCAGAATTTTCTCACCCTGGCCCTCTACCTTGGAACGTGCTCCGGGCTAAGGGAGAGAATCAGGGGAAAGGAAGGACCATAGCAAGACATCGGGAGCAGAGGTCGGAGGCTCCAGAGGCAGTCTCCTAAGATCCCAGGCAGTAAAGGCAAGTTATGTAGAAGACAGCTTGGCAGTGGATTTCTTACTTTGCCTAGAGACGAGAGTACAGTCATTGAACACCTACAGACAGTGAAGAGAGAAAACCTGCAACCCAAGAATCCTCTTCTCAGTCAAGAATGCTCTGCTCAACATGCAAGAAATACTCATGGGGATTGGCAAGAATCTGAGTATTGATCGCCCACACCTAGGGCTGTCACCTGGGCCAACCCCTGTGACCTCCATCCTGCAAGAAGCACCTGAGAATTCACTAACCAAGTAAAAACTGAATCAGAACAAACACCTCCATTTTGGAAACAGGAAGGCAAAACGAAACAAGATAGGCCAAGGTGCATCTTTTCTAACTTGGCCACAGTAGAATACTTACATTAAAAAAGACAGAGTAGAATTTTTGCAAGCCATTGTATCTAGTCAAAAGTTAATAAAGCTAGAAGGAAAAAAATAAGAATAAAGAGGGTGCCCCCCAAAATCTTAACTATTAAAATTAAGAACACAGCCATGGATCAAAGACGGACTGAAAAGTGAAATTATAAGTGGTCTCAAAAGCAATGTAAAGGAGTACAGTTTCTTCAAACCTGTGTGCAAAGCTAAAGCTAATTAGGACTTTAAAAGCTTTCTTCTTTGAAGAAAGAAATCTAAAAATGGATGCTGTATTTGTCTATAATAAGGAGAAAAAAGTAGAGCAAAATAATCCAAACAGCAAGAAGGAATTAAATCCAGGCATTTTTAAAAAAATAAAGATGAATAATTCCCAAAGCTGGTCTTTGAAAAGACTAACAAATGTCGAATTCTCATGAACCTAATTATGGAAGGATGGACGGGAAAGAGGGAGAAGGGGAAAAAGCAAATACAGAATTATAAGATAATACTTGAGCAGCAAAGGGGAAATGAGTGCTTTTGGATGAAGTATATGTTAACAAGATTAAGTGAGAAGAAATGGGAAAACTGAATAGACCAATTACCATACCACTACAAAAGGTACTGGGAACAGATGGCTTTAGGGTTTGATTCTATCAAAACTTTAAAGAACAGATCATTCCAACAATAGTTACATTATTCCAAGCTATAGGGAAATATTAAAGATTCTCTCATTTAGTTTATATAATTAATACAAAAATCCAATAAAACACAGAAGGAAAAACTATCGCCTACCCTCATTTTCATACAATAGTAGCAAATAAAATACAGCAACGCATCGAAAGAAGACACTATGACTAAGTAAGTTTTATTCAGGGGTGATGCAAATATCAAAAAATCTACACATAAAATTGATTGCAATAACAGATTAGAAGAGAAAATTCAGGCGGTCCTATCAACAGATGCTGAAAAGGCACTTAGAGAAGTTCAGCAGCCATTTTTCAAGCAGTATAAGCACAAGTATAAGAATCAACTTAAATATGTTACAGGTTGTTTACAGTTTCATTAGCCAATAACATCCTCAGCAGCAAATCACTAAAACCATCTGAAACCAGACAAGCGCGCCAGCTCTGCCAATAGGTTTTTTTGACAATGTCTTGGAGGTTTTAGCAAATACAATCAGGCAAGAAAATAAAACAATTGGCATATTTATTAAGAAAAAATAAAATTTTCTCTTGCTAATGATATAACTTTCTATCTACAAAAGGAATATAGCAAAGGAACTAAAGGTAAGGTACATATCTAAAAGTTAATAGCTTTTCCTTATGCTGCCTTAACAGAGAAATCACTTTAAAATGCTCTGTTCGTGAGAGTGATAAAATCTATCAGTACAGAAGTCAAGAAAATAAATATAAGGGTGAAAGCACGGTATCTCTACAAAGAAAACCTTAAAATGTACGGGAGCACTGGCCTGGGTGTCTTGGCTGGGGCATGATCCCATACACCGAAAGTTTGCAGGTTCGATCCCTGGTCAGGGAGCCCAAAAGAGACGACCAATTGATGTTTCTCTCCCATATTGATGTTTTTCTCTTTCTCTCTCTCTCTCTCCGTCTCTCTCTGTCTCTCTCCCTCCACCCCTTCCTCTCCAAATCCAATGAAAAAAATGTCCTCAGGTGAGAATAAAAGAAATGTGTCTGAAAGGTATAAAATGAGTTTTCCAAAGAAAGGGAAAAATGTCTTCTATGGGTGAGAAGACTTATTATAAAAATTAATCCCCCCACATAGTTATATAAAGTTAATGTAATTTCAATTGAATTGTTGACAGAATTTGCTTCACCCTGAAAATGGATAAAATTACCTTAAAGTTCATTTGGAAGAATAAGTAGATGAGAGTTAACACAGAGAAACTTGGAAGAAGAACACGAGCACTTCCTTTCCCAACTCTCTGAACCTAGTAACAAGTTACTACACTCCAATCGATATTCTATTGGCACAGGAATCAGCAAATAGATCCATTAGACAGAAACAAATACAGAGTCCCCAAAACAGATTTTCGTTCCAACTGAAAATTTAATATATGACAAAGTTGGAATGTCAAGGAGCATGACATTTATTTTTTCAAGAATATGCTCAACTTCTTATCAGGAATTATCACGTGTGGGTTGGAGAAGGAAAAAAGTCAGTCAGTCAGCGGGGACGGGGAAGGAGAGAGAGAGGGAAGAGGCAGGCAGATGTAACAACAGCAGTAGTAACACGAGCACTTCCTGAGCTTTTATTCGTTGTCAGACCCTATTCCTTAGATAGCTGTAGACATATATAGACACGTATCTGTATATATTCTCTACATTCGTATAAGCACACATTAGGTATGTATGGTCTCCATATATACAAACACTACCCAGTCTCTCTAAATTACACATATATACTGGTAACAAGACAATAGGGAAGATATCATTAGACTCTATTACTAGATGCTGAAACCGAGGCACAAAAGGGAAGTTGCCCAAGTTCACAAATCCAACAAGCGGCAGCATTGGGATTCCTCGGGCCACTGGGTGCCAGACTCTGCCCTTAACCACCGAACTCACTGTCTGCTGAGAAGGAGAGCACTGCCTGGGCTGGAAAGGGCGATGAAAACCACCTCCCGGGAGCACCTGCTTGAATTTCGCTCCCTAAGCACCTTGGCTGACCCACGCCGCTCGAGCCCTGCCCATTACATAAATGCACTTATACATGTATTTGCACAAAAGAAACTTCTGAAAAGATACAATGATATCCCTATTGCGGACCTGTAGGGATGGATGTGACATTGACAGGAGAAAGGGCAGGTTGCACAGAGCAACAATTTGATTTCCCTGAAAACAAACAAATACATGAAACCAAATGTTAAGTGTGACCCTGTATCACACATGTTCAAACTACAGATAACAGAGGTGAAGAATCGGTTCAATGGGCACCCCACCAGAAAGATGTGCAAACAAGTATGAAACGGGGAAGGATTTACGAGGAAGGCGAGACTTCGTCAAGCCATTCCTGTGAGGAGAGCTGCTGCCTTCCCATCAGTTCCAGCTCCCGATTCACCTGGGCTGCCTCTGCGCCCATGTCTGCCCCTTTCATGGTGGCAGCATCGTCACTATTTGTCTTTGGGAGGGGAAGAGGAGTGTGTTGACTGGGTTGTCATTTGTATTATGTCATTTTGTCATGAATTTGGTGTCCATTTAGAATAAAAATGGGTCCCCAGTCCCACCCTGGGAAGTCATTCAGGAGACACTCCCTTGGCCTTCGAGTGACTTGAACATCTCTGCCAGTGTCACTTTGAATATGATGAACTCATCCTTACATTCCTGTCATCTATGGGCCCAGAGCCCTGACGTGGAGCCCTGGCATCCAGCAGATGCCTCTCCACCAGCTGTGAGACCGCAGGGAGGCCGCTGAGCCTCTCGCTGCTTTGAGTCGTCGCTTCTAAAAACGTGAGGGTCCTATGAATTGACGTGTGAGACCAGAAGAGGTCAAGAAGAGCTTGTCTTTGCTTTTACTCTTCCCAACTGAAATGTCTTCCCTCTCTTCTCCACGGGCCCAGTGGTCACAGGTCCTTCAGGCCCACCCCCAAGGAGCCTTCCTTAGCTCGCAGGCCACGCAAACCACTGCCTCTCCAACTGTGGGGTACAGAGGGTCAGGGCCGGAAACCCAGCTGTCATGGGCCAATCTTGCTTCTCCTGCCCGTCTCACAGTGGAGCTTCTCCTCCCTTCCTGTGCTCACCGGGGCTGTGCCCGTCCACACCTACGCACCACAGGGCGTGGCTCCTTGACCTGGGCTTGGGTGGGGAGGGCCAGATACCAGGGCACAGGCAGGGTGCCTCTGGGCCCGTGGCCTGCTCTCCATGAAGCCCCGAGAGCCTCAAGCCACACATTCCATGAGTGACATCACCGGGGGGTGATGACCTCACGGTCTGCATCCCAGGGTAACTACGGAAACGTGAGAACCTTTCCTACCATTTCTCTAACGGACACCAACCTGTTTGGTTGCCCCAGAGAAAGACAGAGAGAGACAGAGACAATGATTGACCAGGTCATTTCCGTTGAAAGTGACTTGACCACAGTCCCCTGGGTGAATAGCGCAGCAGGTAGGTCTAAGCTGGGCATCTGTACAGGAGGGATTGGTGTACACACAAGCACATCCACTGGGGCTTGTCTATCATACCTGATAACGACCCTCACTCTAAGTAATGCCAGTGAATGGCCTGGGTCCCCATCAGAGACCCACAGTGTCCTGCTCACCACTGAGGACAACTACAAGGTCATACCTGGGCAAGTGTTCAGAAAGGTTCACATCTTATTGATGTAGCCTCCCCCTTTGGGCTACAAGATATTTCCATTCAAACCCTTTACTGGTTGGCCTCTTAGCAAAGTCAAGTACATTTTCATCGGCTCGTGATAAATAAAGAAGTTTGAAAAAGAAGTTTGGACGGTTCTTTCAAACGCAGTCACCTTCACAGTGCTGTCAAGTACACATCCACAGGGGCCCCCTCAGATACATCCCAGACTGAGCTGCTGAGTACTGGGGGGAATGGGAGAACTTACCCATGGGAAGAACGAAAGACCCAAGGGAGTGATGAAGTGATTCTGAGACTGAGGGCTGAGGAAATGGTCTCCCAGAAGGCTGTTGGGTTGATGGAAGCCCACACTTGGTACCCAGAATGCGGTTCTGAGTCTCCTGGTAACTGTTCGATCATGTGGCCTTTTTCTCATCTCCATAAAACTATCAGAGGAGTAGCGTTCATTTTGGCTGAAAAATCAGCACCAATGGGGCCTGCGAGGAGTTGCCAGGGCAGAAGGGGGTTCTGAAACAAATTTATATTAAATTATATTTTTCCCAAAACTTGGAAGGATTTTACTTCCTTAAAGCCTCAAAGTGACAGGTTGTAAGAAATTATTTCTCTGTTGTGGGAGAGATTAGGGGGCACCCAGTTTGCAATTATTTCCGGGTTCTGTTTTCTCTGGGAATGGGGGAGATATTCTGGTCTGCTGCTGCCCTAGGCCCCCAGCACCCTCTCTCTAGGGGACGTGAAGTGACGTGCCGAGGCTGTGCTTGGGGTGCCAAGCAGCTGAGAAGGCTTCAGCAAGAGCCTGGGAGAGACACGGGAGAAGGGACGTCCCGGCAGGACAACATACAGCACAAGTGAGGGGTCAGTTCTGATCTCTTTCCAACAGGTGTGCCTCGCATCTATGGCTCTACACCTGGTCGCTACCATGTCCCCTACCTAATGAGTGGAGACACCCAGGTGGGCTGGCATGGAGAGACATATTCCCTGGCTGGTGGATATCGATGCTTTGGGGACCCTGCTTTGGCCACCCCAGCAAAGAAGCCAGCCAGACGAGCCCTCAAGAGACGCCATCCCGAGGAAGACTCGGAAGAAGAACTCGGCTGCCCCAGTCCCAAACGTCAGCGGCTGGAGCACGGGTACAAGGAGCTGAGCCACCAGAAGCTCCCCCCAGCCGAGGGGGTGGCGGAGAAGCCAGCCAGACGGGCCATGAAGAGACACCATCCCGAGGAAGACTCGGACGAAGAACTCGGCTGCCCCAGTCCCAAACGTCAGCGGCTGGAGCGTGGGTACAAGGAGCTGAGCCACCGTAAGCTCCCCACAGCCGACGGGGTGGCGGAGAAGCCAGCCAGACGAGCCACGAAGAGACGCCATCCCGAGGAAGACTCGGACGAACCCCTCGGCTGCTCCAGTGCCAAACGTCAGCGGCTGGAGCGCGGGGCAAACATCTGAGCCCGCACAAGCTTGCTGGCTGAGGCACTCTGCACAAGGGACAAAAGTCTCATGGCCCACGACAGCCAATGTCCCTTTTCTCAGTCACCCCTGTGCTCACCGCTGGCCATCACAACCTGAGCCATTGCGTCTGAGCCTTCCTCAGCCAGCTCCTTCCACCTTGACAGCCCTGGGCAGGGAGCCTCTCACACCGAGGTTCCCACGGGAGACACCGCTGGCCGTCCCAGGGCTGAAGCCGGCCGGGCAGGAAGCCTTGTGCTTCTCTGGTCATCCTCGACACCTCCTGCTTGGGCAGAAGAAACACCAGCCTGCCCTCTGAGTCCAGCAGAATCCAGCAGCAGAGAGTGCAGGGGGGCCTTAGCAGGGCCCCCCCGGTCTACCAGATGGACTCCTGCCCCGCGTCATTGCCAGCGGCCGCCAACACAAACTAGGAGACTCCTTGAAGCCGTCTGTGGTAACTCGGGGAGCCTCCAGCGGGGGTCTCGGGAGCAGAATAGGGAGACTTAGGGAGGGGCTAGTTACACGAGGTGGTCAGGGAAGTCTCCTCTGAAGAGGTGCATGTTCAGTGAAGACGTGAGTGATGGGTCACGTGAGGAGCTGGGGGGAAGAGCATTCCTGGAGGGCCAGGTGGCTAATGCAAAGACCCTGAGGCAGTAATGCGGTCGGCCTGATCCAGGACCCCCAGAAAAGCCAGGTGAGGGCAGGAGTGGTGAGAGAGTGAAGACCTGATGGGGGAGGTAGCATAGACTACATGGGCCCTGTCACCCAGGGAGAGGAGTGTGGATCTTGTCCTAAGTGGCCCGGGAGGTCTGGGTGGGCTTAGAACAGGGTGGTGGCGTGGTGTGAGGGACAAGATGCAGAGGCCACTCGGACTGCCGTGGGCCGTGGCAGGGCGGTGCTGGCTGGTAGCAGTGGGCGTCTCTGCAGGTAAGGCGACAGGCAGGCCTGGGGAGTGGGGGGCGTGGGGGAGGGGCGATATCAGCAGACAAGGACGAGCCATGGTTTGGGGGGCACTGTCAGCAGCTTGTGGCCCTTGGGCGGGGCTGCAGTCACCCTGCCTGTGGACAGCACACTTGTCCTCAGGGGCCACTGCAGGGAGACTGTTGTGGCTCCTCCCCCGACACACACCCTCAGGCCAGGGAAGGTCCTGGTCACATAAGGACTTTTCCTAAGCTGGGTTAGAGGACGGAGGCACACGCACTGGGGCCCCCCAAAAGTTCCCAATGGGAATCTCAGTTAACCTACAAAAGACAGCTAATGCATCTTCCCTCAGTGACCACCCCACTGCCCACCCCTGGAGACGGGATCCCTCCTGTCTGGGTCTCATACGTGCTGTGACCAAGGCTGACATTGGCTACTGGCACTCAGGCGGTTCGGCAGTGCCCAGACACGAGGCACACAGACTCAGACCCACACGGGGAGCTCAGGAATAGGAGAGACTCCCAGCACCCCCACCAGGCCCACTGAACACACTTTAGGGCGGGCTCTGGACATGTGCACTTTGAAGAGCTTCCCGGAGCTACCAGTTTGTAGGGACCACAAGCAACAGAGAAACATGGGAAATGACACCATGGGATGCAGCCAGCAAATTCCACAACAAAACTAACAGACAAAGGTTGGGATTTTGTTCACAAATAGATTACAGGGAAGAACCTTTCATCAAGACGGCAGAGTAGGTAAGTGCTGTGCTCACCCCCCGCACCACACCCCCCGGTACCACCTCAAAATTACACCTAAACTGCAGAACAACACCCCTCGGGAACGGCCTGAAGACCAGCTGAACACAAGTCCTATACAGTGAAGGACACTCAGAAGAAGCCACGAGGAAACGCAGGTAGGAGGGCTGGCGATGCGGAAGGCACAGGCCCCACACCCACCGTGTGGCACTTAAGAGACGATGGGGGGTATGCGGGCTGCAGGGGTCCCCTTGGCAGGAGCGATGATGAGTAAGGGGTCCCAGCCCCACTGATGCTCCTCAGCCCAGGGTCCCAGTTGCTTGCTGCAGCCTCAGTTTCCCCTTAAGGGGCCCGTGCAGGGATTTACTCACCGGCACACTCAGTTGCTCTGAGCTCCAGTGTTGGGGCAGGAGCTTGGAGAGTGTCAGGGACATACAGGGAGGAACCACATGGTCTGGCTTCAGAGTGAGGGCTGGGGAGCAGCTTTCTCCCACACACAAGTGCCAGCAGAAGCCATTGTTTTGTCATTGATCCTCCCCTCACCCAGCTTGCACACCTATCAATAACTTCTATCAATGTAAATGGTTGAAATGCTCCAATCAAAAGACTACTTTCCATTGATACACAAATGAATAAAGAAATATATACAATGGAATATTTCTCAGCCATAAAAAAGAACAAAACCCATTTGGGACAATAGGGATGAATAAACCGAGAGGACATTATGCTAAGTGACACAAGTCACACAGACGAAGACAAGTACCATGTAACCTACTTACATTTAGGATCTAAAACACAAAAGAAATGAACAGACCGAACAGAGACAAACTCACAGATACAGAATCAATTGATGATTCCCGATGCGAGAGCTTTGGGGAGAGGGTGGCAAAAGGCGAAGGGATTAATAATTAAGAAACTGCCAGTTATGAAGTTAGTCAGGGAGATGTCATGGGCATCATGTGGAATAGAGTCAATAATATTCTAATAACTGTGAATGGGGTAACCTATCTAACAGTAAACTGCATAGACATTAAGTGTATAGCTTCGTACATTTTTGCATGGTTCCAGAACCCGCAAAAGTACCTTCATTTCCCCTCCTCATCAATACTCCCCCAATCCAGCCATTAGCCTAACAGCTATCACCATAGATCACTTGTGCCTGTTCCTGAGCTTCAGGTATACACGGGATCATGGGACGCACGGAGTCAATGTTCTCTCACTCAACACCATGGCTGTCAGACCCACCCACGTCTTTGCACGCACTCATTGCTACATCTCTGTCCTCATCTGATCACCATCCACTGTATAAATACCCTAAAATTCATTTATCTCTTCCACTGCTGGTGGACACTCTTCCAGGTTGTGCCTTTCACGCTGACATGAATGAGTGGCCAAGGGAATACGATCCTTGGCCCGGTCACATGTCTCAGATGCCTGCACAGGTTTATCACCTCAGGGAACCAGAAAGCCTGCCGCCCACAGCCCTCGCCCCGTCCCGAGTGCCCCCGTGGGAGGTGCCCTGCAGAGCTGAGTGAGCCCTGACCAAGGCCCATGGCGCAGGTGCCCTGTGCCCTCGGGGTCCCGTCTGCGCCTGCATCACGGGGCAGCATGTGAAACACCTTCTCCCCAGCAAAAGTCACCAGGCAGTCCCGGTCCGCTGACATATGCTTCCTCCCAGACTATCTTCTAGCAAAGCCAAGTGTGTTCTGAGAGCTGATCAGGGTGTTTAAAATGGTAAATTAAAATGTAGTTCTGCTGGGAGGCCCCTCTCCAGCCACGGTCACTGGGGTGATGGAGGTACTCAGCTGGCAAAGCCAGGAGTAACTCGGGTCTTGCTCTGGCCTCGCAGCTCACGTGTGCGGATTCTTTGACGACTCCGCTGGTCAGGGCTGAGGAGAAAAACAGCTCCGCGTACCTGTCCATCGCCTGACTCCGAGGGACTCGAAAATGTGACAAGGATGAAAGGAACAGTGTGCCCAAAGTATCTCAAGTGTGGGGGACTGCCTCCCGGGTGGAGATTTACAGAGGGAGACAGACAGGGTGCCGCGACCCCGGGAAGACAGAGGCGGGGACGGAGGGGCAGGGCAGGAGCAGGAGAGGAGCTTCCGGCTTCTTCATTTATTCATTTTCTCTGACCACCACCAAAAAAATTGGAAGGGGCTTTCTGCAAAATGTGGCAGATCCTCAAAACTAAGGGAGTGAAAACTTAGCTCTTACAACAAAGCCAAAGGTAAAGTGAGAAGACAGAATTATAATTAAATACAAAAATCAGCCTCACGGAAAGTTACCAAAAGGGCAAACCAGCTCTGAGCTTCCAGAAAGCCTAGCAGAGGGAAGCATTGCATGTCACATAACTTCTCTGGTTTCACAGGACGCCTTGGGAGCAAGGGACCTTCCCGACCGCCAGCGGCTACCCCTGTGCTCAGCCCATCGCAGGCAGCTCCTGGTATGTGTGCTGATTGAAAACATGTGCCAAGAAGCCTGCAGGTGTTGCTCATGGGGAGTCTGCCAAACTGGCATTACAGCTGGCCAGCAAAGCCATGTCTGGACCCCTTTTGCAAGAGAACAGCTTGTAAGATTTTACCTCGTATGATTTCTTTTGTTGGTTTGAAAGAAAGTTACCAAACAGGACATTGAAAAAGGAAAGTGCACAGATATATGTGGGCAATTTAAATACCGAATATAAAGCACGCGCTCTGCTACCAACAGCCAGGGGAAGAAAGAGACCACCACCCCCACATCCCCTCCTCAAGAGGCAATTTACCGTTGTCTTCTTTCTTTATAGTTTTACCGCCTGCGTGTTTAAAACCTAAGAAGGACAGTCCTGTTCCTGAATGAATGGAATTACACTGAGGTACGAGTTCTGTGTCTTCATTCTTTCTGTCTTTAAAAAAAAATCCTCATTGAGGAAATGTTCATTGATTTTAGAGAAAGAGATGGGGGTGGGGAGGAGGAAAGGAGAGAGGGAGAGAAGAGAGAAACACTGACCCATTGCTTCCTGTCCATGCCCCAACCAGGGACCGAACCTGCAACTTCCAGTGCGCGGGACAACGCTCCAACCAGCTGAGCCGGCCGGCCAGGACAACGTGTTCTCGTTCTTTTGCTCAGTGTACTGTTTGGGGGACTCTACCGTGTTTTTACAGCTGCACTTTGTCCTTTGCTTGTCGCAGTGTATAAACCACACTTGATCAATACTTCCTCCTGTCCGTGCACGTTTGGTTTTGTTCCAGTCTTTGGAAGCTTGCCCGGGTTTTCCAGCCCACCCTGGGCTCTCACTTCTAGTTGACCCTTGCTCAGGCTCTCCTGGCCACCAGCCGCTGCCCAGGGAAACCCCCTCCGTTTCTGCCCAGTAGCTCCTGGCTCGGTCTCCCAGCCAGCCCCTGCACCTCTAGTTCTGGGTACCAGTCACTGTCCCGTGACCTCGTGCCTAGAGCCGTCTCATGAGCTCAGACACTTCATTAGCTTTGACTCAACTTTTACTCCCTCTTCTTCTTCTTCCTGGATTTCACCTCTGCTCTCTTTTCTAGCTCCCGGGCTAACGGCATCCAGCTCACCCGACCGCTATGGCCACGCCTGGCTTCCCGTAATTGAGACTGCGAGTGCGAACTCAATGTCTGCCACCGTCCTTTCCCCGATCCCCACTCTCTGCCCGGGCTCCTTGAATTGGATCAAACAGCCTTATTGGGTTGGAGGACCTGAACTGCGTCTTTACAGCCACTGAAAATAGGACCCATTGGCCAGCTTCAATAAACTCCGAAGTCAATAGATACAAATGTAAAATTGACCCACTATTTCCCACAGCCAATACTGTTTTATTTCCCACCAAACTTAAGTCATGAAGGAAATTAGGTCCATGAATTCAATTGAGTGAGTTTCTTGTGCATTTAGTATGTCCTGGGCACCCTGTGAAGTGCTCTGAATTGAAAAAGTTGAAGAAAGACACAAAAGGTGGGCAGTGTAGCTTTTTGATCGCAGTCAGACCCTGCGCTCTAAGGATGACGCCAGAGCTCACACCCAGAATATTCTTGCAGTGAGCTTGTTCCTTCTGCAAAGGCACAGCCCAACCGGGGCAGTTGGGAGAGGCCCAGAACTGTTCACATATTCGACCAAAACGTCATCTTCTTCGTGGGAGGGTAGCCCCGGGATGCGAAGAGATTCGGTGTCTGCAGCATCCAGGAGGGAGGGCTCATTGTTAGCTGGGCTGCATACATTCAAAGGCTGAGGGGCCGGAGGGTGGGGGGACAAGGGACATGGCGGCAGGTCCACCAGCACAGACTCACCCAGAGCAGTGGGCAAAGCAAGAAGCAGAGACCTGGGGAGATGGAGAGCATCTGGGGGGCCCCGCCTTCCTCTGCACACACATGTGGCGGCTTGGCTTACAGTTATTTGACTCCGGTCTTGTGGGTTAAGCAGAAATGCATATGGTGGAGCCCCGCGCCCTCAGGAGCTGAGAGTCTCAGTGGAGAAACTAATCTGCACACAGATGAGCAGAGCACCCTGTGCTGGGGCAGGACGCTGAGCACCTGGTGCACCTGGGAAGGCCTCCTGGTGGAGGCAAGGCCAGGCAAGTCACATGCAGAGGTGCTAGGGGGGCAGCAGCAGCAGGAGAGCGGGGAAGGCCAGCGTTTCCGTGCTGAGTCCGCAGCCCTTTTACTTCGCAGCTTCTGTGCTCTGCCTTCTCTTTCCTTCTGTAGCTCCGGCACGTCGTGGTGCTTTGCAGAGGGTGGGCACCCGGAATGCAACTGAGTGCCCGGGTCAGCGCCACACAGGCCACTCTAGGAAGAAGGTGAAGGGGGCAAGAGGCCAACATCTTAGCCCGTCACATGTTTCTGGACCAGTAGTGGGGCCCTGTGTCTATCTACCCCCGGCTGTGATGACCATGTGGCCTTCTGTGTGCTCCGGGCTCCCTAGCGCAGTGCTGGTGACACAGTGGGCCACCCCACAGTGTTCCTGTCCTGGCTGGAGCTTACTGGTCCTCTCCTTTCCTATCTCCACCTTCCAGGGGCTTCCTGGAAGATGCCCCCGAGGGTACCTGCTTAAGGGCTGCTGACCTGGCTGGGACAGAATTAGCGACCGACCGGGCTTCAATTCCACCTCATCCGTGGGAAGCTGCTCCTCCTCCAACTGGCAAATGACTTCCAGATGCCACAACAGCTCAAGTTTTCATTGCTTGCTGCAAAGACCAAGTCTCCTCTTCCCCATGGGCAAGGCTCTGTGTCACTGAAGCACTTTTGAAAGGAGAGGACAATGAAATCCATTTTTGGTGTCATCCTACTTGGCAACAAAACAAATACAAGTCCTTTCAGCTGACAATGCACTGTGTGCTCGGATGGGGAGTCAGCCTTCCTTCTTGCATGAGCTCTGTTAGGGACTCAGGTCTTCACTCAGAAGGGATGGACTCATCTTTCTTTGACTTACTTTCTCCATTTACAAACTAGAGATAATGGTGTAGTTCCCAACCTCTCTTGTCCTACAAGGGTATTAAAATTCAGACTCTTGACCAACCTCACCCACAGGTTTCCCAAGTTCTGATAGACACATGTTTGGACAATGATGTGAGGATTCTCCTAGACACTGGCCGGTGCCCATCTGTGACTGTCTGCTATCTCCTGTCATCCAAGTTGTCGCCTCCAAGCTCTGCCCACCTTGGCTGTACCACCTCCCACCGCCTGCCAGCCTTCTCTGCCAGCGCACCAGACACACGCACCCTGGGCCACGGCATCTGCTTCCTAACCAGCCACCTCCTGCTGTGGTTTCTCTTCCAACCACCCTGTGACTACTGCCAGAGTCTCTAGGACATCTTCCTACAATGTCCTTCTTGACAGATTGTCCCCCAGGGGTGATTGTGTCCCCTAGGGGACATTTGGCAGTGCCTAGACACATTAGTGGATATCACTACTGGGGTGGGGGTGCCACAGGCCAGGGATGCTGCTCCACCTCCTACACCTCCTACAACGCCTCCCCTGATGAAGACTTCCCTGGCTCACAACGTCACGAGGGCCAATGTCGAGGAACTCTGCCCTAGACACACACACACATACACACAGATACACACACATTCAGCGGCTTCTTAGAACCTCTAAAAAAAAGTCCAAACTTAACCTGGATTCCAGGCCCAGCACAATCAGACTTTTACCACCTCTCCAAACTTGTCTTCCTTTAGCTCCCAGCGTCCATCTATTCAGCTTGAGACCTGCCAGTTCTCGAAGTCTTTCCAAGCTCACACAGAGCTTCCCCGCCTCTGAGACCATGTAGCACTATTTGTCTGTTCCTTTCCTCACAGGACATCCTACTTCCTGGGGGCCAGGGACACTAGAGCCACTGTGCTAACACAGGGACACCACAGCGAGCAGCAAGGACGGCCATGGAAGAAATTCCTGAAAAGAGGAATGAGCCCTCTGGACATGTGATTTCATGTCAGTTTGGACAATCCATATTTCAAATGCTTAACAGCCAGCAGCTTCTGTATGGGACAGAAGTTCTGGGCTAGAATCAAATAATATCTTCATGATACTTCGGTAGGCTGAATTATCAACTTCTCTTTTGAGTACAGTGTAATGGATCCTTAACAGCCAATTGGGCTCCTTGACAAGTTTCGGAGATGGAGTAGCTTAAACAACAAACATGTATTCTGCACAGTCCTGGAGGCTGCGAAGTCCCAGGTCAAGGCGAGGGCAGGGTGGATGTCTTGCGAGAACTCTGCCGAGTTTGCGGACAGCTGCCTTCTTGCAGAATCCTAACATAGTGGGGTGGGGTGTGGGGGAGAGGACAGAGAAAGAGAGGGAGTGGGAGAGAGAGGGAGAGACAGCCCTCTCTAGTCTCTTCTTATAAGGGCGTATGCCCATCATGATCACATCAGAATTTAATCACCTCCTAAATGCCTCACGTCCAAATACGATTACATTGGAGGTTAGGGTTTCAGCATAGGACTTGGGGAGGATACCAGCATTCAGTCCATAGCAAACACCTGCGGAATTGGAAGCATGTGAGTGAGAAGCAAACGTGAGACTTTCTGTGTCTGTAATTGGGATCCAAGGAGAAACACAAAGTTAAATGAGACAATTTCTAAAATGCCCACGGCAACATCATGCGTCACAGTAAAAACTGGGAACAACCCAAAGGCCCGCTGACGGTAGAGTGGACGGGTCAGCCGCGGTCTGTTCAGCAACGACAAACAACAGCGTACAGCGACCAGCAACGACGTGGAGGAATCTCAAGCACAAATTTAGCAAAAGGATTAGACACACAAGAGTCTAGGCAGCATGATTCCTTTTCTAGAAAGGTCGGAACACAGGCAGAACTAACCTACTGTGTGAGAGAAAGGGCTGCCGATTACTTCTGGAGGGAAGGCAGGGGACAGGGAGTGGAAAGGACATGTGAATATCTGGCCTCTAACGTGTATTAACTGTTGAGGGCAGTGGTTCCATGGGAGTGTTCGAATTGTGATCATTTATTGAGCTGGCCACTTATGATGTGCATTTTCAAGGGCATGTTTATTGTGAATAATTCATATTTAGACTTGTCCTCAGAGTATCTCTTGAAAAGCAAGGCCCGATTTGCCTCAAGTCAGGAACCAGCAGTGTGTACCTGTGAGCAGAGGGGTCTCTAACATTTGGAGCTTGTTAAACCAAAGTAATGCCCATTGGTCACTGCGGCAGCTGCTACAGCCTTCCAGTGAGTCGGTCCGTCAACCAATGTTTCTTAAATGCCATCCCTCACCCAGTTCTCACGACCCTTGTGTCCAGTTTTTGGTCAGACAGCGACCTAGCCAAGCAGCCATGTGAACAGTTGCAGGACTAAGACCAGGCATGAAGTTCTAAGCCTCTCTCGATACCCCTTCCAGAATTTTCTCACCCTGGCCCTCTACCTTGGAACGTGCTCCGGGCTAAGGGAGAGAATCAGGGGAAAGGAAGGACCATAGCAAGACATCGGGAGCAGAGGTCGGAGGCTCCAGAGGCAGTCTCCTAAGATCCCAGGCAGTAAAGGCAAGTTATGTAGAAGACAGCTTGGCAGTGGATTTCTTACTTTGCCTAGAGACGAGAGTACAGTCATTGAACACCTACAGACAGTGAAGAGAGAAAACCTGCAACCCAAGAATCCTCTTCTCAGTCAAGAATGCTCTGCTCAACATGCAAGAAATACTCATGGGGATTGGCAAGAATCTGAGTATTGATCGCCCACACCTAGGGCTGTCACCTGGGCCAACCCCTGTGACCTCCATCCTGCAAGAAGCACCTGAGAATTCACTAACCAAGTAAAAACTGAATCAGAACAAACACCTCCATTTTGGAAACAGGAAGGCAAAACGAAACAAGATAGGCCAAGGTGCATCTTTTCTAACTTGGCCACAGTAGAATACTTACATTAAAAAAGACAGAGTAGAATTTTTGCAAGCCATTGTATCTAGTCAAAAGTTAATAAAGCTAGAAGGAAAAAAATAAGAATAAAGAGGGTGCCCCCCAAAATCTTAACTATTAAAATTAAGAACACAGCCATGGATCAAAGACGGACTGAAAAGTGAAATTATAAGTGGTCTCAAAAGCAATGTAAAGGAGTACAGTTTCTTCAAACCTGTGTGCAAAGCTAAAGCTAATTAGGACTTTAAAAGCTTTCTTCTTTGAAGAAAGAAATCTAAAAATGGATGCTGTATTTGTCTATAATAAGGAGAAAAAAGTAGAGCAAAATAATCCAAACAGCAAGAAGGAATTAAATCCAGGCATTTTTAAAAAAATAAAGATGAATAATTCCCAAAGCTGGTCTTTGAAAAGACTAACAAATGTCGAATTCTCATGAACCTAATTATGGAAGGATGGACGGGAAAGAGGGAGAAGGGGAAAAAGCAAATACAGAATTATAAGATAATACTTGAGCAGCAAAGGGGAAATGAGTGCTTTTGGATGAAGTATATGTTAACAAGATTAAGTGAGAAGAAATGGGAAAACTGAATAGACCAATTACCATACCACTACAAAAGGTACTGGGAACAGATGGCTTTAGGGTTTGATTCTATCAAAACTTTAAAGAACAGATCATTCCAACAATAGTTACATTATTCCAAGCTATAGGGAAATATTAAAGATTCTCTCATTTAGTTTATATAATTAATACAAAAATCCAATAAAACACAGAAGGAAAAACTATCGCCTACCCTCATTTTCATACAATAGTAGCAAATAAAATACAGCAACGCATCGAAAGAAGACACTATGACTAAGTAAGTTTTATTCAGGGGTGATGCAAATATCAAAAAATCTACACATAAAATTGATTGCAATAACAGATTAGAAGAGAAAATTCAGGCGGTCCTATCAACAGATGCTGAAAAGGCACTTAGAGAAGTTCAGCAGCCATTTTTCAAGCAGTATAAGCACAAGTATAAGAATCAACTTAAATATGTTACAGGTTGTTTACAGTTTCATTAGCCAATAACATCCTCAGCAGCAAATCACTAAAACCATCTGAAACCAGACAAGCGCGCCAGCTCTGCCAATAGGTTTTTTTGACAATGTCTTGGAGGTTTTAGCAAATACAATCAGGCAAGAAAATAAAACAATTGGCATATTTATTAAGAAAAAATAAAATTTTCTCTTGCTAATGATATAACTTTCTATCTACAAAAGGAATATAGCAAAGGAACTAAAGGTAAGGTACATATCTAAAAGTTAATAGCTTTTCCTTATGCTGCCTTAACAGAGAAATCACTTTAAAATGCTCTGTTCGTGAGAGTGATAAAATCTATCAGTACAGAAGTCAAGAAAATAAATATAAGGGTGAAAGCACGGTATCTCTACAAAGAAAACCTTAAAATGTACGGGAGCACTGGCCTGGGTGTCTTGGCTGGGGCATGATCCCATACACCGAAAGTTTGCAGGTTCGATCCCTGGTCAGGGAGCCCAAAAGAGACGACCAATTGATGTTTCTCTCCCATATTGATGTTTTTCTCTTTCTCTCTCTCTCTCTCCGTCTCTCTCTGTCTCTCTCCCTCCACCCCTTCCTCTCCAAATCCAATGAAAAAAATGTCCTCAGGTGAGAATAAAAGAAATGTGTCTGAAAGGTATAAAATGAGTTTTCCAAAGAAAGGGAAAAATGTCTTCTATGGGTGAGAAGACTTATTATAAAAATTAATCCCCCCACATAGTTATATAAAGTTAATGTAATTTCAATTGAATTGTTGACAGAATTTGCTTCACCCTGAAAATGGATAAAATTACCTTAAAGTTCATTTGGAAGAATAAGTAGATGAGAGTTAACACAGAGAAACTTGGAAGAAGAACACGAGCACTTCCTTTCCCAACTCTCTGAACCTAGTAACAAGTTACTACACTCCAATCGATATTCTATTGGCACAGGAATCAGCAAATAGATCCATTAGACAGAAACAAATACAGAGTCCCCAAAACAGATTTTCGTTCCAACTGAAAATTTAATATATGACAAAGTTGGAATGTCAAGGAGCATGACATTTATTTTTTCAAGAATATGCTCAACTTCTTATCAGGAATTATCACGTGTGGGTTGGAGAAGGAAAAAAGTCAGTCAGTCAGCGGGGACGGGGAAGGAGAGAGAGAGGGAAGAGGCAGGCAGATGTAACAACAGCAGTAGTAACACGAGCACTTCCTGAGCTTTTATTCGTTGTCAGACCCTATTCCTTAGATAGCTGTAGACATATATAGACACGTATCTGTATATATTCTCTACATTCGTATAAGCACACATTAGGTATGTATGGTCTCCATATATACAAACACTACCCAGTCTCTCTAAATTACACATATATACTGGTAACAAGACAATAGGGAAGATATCATTAGACTCTATTACTAGATGCTGAAACCGAGGCACAAAAGGGAAGTTGCCCAAGTTCACAAATCCAACAAGCGGCAGCATTGGGATTCCTCGGGCCACTGGGTGCCAGACTCTGCCCTTAACCACCGAACTCACTGTCTGCTGAGAAGGAGAGCACTGCCTGGGCTGGAAAGGGCGATGAAAACCACCTCCCGGGAGCACCTGCTTGAATTTCGCTCCCTAAGCACCTTGGCTGACCCACGCCGCTCGAGCCCTGCCCATTACATAAATGCACTTATACATGTATTTGCACAAAAGAAACTTCTGAAAAGATACAATGATATCCCTATTGCGGACCTGTAGGGATGGATGTGACATTGACAGGAGAAAGGGCAGGTTGCACAGAGCAACAATTTGATTTCCCTGAAAACAAACAAATACATGAAACCAAATGTTAAGTGTGACCCTGTATCACACATGTTCAAACTACAGATAACAGAGGTGAAGAATCGGTTCAATGGGCACCCCACCAGAAAGATGTGCAAACAAGTATGAAACGGGGAAGGATTTACGAGGAAGGCGAGACTTCGTCAAGCCATTCCTGTGAGGAGAGCTGCTGCCTTCCCATCAGTTCCAGCTCCCGATTCACCTGGGCTGCCTCTGCGCCCATGTCTGCCCCTTTCATGGTGGCAGCATCGTCACTATTTGTCTTTGGGAGGGGAAGAGGAGTGTGTTGACTGGGTTGTCATTTGTATTATGTCATTTTGTCATGAATTTGGTGTCCATTTAGAATAAAAATGGGTCCCCAGTCCCACCCTGGGAAGTCATTCAGGAGACACTCCCTTGGCCTTCGAGTGACTTGAACATCTCTGCCAGTGTCACTTTGAATATGATGAACTCATCCTTACATTCCTGTCATCTATGGGCCCAGAGCCCTGACGTGGAGCCCTGGCATCCAGCAGATGCCTCTCCACCAGCTGTGAGACCGCAGGGAGGCCGCTGAGCCTCTCGCTGCTTTGAGTCGTCGCTTCTAAAAACGTGAGGGTCCTATGAATTGACGTGTGAGACCAGAAGAGGTCAAGAAGAGCTTGTCTTTGCTTTTACTCTTCCCAACTGAAATGTCTTCCCTCTCTTCTCCACGGGCCCAGTGGTCACAGGTCCTTCAGGCCCACCCCCAAGGAGCCTTCCTTAGCTCGCAGGCCACGCAAACCACTGCCTCTCCAACTGTGGGGTACAGAGGGTCAGGGCCGGAAACCCAGCTGTCATGGGCCAATCTTGCTTCTCCTGCCCGTCTCACAGTGGAGCTTCTCCTCCCTTCCTGTGCTCACCGGGGCTGTGCCCGTCCACACCTACGCACCACAGGGCGTGGCTCCTTGACCTGGGCTTGGGTGGGGAGGGCCAGATACCAGGGCACAGGCAGGGTGCCTCTGGGCCCGTGGCCTGCTCTCCATGAAGCCCCGAGAGCCTCAAGCCACACATTCCATGAGTGACATCACCGGGGGGTGATGACCTCACGGTCTGCATCCCAGGGTAACTACGGAAACGTGAGAACCTTTCCTACCATTTCTCTAACGGACACCAACCTGTTTGGTTGCCCCAGAGAAAGACAGAGAGAGACAGAGACAATGATTGACCAGGTCATTTCCGTTGAAAGTGACTTGACCACAGTCCCCTGGGTGAATAGCGCAGCAGGTAGGTCTAAGCTGGGCATCTGTACAGGAGGGATTGGTGTACACACAAGCACATCCACTGGGGCTTGTCTATCATACCTGATAACGACCCTCACTCTAAGTAATGCCAGTGAATGGCCTGGGTCCCCATCAGAGACCCACAGTGTCCTGCTCACCACTGAGGACAACTACAAGGTCATACCTGGGCAAGTGTTCAGAAAGGTTCACATCTTATTGATGTAGCCTCCCCCTTTGGGCTACAAGATATTTCCATTCAAACCCTTTACTGGTTGGCCTCTTAGCAAAGTCAAGTACATTTTCATCGGCTCGTGATAAATAAAGAAGTTTGAAAAAGAAGTTTGGACGGTTCTTTCAAACGCAGTCACCTTCACAGTGCTGTCAAGTACACATCCACAGGGGCCCCCTCAGATACATCCCAGACTGAGCTGCTGAGTACTGGGGGGAATGGGAGAACTTACCCATGGGAAGAACGAAAGACCCAAGGGAGTGATGAAGTGATTCTGAGACTGAGGGCTGAGGAAATGGTCTCCCAGAAGGCTGTTGGGTTGATGGAAGCCCACACTTGGTACCCAGAATGCGGTTCTGAGTCTCCTGGTAACTGTTCGATCATGTGGCCTTTTTCTCATCTCCATAAAACTATCAGAGGAGTAGCGTTCATTTTGGCTGAAAAATCAGCACCAATGGGGCCTGCGAGGAGTTGCCAGGGCAGAAGGGGGTTCTGAAACAAATTTATATTAAATTATATTTTTCCCAAAACTTGGAAGGATTTTACTTCCTTAAAGCCTCAAAGTGACAGGTTGTAAGAAATTATTTCTCTGTTGTGGGAGAGATTAGGGGGCACCCAGTTTGCAATTATTTCCGGGTTCTGTTTTCTCTGGGAATGGGGGAGATATTCTGGTCTGCTGCTGCCCTAGGCCCCCAGCACCCTCTCTCTAGGGGACGTGAAGTGACGTGCCGAGGCTGTGCTTGGGGTGCCAAGCAGCTGAGAAGGCTTCAGCAAGAGCCTGGGAGAGACACGGGAGAAGGGACGTCCCGGCAGGACAACATACAGCACAAGTGAGGGGTCAGTTCTGATCTCTTTCCAACAGGTGTGCCTCGCATCTATGGCTCTACACCTGGTCGCTACCATGTCCCCTACCTAATGAGTGGAGACACCCAGGTGGGCTGGCATGGAGAGACATATTCCCTGGCTGGTGGATATCGATGCTTTGGGGACCCTGCTTTGGCCACCCCAGCAAAGAAGCCAGCCAGACGAGCCCTCAAGAGACGCCATCCCGAGGAAGACTCGGAAGAAGAACTCGGCTGCCCCAGTCCCAAACGTCAGCGGCTGGAGCACGGGTACAAGGAGCTGAGCCACCAGAAGCTCCCCCCAGCCGAGGGGGTGGCGGAGAAGCCAGCCAGACGGGCCATGAAGAGACACCATCCCGAGGAAGACTCGGACGAAGAACTCGGCTGCCCCAGTCCCAAACGTCAGCGGCTGGAGCGTGGGTACAAGGAGCTGAGCCACCGTAAGCTCCCCACAGCCGACGGGGTGGCGGAGAAGCCAGCCAGACGAGCCACGAAGAGACGCCATCCCGAGGAAGACTCGGACGAACCCCTCGGCTGCTCCAGTGCCAAACGTCAGCGGCTGGAGCGCGGGGCAAACATCTGAGCCCGCACAAGCTTGCTGGCTGAGGCACTCTGCACAAGGGACAAAAGTCTCATGGCCCACGACAGCCAATGTCCCTTTTCTCAGTCACCCCTGTGCTCACCGCTGGCCATCACAACCTGAGCCATTGCGTCTGAGCCTTCCTCAGCCAGCTCCTTCCACCTTGACAGCCCTGGGCAGGGAGCCTCTCACACCGAGGTTCCCACGGGAGACACCGCTGGCCGTCCCAGGGCTGAAGCCGGCCGGGCAGGAAGCCTTGTGCTTCTCTGGTCATCCTCGACACCTCCTGCTTGGGCAGAAGAAACACCAGCCTGCCCTCTGAGTCCAGCAGAATCCAGCAGCAGAGAGTGCAGGGGGGCCTTAGCAGGGCCCCCCCGGTCTACCAGATGGACTCCTGCCCCGCGTCATTGCCAGCGGCCGCCAACACAAACTAGGAGACTCCTTGAAGCCGTCTGTGGTAACTCGGGGAGCCTCCAGCGGGGGTCTCGGGAGCAGAATAGGGAGACTTAGGGAGGGGCTAGTTACACGAGGTGGTCAGGGAAGTCTCCTCTGAAGAGGTGCATGTTCAGTGAAGACGTGAGTGATGGGTCACGTGAGGAGCTGGGGGGAAGAGCATTCCTGGAGGGCCAGGTGGCTAATGCAAAGACCCTGAGGCAGTAATGCGGTCGGCCTGATCCAGGACCCCCAGAAAAGCCAGGTGAGGGCAGGAGTGGTGAGAGAGTGAAGACCTGATGGGGGAGGTAGCATAGACTACATGGGCCCTGTCACCCAGGGAGAGGAGTGTGGATCTTGTCCTAAGTGGCCCGGGAGGTCTGGGTGGGCTTAGAACAGGGTGGTGGCGTGGTGTGAGGGACAAGATGCAGAGGCCACTCGGACTGCCGTGGGCCGTGGCAGGGCGGTGCTGGCTGGTAGCAGTGGGCGTCTCTGCAGGTAAGGCGACAGGCAGGCCTGGGGAGTGGGGGGCGTGGGGGAGGGGCGATATCAGCAGACAAGGACGAGCCATGGTTTGGGGGGCACTGTCAGCAGCTTGTGGCCCTTGGGCGGGGCTGCAGTCACCCTGCCTGTGGACAGCACACTTGTCCTCAGGGGCCACTGCAGGGAGACTGTTGTGGCTCCTCCCCCGACACACACCCTCAGGCCAGGGAAGGTCCTGGTCACATAAGGACTTTTCCTAAGCTGGGTTAGAGGACGGAGGCACACGCACTGGGGCCCCCCAAAAGTTCCCAATGGGAATCTCAGTTAACCTACAAAAGACAGCTAATGCATCTTCCCTCAGTGACCACCCCACTGCCCACCCCTGGAGACGGGATCCCTCCTGTCTGGGTCTCATACGTGCTGTGACCAAGGCTGACATTGGCTACTGGCACTCAGGCGGTTCGGCAGTGCCCAGACACGAGGCACACAGACTCAGACCCACACGGGGAGCTCAGGAATAGGAGAGACTCCCAGCACCCCCACCAGGCCCACTGAACACACTTTAGGGCGGGCTCTGGACATGTGCACTTTGAAGAGCTTCCCGGAGCTACCAGTTTGTAGGGACCACAAGCAACAGAGAAACATGGGAAATGACACCATGGGATGCAGCCAGCAAATTCCACAACAAAACTAACAGACAAAGGTTGGGATTTTGTTCACAAATAGATTACAGGGAAGAACCTTTCATCAAGACGGCAGAGTAGGTAAGTGCTGTGCTCACCCCCCGCACCACACCCCCCGGTACCACCTCAAAATTACACCTAAACTGCAGAACAACACCCCTCGGGAACGGCCTGAAGACCAGCTGAACACAAGTCCTATACAGTGAAGGACACTCAGAAGAAGCCACGAGGAAACGCAGGTAGGAGGGCTGGCGATGCGGAAGGCACAGGCCCCACACCCACCGTGTGGCACTTAAGAGACGATGGGGGGTATGCGGGCTGCAGGGGTCCCCTTGGCAGGAGCGATGATGAGTAAGGGGTCCCAGCCCCACTGATGCTCCTCAGCCCAGGGTCCCAGTTGCTTGCTGCAGCCTCAGTTTCCCCTTAAGGGGCCCGTGCAGGGATTTACTCACCGGCACACTCAGTTGCTCTGAGCTCCAGTGTTGGGGCAGGAGCTTGGAGAGTGTCAGGGACATACAGGGAGGAACCACATGGTCTGGCTTCAGAGTGAGGGCTGGGGAGCAGCTTTCTCCCACACACAAGTGCCAGCAGAAGCCATTGTTTTGTCATTGATCCTCCCCTCACCCAGCTTGCACACCTATCAATAACTTCTATCAATGTAAATGGTTGAAATGCTCCAATCAAAAGACTACTTTCCATTGATACACAAATGAATAAAGAAATATATACAATGGAATATTTCTCAGCCATAAAAAAGAACAAAACCCATTTGGGACAATAGGGATGAATAAACCGAGAGGACATTATGCTAAGTGACACAAGTCACACAGACGAAGACAAGTACCATGTAACCTACTTACATTTAGGATCTAAAACACAAAAGAAATGAACAGACCGAACAGAGACAAACTCACAGATACAGAATCAATTGATGATTCCCGATGCGAGAGCTTTGGGGAGAGGGTGGCAAAAGGCGAAGGGATTAATAATTAAGAAACTGCCAGTTATGAAGTTAGTCAGGGAGATGTCATGGGCATCATGTGGAATAGAGTCAATAATATTCTAATAACTGTGAATGGGGTAACCTATCTAACAGTAAACTGCATAGACATTAAGTGTATAGCTTCGTACATTTTTGCATGGTTCCAGAACCCGCAAAAGTACCTTCATTTCCCCTCCTCATCAATACTCCCCCAATCCAGCCATTAGCCTAACAGCTATCACCATAGATCACTTGTGCCTGTTCCTGAGCTTCAGGTATACACGGGATCATGGGACGCACGGAGTCAATGTTCTCTCACTCAACACCATGGCTGTCAGACCCACCCACGTCTTTGCACGCACTCATTGCTACATCTCTGTCCTCATCTGATCACCATCCACTGTATAAATACCCTAAAATTCATTTATCTCTTCCACTGCTGGTGGACACTCTTCCAGGTTGTGCCTTTCACGCTGACATGAATGAGTGGCCAAGGGAATACGATCCTTGGCCCGGTCACATGTCTCAGATGCCTGCACAGGTTTATCACCTCAGGGAACCAGAAAGCCTGCCGCCCACAGCCCTCGCCCCGTCCCGAGTGCCCCCGTGGGAGGTGCCCTGCAGAGCTGAGTGAGCCCTGACCAAGGCCCATGGCGCAGGTGCCCTGTGCCCTCGGGGTCCCGTCTGCGCCTGCATCACGGGGCAGCATGTGAAACACCTTCTCCCCAGCAAAAGTCACCAGGCAGTCCCGGTCCGCTGACATATGCTTCCTCCCAGACTATCTTCTAGCAAAGCCAAGTGTGTTCTGAGAGCTGATCAGGGTGTTTAAAATGGTAAATTAAAATGTAGTTCTGCTGGGAGGCCCCTCTCCAGCCACGGTCACTGGGGTGATGGAGGTACTCAGCTGGCAAAGCCAGGAGTAACTCGGGTCTTGCTCTGGCCTCGCAGCTCACGTGTGCGGATTCTTTGACGACTCCGCTGGTCAGGGCTGAGGAGAAAAACAGCTCCGCGTACCTGTCCATCGCCTGACTCCGAGGGACTCGAAAATGTGACAAGGATGAAAGGAACAGTGTGCCCAAAGTATCTCAAGTGTGGGGGACTGCCTCCCGGGTGGAGATTTACAGAGGGAGACAGACAGGGTGCCGCGACCCCGGGAAGACAGAGGCGGGGACGGAGGGGCAGGGCAGGAGCAGGAGAGGAGCTTCCGGCTTCTTCATTTATTCATTTTCTCTGACCACCACCAAAAAAATTGGAAGGGGCTTTCTGCAAAATGTGGCAGATCCTCAAAACTAAGGGAGTGAAAACTTAGCTCTTACAACAAAGCCAAAGGTAAAGTGAGAAGACAGAATTATAATTAAATACAAAAATCAGCCTCACGGAAAGTTACCAAAAGGGCAAACCAGCTCTGAGCTTCCAGAAAGCCTAGCAGAGGGAAGCATTGCATGTCACATAACTTCTCTGGTTTCACAGGACGCCTTGGGAGCAAGGGACCTTCCCGACCGCCAGCGGCTACCCCTGTGCTCAGCCCATCGCAGGCAGCTCCTGGTATGTGTGCTGATTGAAAACATGTGCCAAGAAGCCTGCAGGTGTTGCTCATGGGGAGTCTGCCAAACTGGCATTACAGCTGGCCAGCAAAGCCATGTCTGGACCCCTTTTGCAAGAGAACAGCTTGTAAGATTTTACCTCGTATGATTTCTTTTGTTGGTTTGAAAGAAAGTTACCAAACAGGACATTGAAAAAGGAAAGTGCACAGATATATGTGGGCAATTTAAATACCGAATATAAAGCACGCGCTCTGCTACCAACAGCCAGGGGAAGAAAGAGACCACCACCCCCACATCCCCTCCTCAAGAGGCAATTTACCGTTGTCTTCTTTCTTTATAGTTTTACCGCCTGCGTGTTTAAAACCTAAGAAGGACAGTCCTGTTCCTGAATGAATGGAATTACACTGAGGTACGAGTTCTGTGTCTTCATTCTTTCTGTCTTTAAAAAAAAATCCTCATTGAGGAAATGTTCATTGATTTTAGAGAAAGAGATGGGGGTGGGGAGGAGGAAAGGAGAGAGGGAGAGAAGAGAGAAACACTGACCCATTGCTTCCTGTCCATGCCCCAACCAGGGACCGAACCTGCAACTTCCAGTGCGCGGGACAACGCTCCAACCAGCTGAGCCGGCCGGCCAGGACAACGTGTTCTCGTTCTTTTGCTCAGTGTACTGTTTGGGGGACTCTACCGTGTTTTTACAGCTGCACTTTGTCCTTTGCTTGTCGCAGTGTATAAACCACACTTGATCAATACTTCCTCCTGTCCGTGCACGTTTGGTTTTGTTCCAGTCTTTGGAAGCTTGCCCGGGTTTTCCAGCCCACCCTGGGCTCTCACTTCTAGTTGACCCTTGCTCAGGCTCTCCTGGCCACCAGCCGCTGCCCAGGGAAACCCCCTCCGTTTCTGCCCAGTAGCTCCTGGCTCGGTCTCCCAGCCAGCCCCTGCACCTCTAGTTCTGGGTACCAGTCACTGTCCCGTGACCTCGTGCCTAGAGCCGTCTCATGAGCTCAGACACTTCATTAGCTTTGACTCAACTTTTACTCCCTCTTCTTCTTCTTCCTGGATTTCACCTCTGCTCTCTTTTCTAGCTCCCGGGCTAACGGCATCCAGCTCACCCGACCGCTATGGCCACGCCTGGCTTCCCGTAATTGAGACTGCGAGTGCGAACTCAATGTCTGCCACCGTCCTTTCCCCGATCCCCACTCTCTGCCCGGGCTCCTTGAATTGGATCAAAGAGCCTTATTGGGTTGGAGGACCTGAACTGCGTCTTTACAGCCACTGAAAATAGGACCCATTGGCCAGCTTCAATAAACTCCGAAGTCAATAGATACAAATGTAAAATTGACCCACTATTTCCCACAGCCAATACTGTTTTATTTCCCACCAAACTTAAGTCATGAAGGAAATTAGGTCCATGAATTCAATTGAGTGAGTTTCTTGTGCATTTAGTATGTCCTGGGCACCCTGTGAAGTGCTCTGAATTGAAAAAGTTGAAGAAAGACACAAAAGGTGGGCAGTGTAGCTTTTTGATCGCAGTCAGACCCTGCGCTCTAAGGATGACGCCAGAGCTCACACCCAGAATATTCTTGCAGTGAGCTTGTTCCTTCTGCAAAGGCACAGCCCAACCGGGGCAGTTGGGAGAGGCCCAGAACTGTTCACATATTCGACCAAAACGTCATCTTCTTCGTGGGAGGGTAGCCCCGGGATGCGAAGAGATTCGGTGTCTGCAGCATCCAGGAGGGAGGGCTCATTGTTAGCTGGGCTGCATACATTCAAAGGCTGAGGGGCCGGAGGGTGGGGGGACAAGGGACATGGCGGCAGGTCCACCAGCACAGACTCACCCAGAGCAGTGGGCAAAGCAAGAAGCAGAGACCTGGGGAGATGGAGAGCATCTGGGGGGCCCCGCCTTCCTCTGCACACACATGTGGCGGCTTGGCTTACAGTTATTTGACTCCGGTCTTGTGGGTTAAGCAGAAATGCATATGGTGGAGCCCCGCGCCCTCAGGAGCTGAGAGTCTCAGTGGAGAAACTAATCTGCACACAGATGAGCAGAGCACCCTGTGCTGGGGCAGGACGCTGAGCACCTGGTGCACCTGGGAAGGCCTCCTGGTGGAGGCAAGGCCAGGCAAGTCACATGCAGAGGTGCTAGGGGGGCAGCAGCAGCAGGAGAGCGGGGAAGGCCAGCGTTTCCGTGCTGAGTCCGCAGCCCTTTTACTTCGCAGCTTCTGTGCTCTGCCTTCTCTTTCCTTCTGTAGCTCCGGCACGTCGTGGTGCTTTGCAGAGGGTGGGCACCCGGAATGCAACTGAGTGCCCGGGTCAGCGCCACACAGGCCACTCTAGGAAGAAGGTGAAGGGGGCAAGAGGCCAACATCTTAGCCCGTCACATGTTTCTGGACCAGTAGTGGGGCCCTGTGTCTATCTACCCCCGGCTGTGATGACCATGTGGCCTTCTGTGTGCTCCGGGCTCCCTAGCGCAGTGCTGGTGACACAGTGGGCCACCCCACAGTGTTCCTGTCCTGGCTGGAGCTTACTGGTCCTCTCCTTTCCTATCTCCACCTTCCAGGGGCTTCCTGGAAGATGCCCCCGAGGGTACCTGCTTAAGGGCTGCTGACCTGGCTGGGACAGAATTAGCGACCGACCGGGCTTCAATTCCACCTCATCCGTGGGAAGCTGCTCCTCCTCCAACTGGCAAATGACTTCCAGATGCCACAACAGCTCAAGTTTTCATTGCTTGCTGCAAAGACCAAGTCTCCTCTTCCCCATGGGCAAGGCTCTGTGTCACTGAAGCACTTTTGAAAGGAGAGGACAATGAAATCCATTTTTGGTGTCATCCTACTTGGCAACAAAACAAATACAAGTCCTTTCAGCTGACAATGCACTGTGTGCTCGGATGGGGAGTCAGCCTTCCTTCTTGCATGAGCTCTGTTAGGGACTCAGGTCTTCACTCAGAAGGGATGGACTCATCTTTCTTTGACTTACTTTCTCCATTTACAAACTAGAGATAATGGTGTAGTTCCCAACCTCTCTTGTCCTACAAGGGTATTAAAATTCAGACTCTTGACCAACCTCACCCACAGGTTTCCCAAGTTCTGATAGACACATGTTTGGACAATGATGTGAGGATTCTCCTAGACACTGGCCGGTGCCCATCTGTGACTGTCTGCTGTCTCCTGTCATCCAAGTTGTCGCCTCCAAGCTCTGCCCACCTTGGCTGTACCACCTCCCACCGCCTGCCAGCCTTCTCTGCCAGCGCACCAGACACACGCACCCTGGGCCACGGCATCTGCTTCCTAACCAGCCACCTCCTGCTGTGGTTTCTCTTCCAACCACCCTGTGACTACTGCCAGAGTCTCTAGGACATCTTCCTACAATGTCCTTCTTGACAGATTGTCCCCCAGGGGTGATTGTGTCCCCTAGGGGACATTTGGCAGTGCCTAGACACATTAGTGGATATCACTACTGGGGTGGGGGTGCCACAGGCCAGGGATGCTGCTCCACCTCCTACACCTCCTACAACGCCTCCCCTGATGAAGACTTCCCTGGCTCACAACGTCACGAGGGCCAATGTCGAGGAACTCTGCCCTAGACACACACACACATACACACAGATACACACACATTCAGCGGCTTCTTAGAACCTATAGAAAAAGTCCAAACTTAACCTGGATTCCAGGCCCAGCACAATCAGACTTTTACCACCTCTCCAAACTTGTCTTCCTTTAGCTCCCAGCGTCCATCTATTCAGCTTGAGACCTGCCAGTTCTCGAAGTCTTTCCAAGCTCACACAGAGCTTCCCCGCCTCTGAGACCATGTAGCACTATTTGTCTGTTCCTTTCCTCACAGGACATCCTACTTCCTGGGGGCCAGGGACACTAGAGCCACTGTGCTAACACAGGGACACCACAGCGAGCAGCAAGGACGGCCATGGAAGAAATTCCTGAAAAGAGGAATGAGCCCTCTGGACATGCAATTTCATGTCAGTTTGGACAATCCATATTTCAAATGCTTAACAGCCAGCAGCTTCTGTATGGGACAGAAGTTCTGGGCTAGAATCAAATAATATCTTCATGATACTTCGGTAGGCTGAATTATCAACTTGTCTTTTGAGTACAGTGTAATGGATCCTTAACAGCCAACTTGGGCTCCTTGACAAGTTTCAGAGATGGAGTAGCTTAAACAACAAACATGTATTCTGCACAGTCCTGGAGGCTGCGAAGTCCCAGGTCAAGGCGAGGGCAGTGTTGATGTCCTGCGAGAACTCTGCCGAGTTTGCGGACAGCTGCCTTCTTGCAGAATCCTAACATAGTGGGGTGGGGTGCAGGGGAGAGGACAGAGAAAGAGAGGGAGAGGGAGAGAGAGGGAGAGACAGCCCTCTCTAGTCTCTTCTTATAAGGGCATATGCCCATCATGATCACATCAGAATTTAATCACCTCCTAAATGCCTCACGTCCAAATACGATTACATTGGAGGTTAGGGTTTCAGCATAGGACTTGGGGAGGATACCAGCATTCAGTCCATAGCAAACACCTGCGGAATTGGAAGCATGTGAGTGAGAAGCAAACGTGAGACTTTCTGTGTCTGTAATTGGGATCTCAAGGAGAAACACAAAGTTAAATGAGATCATTTCTAAAATGCCCACGGCAACATCATGCGTCACAGTAAAAACTGGGAACAACCCAAAGGCCCGCTGACGGTAGAGTGGACGGGTCAGCCGCGGTCTGTTCAGCAATGACAAACAACAGCGTACAGCGACCAGCAACGACGTGGAGGAATCTCAAGCACAAATTTAGCAAAAGCAGTTAGACACACAAGAGTCTAGGCAGCATGATTCCTTTTCTAGAAAGGTCGGAACACAGGCAGAACTAACCTACTGTGTGAGAGAAAGGGCTGCCGATTACTTCTGGAGGGAAGGCAGGGGACAGGGAGTGGAAAGGACATGTGAATATCTGGCCTCTAACGTGTATTAACTGTTGAGGGCAGTGGTTCCATGGGAGTGTTCGAATTGTGATCATTTATTGAGCTGGCCACTTATGATGTGCATTTTCAAGGGCATGTTTATTGTGAATAATTCATATTTAGACTTGTCCTCAGAGTATCTCTTGAAAAGCAAGGCCCGATTTGCCTCAAGTCAGGAACCAGCAGTGTGTACCTGTGAGCAGAGGGGTCTCTAACATTTGGAGCTTGTTAAACCAAAGTAATGCCCATTGGTCACTGCGGCAGCTGCTACAGCCTTCCAGTGAGCCGGTCCGTCAACCAATGTTTCTTAAATGCCATCCCTCACCCAGTTCTCACGACCCTTGTGTCCAGTTTTTGGTCAGACAGCAACCTAGCCAAGCAGCCATGTGAACAGTTGCAGGACTAAGACCAGGCATGAAGTTCTAAGCCTCTCTCGATACCCCTTCCAGAATTTTCTCACCCTGGCCCTCTACCTTGGAACGTGCTCCGGGCTAAGGGAGAGAGTCAGGGGAAAGGAACGACCATAGCAAGACATCGGGAGCAGAGGTCGGAGGCTCCAGAGGCAGTCTCCTAAGATCCCAGACAGTAAAGACAAGTTATGTAGAAGACAGCTTGGCAGTGGATTTCTTACTTTGCCTAGAGACGAGAGTACAGTCATTGAACACCTACAGACAGTGAAGAGAGAAAACCTGCAACCCAAGAATCCTCTTCTCAGTCAAGAATGCTCTGCTCAACATGCAAGAAATACTCATGGGGATTGGCAAGAATCTGAGTATTGATCGCCCACACCTAGGGCTGTCACCTGGGCCAACCCCTGTGACCTCCATCCTGCAAGAAGCACCTGAGAATTCACTAACCAAGTAAAAACTGAATCAGAACAAACACCTCCATTTTGGAAATAGGAAGGCAAAACGAAACAAGATAGGCCAAGGTGCATCTTTTCTAACTTGGCCACAGTAGAATACTTACATTAAAAAAGACAGAGTAGAATTTTTGCAAGCCATTGTATCTAGTCACGAGTTAATAAAGCTAGAAGGAAAAAAATAAGAATAAAGAGGGTGCCCCCCCAAATCTTAACTATTAAAATTAAGAACACAGCCATGGATCAAAGAGGGAATGAAAAGTGAAATTATAAGTGGTCTCAAAAGCAATGTAAGGGAGTACAGCTTCTCCAAACCTGTGTGCATAGCTAAAGCTAATTATAACTTTAAAAGCCGTCTTTAAAGAAAGAAATCTAAAAACGGATGCTGTATTTGTCTATAATAAGGAGGAAAACGTAGAGCAAAATAATCCAAACAGCAAGAAGGAATTAAATCCAGGCATTTTTAAAAAAATAAAGATGAATAATTCCCAAAGCTGGTCTTTGAAAAGACTAACAAATGTCTAATTCTCATGAACCTAATTATGGAAGGATGGACGGGAAAGAGGGAGAAGGGGAAAAAGCAAATACAGAATTATAAGATAATACTTGAGCAGCAAAGGGGAAATGAGTGCTTTTGAATGTAGTATATGTTAACAAGATTAAGTGAGAAGAAATGGGAAAACTGATTAGACCAATTACCATACCACTAAAAAGTCACTGGGAACAGATGGCATTAGAGTTTGATTCTATGAAAACTTTAAAGAACAGATCATTCCAACAATAGTTACATTATTCCAAGCTTTAGGAAAATATTAAAAATTCTCTCATTTAGTTTATATAATTAATACAAAAATCCAATAAAACACAGAAGGAAAAACTATCGCCTAACCTCATTTTGATACAATAGTAGCAAATACAATACAGCAATGCATCGAAAGAAGACACTATGACTAAGTAAGTTTTATTCAGGGGTGATGCAAATATCAAAAAATCTACACATAACATTGATTGCAATAACAGATTAGAAGAGAAAATTCAGGCGGTCCTATCAACAGATGCTGAAAAGGCACTTAGAGAAGTTCAGCAGCCATTTTTCAAGCAGTATAAGCACAAGTATAAGAATCAACTTAAATATGTTACAGGTTGTTTACAGTTTCATTAGCCAATAACATCCTCAGCAGCAAATCACTAAAACCATCTGAAACCAGACAAGCGTGTCAGCTCTGCCAATAGGGTTTTTTTCTTTCTTTTTTGACAATGTCTTGGAGGTTTTAGCAAATACAGTTAGGCAAGAGAATAAAACAATTGGCATAATTATTAAGAAAAAATAAAATTTTCTCTTGCTAATGACATAACTTTTTATCTAGAAAAGGAATATAGCAAAGGAACTAAAGGTAAGGTAGATATCTAAAAGTTAATAGCTTTTCCTTATGCTGCTTTAACAGAGAAATGATTTTAAAATGCTCTGTTCATGAGAGTGATAAAATCTATCAGTACAGAAGTCAAGAGAATAAGTATAATGGTGAAAGCATGGTATCTCTACAAAGAAAACCTTAAAATGTACGGGAGCACTGGCCTGGGTGTCTTGGCTGGAGCATGATCCCATACACCAAAAGTTTGCAGGTTCGATCCCTGGTCAGGGAGCCTAAAAGAGACGACCAACTGATGTTTCTCTCTCATATTGATGTTTCTCTCTCTCTCTCTCTCTCTCTCTCTCTCTCTCTCTCTCTCTCTCTCTCTCTCTCTCTCTCCGTCTCTCTCTCTCCGTGTCTCTCTCTGTCTCTCTCCCTCCACCCCTTCCTCTCCAAATGCAATGAAAAGAATGTCCTCAGGTGAGAATAAAAGAAATGTGTCTGAAAGGTATAAAATGAGTTTTCCATATAAAGGAAAAAATGTCTTCTATGGGTAGGAAGACTTATAAAAATTAATCCCCCCCACATAGTTATATAAAGTTAATGTAATTTCAATTGAATTGTTGACAGAATTTGCTTCACCCTGAAAATGGATAAAATTACCTTTAAAGTTCATTTGGAAGAATAAGTAGATGAGAGTTAACACAGAGAAACTTGGAAGAAAAACACGAGCACTTCCTTTTCCAACCATCTGAACCTAGTAACAAGTTACTACACTCCAATCGATATTCTATTGGCACAGGAATCAGCAAATAGATCCATTAGACAGAAACAAATACAGAGTCCACAAAACAGATTTTCGTTCCAACTGAAAATTTAATATATGACAAACTTGGAATGTCAAGGAGCATGACATTTTTTTTTTCAAGAATATGCTCAACTTCTTATCATGAATTATCATGTGTGGGTTGGAGAGGGAAAAAAGTCAGTCAGTCAGCGGGAACAGGGAAGGAGAGAGAGAGGGAAGAGGCAGGCAGATGTAACAACAGCAGTAACACGAGCACTTCCTGAGCTTTTACTCGTTGTCAGACCCTATTCCTTAGATAGCTGTAGACATATATAGACACGCATGTGTATATATTCTCTACATTCGTATAAACACACATTAGGTATGTATGGTCTCCATATATATATATACACACTATCCAGTCTCTAAATATGAAACATATATACTGGTAAGCAGCCAACAGGGAAGATATTATTACACTCTATTACTAGACGCTGAAACTGAGGCACAAAAGGGAAGTTGCCCAAGTTCACAAATCCAACAAGCGGCAGCATTGGGATTCCTCGGGCCACTGGGTCCCAGATTCTGCCCTTAACCACCGAACTCACTGTCTGCTGAAAAGGAGAGCACTGCCTGGGCTGGAAAGGGCGATGAAAACCACCTCCCGGGAGCACCTGCTTGAATTTCGCTCCCTAAGCACCTTGGCTGACCCACGCCACTCGAGCCCTGCCCATTACATAAATGCATTTATACATGTATTTGCACAAAAGCAACATTTGAAAAGATACAATGATATCCCTATTGTGGACCTGTAGGGACGGATATGACATTGACACGAGAAAGGGCAGGTTGCACAGAGCAACAATTTGATTTCCCTGAAAACAAACAAATACATGAAACCAAATGTTAAGTGGGAGCCTGTATCACACATGTTCAAACTACAGATAACAGAGGTGAAGAAGCGGTTCAATGGGCACCCCACCAGAAAGATGTGCAAACAAGTATGAAACGGGGAAGGATTTACGAGGAAGGCGAGACTTCCTCAAGCCATTCCTGTGAGGAGAGCTGCTGCCTTCCCATCAGTTCCAGCTCCCGATTCCCCTGGGCTGCCTCTGCGCCCATGTCTGCCCCTTTCATGGTGGCAGCATTGTCACTGTTTGTCTTTGGGAGGGGAAGACGAGTGTGTTGACTGGGTTGTCATTTGTATAGTGTCATTTTGTCATGAATTTGGTGTCCATTTAGAATAAAAATGGGTCCCCATTCCCACCCTGGGAAGTCATTCAGGAGACACTCCCTTGGCCTTCGAGTGACTTGAACATCTCTGCCAGTGTCACTTTGAATATGATGAACTCATCCTTACGTTCCTGTCATCTATGGGCCCAGAGCCCTGACGTGGAGCCCTGGCATCCAGCAGATGCCTCTCCACCAGCTGTGAGACCGCAGGGAGGCCGCTGAGCCTCTCGCTGCTTTGAGTCGTCGCTTCTAAAAACGTGAGGGTCCTATGAATTGACGTGTGAGACCAGAAGAGGTCAAGAGGAGCTTGTCTTTGCTTTTACTCTTCCCAACTGAAATGTCTTCCCTCTCTTCTCCACGGGCCCAGTGGTCACAGGTCCTTCAGGCCCACCCCCAAGGAGCCTTCCTTAGCTCGCAGGCCACGCAAACCGCTGCCTCTCCAACTGTGGGATGTGGAGGGTCAGGGCCGGAAACCCAGCTGTCATGGGCCAATCTTGCTTTTCCCGCCCGTCTCACAGTGGAGCTTCTCTTCCCTTCCTGTGCTCACCAGGGCTGTGCCCGTCCACACCTACGCGCCACAGGGCGTGGCTCCTTGACCTGGCCTTGGGTCGGGAGGGCCAGATAACAGGGCACAGCCAGGGTGCCTCTGGGCCCGTGGCCTGCTCTCCATGAAGCCCTGAGAGCCTCAAGCCACACATTCCATGAGTGACATCACCGGGGAGTGATGACCTCACGGTCTGCATCCCAGGGTAACTACGGAAACGTGAGAACCTTTCCTACCATTTCTCTAACGGACACCAACCTGTTTGGTTGCCCCAGAGAGAGACAGAGAGAGACAGAGACAATGATTGACCAGGTCATTTCCAATCAAAGTGACTTGACCACAGTCCCCTGGGTGAATAGCGCAGCAGGTAGGTCTAAGCTGGGCATCTGTACAGGAGGGATTGGTGTACACACAACCTCACCCACTGGGGCTTGTCTATCATACCTGAGAACGACCCTCACTCTAAGTAATGCCAGTGAATGGCCTGGGTCCCCATCAGAGACCCACAGTGTCCTGCTCACCACTGAGGACAACTACAAGGTCATACCTGGGCAAGTGTTCAGAAAGGTTCACATCTTATTGATGTAGCCTCCCCCTTTGGGCTACAAGTTATTTCCATTCAAACCCTTTACTGGTTGGCCACTTAGCAAAGTCAAGTACATTTTCATTGGCTCATGATAAATAAAGAAGTTTGAAAAAGAAGTTTGGACGGTTCTTTCAAACCCAGTCACCTTCACTGTGCTGTCCTGTACACATCCACAGGGGCCCCCTCAGATACATCCCAGACTGAGCTGCTGAGTACTGGGGGGAATGGGGGCACTTACTAATGGGAAGAACAAAAGAACCAAGGGAGTGATGAAGTGATTCAGAGACTGAGGGCTGAGGAAATGGTCTCCCAGAAGGCTGTTGGGTTGATGGAAGCCCACACTTGGTACCCAGAATGCGGTTCTGAGCCTCCTGGTAACTGATCGAGCATGTGGCCTTTTTCTCATCTCAATAAAACTATCAGAGAACTAGCGTTCAGTGTGGCTGAAAAATCAGCACCAATGGGACCTGCGAGGATTTGCCAGGGCAGAAGGGAGATCTGAAACAAATTTATATTAAATTATTTTTTTCCCAAAACTTGGAAGGATTTTATTTCCTTAAAGCCTCAAAAGTGATAGGTTGTAAGAAATTATTTCTCTGTGTGGGAGAGATTGGGGGGCACCCTGATTGCAATTTTTTTTCGGGTTCTGTCTTCTCCGGGAATGGGGGAGATATTCTGGACGGCTGCTGCCCTAGGCCCCCAGCACCCCCTCTCTAGGGGAAGTGAAGTGACGTGCCAAGGCTGTGCTCGGTGTGCCAAGCAGCTGAGAGGGCTTCAGCAAGAGCCTGGGAGAGACACGGGAGAGGGGACGTCCCGGCAGGACAACATATAGCACAAGTGAGGGGTCAGTTCTGATCTCTTTCCAACAGGTGTGCCTCGCATCTATGGCTCTACACCTGGTCGCTACCATGTCCCCTACCTAATGAGTGGAGACACCCAGGTGGGCTGGCATGGAGAGACATATTCCCTGGTTGGTGGATATCGATGCTATGGGGACCCTCCTTTGGTCACCCCAGCAAAGAAGCCAGCCAGACGAACCCTCAAGAGACGTCATCCCGAGGAAGACTCGGAAGAACAGCTCGGCTGCCCCAGTCCCAAACGTCAGCGGCTGGAGCACGGGTACAAGGAGCTGAGCCACCAGAAGCTCCCCCCAGCGCACGGGGTGGCGGAGAAGCCAGACAGACGGGCCATGAAGAGACGCCATCCCGAGGAAGACTCGGAAGAACAACTCGGCTGCCCCAGTCCCAAACGTCAGCGGCTGGAGCGTGGGTACAAGGAGCTGAGCCACCGTAAGCTCCCCACAGCCGACGGGGTGGCGGACAAGCCAGCCAGACGAGCCACGAAGAGACGCCATCCCGAGGAAGACTCGGACGAACCCCTCGGCTGCTCCAGTGCCAAACGTCAGCGGCTGGAGCGCGGGGCAAACATCTGAGCCCGCACAAGCTTGCTGGCTGAGGCACTCTGCACAAGGGACAAAAGTCTCATGGCCCAGGACAGCCAATGTCCCTTTTCTCAGTCACCCCTGTGCTCACCGCTGGCCATCACAACCTGAGCCATTGCGTCTGAGCCTTCCTCAGCCAGCTCCTTCCACCTTGACAGCCCTGGGCAGGGAGCCTCTCACACCGAGGTTCCCACGGGAGACACCGCTGGCCGTCCCAGGGCTGAAGCCGGCCGGGCAGGAAGCCTTGTGCTTCTCTGGTCATCCTCGACACCTCCTGCTTGGGCAGAAGAAACACCAGCCTGCCCTCTGAGTCCAGCAGAATCCAGCAGCAGAGAGTGCAGGGGGGCCTTAGCAGGGCCCCCCCGGTCTACCAGATGGACTCCTGCCCTGCGTCATTGCCAGCGGCCGCCAACACAAACTAGGAGACTCCTTGAAGCCGTCTGTGGTAACTCGGGGAGCCTCCAGCGGGGGTCTCGGGAGCAGAATAGGGAGACTTAGGGAGGGGCTAGTTACACGAGGTGGTCAGGGAAGGCTCCTCTGAAGAGGTGCATGTTCAGTGCAGACGTGAGTGATGGGTCACGTGAGGAGCTGGGGGGAAGAGCATTCCTGGAGGGCAGGTGGCAAATGCAAAGACCCTGAGGCAGTAATGCGGTCGGCCTGATCCAGGACCCCCAGAAAAGCCAGGTGAGGGCAGGAGTGGTGAGAGAGTGAAGACCTGATGGGGGAGGTAGCATAGACTACATGGGCCCTGTCACCCAGGAAGAGGAGTGTGGATCTTGTCCTAAGTGGCCCGGGAGGTCTGGGTGGGCTTAGAACAGGGTGGTGGCGTGGTGTGAGGGACAAGATGCAGAGGCCACTCGGACTGCCGTGGGCCGTGGCAGGGCGGTGCTGGCTGGTAGCAGTGGGCGTCTCTGCAGGTAAGGCGACAGGCAGGCCTGGGGAGTGGGGGGCGTGGGGGAGGGGCGATATCAGCAGACAAGGACGAGCCATGGTTTGGGGGGCACTGTCAGCAGCTTGTGGCCCTTGGGCGGGGCTGCAGTCACCCTGCCTGTGGACAGCACACTTGTCCTCAGGGGCCACTGCAGGGAGACTGTTGTGGCTCCTCCCCCGACACACACCCTCAGGCCAGGGAAGGTCCTGGTCACATAAGGACTTTTCCTAAGCTGGGTTAGAGGACGGAGGCACACGCACTGGGGCCCCCCAAAAGTTCCCAATGGGAATCTCAGTTAACCTACAAAAGACAGCTAATGCATCTTCCCTCAGTGACCACCCCACTGCCCACCCCTGGAGACGGGATCCCTCCTGTCTGTGTCTGATACGTGCTGTGACCAAGGCTGACATTGGCTACTGGCACTCAGGCGGTTCGGCAGTGCCCAGACACGAGGCACACAGACTCAGACCCACACGGGGAGCTCAGGAATAGGAGAGACTCCCAGCACCCCCACCAGGCCCACTGAACACACTTTAGGGCGGGCTCTGGACATGTGCACTTTGAAGAGCTTCCCGGAGCTACCAGTTTGTAGGGACCACAAGCAACAGAGAAACATGGGAAATGACACCATGGGATGCAGCCAGCAAATTCCACAACAAAACTAACAGACAAAGGATGGGATTTTGTTCACAAATAGATTACAGGGAAGAACCTTTCATCAAGACGGCAGAGTAGGTAAGTGCTGTGCTCACCCCCCGCACCACACCCCCCGGTACCACCTCAAAATTACACCTAAACTGCAGAACAACACCCCTCGGGAACGGCCTGAAGACCAGCTGAACACAAGTCCTATACAGTGAAGGACACTCAGAAGAAGCCACGAGGAAACGCAGGTAGGAGGGCTGGCGATGCGGAAGGCACAGGCCCCACACCCACCGTGTGGCACTTAAGAGACGATGGGGGGTATGCGGGCTGCAGGGGTCCCCTTGGCAGGAGCGATGATGAGTAAGGGGTCCCAGCCCCACTGATGCTCCTCAGCCCAGGGTCCCAGTTGCTTGCTGCAGCCTCAGTTTCCCCTTAAGGGGCCCGTGCAGGGATTTACTCACCGGCACACTCAGTTGCTCTGAGCTCCAGTGTTGGGGCAGGAGCTTGGAGAGTGTCAGGGACATACAGGGAGGAACCACATGGTCTGGCTTCAGAGTGAGGGCTGGGGAGCAGCTTTCTCCCACACACAAGTGCCAGCAGAAGCCATTGTTTTGTCATTGATCCTCCCCTCACCCAGCTTGCACACCTATCAATAACTTCTATCAATGTAAATGGTTGAAATGCTCCAATCAAAAGACTACTTTCCATTGATACACAAATGAATAAAGAAATATATACAATGGAATATTTCTCAGCCATAAAAAAGAACAAAACCCATTTGGGACAATAGGGATGAATAAACCGAGAGGACATTATGCTAAGTGACACAAGTCACACAGACGAAGACAAGTACCATGTAACCTACTTACATTTAGGATCTAAAACACAAAAGAAATGAACAGACTGAACAGAGACAAACTCACAGATACAGAATCAATTGATGATTCCCGATGCGAGAGCTTTGGGGAGAGGGTGGCAAAAGGCGAAGGGATTAATAATTAAGAAACTGCCAGTTATGAAGTTAGTCAGGGAGATGTCATGGGCATCATGTGGAATAGAGTCAATAATATTCTAATAACTGTGAATGGGGTAACCTATCTAACAGTAAACTGCATAGACATTAAGTGTATAGCTTCGTACATTTTTGCATGGTTCCAGAACCCGCAAAAGTACCTTCATGTCCCCTCCTCATCAATACTCCCCCAATCCAGCCATTAGCCTAACAGCTATCACCATTGATCACTTGTGCCTGTTCCTGAGCTTCAGGTATACACGGGATCATGGGACGCACGGAGTCAATGTTCTCTCACTCAACACCATGGCTGTCAGACCCACCCACGTCTTTGCACGCACTCATTGCTACATCTCTGTCCTCATCTGATCACCATCCACTGTATAAATACCCTAAAATTCATTTATCTCTTCCACTGCTGGTGGACACTCTTCCAGGTTGTGCCTTTCACGCTGACATGAATGAGTGGCCAAGGGAATACGATCCTTGGCCCGGTCACATGTCTCAGATGCCTGCACAGGTTTATCACCTAAGGGAACCAGAAAGCCTGCCGCCCACAGCCCTCGCCCCGTCCCGAGTGCCCCCGTGGGAGGTGCCCTGCAGAGCTGAGTGAGCCCTGACCAAGGCCCATGGCGCAGGTGCCCTGTGCCCTCGGGGTCCCGTCTGCGCCTGCATCACGGGGCAGCATGTGAAACACCTTCTCCCCAGCAAAAGTCACCAGGCAGTCCCGGTCCGCTGACATATGCTTCCTCCCAGACTATCTTCTAGCAAAGCCAAGTGTGTTCTGAGAGCTGATCAGGGTGTTTAAAATGGTAAATTAAAATGTAGTTCTGCTGGGAGGCCCCTCTCCAGCCACGGTCACTGGGGTGATGGAGGTACTCAGCTGGCAAAGCCAGGAGTAACTCGGGTCTTGCTCTGGCCTCGCAGCTCACGTGTGCGGATTCTTTGACGACTCCGCTGGTCAGGGCTGAGGAGAAAAACAGCTCCGCGTACCTGTCCATCGCCTGACTCCGAGGGACTCGAAAATGTGACAAGAATGAAAGGAACAGTGTGCCCAAAGTATCTCAAGTGTGGGGGACTGCCTCCCGGGTGGAGATTTACAGAGGGAGACAGACAGGGTGCCGCGACCCCGGGAAGACAGAGGCGGGGACGGAGGGGCAGGGCAGGAGCAGGAGAGGAGCTTCCGGCTTCTTCGTTTATTCATTTTCTCTGACCACCACCAAAAAAATTGGAAGGGGCTTTCTGCAAAATGTGGCAGATCCTCAAAACTAAGGGAGTGAAAACTTAGCTCTTACAACAAAGCCAAAGGTAAAGTGAGAAGACAGAATTATAATTAAATACAAAAATCAGCCTCACGGAAAGTTACCAAAAGGGCAAACCAGCTCTGAGCTTCCAGAAAGCCTAGCAGAGGGAAGCATTGCATGTCACATAACTTCTCTGGTTTCACAGGACGCCTTGGGAGCAAGGGACCTTCCCGACCGCCAGTGGCTACCCCTGTGCTCAGCCCATCGCAGGCAGCTCCTGGTATGTGTGCTGATTGAAAACATGTGCCAAGAAGCCTGCAGGTGTTGCTCATGGGGAGTCTGCCAAACTGGCATTACAGCTGGCCAGCAAAGCCATGTCTGGACCCCTTTTGCAAGAGAACAGCTTGTAAGATTTTACCTCGTATGATTTCTTTTGTTGATTTGAAAGAAAGTTACCAAACAGGACATTGAAAAAGGAAAGTGCACAGATATATGTGGGCAATTTAAATACCGAATATAAAGCACGCGCTCTGCTACCAACAGCCAGGGGAAGAAAGAGACCACCACCCCCACATCCCCTCCTCAAGAGGCAATTTACCGTTGTCTTCTTTCTTTATAGTTTTACCGCCTGCGTGTTTAAAACCTAAGAAGGACAGTCCTGTTCCTGAATGAATGGAATTACACTGAGGTACGAGTTCTGTGTCTTCATTCTTTCTGTCTTTAAAAAAAAATCCTCATTGAGGAAATGTTCATTGATTTTAGAGAAAGAGATGGGGGTGGGGAGGAGGAAAGGAGAGAGGGAGAGAAGAGAGAAACACTGACCCATTGCTTCCTGTCCATGCCCCAACCAGGGACCGAACCTGCAACTTCCAGTGCGCGGGACAACGCTCCAACCAGCTGAGCCGGCCGGCCAGGACAACGTGTTCTCGTTCTTTTGCTCAGTGTACTGTTTGGGGGACTCTACCATGTTTTTACAGCTGCACTTTGTCCTTTGCTTGTCGCAGTGTATAAACCACACTTGATCAATACTTCCTCCTGTCCGTGCACGTTTGGTTTTGTTCCAGTCTTTGGAAGCTTGCCCGGGTTTTCCAGCCCACCCTGGGCTCTCACTTCTAGTTGACCCTTGCTCAGGCTCTCCTGGCCACCAGCCGCTGCCCAGGGAAACCCCCTCCGTTTCTGCCCAGTAGCTCCTGGCTCGGTCTCCCAGCCAGCCCCTGCACCTCTAGTTCTGGGTACCAGTCACTGTCCCGTGACCTCGTGCCTAGAGCCGTCTCATGAGCTCAGACACTTCATTAGCTTTGACTCAACTTTTACTCCCTCTTCTTCTTCTTCCTGGATTTCACCTCTGCTCTCTTTTCTAGCTCCCGGGCTAACGGCATCCAGCTCACCCGACCGCTATGGCCACGCCTGGCTTCCCGTAATTGAGACTGCGAGTGCGAACTCAATGTCTGCCACCGTCCTTTCCCCGATCCCCACTCTCTGCCCGGGCTCCTTGAATTGGATCAAAGAGCCTTATTGGGTTGGAGGACCTGAACTGCGTCTTTACAGCCACTGAAAATAGGACCCATTGGCCAGCTTCAATAAACTCCGAAGTCAATAGATACAAATGTAAAATTGACCCACTATTTCCCACAGCCAATACTGTTTTATTTCCCACCAAACTTAAGTCATGAAGGAAATTAGGTCCATGAATTCAATTGAGTGAGTTTCTTGTGCATTTAGTATGTCCTGGGCACCCTGTGAAGTGCTCTGAATTGAAAAAGTTGAAGAAAGACACAAAAGGTGGGCAGTGTAGCTTTTTGATCGCAGTCAGACCCTGCGCTCTAAGGATGACGCCAGAGCTCACACCCAGAATATTCTTGCAGTGAGCTTGTTCCTTCTGCAAAGGCACAGCCCAACCGGGGCAGTTGGGAGAGGCCCAGAACTGTTCACATATTCGACCAAAACGTCATCTTCTTCGTGGGAGGGTAGCCCCGGGATGCGAAGAGATTCGGTGTCTGCAGCATCCAGGAGGGAGGGCTCATTGTTAGCTGGGCTGCATACATTCAAAGGCTGAGGGGCCGGAGGGTGGGGGGACAAGGGACATGGCGGCAGGTCCACCAGCACAGACTCACCCAGAGCAGTGGGCAAAGCAAGAAGCAGAGACCTGGGGAGATGGAGAGCATCTGGGGGGCCCCGCCTTCCTCTGCACACACATGTGGCGGCTTGGCTTACAGTTATTTGACTCCGGTCTTGTGGGTTAAGCAGAAATGCATATGGTGGAGCCCCGCGCCCTCAGGAGCTGAGAGTCTCAGTGGAGAAACTAATCTGCACACAGATGAGCAGAGCACCCTGTGCTGGGGCAGGACGCTGAGCACCTGGTGCACCTGGGAAGGCCTCCTGGTGGAGGCAAGGCCAGGCAAGTCACATGCAGAGGTGCTAGGGGGGCAGCAGCAGCAGGAGAGCGGGGAAGGCCAGCGTTTCCGTGCTGAGTCCGCAGCCCTTTTACTTCGCAGCTTCTGTGCTCTGCCTTCTCTTTCCTTCTGTAGCTCCGGCACGTCGTGGTGCTTTGCAGAGGGTGGGCACCCGGAATGCAACTGAGTGCCCGGGTCAGCGCCACACAGGCCACTCTAGGAAGAAGGTGAAGGGGGCAAGAGGCCAACATCTTAGCCCGTCACATGTTTCTGGACCAGTAGTGGGGCCCTGTGTCTATCTACCCCCGGCTGTGATGACCATGTGGCCTTCTGTGTGCTCCGGGCTCCCTAGCGCAGTGCTGGTGACACAGTGGGCCACCCCACAGTGTTCCTGTCCTGGCTGGAGCTTACTGGTCCTCTCCTTTCCTATCTCCACCTTCCAGGGGCTTCCTGGAAGATGCCCCCGAGGGTACCTGCTTAAGGGCTGCTGACCTGGCTGGGACAGAATTAGCGACCGACCGGGCTTCAATTCCACCTCATCCGTGGGAAGCTGCTCCTCCTCCAACTGGCAAATGACTTCCAGATGCCACAACAGCTCAAGTTTTCATTGCTTGCTGCAAAGACCAAGTCTCCTCTTCCCCATGGGCAAGGCTCTGTGTCACTGAAGCACTTTTGAAAGGAGAGGACAATGAAATCCATTTTTGGTGTCATCCTACTTGGCAACAAAACAAATACAAGTCCTTTCAGCTGACAATGCACTGTGTGCTCGGATGGGGAGTCAGCCTTCCTTCTTGCATGAGCTCTGTTAGGGACTCAGGTCTTCACTCAGAAGGGATGGACTCATCTTTCTTTGACTTACTTTCTCCATTTACAAACTAGAGATAATGGTGTAGTTCCCAACCTCTCTTGTCCTACAAGGGTATTAAAATTCAGACTCTTGACCAACCTCACCCACAGGTTTCCCAAGTTCTGATAGACACATGTTTGGATAATGATGCGATGATTCTCCTAGACACTGGCCGGTGCCCATCTGTGACTGTCTGCTGTCTCCTGTCATCCAAGTTGTCGCCTCCAAGCTCTGCCCACCTTGGCTGTACTACCTCCCACCGCCTGCCAGCCTTCTCTGCCAGCGCACCAGACACACGCACCCTGGGCCACGGCATCTGCTTCCTAACCAGCCACCTCCTGCTGTGGTTTCTCTTCCAACCACCCTGTGACTACTGCCAGAGTCTCTAGGACATCTTCCTACAATGTCCTTCTTGACAGATTGTCCCCCAGGGGTGATTGTGTCCCCTAGGGGACATTTGGCAGTGCCTAGACACATTAGTGGATATCACTACTGGGGTGGGGGTGCCACAGGCCAGGGATGCTGCTCCACCTCCTACACCTCCTACAACGCCTCCCCTGATGAAGACTTCCCTGGCTCACAACGTCACGAGGGCCAATGTCGAGGAACTCTGCCCTAGACACACACACACATACACACAGATACACACACATTCAGCGGCTTCTTAGAACCTATAGAAAAAGTCCAAACTTAACCTGGATTCCAGGCCCAGCACAATCAGACTTTTACCACCTCTCCAAACTTGTCTTCCTTTAGCTCCCAGCGTCCATCTATTCAGCTTGAGACCTGCCAGTTCTCGAAGTCTTTCCAAGCTCACACAGAGCTTCCCCGCCTCTGAGACCATGTAGCACTATTTGTCTGTTCCTTTCCTCACAGGACATCCTACTTCCTGGGGGCCAGGGACACTAGAGCCACTGTGCTAACACAGGGACACCACAGCGAGCAGCAAGGACGGCCATGGAAGAAATTCCTGAAAAGAGGAATGAGCCCTCTGGACATGTGATTTCATGTCAGTTTGGACAATCCATATTTCAAATGCTTAACAGCCAGCAGCTTCTGTATGGGACAGAAGTTCTGGGCTAGAATCAAATAATATCTTCATGATACTTCGGTAGGCTGAATTATCAACTTGTCTTTTGAGTACAGTGTAATGGATCCTTAACAGCCAACTTGGGCTCCTTGACAAGTTTCAGAGATGGAGTAGCTTAAACAACAAACATGTATTCTGCACAGTCCTGGAGGCTGCGAAGTCCCAGGTCAAGGCGAGGGCAGTGTTGATGTCCTGCGAGAACTCTGCCGAGTTTGCGGACAGCTGCCTTCTTGCAGAATCCTAACATAGTGGGGTGGGGTGCAGGGGAGAGGACAGAGAAAGAGAGGGAGAGGGAGAGAGAGGGAGAGACAGCCCTCTCTAGTCTCTTCTTATAAGGGCATATGCCCATCATGATCACATCAGAATTTAATCACCTCCTAAATGCCTCACGTCCAAATACGATTACATTGGAGGTTAGGGTTTCAGCATAGGACTTGGGGAGGATACCAGCATTCAGTCCATAGCAAACACCTGCGGAATTGGAAGCATGTGAGTGAGAAGCAAACGTGAGACTTTCTGTGTCTGTAATTGGGATCTCAAGGAGAAACACAAAGTTAAATGAGATCATTTCTAAAATGCCCACGGCAACATCATGCGTCACAGTAAAAACTGGGAACAACCCAAAGGCCCGCTGACGGTAGAGTGGACGGGTCAGCCGCGGTCTGTTCAGCAACGACAAACAACAGCGTACAGCGACCAGCAACGACGTGGAGGAATCTCAAGCACAAATTTAGCAAAAGCAGTTAGACACACAAGAGTCTAGGCAGCATGATTCCTTTTCTAGAAAGGTGGGAACACAGGCAGAACTAACCTACTGTGTGAGAGAAAGGGCTGCCGATTACTTCTGGAGGGAAGGCAGGGAACAGGGAGTGGAAAGGACATGTGAATATCTGGCCTCTAACGTGTATTAACTGTTGAGGGCAGTGGTTCCATGGGAGTGTTCGAATTGTGATCATTTATTGAGCTGGCCACTTATGATGTGCATTTTCAAGGGCATGTTTATTGTGAATAATTCATATTTAGACTTGTCCTCAGAGTATCTCTTGAAAAGCAAGGCCCGATTTGCCTCAAGTCAGGAACCAGCAGTGTGTACCTGTGAGCAGAGGGGTCTCTAACATTTGGAGCTTGTTAAACCAAAGTAATGCCCATTGGTCATTGCGGCAGCTGCTACAGCCTTCCAGTGAGCCGGTCCGTCAACCAATGTTTCTTAAATGCCATCCCTCACCCAGTTCTCACGACCCTTGTGTCCAGTTTTTGGTCAGACAGCAACCTAGCCAAGCAGCCATGTGAACAGTTGCAGGACTAAGACCAGGCATGAAGTTCTAAGCCTCTCTCGATACCCCTTCCAGAATTTTCTCACCCTGGCCCTCTACCTTGGAACGTGCTCCGGGCTAAGGGAGAGAGTCAGGGGAAAGGAACGACCATAGCAAGACATCGGGAGCAGAGGTCGGAGGCTCCAGAGGCAGTCTCCTAAGATCCCAGACAGTAAAGACAAGTTATGTAGAAGACAGCTTGGCAGTGGATTTCTTACTTTGCCTAGAGACGAGAGTACAGTCATTGAACACCTACAGACAGTGAAGAGAGAAAACCTGCAACCCAAGAATCCTCTTCTCAGTCAAGAATGCTCTGCTCAACATGCAAGAAATACTCATGGGGATTGGCAAGAATCTGAGTATTGATCGCCCACACCTAGGGCTGTCACCTGGGCCAACCCCTGTGACCTCCATCCTGCAAGAAGCACCTGAGAATTCACTAACCAAGTAAAAACTGAATCAGAACAAACACCTCCATTTTGGAAATAGGAAGGCAAAACGAAACAAGATAGGCCAAGGTGCATCTTTTCTAACTTGGCCACAGTAGAATACTTACATTAAAAAAGACAGAGTAGAATTTTTGCAAGCCATTGTATCTAGTCACGAGTTAATAAAGCTAGAAGGAAAAAAATAAGAATAAAGAGGGTGCCCCCCCAAATCTTAACTATTAAAATTAAGAACACAGCCATGGATCAAAGAGGGAATGAAAAGTGAAATTATAAGTGGTCTCAAAAGCAATGTAAGGGAGTACAGCTTCTCCAAACCTGTGTGCATAGCTAAAGCTAATTATAACTTTAAAAGCCGTCTTTAAAGAAAGAAATCTAAAAACGGATGCTGTATTTGTCTATAATAAGGAGGAAAACGTAGAGCAAAATAATCCAAACAGCAAGAAGGAATTAAATCCAGGCATTTTTAAAAAAATAAAGATGAATAATTCCCAAAGCTGGTCTTTGAAAAGACTAACAAATGTCTAATTCTCATGAACCTCATTATGGAAGGATGGACGGGAAAGAGGGAGAAGGGGAAAAAGCAAATACAGAATTATAAGATAATACTTGAGCAGCAAAGGGGAAATGAGTGCTTTTGAATGTAGTATATGTTAACAAGATTAAGTGAGAAGAAATGGGAAAACTGATTAGACCAATTACCATACCACTAAAAAGTCACTGGGAACAGATGGCATTAGAGTTTGATTCTATCAAAACTTTAAAGAACAGATCATTCCAACAATAGTTACATTATTCCAAGCTTTAGGAAAATATTAAAAATTCTCTCATTTAGTTTATATAATTAATACAAAAATCCAATAAAACACAGAAGGAAAAACTATCGCCTAACCTCATTTTGATACAATAGTAGCAAATACAATACAGCAATGCATCGAAAGAAGACACTATGACTAAGTAAGTTTTATTCAGGGGTGATGCAAATATCAAAAAATCTACACATAACATTGATTGCAATAACAGATTAGAAGAGAAAATTCAGGCGGTCCTATCAACAGATGCTGAAAAGGCACTTAGAGAAGTTCAGCAGCCATTTTTCAAGCAGTATAAGCACAAGTATAAGAATCAACTTAAATATGTTACAGGTTGTTTACAGTTTCATTAGCCAATAACATCCTCAGCAGCAAATCACTAAAACCATCTGAAACCAGACAAGCGTGTCAGCTCTGCCAATAGGGTTTTTTTCTTTCTTTTTTGACAATGTCTTGGAGGTTTTAGCAAATACAGTTAGGCAAGAGAATAAAACAATTGGCATAATTATTAAGAAAAAATAAAATTTTCTCTTGCTAATGACATAACTTTTTATCTAGAAAAGGAATATAGCAAAGGAACTAATGGTAAGGTAGATATCTAAAAGTTAATAGCTTTTCCTTATGCTGCTTTAACAGAGAAATGATTTTAAAATGCTCTGTTCATGAGAGTGATAAAATCTATCAGTACAGAAGTCAAGAGAATAAGTATAATGGTGAAAGCATGGTATCTCTACAAAGAAAACCTTAAAATGTACGGGAGCACTGGCCTGGGTGTCTTGGCTGGAGCATGATCCCATACACCAAAAGTTTGCAGGTTCGATCCCTGGTCAGGGAGCCTAAAAGAGACGACCAACTGATGTTTCTCTCTCATATTGATGTGTTTCTCTCTCTCTCTCTCTCTCTCTCTCTCTCTCTCTCTCCGTCTCTCTCTCTCTGTGTCTCTCTCCCTCCACCCCTTCCTCTCCAAATGCAATGAAAAGAATGTCCTCAGGTGAGAATAAAAGAAATGTGTCTGAAAGGTATAAAATGAGTTTTCCATATAAAGGAAAAAATGTCTTCTATGGGTAGGAAGACTTATAAAAATTAATCCCCCCCACATAGTTATATAAAGTTAATGTAATTTCAATTGAATTGTTGACAGAATTTGCTTCACCCTGAAAATGGATAAAATTACCTTTAAAGTTCATTTGGAAGAATAAGTAGATGAGAGTTAACACAGAGAAACTTGGAAGAAAAACACGAGCACTTCCTTTTCCAACCATCTGAACCTAGTAACAAGTTACTACACTCCAATCGATATTCTATTGGCACAGGAATCAGCAAATAGATCCATTAGACAGAAACAAATACAGAGTCCACAAAACAGATTTTCGTTCCAACTGAAAATTTAATATATGACAAACTTGGAATGTCAAGGAGCATGACATTTTTTTTTTCAAGAATATGCTCAACTTCTTATCATGAATTATCATGTGTGGGTTGGAGAGGGAAAAAAGTCAGTCAGTCAGCGGGAACGGGGAAGGAGAGAGAGAGGGAAGAGGCAGGCAGATGTAACAACAGCAGTAACACGAGCACTTCCTGAGCTTTTACTCGTTGTCAGACCCTATTCCTTAGATAGCTGTAGACATATATAGACACGCATCTGTATATATTCTCTACATTCGTATAAACACACATTAGGTATGTATGGTCTCCATATATATATACACACTATCCAGTCTCTAAATATGAAACATATATACTGGTAAGCAGCCAACAGGGAAGATATTATTACACTCTATTACTAGACGCTGAAACTGAGGCACAAAAGGGAAGTTGCCCAAGTTCACAAATCCAACAAGCGGCAGCATTGGGATTCCTCGGGCCACTGGGTCCCAGATTCTGCCCTTAACCACCGAACTCACTGTCTGCTGAAAAGGAGAGCACTGCCTGGGCTGGAAAGGGCGATGAAAACCACCTCCCGGGAGCACCTGCTTGAATTTCGCTCCCTAAGCACCTTGGCTGACCCACGCCACTCGAGCCCTGCCCATTACATAAATGCATTTATACATGTATTTGCACAAAAGCAACATTTGAAAAGATACAATGATATCCCTATTGTGGACCTGTAGGGACGGATATGACATTGACACGAGAAAGGGCAGGTTGCACAGAGCAACAATTTGATTTCCCTGAAAACAAACAAATACATGAAACCAAATGTTAAGTGGGAGCCTGTATCACACATGTTCAAACTACAGATAACAGAGGTGAAGAAGCGGTTCAATGGGCACCCCACCAGAAAGATGTGCAAACAAGTATGAAACGGGGAAGGATTTACGAGGAAGGCGAGACTTCCTCAAGCCATTCCTGTGAGGAGAGCTGCTGCCTTCCCATCAGTTCCAGCTCCCGATTCCCCTGGGCTGCCTCTGCGCCCATGTCTGCCCCTTTCATGGTGGCAGCATTGTCACTGTTTGTCTTTGGGAGGGGAAGACGAGTGTGTTGACTGGGTTGTCATTTGTATAGTGTCATTTTGTCATGAATTTGGTGTCCATTTAGAATAAAAATGGGTCCCCATTCCCACCCTGGGAAGTCATTCAGGAGACACTCCCTTGGCCTTCGAGTGACTTGAACATCTCTGCCAGTGTCACTTTGAATATGATGAACTCATCCTTACGTTCCTGTCATCTATGGGCCCAGAGCCCTGACGTGGAGCCCTGGCATCCAGCAGATGCCTCTCCACCAGCTGTGAGACCGCAGGGAGGCCGCTGAGCCTCTCGCTGCTTTGAGTCGTCGCTTCTAAAAACGTGAGGGTCCTATGAATTGACGTGTGAGACCAGAAGAGGTCAAGAGGAGCTTGTCTTTGCTTTTACTCTTCCCAACTGAAATGTCTTCCCTCTCTTCTCCACGGGCCCAGTGGTCACAGGTCCTTCAGGCCCACCCCCAAGGAGCCTTCCTTAGCTCACAGGCCACGCAAACCGCTGCCTCTCCAACTGTGGGATGTGGAGGGTCAGGGCCGGAAACCCAGCTGTCATGGGCCAATCTTGCTTCTCCCGCCCGTCTCACAGTGGAGCTTCTCTTCCCTTCCTGTGCTCACCAGGGCTGTGCCCGTCCACACCTACGCGCCACAGGGCGTGGCTCCTTGACCTGGGCTTGGGTCGGGAGGGCCAGATAACAGGGCACAGCCAGGGTGCCTCTGGGCCCGTGGCCTGCTCTCCATGAAACCCTGAGAGCCTCAAGCCACACATTCCATGAGTGACATCACCGGGGAGTGATGACCTCACGGTCTGCATCCCAGGGTAACTACGGAAACGTGAGAACCTTTCCTACCATTTCTCTAACGGACACCAACCTGTTTGGTTGCCCCAGAGAGAGACAGAGAGAGACAGAGACAATGATTGACCAGGTCATTTCCAATCAAAGTGACTTGACCACAGTCCCCTGGGTGAATAGCGCAGCAGGTAGGTCTAAGCTGGGCATCTGTACAGGAGGGATTGGTGTACACACAACCTCACCCACTGGGGCTTGTCTATCATACCTGAGAACGACCCTCACTCTAAGTAATGCCAGTGAATGGCCTGGGTCCCCATCAGAGACCCACAGTGTCCTGCTCACCACTGAGGACAACTACAAGGTCATACCTGGGCAAGTGTTCAGAAAGGTTCACATCTTATTGATGTAGCCTCCCCCTTTGGGCTACAAGTTATTTCCATTCAAACCCTTTACTGGTTGGCCACTTAGCAAAGTCAAGTACATTTTCATTGGCTCATGATAAATAAAGAAGTTTGAAAAAGAAGTTTGGACGGTTCTTTCAAACCCAGTCACCTTCACTGTGCTGTCCTGTACACATCCACAGGGGCCCCCTCAGATACATCCCAGACTGAGCTGCTGAGTACTGGGGGGAATGGGGGCACTTACTAATGGGAAGAACAAAAGAACCAAGGGAGTGATGAAGTGATTCAGAGACTGAGGGCTGAGGAAATGGTCTCCCAGAAGGCTGTTGGGTTGATGGAAGCCCACACTTGGTACCCAGAATGCGGTTCTGAGCCTCCTGGTAACTGATCGAGCATGTGGCCTTTTTCTCATCTCAATAAAACTATCAGAGAACTAGCGTTCAGTGTGGCTGAAAAATCAGCACCAATGGGACCTGCGAGGATTTGCCAGGGCAGAAGGGAGATCTGAAACAAATTTATATTAAATTATTTTTTTCCCAAAACTTGGAAGGATTTTATTTCCTTAAAGCCTCAAAAGTGATAGGTTGTAAGAAATTATTTCTCTGTGTGGGAGAGATTGGGGGGCACCCTGATTGCAATTTTTTTTTGGGTTCTGTCTTCTCCGGGAATGGGGGAGATATTCTGGTCTGCTGCTGCCCTAGGCCCCCAGCACCCCCTCTCTAGGGGAAGTGAAGTGACGTGCCAAGGCTGTGCTCGGTGTGCCAAGCAGCTGAGAGGGCTTCAGCAAGAGCCTGGGAGAGACACGGGAGAGGGGACGTCCCGGCAGGACAACATATAGCACAAGTGAGGGGTCAGTTCTGATCTCTTTCCAACAGGTGTGCCTCGCATCTATGGCTCTACACCTGGTCGCTACCATGTCCCCTACCTAATGAGTGGAGACACCCAGGTGGGCTGGCATGGAGAGACATATTCCCTGGTTGGTGGATATCGATGCTATGGGGACCCTCCTTTGGTCACCCCAGCAAAGAAGCCAGCCAGACGAACCCTCAAGAGACGTCATCCCGAGGAAGACTCGGAAGAACAGCTCGGCTGCCCCAGTCCCAAACGTCAGCGGCTGGAGCACGGGTACAAGGAGCTGAGCCACCAGAAGCTCCCCCCAGCGCACGGGGTGGCGGAGAAGCCAGACAGACGGGCCATGAAGAGACGCCATCCCGAGGAAGACTCGGAAGAACAACTCGGCTGCCCCAGTCCCAAACGTCAGCGGCTGGAGCGTGGGTACAAGGAGCTGAGCCACCGTAAGCTCCCCACAGCCGACGGGGTGGCGGACAAGCCAGCCAGACGAGCCACGAAGAGACGCCATCCCGAGGAAGACTCGGACGAACCCCTCGGCTGCTCCAGTGCCAAACGTCAGCGGCTGGAGCGCGGGGCAAACATCTGAGCCCGCACAAGCTTGCTGGCTGAGGCACTCTGCACAAGGGACAAAAGTCTCATGGCCCAGGACAGCCAATGTCCCTTTTCTCAGTCACCCCTGTGCTCACCGCTGGCCATCACAACCTGAGCCATTGCGTCTGAGCCTTCCTCAGCCAGCTCCTTCCACCTTGACAGCCCTGGGCAGGGAGCCTCTCACACCGAGGTTCCCACGGGAGACACCGCTGGCCGTCCCAGGGCTGAAGCCGGCCGGGCAGGAAGCCTTGTGCTTCTCTGGTCATCCTCGACACCTCCTGCTTGGGCAGAAGAAACACCAGCCTGCCCTCTGAGTCCAGCAGAATCCAGCAGCAGAGAGTGCAGGGGGGCCTTAGCAGGGCCCCCCCGGTCTACCAGATGGACTCCTGCCCTGCGTCATTGCCAGCGGCCGCCAACACAAACTAGGAGACTCCTTGAAGCCGTCTGTGGTAACTCGGGGAGCCTCCAGCGGGGGTCTCGGGAGCAGAATAGGGAGACTTAGGGAGGGGCTAGTTACACGAGGTGGTCAGGGAAGGCTCCTCTGAAGAGGTGCATGTTCAGTGCAGACGTGAGTGATGGGTCACGTGAGGAGCTGGGGGGAAGAGCATTCCTGGAGGGCAGGTGGCAAATGCAAAGACCCTGAGGCAGTAATGCGGCCGGCCTGATCCAGGACCCCCAGAAAAGCCAGGTGAGGGCAGGAGTGGTGAGAGAGTGAAGACCTGATGGGGGAGGTAGCATAGACTACATGGGCCCTGTCACCCAGGGAGAGGAGTGTGGATCTTGTCCTAAGTGGCCCGGGAGGTCTGGGTGGGCTTAGAACAGGGTGGTGGCGTGGTGTGAGGGACAAGATGCAGAGGCCACTCGGACTGCCGTGGGCCGTGGCAGGGCGGTGCTGGCTGGTAGCAGTGGGCGTCTCTGCAGGTAAGGCGACAGGCAGGCCTGGGGAGTGGGGGGCGTGGGGGAGGGGCGATATCAGCAGACAAGGACGAGCCATGGTTTGGGGGGCACTGTCAGCAGCTTGTGGCCCTTGGGCGGGGCTGCAGTCACCCTGCCTGTGGACAGCACACTTGTCCTCAGGGGCCACTGCAGGGAGACTGTTGTGGCTCCTCCCCCGACACACACCCTCAGGCCAGGGAAGGTCCTGGTCACATAAGGACTTTTCCTAAGCTGGGTTAGAGGACGGAGGCACACGCACTGGGGCCCCCCAAAAGTTCCCAATGGGAATCTCAGTTAACCTACAAAAGACAGCTAATGCATCTTCCCTCAGTGACCACCCCACTGCCCACCCCTGGAGACGGGATCCCTCCTGTCTGGGTCTCATACGTGCTGTGACCAAGGCTGACATTGGCTACTGGCACTCAGGCGGTTCGGCAGTGCCCAGACACGAGGCACACAGACTCAGACCCACACGGGGAGCTCAGGAATAGGAGAGACTCCCAGCACCCCCACCAGGCCCACTGAACACACTTTAGGGCGGGCTCTGGACATGTGCACTTTGAAGAGCTTCCCGGAGCTACCAGTTTGTAGGGACCACAAGCAACAGAGAAACATGGGAAATGACACCATGGGATGCAGCCAGCAAATTCCACAACAAAACTAACAGACAAAGGTTGGGATTTTGTTCACAAATAGATGACAGGGAAGAACCTTTCATCAAGACGGCAGAGTAGGTAAGTGCTGTGCTCACCCCCCGCACCACACCCCCCGGTACCACCTCAAAATTACACCTAAACTGCAGAACAACACCCCTCGGGAACGGCCTGAAGACCAGCTGAACACAAGTCCTATACAGTGAAGGACACTCAGAAGAAGCCACGAGGAAACGCAGGTAGGAGGGCTGGCGATGCGGAAGGCACAGGCCCCACACCCACCGTGTGGCACTTAAGAGACGATGGGGGGTATGCGGGCTGCAGGGGTCCCCTTGGCAGGAGCGATGATGAGTAAGGGGTCCCAGCCCCACTGATGCTCCTCAGCCCAGGGTCCCAGTTGCTTGCTGCAGCCTCAGTTTCCCCTTAAGGGGCCCGTGCAGGGATTTACTCACCAGCACACTCAGTTGCTCTGAGCTCCAGTGTTGGGGCAGGAGCTTGGAGAGTGTCAGGGACATACAGGGAGGAACCACATGGACTGGCTTCAGAGTGAGGGCTGGGGAGCAGCTTTCTCCCACACACAAGTGCCAGCAGAAGCCATTGTTTTGTCATTGATCCTCCCCTCACCCAGCTTGCACACCTATCAATAACTTCTATCAATGTAAATGGTTGAAATGCTCCAATCAAAAGACTACTTTCCATTGATACACAAATGAATAAAGAAATATATACAATGGAATATTTCTCAGCCATAAAAAAGAACAAAACCCATTTGGGACAATAGGGATGAATAAACCGAGAGGACATTATGCTAAGTGACACAAGTCACACAGACGAAGACAAGTACCATGTAACCTACTTACATTTAGGATCTAAAACACAAAAGAAATGAACAGACTGAACAGAGACAAACTCACAGATACAGAATCAATTGATGATTCCCGATGCGAGAGCTTTGGGGAGAGGGTGGCAAAAGGCGAAGGGATTAATAATTAAGAAACTGCCAGTTATGAAGTTAGTCAGGGAGATGTCATGGGCATCATGTGGAATGGAGTCAATAATATTCTAATAACTGTGAATGGGGTAACCTATCTAACAGTAAACTGCATAGACATTAAGTGTATAGCTTCGTACATTTTTGCATGGTTCCAGAACCCGCAAAAGTACCTTCATTTCCCCTCCTCATCAATACTCCCCCAATCCAGCCATTAGCCTAACAGCTATCACCATAGATCACTTGTGCCTGTTCCTGAGCTTCAGGTATACACGGGATCATGGGACGCAGGGAGTCAATGTTCTCTCACTCAACACCATGGCTGTCAGACCCACCCACGTCTTTGCACGCACTCATTGCTACATCTCTGTCCTCATCTGATCACCATCCACTGTATAAATACCCTAAAATTCATTTATCTCTTCCACTGCTGGTGGACACTCTTCCAGGTTGTGCCTTTCACGCTGACATGAATGAGTGGCCAAGGGAATACGATCCTTGGCCCGGTCACATGTCTCAGATGCCTGCACAGGTTTATCACCTAAGGGAACCAGAAAGCCTGCCGCCCACAGCCCTCGCCCCGTCCCGAGTGCCCCCGTGGGAGGTGCCCTGCAGAGCTGAGTGAGCCCTGACCAAGGCCCATGGCGCAGGTGCCCTGTGCCCTCGGGGTCCCGTCTGCGCCTGCATCACGGGGCAGCATGTGAAACACCTTCTCCCCAGCAAAAGTCACCAGGCAGTCCCGGTCCGCTGACATATGCTTCCTCCCAGACTATCTTCTAGCAAAGCCAAGTGTGTTCTGAGAGCTGATCAGGGTGTTTAAAATGGTAAATTAAAATGTAGTTCTGCTGGGAGGCCCCTCTCCAGCCACGGTCACTGGGGTGATGGAGGTACTCAGCTGGCAAAGCCAGGAGTAACTCGGGTCTTGCTCTGGCCTCGCAGCTCACGTGTGCGGATTCTTTGACGACTGCGCTGGTCAGGGTTGAGGAGAAAAACAGCTCCGCGTACCTGTCCATCGCCTGACTCCGAGGGACTCGAAAATGTGACAAGAATGAAAGGAACAGTGTGCCCAAAGTATCTCAAGTGTGGGGGACTGCCTCCCGGGTGGAGATTTACAGAGGGAGACAGACAGGGTGCCGCGACCCCGGGAAGACAGAGGCGGGGACGGAGGGGCAGGGCAGGAGCAGGAGAGGAGCTTCCGGCTTCTTCATTTATTCATTTTCTCTGACCACCACCAAAAAAATTGGAAGGGGCTTTCTGAAAAATGTGGCAGATCCTCAAAACTAAGGGAGTGAAAACTTAGCTCTTACAACAAAGCCAAAGGTAAAGTGAGAAGACAGAATTATAATTAAATACAAAAATCAGCCTCAAGGAAAGTTACCAAAAGGGCAAACCAGCTCTGAGCTTCCAGAAAGCCTAGCAGAGGGAAGCATTGCATGTCACATAACTTCTCTGGTTTCACAGGACGCCTTGGGAGCAAGGGACCTTCCCGACCGCCAGCGGCTACCCCTGTGCTCAGCCCATCGCAGGCAGCTCCTGGTATGTGTGCTGATTGAAAACATGTGCCAAGAAGCCTGCAGGTGTTGCTCATGGGGAGTCTGCCAAACTGGCATTAACAGCTGGCCAGCAAAGCCATGTCTGGACCCCTTTTGCAAGAGAACAGCTTGTAAGATTTTACCTCGTATGATTTCTTTTGTTGATTTGAAAGAAAGTTACCAAACAGGACATTGAAAAAGGAAAGTGCACAGATATATGTGGGCAATTTAAATACCGAATATAAAGCACGCGCTCTGCTACCAACAGCCAGGGGAAGAAAGAGACCACCACCCCCACATCCCCTCCTCAAGAGGCAATTTACCGTTGTCTTCTTTCTTTATAGTTTTACCGCCTGCGTGTTTAAAACCTAAAAAGGACAGTCCTGTTCCTGAATGAATGGAATTACACTGAGGTACGAGTTCTGTGTCTTCATTCTTTCTGTCTTTAAAAAAAAATCCTCATTGAGGAAATGTTCATTGATTTTAGAGAAAGAGATGGGGGTGGGGAGGAGGAAAGGAGAGAGGGAGAGAAGAGAGAAACACTGACCCATTGCTTCCTGTCCATGCCCCAACCAGGGACCGAACCTGCAACTTCCAGTGCGCGGGACAACGCTCCAACCAGCTGAGCCGGCCGGCCAGGACAACGTGTTCTCGTTCTTTTGCTCAGTGTACTGTTTGGGGGACTCTACCGTGTTTATACAGCTGCACTTTGTCCTTTGCTTGTCGCAGTGTATAAACCACACTTGATCAATACTTCGTCCTGTCCGTGCACGTTTGGTTTTGTTCCAGTCTTTGGAAGCCTGCCCGGGTTTTCCAGCCCACCCTGGGCTCTCACTTCTAGTTGACCCTTGCTCAGGCTCTCCTGGCCACCAGCCGCTGCCCAGGGAAACCCCCTCCGTTTCTGCCCAGCATAGATGCAAAAATCCTCAACAAAATGTTAGCAAATCAAATTCAGCAATACATTGAAAAGATCATACTCTATGATCAAATGGGATTTATTCCTGGGATACAAGGTTGTTGAAATATCTGCAAATCAATTAACGTGAAATACCACATAAAGATTATGAAAGATAAGAATCGTATGACCATATCAATAGATGTAGAAAAAGCATTTGACAAAATCCAGCACCCATTTATGATAAAAACTCTCAGCAGATTGGGACTAGAGGGAACATACCTCAACATACGAAAGGCTGTAGATGACAAACCTACAGCTAACATTATACTCAACCAGGAAAAACTGGTGTTTTTCTTAATAGCAGAAACAAGACAGGTATGTCCACTTTCACTGCTCTTATTCAACGTGGTACTGAAAGTCCTAGCCACAGCAAAAAGACAAGAAGAATAAATGGCATCCAAATTGAAAAGAAAAAAAGAAAATTGTCATTATTTGCAGATGACATAATACTGTATATAGAGAACCCTAAAGATTCCACCAAAAAATGACTGGAAACAATAAATGAATTCAGTAAAATAGCAGGATACAAAATAAATATTCAGAACTCAGTTGCATTTTTAGACACCAATAATGAACTATCAGAAAAGGAAACTAAGGAAACAATCCCATTTATAATTGCCTCAAAAAATAAAAATAAAATACCTAGAAATAAATTTAACCAAAGCGGTAAAATATTTACACTCAGAAAATTATAAGACGCTGAAGAAAGAAACTGAAGAAGATACAAATAAATGGAAGCATATATCATGCTCATGGATAGGAAGAATTAACATCATTAAAATAATAATATACAAACTAAAACTAAACCCAATGCAAAATATTGAACAAGCACATATCAGACACCAAAACAAAATCACTGTATGATTCCGTTTACATAAAAACCAAAAAGCCGAAACTCAAGTCATGGTGAGAGAAGTCAGGACGGTGGTTACCCTCAGGAAGAGACTGGAGACTGAAGGAGCATGTGAGGGGCCCCTGAGGATCCAGGTAATTTTGTGTTTTTTGATCTAGAGATGGTTGTGTGTTCAGTTTGTGAAAGCTCATTGAGACTTAATTGTGTACTTTTCTGTATCTATGTTATTCTTCAATAACAAACTTTGTTTAAAAACCCAAAAGAAAAAATGGAAAGGAGTGGAAAAGGAACAAAACGGAGTGGAAAGAAAGAGTAAGGTGGTGGTTCTGGACTCTAATATGCCAAAAATTATGTTAACTGTACATACAGTAAATTATCCTACTGTATACAAAAAAGAAGAAAACCATTTGCTGTTTAGCACAGATCCAAGGATATAGAAAATATTCACAGCAGCATTCCATTTATAACAGCCCCCACATGGAAACAGCCCAAACGGCTATTCAGAGATGAGAACGTAGACAATGGAATGGATGAATATTCCCGCCACAGAATGTCTTCACAGCGCAGCAGAGAGACTGAGCAAACCAGAGCTGCGGGCGACGTGCAGAAATCTCACCAACATCATGCTGAGCAGAAGCAGTGAGAGGCAAGAGCAGAAATGTACAGTTCTATTTATACAGTTCACTAAATAGGAAATGTAAGAACAGTGTGAGAAGACAAGATAGTGTTCAATCTGCAAGGGGGACACAAGGGTTGGGGAGTTGGGAAGGGTGAGTCTTGGGGGGTGGGCCGCAATGTGTTTTTTTCTTGACTTGGATCAGGTTACACTGCTGCTTGCTTTGTGATGATTTATTGAGCTGTACAATTTTTGTTTTGTGCACTTTCCAGTTTTTTTTTTTTTTTTCTTTCAGGCATTGGAGATAAGGCTATAAACAGAAAGTTGATATCTTGATATCTCCCATTCCTGGCAGGGTTCCAGCCCCAGCATGCAGAATAAAGGCAAAGAGGAGCTCTCTTGGAGAACAAACTAACCATGGATTTTTAAATTTTTGTCAGATTACAAAATCATACAAACTTATTGTAGAGAATTAAGAATGTAGAGTAGGATCTGAAAGGGGACAAAAAGAATGTATACTAAATTTGAAAAAGCAGAAAAGAAACTTTAGTATTTTATCAACCAGAGGCCACTATCAGGGCTCACATTTTGGTTACTTTTAGATTTTTGTCTTTGCATTTTTCTCTACTTGTCATCCTATATTAGCTTTTAAAATCATTCTTCTTAAACTACCTCTCAAGAATCTCACATGTTTAAAAGTTCTTTGTAAGTATCCTTTTAGGGGGGGCACACTGTTTCATACAGTGTTTGTCCTCTAATTATTATCCTCTAATTGGAAATTTAGGTTGCTCTTAATTTTTCTATTTAGGAAATGATTTTTGGTCAAAATCTTGTACAGAAATAGTTCATATTAGACTGGCTTCCTAGGTTGGATTACCTAGGAGAGAAATGACTAGAATAAATGGAAACATTTTTAATGCTCTTGAGAAATATTTTCACATTGCTTTCCTGGAAAGCTGTGAGAACAAATTTATAATCCCATTGACACACACCATGTTTCTACCCTTTCCCGTGTGGAAACCCTCATGTGGAACACAGAAGTCAGAAATGGTTCTAGTCAGGAAAGGAAAATGAGAGCCTTTCACGGGTCGTGTATATCCACAGGCGACCAGACTCGGGCAGCTGCGGGTCACCCTCTGCTGGGGGCACGACGTCTCTTCTCCAGAGCCCTGGGGTACTTTTCCCCTAGTTCCTTAATTATCACACTACATTTGAAAGCCCTGAGAAGGTCAGGGCTCACAAGAGCCTCCCACTCTTGTCTCTCCCATCAGACACACACACACACACACACACACACACTCATACATACTCACACATACACTCACACAAACTCAGGCATGTACATACGCAGACACACACACTCTACCCAACACACACACACACACACACACACACGAATAAAATCTCTTAGCTACAACCATTTTAACCCATATTTGTGAATGACCCTGTCTATTCCTGCAGCATCCCAACTATCCTCGCAGTTTTATTAGGGTGGCCTTATTAAATTGCTCTTTGGGGATCTGTATTATGTATTTTTATTCTACTGCATGCACACCACCTTGGGGAGGGAAGGCCCCACCGAAACGATACTCACTTGTCACTGTGGCTAACAAAGTCCTTCCCTATTTTCCTTCTCACCAGAGCCAAAGCACACAGCAAATGAAGTCTGATCTATGAAACTCCTATACACATCAGTTGGAGTGTGAGCTGCAGAATCCCACTAAAGCAAAATCAAGGGTAAGATGAAGGAGTCCCTGAGAACCTCAGACCACACCACACGACCAATGCAAATATTTACCTCTGACTGCAGTCTGGCAGGCATCCCTTTCTGGTCTACTTTCCATTTGCCAGTATTTTGCCTTTAAGTCTCCCCTTGCCTCCTTCTAAGGGCTCCAGAAAATTTCTTCTATCTGGGCAGCTTTCACATTTGCTTCACTTCAGTTCGGCAAGCCTTACAGCATAACCACAGCGTGCAGAGCACTGAGGTAGGCCAGGTAGACATTAAGGTATGTATGATAGAACATGGCACTTTGCCTTTAAGGGTCTCTGAGTCTAGAGGGGAGACAGGCAGGGGCAGAATGACCCTGACCGAGGCAGGCCCAAGCCAGTGGTAAAGTCCTAGTGCCAACCAAGGGGGAAGGACACAAATGAGGACTGTGGGACAAAGTTGGGGCAAGACTTCAGCTTATCCGTCCCATCCACATTTTGTCTTGTTAATCACGTATTCCAGTAACTGCTGCTAAAACAGAGCACCCTCGCTGCTTAGGAAGAAAATGCACCCCCCTAGAACTAAGTTAAGAAAAGCAGTTTCCTCTCTGCCATTCCTTATATGACCTCATAACACAGTTTAAAACAGTTGTTTCCTTATGGGTAACTGCCTACATTTTTATTAAAATAAGGAGAAAGTCCTAGTTATATAACCTCATACTATATTCTAAACACTATTTCTTGTACTCTTATGTACAACCTATATTTTTCTTCAAAGAAGGAGAAATTCAGAAGTAAAAGGATTGTGTGGGTGTCATTTTTTTTCCCTCAAATTTCACTGTGATGGTTGCTGCTCACTGGTCCTCATGGGACAACTAAGGCAGCCTTTGGACTCCCCCACAGGGAGGGTGATGTGAAAATGACATTGGCTGTGATACTTTGGACTCAATGTAGACTATGCCTAGAAGAAGACAAATTGGAACAATAAGTCTGGAGTATGCTGGTATGCCTGAAGATGAGATGCATTCTGCAGAGATGACAGCTCTTTTATTCAGGGACATTCCACAAAATACAGAGTGACAGGTACTTCTAAGAACCAAAAAGTGACTTACTAGTAAAAGCCACATTGTCAAAACCATCTCTGAGAGGTGGGGTCATATTTTACCTTTATTTCTCTGAAGTCATTGATGAGGCTAATTAATTAGTTAACTCGCCCACCCATTTGGCAAATGCTTGCCTTGGACCAGGCACTAGAGGGGCTCTGGAAACACCAAAAATATCCTCCTTCACAGAACCTGCACACTGGTAGAGACAACAGTTGGTCCACAAGCAGGAGATGCTAGAGAGCGGCCACGGACTGGGAACCGCTCTAGACGAGGTGAGAAAAGGCCTCTCTGGAGGCATCTGCCAACAGAGATGAAAGGTGAAAAGATATTGGGGAAACAGGGGATCTTCTCTAGTTCTGTTTTGCTAGTTGTATTAGTTTGCTAAGGCTGCCAGGACTAAGCACCATGGATGGGATGACTTAAACAACAGATATTTATTTTTTCACAGTTCTAGAGGCTGGTAGTCCAAGATCAAGGTGTCGGCAGGCGTGGCTCCTTCGGAGGCCTCTGCCTTGGCTCACAGATGGCCACCTTCCCCCTGTGGTCACACGGTCTCCCTGCTGTGTGTGTCTGCATCTTAGTCTCCTCTTCTTGTAAGGACACCAGTCAGAGTTGATTAGGGACCCACCCTAATGGTCTCAGCTTAACTTAATTTCTTCTCTAAAGACTTTATCTGCAAACACAATCACGTCCTGAGATACTGGGGGTCAGGCCTTCAACATAACTTGGGGGACACAATTCAATCAATACTACTACTTAAAATAATAAAATGAACCCTTGGTTGAGACTCTACTACAAGCTAGACACATTACCCACCCCACCTGTTAGCTCCCACCACTCTCTGCAAACTACCCTCTTGAGGAAACCGAAGCTCAGGGAAGTGACTTGCCCAAAACTAGAGAGACAGAAAATTCTAGAAGTGGAATTTAATTAGTTATTTATTTGGCTTAATCCCTTCACCTTTTTCAACCAGCCCCCTCTCTATCCCTCCCCTCTGACAGCTATAAGTTTGTTTCGGTTTTGTTAGTTTATTTTGTTCATTAGATTCCACATGTAAGTGAAATTACATGGCATTTGTCTTTATCTGACTGGCTGATTGCACTTAGCATAATGTTCTCCAGGTCCATCCATGCTGTTGCAAAAAGTAAGATTTTCTTCTTTTTGATGGCTGAATAGTACTCCATTGTGTAAATGTACCACAGCTGTTTTAGCCACTCTTCCACCAATGGGCACTTGGACTGCTTCCATATCTTAACAATTGTAAATAATGCTGCAATGAACATAGGGGTGCACGTATCCTTTCAACTTAGTGTTTTGAGTTTCTTTAGATAAATTCCCAGAAGTGGAATTGCTCGGTCACATAGAAGCAGAATTTAACCTTAGCTTTATCTACATCAAAGTTCCTCACCACGGCTAAGTCTCTGGGGAGCCAACGATAGAAGCGTGGCCCTGAGCAATCATTTTGTGACTATAAATCAGGGCTGGTACTTGGCAGACTGTGAGGCAGGTGAGGTTTTCCACCCACTGGCCTCTCCCGTTTGTCCCCAGGAAAGCAGGATGGCTGTGTGGTGGTGTATTCAAGCCAGACTCTGTCGCTGTCCAGACCTTTGATCCTAGGCAAGTTCTTCAAAAACTCGCAAGTTACTCTTTCCTCCCATTTGTAAAGCCCCTCAAGGGGGCTGGGGGGCTTGAAGACATGCTCTCTTAACTGCCAGGAAAATATTAATAGTCATTCCTTGGGACTTTTGAGAGCAGTGACTGAGAAGACAGATGGAAAACACCAGGTGCATGGTGTTCACAAATGGCTGCCGTCGTTGCTGTGAGTCTTTCCCTCTTCCCTTCCCCAGGCTCCCTCTTCACCACCCTACCCTGTCTGCCCTGTAGACCCTGCTGGTCAGCCCTGAGCCCCGTTCTACTGTGCTAATGTCATGGATTACTCTGCTCTAACACGGACGGCTTCTGCGCCCATTTCCGGGAGCACCTATCCTAATGGGCAGCCTGAGTCTCTGACCAAGAGGAACATCATCTCTGACTCTCGGCGCAGACTGTCAGCGGTTCCACACACCAGCAGCAATCATCCAAGCTAGGGCTGGCAGCTGAGACAGTTAACTCCTGATTCATTAATTTAATCAAGTCTTTGCCAACTCATAAATCGTTCAGGCATGCCATTAACTCAAAAGACCTCTTGCTGGCTAATTGGTTAAGTGATTCCTAAAATTGTTTTAATGAACTGTGCTGCAGTCGCATTCAGTGATTATTTTGCTTTTTCTATCACTAAGAGGAAGGCACATGAATATGTGAAAAAATTTAAGCGAAGCGACTTAGGTGATGATCTGGAATGTGTTAGCTCGCCCTGGCCCAGGGTAGGGTGTTAAAGCCACTTGCCTCATCTCACATATTCTGCCTGGGTCATATGTCATAGGGACACAGTGGTGCAGACGTCAATAAAGGTGGATAAGCTCACCACTCTTACGTACAACATCTACGAGCCACAAAACACCAGGCAGTGGTTGGCAGCCTGACAACAAAATCCGTCTTGCTGCCAGGTGATGCCACCTCTTGTAGACATGGACGTCATCCCGCTCACCTATCTCCACGGCCCACCCCTAGTGTCTGCTGCCATGTGTTTTTTAGAAAGGATCCAGAGGGGATTGTGACTGCTTTATAGGCTCCTGTGTCTGCAGAGGTGAGCAAAGGGAGACCAAGATGGATAGTAGCTCTGATGTGACCTCCTCATGACCCTGGAGCTCATAAAACAGGAAGCAGGAGAAGGAGGCTGAGAGAGAGAAAAGCAAAGAGACACAGAGAAAGTGCTAGTAAAAGAGAAGAAATGATGAAAGAAAGAGAAAGATGCCTAGAGCAAGTGAAAGTTGGTAAAAAGAGGTAGAAGATGATTAAAGAGGAAGCCAGAAATATAAACATAGAAAGAATTAGGAATTACGAGATAAAGAGAAAGAAAGATAAGGAGAAAAAGAGAAATAGAATGTAAAAGAGAGAGTAAAGGAAGACAGAGATAGTGAGAGAGGTGGAGAAGGAGAAAAAAAGTGTGGAGGGGCACATAAATTTGGCAAGATAATATCAATATTCTATTTACTTGCTCTGATGTTAGTCCTTAAAGAGAATTCCAGAGCTCACTGAGGAATTCTGTCCATCCTCTTACATTCCAAATGTTGCTTGGGTAATGACTCCATTGCTAAATCCCGGCTCGGTGTGACCTGCCATTTGTACTACCCAGGTCCATATCTGCAGTTGAGTTTGTAGAGTGTTCACGGGCGACACACAGCGCCTGCTCTGTTTCTTCAGTTGTGACCAGCGACTTCCGCCCTTTGTACGGCAAACTTTCCCAGGCTACTATAGAACACTTCTGCCATCTCAGGAGCCCCATGGCCCCCTGCCACGCAGCAGAGGACTTGAGCAAGTTTGACAAGGAGAGGACTTTGGAAAGTCACGCAGCTCAGTTTGGGCCCAGAAGACCGTGGAAAGTCACTTGTCCCGATGACATAAATGTCTTAATAATATCCTTACCGCCTATCATTCCTTGGTCCTTAAAAGTTTGGGACACTTTTCTTATTTAACTTTGAGTTTTCCTGTGGGCTCTAACTTACAGACACTGAAAAAAATAGGTGGGGAGTATGTATGAATAGCCATGGTAATATTCATTATCCTGAAATCTAATTTTTCTAATATTAATATAGCCACTTTCACCATTTTTAACTTAGTGTTTGCACAGAATATCTTTTTCCATCTTAATCCCTGGTCAACTCTTAGCATCCTCTTTTGGAATTGCAGAGTTCCCACACAAAAGTGATTCTCAGTGCCTTGCTCACTCCTCTGGGTTGCCTTCTTTTGAATTAACCAAGTAATTTTTTACTGCTCTGGTAGGTCCCTATTGCCCTCAAATTATGTACACATAGTTTTCCAGCCTTTGGAGAAAGGTTTCTCCAAACTTTCCTGTCACCATTGGAAATAGGAGTCTACCCCCACCCACTCTCAAAGAAAGAAATGGGCCAAACACTTTGACCCGGTCTCCAGGGCCTGAGTAGAATGTAGATTATTCTTTGTCCTGCTCATCTGAATTATTGGTTTGTCTGGTGAGCCCAAATGCTGGCTCCCTTGGGCCCTGAACTCAAACTGCCTGAGATTACCTGTCTGTCCTTGGGCAAGTTACTTAGCTTCTTCATTGCTTGTAAACCATAGGTAGCAGGGCTGCTATGAGCGTTAAATGAATGTGTTAATGAACAGAATGGTCTAGCTTATAGTGAAAGCTCAATATATATATATATATGTATGTATCTGTGATAATCTTTACTTGCTTAATTTGGGGATATGTCTTAAAATATGACCTAAGCTTCTTTTATTCTCAGACCAGATAAAAATCAATGACCGTTTGTATAGTAAGACTCTGATTTTGAAGATTAAGTATCTAAACCACAGATCAGCAAAGAAGATGAAACTCTTTTCTCAAAAAGAGTTTAGATTGCAGAACAGTTCCCGAGCAGCATATGCTGTTTTTCAGTAGCGTGATAATGACAAATGATAGCCAGGCACCTCAGTTCGCTCCTCTGCAAAATAGCACTATTATAATGCCTGCTCTGGCTGCTTTGGGGGGCCGTGATAAAAGTCACAGCTGTGAAAGTACTTAGAAGTCACAGCTGTGGAAGTACTTTAGAAATTGCGAAGTGCAATGGGAATATGTGTGTGATTATCTGTGATCATTTATGAAAGCCACCTATACAAAAATTCCTGAAGCTTCTTATTTAAAACATCAAGATCAGAAGTCAAATCATAAGGGGTGTTTGTACTCGGGCGCACGCTCACACACACACACACACACATACACACACACACGCACGCGCACACACAGAATTTGCTTGCTGAAAAGAGAAAGAAATATCTGCCAGCTGATTTCAATCTCTCACGTGAACACCTCTGCTCCAGCAGTCCTGCCCAGAGCCAGCAGCTCATCCTGTAATAACGGGGGAAGTAGCGCCCGATCTGTCTGCCTCTGGTCCTTGGCTTATTGAACACTGATGAGCCCAAAGCTGAATGACTCAGTCACCCAACATCCTCTCTCCTCACCAGGGGACTGTGGCTATCAGTGGGGTGATGAGCAAGAGGAATCAAGATGGGAAAAGACGAGCAGCTACTCACCAGGCAATGGCCATTCCCGCCCCCACATCCAAGCCACCTGCTGCAGGGGGGCGGGGGGGAGGACATTACGAGAACCTCATTTTCATTCATCAAAGCCAAACCAGCCTGACAATCAGCCGAGCCTCCCTAATTTTGTGTCTGATGGCGGAATAAAAAGCTGAAGCCACTGAAAGGCCACATCTGTTCAGTGAATCCACAGCCTCAGAACCAAATCAAAACAAATGTGCTCACACAGCAGGGACCCCTCCCATGGAGACACCGCTCACAAGTGCCTCTCTGTCTCCACCAGGTGATCCGTCAGCTTATGAAAGCCACGTACTGCCATTGGGGACCCCGGGGGTCTCCAGAGCCCAACCGTCACTGAGCTGTATCATGTCAGGATGCCCTGCAGACTCCCAGCCTAAAGCCATGAGGGACGGAGGCCAATTAGGCTCAAGGGCTCCCATTCCTGCGGTCTCCTTTCTTCCAGGTCCCTGTCCACGGGCTCAGCAGGAATGTAAGTCTGCATCATCCTCCAAAGTCTGGCTCAGCAGACCCCTCCCTAGGTTTTCTCCGTCTCCCAGCACAAGCCCGTGGCCTCTGTCTCTTCCCACAACAGTTTTGTGAAAACCTTGACCACAATAGCCTCAGGGAATTTGTGAATTCTCTGCAAGTTCATGCACATTTTTGTTTATGGGCATCTGTACATTTTTCCCGAGGAGAAGAAAAACAATAACTTTTATCAGATCTGAGAGCGAGGTCTATGCCCTATGAACCTTTAAGGACAATATGAATGCGACTCTACTACAGCACCCCCTCTCTAGTGCAGGATGTGCTGTGAGGGACAATTCTCAGCCTGTCCCCCTTGCTAATCAAGCAAAACCTCAAAGGCGCTGCCACCACGGTGCAACCCGAAAGGCAGCGCTCACTAAATATTTGTTAGATCAATGTTGGGTAAATAACGTCTCTCGGCTTTTGGAAAGGCTGGGCCAGGAGGACTTGAAAGGCACCAAACTCAGCTTTTTCCAGGACGAAGGGTACTTAAAACCACCCACTGACGCCCACAAATGCAGACACACAAGCCTGCTGGCCTGTCGCGGCCACCTCACAGAATCCCACCCCCAAGCCCTCCCACAGAGCAGGGCTCTTAGGTGTGAAAGAGCTCAGTCACAACTCATAGAACGGGCTACAGAACCACGGAGTCCCTCCCTGACACCTTTGCTCTTTGACCGGCTCAATTTGCCGCCCTCACGGCCGCTTTTCCCCACCTGCTCCAAGCCTGGCGACACAGCTCCAGATGGAGGGTGCTCTCCCACCCACATATGGCGTGGGCCTTGGCGCCGCTCCTCACCTCCGGGAGATGAGCACCCCACGGCCCCTTACCTATAGAAGTTCTTCTACATCTCGTTCAGAGCAGGCCCCGCCTCTGCTCTCTGCTTCCTCCTCTTGGCCTAAGTGATAACCCAGCTGCCTGAGTCTCCTTGTCTCCTCGTCCACCTGCGCATCATCTCCTCGTCCACATGCGCATCATCTCCTCGTCCACCTGCGCATCATCTTGTCCACCTGCGCATCATCTCCAGGTCTCCCTTCATGCTGTGTGCTGAGGAACACTGGGCCTCCAACTCACCAAGGCTCGTCTCTCACGTCTTCATTACGTTTTACTATGAAAGGGATCAGCTAGATATAAAAGTTAATGACAATATTAAAGTGAGTCCCCATACTCCCATGGGCTAGACTTCAACATTTCCCATATTTGTCTGTGCACTGTGTCCTTGTTGAAATGTTTAAAGCAACGATCACATATCATTTACTTGAAATCCTTTGGGGCTGACTCTAAAATATAAAGACATTTTCCTACACAGCTACAACACCATACTACACCACACAAAATTACAGTGATCCTTTAACATCATTTAACACCAGTCTACATCCACATTTCCCTTGTTATCCCCCCAAAACGTCTTTTACAATTGGTTTCCTAGAGACAGAATTCCAACAAGGGCCACACTTCACATTTAATTCTTAGATCTCTGAAGTATTTTTAAATCTCAGCTACCACACCCCCCATTTCTGTCCCCGCACCATTACCTGGTGGCAGCAAATGTTTCGGGTGCTTTATAAGGCTCCCCTTCCTGGATTTGTTCGATCCCTCCCAATGTCATTTAACTTGTGCTTCTACGCCCCTCGTTTCTTGCAGACCAGAGGTTTCAAGAGCCTTAATTAGTTCTCAAACTTTGGTGGAAGCGGACTCACCTGGGAACTTGGTAGGAACACAAAGACCTAGGCCCTAACCTGCCTTGGTGAGCCCGGGGCTCCGTGCTCTTGATTCGCTCTTCAGGGTCCCCTGGCCTCATGGCCACAGGAGATGCTGCGCACTCCCGTCATATCACAACAGGGCACACATGTCAGATGGTCCACGTTAGTGACACTAATACTGGCCGTGGGTCCAGGGGGGGTGACAGGCTGAACTCACCGATATCAAGTCTTATGTGCAGTCACGCCTTTCAGCCCATCTTGGTCTGAGTTCTTTTTCTTTTTTTTTTTTGGACAATATAGTTTATTTTCTCATAAAAGTTCTACCAAAAATAGATTCTTCTTAACTTAAAAGTACAGGGTTACGAAAGCAAAATCTGAGTTGTTATCATTCATTACATGTTTTACAAACAGCAGTGAAAGGAAGAATCAACAGAACGGACTCTATAAATATAAAAACGTTCACTTCAAAAGCCTGACCTTGTCCTTTAGGAACCTGAAGGCGGGGTTCTTGCCGATTTTCTTATCGAAGATGGCCAGGAGCTCCTCCTCGGATCTGTGATGGTCACTGGTCGCAGCACAGTCCTGAGCTAACACCTTTTCTCGTAGCTTTTTGATTGCCATTTCGTTGTCTGGGGCCCGCTTCAGAACCCCTTTATTCGTTCCCTTCCAGCTGAATTTACCTTTCGCAGGAGTAGCTTCGTGGTTTTCTGGTTTTCCGCCGCAGAATGTCCTGGGAACTTGACCTTTTTCTTCTTAGAATCCGCTTCCACTTCGGAGCGCTCCCGCTTGCGCTTCCCGGCGCCTCGGCCTCCTGCTCGGCCTCCGGCCTCCTTCCACGCTTTTTGGGCTTCAGGCTGTTTGAATTCTCTCGGTGGTTTTCTCACTTTAGCTCCTTCCTTTCTTCTCCCTGTTCTCTGCCGCTCTCCCTTCCTCCCCCTCTCGTTTTCCTTCACCGCAGCTTGTCCTTCCGCGGGGTCGCGTGCTTGGGAGGGGCCGCCGCGCGGGACGTCTGCACGCGGCTTTGCCACTGATCGCGCGGTTCACTGCCGGAAGCTGCGGGAGAGATAGTCCACACCTGCTCCAGGATCGATTCATTGTGAACATTTCTTTTTTTTTTTTTTTCTTTTTTTTTTTTGGTTTTTCAATTACAGTTGTCCCCTTTTCCCCCAATTTCTCTCCCCCACCCAGCCCACCCCCTCTCCCGCAATCATATCCCTCCCCGTTGTCTATGTCCATGAGTCTTTTATACAGGCTCTTTAATTAAACCCTTCCCTTACTTATCCCCCTTCTCTCCCTCTCCCCTCCCCCCTATTGACTGCTATTCTGCTCTTTGTTCTATTTAGTTCCTTTGTTTGTGTTGTTCTTTAGTTTCCTCATTGTGAACTTTTAAACTGCTCTTCATCCAGCTCTGAAATTTTGCCTTTTTCCTGGGAATGTTGTCAGAACCACTAACCTGCTCTCAAAGTTCTCTCCCTCTGGGGCTGACACTGGGTCTTTTTATTAATTCGTTAATTTTCTGCAGCCACGCCTGCGTTTGACGCCGCCTCTGTGCGTCCTCCCTTCGTAGCCTTCGCCGCCGAACTTCTGATCCTCACCCACGCACTTGACGTGGCCTTGATAGTCGTCCCCCCAGAAATCTTTACCGCAGTCAATGCAAGAAAGGCGCTCGCAGTTCCCGCACACGGCCACGTGCTTTTCCACCTGTATATTTTCTTCACTGACTCGCCACACGCGTTGCACGTAAAAAATACCATCTTCGGCGAAATGATTTAATATCCTCTATCCAACAGAGACTGGAAGTCTTGTCCTCTCGGCCGGCGACCGCCAGCGGCTCTGGTCTGAGTTCTTCCGAACTTTTTCCCATAAGTTCTTTCCATTTTCTCCATGTCTTCAACTTCGACTCTCTCCACTTGCTCCTTAACTTAAAAAAAGAAAAGGAAAAATCATGCTTATCATAGTGTGGCTCATAACAACAAAGAAATAGATAAAACATAAATGTATAGAGAATTGGTTATACACTTCATTGAATAAAATGATGTGTGCAACCACTAGAAATTACATCACGCAAAAACATATGAAGACATGAAAAGATTCCTAATAAAATTTTACATAAAAATAAAGCTACAAAGCAGTCATATAAATAAAAGTAATCATAGCATGCATAGCTATATCATTTTCCCAAGAACAATCTCACAAGCAAAAGAACTGCTATAAATGCCCAGGCCTAGGAAAAAGCACAAGATATAGTTAGATGTGATTTTATCTGGGTGATGGGATGAGTCAGAAATTTTATTTCTGTTTTTGGCTTTTCTAAAACAGGCACAGATTAATTTTGAAAACACAACACATTATTTCTCTTCTTGATCTGGTACCCTCTCCAAGTTAGCATCCAAATTATTTACAGTCCTTTACCCGTGCATTTCTTGAATGAGTGGCTGATGCTTATTTTTCCTGCACTTAAGTACCATTCAATCACTTCATGATCTGTTTCCAGTCCAAATAGACTCTTGATGCTGTTTTCTTCCAACTATGTGTCTGCCACCTGATCCCTGTTCTCACCTTGACCTCTCTGAAGCATTTGGAAGTGTTGACACTGTTAGATTCTTTCTCTTTCTTGAAAAAGCCTCCTTCCTTACCTCCCACAGAACTGTTCGTTTTCCTACAAATATTTACCGAATATTTGATATGTGCCAGGCGCATTCTAGGCTGCCGGAATGCATCAGCAAAAAGAAACAGACAGCCCTGACCAGTGCGGCTCAGTAGGTTGGGTGTCATCCTGCGGTTGCGAACTGAAAGGTCACCAGTCAGGGCACATGCCTGGGAGAACTAATAGATTGGGTGACTTGTTTCAGGATGGTGGCAGCGAGAGGTGGAAACAAACAGAACTCAAAGTCTCTTGGCTCCTCATCAACGGTGCCTACTGTCCAGCCTCCAAGAACCTACGGGCTCTTGTCGTAAAAGGGATCATCATAAACCCAAAGGAAAAGCAGCTTGGTTTGCTGTGCATTCTGAAACCAAGCCAGCTTCTCAAGGTCAACATTATCACGGCACTCAGGCTCAGATAGTGTCACTCCATGAAATAGCCCCGCTTGGGCAGTCCATCTTCCTGCTGCTCCTGAGGAGTACAGGACACTGCCCGCCCAGCCTTCCCGTACTCTATGCCAGGAGAGGCTATCCTGCCATTAACGACACTCCTTTTCCACAGGGACATGCTTTACTTTGCCTTTAAGGGAGGGGAATGAGATACCAGCTCATGCTGTTCTCTGTGATTCCGAAGTGCAGACAGACTGCAGTGGCCATGGGAGGGGAATACTCTTCAGCTGGGAATGACCTTCAAGCTGACTTGAAGGCTAAGATTCTACACTTGGGCTATAATTATTTTAGAATTTGAAGTGGGGAGAAAGCTTGGTTGTTTCAAGCTGGTCAAACCAGAGGCTGCCTTGAGGCAGTGATCCCTTCTCACAGTCCCATCAAAACGATGAACCTATAAAATGTCAGCCCCATTCCACCATGGTGGCTCTTCTCCCTGACCCATTTCCCATTATTAGCGCAATTCCTGCACAGCTGGTGTTACTAGAGAGTCATGAGCCACTGATGGGAGGGAGGGGTACCTGCGGAATGGCTCTGGGTGCAGGCAGGGCTCCCCTCCCACCAGGCTGCCTTCTGTTCAGTAAAGGCAAACACTCGGGTGCTGGGTGGGCTCCTTGTCTTGTTGGTCTCAGCTTCCCTGGCAGAAATCCATCTAGGGTGGCAGTGGGGCTTCCAGGGCAGAGCAGCTGGAGATGGGGCACCAACCAGGGGCCTGGAGTTCTGCTGAGGAGGGTGGAATTACGCAACTCCAGCCACAGCACGGGGCTGCTGCCATAACTACTTATGCCTCTTAGGGCCTGCACCTGAAGGATTGCCTCTTCCTGCAGCCCAAGGAGACTCGCTGCCCATTAGAAAAGGCTCCCTAGTTCAGTCTCTTCTTCTATAACCCACTGTGTATACAGATGTTACCAGACGGTCTTCACATCACCGGTGGGGAACTGATGTAAATGCTGATACTCTGTTACTGTTGCTGTGAGTAATCAAGCCCTTTGTCTCTGACCCAGGAGTCTCGTGTCTTTTGCCAGAATTCACCAAACCTGTTAGTCTGGAAGTAAGCTAAAATGTCAGACTCTCCACAATTCTTGACATACATATTCTATCTTGATATTTAGCACATCAGAGATAAGGCTTATGCAAGTAATAGGCCAGCTTTGTAATTCTGTATTAAATTTAAGTAATTTAAATGATTTAAACTTGTGGTTTTTAATTTGAAATTTACTAAGTTTAGAAATAGTATAGGAACATTTAAAAGGCTCTAGATTCATCCTGTTTATAATTATAATTAATTAGATTTATAAAAATTACTTTAAAATCCCGGAAAGTTTTGGTTTATCCTTCAGACAATTAAAGTACCTTAAAAAGGAAATGCAATGTATTAAATTTATAAATCCTTATTTTAAATGTTTGAAGGGTTTCAATAACTCAGTTTTTGATCGGTATCAAACTTATAAGGTGCCTTACATTTTTTTTTGTTGTTGTTAAAAACCTTAGGACAATTTCCACATCTACTCTCTACATCTCTATCAGGATGAAGAGAGCTGGGAAGAGTTCCATTACCTCACTAACAGTGAGAACACCAAATAAAATACAAAAAGATAACTTTTGTTGAATTCACCAAAGAACTGGTGCCATAGGTCAACCAAGTAACCTCTGTCTTCCTTAAGTCTTTGAAATGGCATTCTAACCTGGAATGAAACATTACTTCTCATTTTCCATCTTAGCTGAAGGGGAAGTTTCAAGAGTGACAGTCAGCAGGCCTTTCTTCACATTATGGCTCTTATCCCAGAAGAGGGTTCCCACTCTTGAGTGTGTTCTTTCCAATTCTAAACTCAGGAACCAGAGAAATGAATAGCAGGTGGGGGCGTGGATCCGTTGGGCTCACTGTGAGAGGGGTTTGGAGCGAGGACTGCCCCACCTCACCAGGGGGGCTGGGGTGGCATTTTAGGTCCTATGGTCTTGGTTTCAGCTCAGATATTCTACCCACAGCTTTTCTGACATCTGAGTCCATTCCTCTGGGGGAATGGTCACAGGTCCTTCCCATGAGAGATGAGACGAACAATCACTGCTGTCCATGCTTGCTGTGACATTGCAGGCTCATTCCTCTAGGATAGCAATTTTCAACCAGTGCGCTGCAAGAATTTTTAAAACATGCGATATCTGACTATTCAGTCAGGGACACTGACCTCTTCTCCCTTAGACTGTCAAGTAAAAGAATGACAACAGCCAAAACAACAATAGCCATCTGGTGAGAACGCCCTGTCTTCAACCATAAATATATAGGTCATATAACAGAGTTGCATTTTATGGGTCACATCACATAATAAGGTTGTATCTGATTGGTTAATTCCTGGGACCAGAAATTCTTACATGTAAGTATAGGCACTTGATTTTTTAAAGTCACTTTGGAGCAAAAAGAGTAGGTAATTACTTTTCTTTTTTTAATAAATCAATCTAAATTAAACCTATTTTTGTCAGATCAGCAAAAAGCGTATTATTTTTTGGTGTGCCGCAGCATTTTAGTAATTAGTTTGTATGTGCCAGGAGATGAAAACAGTTGAAAATCACTGCTCTAGAACACCCAGACTGCCCTTCAGTAGATTGGCTCTGGCTCTAACACCTGGCTTGGGTCTAGAACCTGGATGAAGGGCCCTGATTTTCCATTGCTGCAGCTGACGTCCATCCGCCTTTGGCTCACCTGCTCCTGATCTCTGGTTACATAGTTCAAGCAACACATTCCAGCCTGACCGTCTGTTAGTCACTGCTCCCTGCTGTCTGCAAATAAGGGTCCAGGCTGCCATGGCATCTTCTCTGCTCTGACGATGAGCTGCCCACCCTGCTTTAGATGGTTGAGTGCTGCCAACTGTGCTGTGCTTTTCTTGAAGCCTGTCACCCCCAGTACTCGGAGCGCAGATGCACAGCAGCCTAGGAAGACGATCACCGGGAACAATGCTGGGGCCTCTCCCTGGCATAGTTCTTCATTCACTAGTGAAGAGCTTGCCCCCTGGGCTCCCCAGAGACAGGTAATTGCTAGACTCTCTGATCTCACATAAAAAGCCTATTTTTGTATGCCTCCCTCACCAAACCTTCTACCCCTTCTGCCACCAATGCATTCTGGCACAAACGTCTCATTTACTCGAGACCACCATGGCTTTCCAGCTTCAGGGCACCATCTCGGCAGCAGATAGGACTGGCTCTAGGGTCCTTGCCAGGATGCTCAATCCTGAGTCACAGGAGAGCACCACATCTCAATAAACTCTCTCCTATTCAGCCTGACAATTTACTCACAGTCACTCCTCTTAGGACTCATTGCCAGATGTGACCTCCTGGATCATGCTGGCACACGGTAGAGAGGTTCAATGGCCCTGGAACAGGAACTGGCAAACTATGGCCCATGGGTAAACTACGGCCTATGTATTTCTTTTTTGAAAAACATTTCTTGGAATCCAGCACTTGCGTACTGTCTGCGCTGCTTCTGTGATGCGCTGGAAGAGCTGAGTAGTTAGGACAGAGACCGCATGGCCCGCAAGACTTAAAACATTCGCTCTCTGCCCTTTACAGAGAAGTTGGCCAACCCCTGGCCTAAAAGCTCTCAGGGCTGGAGAAAATCTAGGCAAACACAGATGTCCTCTGCGTGGCCTGGCGGACAAGGGGAGGCAGCTGTCCCTTAGAAGGCAGAGTGGGTCTCTTCTGTGGCCCAGAGTCCCAGGGCACCTGCGGGCTGAAGGCTCCCAAGCGCATTAGCAGGTGTCGCCAGTCCAGGCCCTTAGGCCCCACTCCTCCTTAGCAGGCCCTTGCCTTTGGCATAGGATATTTGCTGGGGCCATCAAGTCAGACTCTGCTACACTTCGATCAGGTCCTGCGCCCAGTTTTCAGCAGGCTGTGCCACCCAGCTCCATCAGATGACAGTCCTTTTACATGCTGCCACCGAGGCCTCTGCCTTCTCATTCTGTGCCTACTCTGATGTGGTCTGACCAGGGCCTGCCATGTTCTTCCTTCAGGACATCGATGTGCCTAACAATCCCCCTGTCCCTTGGCTCTTGTCATTGCTGTCACGGCCATACTCTCAAATGCTGGTGACACTAGGTGAGCCAATGTGCGTTCTAACGTCTGGGACAGAGCCCGTCCTATACCAGGGGAGCTCTGGTCAGAAGTTACAAACCACCCCAGATTTTTTTGTTCTTGTTTTTTGTTTTTTTTGTACAGAGATTTGAATATAGAGAATTGAAACCCAGGTACCAAGGAACTGGACAGGCAAAAAGGGAACATGGAGACCAACCATCCTCGTAGTCTAGAATGATGCTAGTTTTGGTATTGGAGGTCTCACAGTCTGGGAAGTCCCTCAGTCCCAGGCAAACCAGGTCTGCCAGCCACCCTCATGAGGTATCACAGATGTGGTCATTGTAGGAGCATCTAAGATCCCAGAACTGAGGACACAACGAAGAGCTTTGTCTGAGTAGAGGCACCAGATAGCTGGTACTGGTGTCCCTGAAGGGGCTGCTGGGAAGCTGGTTCCGGGGAAAACCAGTAACCGGAACCAACTGTTGCTCTTGGAACCAAGTTCACCAGAGGAAAGAACCGTTGCAGGAGTGACCTGGTCCATAATGGGGAGCCAGCAGGAAGGAGCGAGTGCCTTCTTCCTCTTCCAGCCTCATTTCCCCAGCATCCCATGGCCTCCCACAGCCTACTGGGGCTGCTGCAAGGGCAGACATGGGTGTTTAGGGTCCCGGCTGCAGTGAGTGTCACAGCGCAGGGTGTGGAAGACCCATCTGGTACATGGGTTCGGTACTAGGCTGAGCATAAGTTGCTTAATAAGCAGCAAACTTGCCACTTATTCACAGGAGAAGAGCCTCAATAATTGTGATGCAGAGCATGCCAGGGGTTACCCCTGCCTCTCACCTCCAAGACCCAGATCCTTGCTGTCATCTGATCAGCAAATGGTCCCTGACTAACGCTCTGCTCCCTGGACCACTTCTGACACCAACTGTCTTAGTCTGTGCTTCCCAGAATTCAACCCCAAGGCAAGGATTTAAGTACCGGTGGTTTATTTGGGAACTTGAGGGACAAAGCAGAGAGGGCGTGGTATCAGCCAGCTACTGCCAGGGGTGACTGAAGGGGGCTCTCACCACCAGCACCACAGTGAGCACCTCACTGGCCTTGGAGCTTGGGGAGGGCGTCCTGGGCAGGTCTCACCAGGCAGGAGTGCCCTGTGCCTGCTGCAGCCCGGCCACAGCTGCTGTTGGTGGCAGGCTCACTACAACCACTACCACAGAGGAAGGAGGAAAAGGACATGAGGCCTGTGGTCCACGTGAGCGAGGCACCCGAGAGGGTGAATGAACAAGGAAAACTGGCAGGTGGGGCGGTGTCGTGCTTTGGGTCACCCTAGAAGCAGTCCCTGGGGAGGGACTCGGGCTGAGTTGTTCCTTGGGGAGGTGAAGGAAAGCATCCTTAGAGGGACAGTGAAGGGAGCCAGGCAGGGAAGGCTGCTGCCAACACAGTGTCACCCAGGCCCTGTGGGGGACGGGAGCTCCATGGCCAGAGTCAGGAGAGGGTGGCATTAGACACCCTGGGGTGGACTGCCCCTGGCCTGCCTTACCTGGGGGCAGAGTGACCTGTGGCAGCAGAAAAGGGCCTCAGGCAGGGAGATGAGTTGCTGGTGGCTGGAGCACCCTGATGTGGTAGGCCCAGGGCTGCGGGCAGAGCACTGGCATCTGCTCCAGGGAGGCGGGGAGAACGGAGAGGCCTCCCCACCCCCACCCCAGCTCCACCTGCCGCAGGTTCTCTGCTGACACCTCCTGTGCACCCCCACAGCAACCTCCTGAGCCAAGGCACCCACACCATAATTACTTTCTTTGTTACAAATAAAGCAGAGGCTCCAAAAGGTTTGACGACTTGTCCGCAGCAGTGACCAAAGCAGACTGGGGCCTCGTCTGCGCGGCCCAGAGCCAGCCTGTCTAAGCGCTGCACTAGGGCTGCCCACCAGCCCCCACCCCTCGACACGATCAGGCTCCAGGTAAACACACCTCCCTGTCCCCACGATGTGCCAGGCACCCAGGGCAGAGGCTCAGTGGGACACTCTCTATCCCAGGCCAACGTGTCCCTTGTGACGTGGCCACATTGACTGTCCTCCACTGTCAGGCAGGTGGAGCTGGTTGTGCTGAGCAGTGACAACACCTGGTTTGCTAAGGTCTTGTGAGCTCTCCTTTTCTGGTTATTTAACAAGCCCAGGAAAAGGGCAATTCCTACCCCAACACTTAATGCTTTGCGGGACTTGACTTTGTGGAATTCGGCTTTGTAGGATTCTTCTGGCTCTTCGATTCCCAGGTTGTATAAAATGTGTTGATGATGACTCTGCTGGTTGTCTGGGGAGCAGATAACAACTCTGTCCCCTTTAGATGAGACACTTTTCTTCAGTCTCTCCCTCAATACCTGTTCCCAAATTGGTGAGGCCAACCCCAGTGTGTAATACTGTGTAAGACAAAGGAGTCTCCGACCTGATCAACCTTGCAAGTGTTTGATCGTTTTCCTTTTTCTTAATGCTCTATTACAGAATTATTAAAAACACATAAAAGCAGAGAGAATACAAGAAGTAACCCCCACGATCTCATCACTCAGCTTTGGCCATTGTCAACAAATAATGACTGTTTCTCCCATACTCCCCCATCCCCCACCTCCAGATTTAGAAGCTACTCCTAATATCATATCATTTTAATACTCTTTTAACAGTATTGATTCCCAAGCTACTGTCCTGAATTTTTGAATTCAGTAAGTCAGGGATGGGGTCTGAAAATCTATGTTTTTTTAAATTCCCCAGGTTTGGGACCCTAAGGTACAGAGAAATGAACATGGGCTTTACAGTGACAAAGTCCTACTTGGACGCCTGGCTTTGCCCAACCTATGTAACTTTGGGTAACAACTTGAAACTTTCTGACCCTAGACTCTTTGTCTTGAAAAATCACCACTTCTGTGAACTTGTGGTCCACTAAGACCCTCTGATATTTTTTACATTAAATAAATGCTGTCAAATGGAGTGTCCCTCAATTTTCCCTTGTCACGGTGTTGGGGTGGCGTTGGAGGCTTGTGAGCTCTCCTGCTTTATGGTGGTTGTGTCTACAAAATCTCCCCAACTTTTATTTCCTGCCCCCCAACCCCCACCCCGGCACCGTGTCTCCTTCAGGCCTGTTACAGCCTCCTTCGCTCTGTTTGCTCCAATCCCCTACCCCCAGCCCTGCAGCAGCCTGGGAAACTGAAGGCTGAACTTGCTCCTCAATGGTGGTTTTCAGTCACAAAATTTCTTGGGCCTAGAGTAAAACTTGCATTTGCTCTAGGTCACTGACTGCTTTTTCCAATCAAAACCAAATCCTTACATTTCCGGCGGTGTCATTCAGTCCAGGGATGTTCATGGAAAAGACATCTAGCTTCACTAAATTGCAAAAACAAGCACTTTGCTAGCTTTTTGTGTGCTCAGCATTTTTTCTGAATGAAGACAGAAGCTACTCACAACTGAATAAAGCTCCTTGTTTTGTTTTGTTATTTAATTATATGGACTTCAGAGGCAAGGAAAAGAAACAAGGCAAGCACATGGGGAACTGCATTCGAAGCAGGAGAAAGGAGCATTTTTCTGAGGCAAAGCACCTTTTGCTGCAAAGGACAGCTTGATTGATTGCAACATTGCCCTACAAATTGTGTTCTTTGTGCTTTTGGGGAGTTAAATGCCAGCTTTCATGGTGACAGCTAATGCAGGGAAAGACCTGGGAAGCACAGGTCTGAGAAAGACCTCCCTTCAGTGTAGTTTGGAAACTACATGATGTTAGAACTAAAAGGAACTTTAATAGCCTCATTTTATGCCTGAAAAATGAAACCTAAGAAGACATCAATTGCTCAAAGCTGCAGAGCTGGTTGGTTGAAGAACACGAACCTGCATCCAGAACTTTTAATGAGGTGATTAAAAGTATGGATGTCAGAGACAGGTTGCCCAGGCTCAAACTCCAGCTCCACCCCTTCCTGGCTGTATGATCTTGGGCAAATTGGTAAATGTCATGCTGTGCAGTGTTAATGTTAGCTGTCAGCCACCCCAGGCCAAGGCCACTTCATACCTGGGACCACCTGGCCTCGGTCCAGAAAGGGAGCTAATTCCATTGTGCAGGAGAGTTTAAGACAGGTGATTTCCTATCTCCGTGGGGTGTCCCAAGGAACTGAGGAGGAAGAAATGGGTCACCTGTTCACCTAAAAATAAGAACAGAACCTGCTGAAGCTGGACTGAAGCCTTGGGCCCCACCTTAGCCCCTCTTGTCTGAATGGGTCATGGAGGGGAGGGCAGAGACCAGGGCTGCTCTAACATGGATTGAGGCTGCCCTCAGCTCAGATGGGGTGGGGATTTCTTTCTCCTTTTCCTATGGTGGGTGGGCTGTGGGTGAAGAGACCACCTGTTCATCATCCTCTGCGTGACCACAAGCAGACTCCCCCCTTCTACTTACCCTGGATGGGGAGTAGGAGTCTGACCAGGTGACCTTAGGCCTGTCCCCACTCCCCCCTCCATTCCCAGCATGTTAGGTTGCATCTCTTGTGCTGGTTTAAACAGGCAGTGGCTTCCTAGGTCCTAGAGACACGGGATGAGAACATCTTGGAAATGACAGCCCCAAAACTCCACGAATCTGGAGGAGCACAGTCAAGGATGCTCAACCTCGGAAATCACCGTCAGTTCACCCTGCTCCCCGCCCCTCCCGGCCCAGGCCCTGCCTGGTTGGGGAGTACAGGGCCCTGGTCCAGCCTCTGAAGGTGGAATGTCTGTGCACAGATCTGTGTAGTCAACAAGGGTCTGCAATGCAGAGCACAAGATGGAAAGGAAGCTTTTCTTTCTCTCACGGCCAGAAGCAACTGCTCAGGTAGGAGAAAAACAGCACACCAGTTGCAAGTTTGTTCTCCTTCAAATGTTGCTCTCTATATCTGTATCTATATGTCTGCAACCACATCCATCAAGGCTCTCTCCTCTCTCTAGGTGGTAAAATAACAGGCAACTTAAATTTTCTTCCTTGTACTTTGTGTACTTACATTTTCTCCAAGGCAACTCTGAATTGCGTTAATATTTAGAGAACATCACTCTCCCTCTGCCATCTTCACCAAGGTAACCTCTTGAGCCTTCCCTAGGAGCCAAATATCTCATGAACAACAAGGAACCTCTCTAAGTCATGGAAAAATACCTTCCACAAGTGACAGACACCTGCTTGTTGTGGAACTCAAACAAAGCCACAGCTCTGCCTCTCCAGGGTCCTTCTCATAACTGCAGGGCCAGTCACTGTGCTGTGTCTGTCATGGCCCCTCTCGGGACCTGTCAATATCACCCGTAAAACCAGAAGCAATAGCATGCAGCCAAAACTTCAAAGGCTTTCAAAGCCTTTTGCCTTTAATACTAGAGTCCCTGGTTGTGTCTGGGCACATGGCCACCTGACCAGTCTCCCCAGTCAGCCCAAGGGACTGACATGAAATTATGACCAAGTCTGGACAAATGAGTGTGAGCCACCACAATCTTATTAAAGGTCACCTCATTCAGGATAAGGCCATTTGCCTCGGAGATTTCTCTTCCTGCAAGAACATAGATCTAACAAGGACCCGGCTTTGACCATGCAGACGGGGACAGCACTCTAAGACATCACAAAGCAGCATGACAGACATGGCAGAGCAGAAGCACCCGCTTCCCTGGGCCTCTGACCACAGGTCTCCTCAATGAGAAAAAAAAAAAAGCTTCCCTTTTATGGCTCACTGTTCTCAGGGTATCTTTGTTACAGCAGCTTAGACTGTGCTGTATCTAATGCAGCAGGCTAGTTCTGACTTCAGAGCCCCAGTCTGTAATTCACTAACTGTGTCCTTGGGCAGGCCCTTGAGCATTTGGGGCCTTAATTCCCTCTGTTGGTAAAATGGAAGTATCAGCATCAGTCCAAAATGGTTTTGAGAATTAGAAAAAATGCACGTAAAATACCTAGCCCGTGAGCCAGCACGTGGGAGGGGCCATGGCACAATTATAAGAATGATTGCTCATGGAATAACAACCATAGTCATTTCCATGCTCAGCTTCCATGAACATCTGACTCTTTCCTTTACTGAAAACGTACCTTTCCAGGGAGGCATGCGGCAGTCAGTCCTGCCCGCCTCTCCACTCTCCCTCCCTCCTCCTGTCCCCTCATGCCTCATCCGCCACCTCGTTCCTGCTCAGTTATGATCCATCTGGTCTGAGTGCCAAAGCCTTTCCCCTCTTAATCTTCTTCCAGGCTCTGCTCAGGGAGAGTCCTCAGTGTTTCTCCTATAGAACGGACTGCCCAGCCACTCCCCAACCCACCCTCTTGGCCAGTCTGTGTAACTTAACGTCACCAAATGTAATTAACTTAATTAACTGCGCCTCATTCCTTCTGTAATTGCTTCTCACTTCACACACAGCCCCTTCTTCCACACCCTCGTGTCCTCAGCCCAGCTTCTAGATCACTGTGGCTGGAAAAGGCAGACACACCTGGCTGAAAAGCACTGTGAGCTGCCTCCCTCTAGCTGTACAGGCAGCAGACAGCCAAGGTCAGGGGCGTAGGCTCTGAGTCCGCTAGACTGGGTTCAAATCCAGACCCTGCCATGTTTTAGCAACATGGTCCTGTTTCAGTTTCCTGATCACTCTGTGCCTCAGTTTCCTCACTGTAAGATGAGGGGAGACAGCAGTACCCTCTTCATGGGTTTGCTGTGAGGCCTAAGCAATGCTGTGCATTACAATACTTAGAGCAGTCCTCGGCCCCTGAGAGCACCTAGGACAGACCCTCAATAGATTTCAGGTGAGCATTGTGTTAGCGGAGGCGCAGGTTCCCGGCCCTCCCACTCCTCCAGCAGAATCCAGTCCTTACTCTACCAGTAGTACATGCAGTGAAAATCCAGAGCTTTCAGGAAACCTGTGGCTGAGAACTGGGGGAAGGGGAGCTGCGGCAGGCAGCACCCACTCAGAGAGGAGCAGCTAAGGGCAGTCACCTCCCTCCCACAAACCCTCCTCCTCTCCCCTCTGCACACCTTCCCGTCCACTTCGCTGCCTTCCCTTCATAGGGCCGGAAACTCGCCAGCTAGGGATTTCTCTGGACTAACAAGCATCTCTTAGAATGCAGACCCTTCTGGAAGGGTTTCAGGAGTGATTGGTCATTGCTTTCCCAATGGAAGTCCTTTCCTCCGCAAGAACGTGAAGTTCATTGGCACTGAGAGCCTGCAGTCTACACTAACGGGGCGGGGAAAGCGGGAGCCCTGAGTAGGATGTTGCAACCAGGGGCTGAGGGTGCCAGAGACAAAGGTCACTCACTTCACCCAGAGCCTGTGGAAAGGGTCACCCACAACTGGGAAAGGAGCACAGAAAGACAAATGCCTTTGATTTTAAAAAGGAAAGAATAAGACTTCACATGGAAGGGAATAAAGAAATCATCTTCATTCCTGCCTGAGGTCCCTCTACCAAGTCCCCTCTACCAACTTCCCCTGACCCGACCCTCACCCTGTCTGACCCTCGGTGTGAAACCCACTTCCCATTTGCCTGCTCGCCTATGGGGTTTTGACCCTAACAGTTACTAGATTCAGCTTCAGCATTTTCCCTGGTCTCAGACTCTAACTCCACTATTGGTCTTCATGGCTGAATTTCATCCTGCTCATTTCAGTAACTCTTCCCATGTTAGCCTGTCTCAGCCCCCGGCAACCATAGGAGGGGGCCAGGCCGGGACACCCAGCTCTCAGCAACCTGTCCAGGTAAGCACCTGTCCTGAACATCACTCTTAGCCAGTCCTCTGTCTGGACATTGACAGGGTAGTTCCTGTCCCTGGAGGTGGAGCAGCATCTTCTTGTCTTCCTTTCTCCTAAACTAGGATGACACCTGTCACCCAGGACCCATGATTCTGGCTGGCTCTATACATGCTTTATCTTAGCTACCTGCTGTCATTATTACTGTGACCAGCGAAGTTAATCACTACGCATTATATTATTTCTTTAGGGAAATAATGCAAGTTCCAAACAACCAATCTAAAGTAAATTTTTTGGCCCTGGCTGGTGTGGCTCAATGGATTGAGCACCAGCCTGTGAACCAAAGGGTCACCAGTTTGATTCTCAGTCAGGGCACAAGCCTGGGTTGCAGGCCAGGCCTCCAGTTGAGGGCGCATAAGAGGCAACCTCACATTGATGTTTCTCTCCCTTTCTTTATCCCTCTCTTCCTCTCTTCCTAAAAATAAATAAAATCTTTTTTTTAAGAATGAACATCTTGTCTTATTAACAAAAACAAACTTTTGAAAAACTCTCTATGTACCCATTTACAAGGGCGTTAGAAGTAGGTTGATATCATTGGTTGGGCCTTGGTGTTATTTTGGGCCCCAGGGCAAGTAGTTAGGATTCAAGCCACACACTAATTTCGCCCAAGATGGAATGCAAATACAAATACCACTGAAGCAAGATTACTTCAATCCTCAATCAGATCGACCCGATCTGAGCCAATTATTTTCCCGGCAGAGTTAATTAGATTGTATTTAAAGTGAGTGAGATGGGGAAGGCAACTTTCCGTGTGTTATTCCTTTAACCGTCGTCACCTTTAAGCTGGAGTCTTTGTCCTTAGTTTCCCGTTACAATTACCTTCTAGAGAAAAGCACATCTACGCGTCTCGTGTTAAAATTGGAGCCAAGCTACATTTCCAGTCATTCCAGGCGAAATATTGTACTAAGTAGAAGGTTAATCACAGGCATATAGAAAAAAATTACAAGAGAAAAATAGGAATTCCAGGGCAGGAGAGAGGCTGGGGGCGTGGTGGTGCAGAAATTGATCCGACCTCCACAGATCTCCACTTTCCTCACGTAAGAGCTTTTGAGAAGATCCAGCTGAAGTCGGAGAATCTTCTGTCCTCTCGATTCTCCATCCCACCTCTGGTTTCTTGTTTGACATCGGGGTACATCACCCAACATCTCTCAACAAGAGCCTGTCACCTTGCATGGTGCTCAGACTCGCCACCTGTGGAGTGAATATGTCCCTTTAACAGATGAGTTTATTATGGTTTACGTCATTCTGACCTTCAAACACTTTTGACAAATAAACTATGAGAAATTGCTTTCGAGGCAAACAGCTCATCATTTATTAATTCAGAAGAAAAATAATGAAAGAGAAAGAAGTCAAACGCAAGATCGATAACGCATATGACTTTGAACTAGACAGGGCATGAAGCCTGTGGACTCCCTCATGCACCTCCTGACCAATAACAGCGCCCCCCCCCATTCCCGGGTGTGGGTCTCAATTTCAGCCCTTTCTTGCCTACCTTCAAGGCCTTTCCTCAAGGAAACCGAAGTTCTGGGTGATGATTTCTATTTTAAAGCCCAAGACACACCTCAAAAACCTGAGTACAATGTGAGACGGAGGTGTGTGTGTAGGAGGGAAGGGAAGGAGACAGCGGGGCCCAGGCTGTGTATCTCCGCGAGCTATAAAGAAAATAGCAAATAGCCAGAGTGTTCCCTGCCCTCCAGGGGCTCTCAGTGCAGACTGAGCTGTGCAGAAAGTGATGTCCGTGCATGCAGGATACACACCCACCAGTGGGCTGGGACCCGGGCAGCTCTGTGGGGCTTGGCACTGAGCCACGCCAGTCTGGAGGGACTTCCTGGAGGAGGAGAGCTTCCAACAGATTTAGAAGGGAGAGAAGCCATTTAGGGCAGAAGGTCAGACTCCTAACAAAGCTCCAGACTTCCAGTTACAGGAAGATTTCTTTTTTCTAAATGGAAAACATTGATTACATTTTAAAATATCACAGAAAATACAGAAATTCTTAGTGTATATCTCAATGATGAAGCAATGGGACACTACAAGCAACCCAAGCCCTCCCCACCCGCTCTCTCAGCCACCACCACCCAAAGGAAACACCCTCTGGCTTCTATCACCATTGGTTTATATTGGCTGTTTCTCAACTTAGGTAAAAATGGAATAATATAGTGTATGCTGTGTTTATGTGTGGCTTCCCTCACTCAGCCTTATAATTTGTGGGCTATCACCCACGCTGTTGCAGATAGAAATAATGAGTTCATTCTCATATTCTTTTCCCATTTTACTACTGATGGAAATTTGGGTTATTTCCAGCTTAGTGCTTTGATGAATACTGTAACAGTGAACATTCTTTTAGATATTTCTTGGTGCACATAAATATACATTTCTTTTGATTATCTACATAGGAGTAGAACTTCTGGGTTACAGGGTTATGAGAAGAAACCCAGCAAGATTTATAACATTGTTAGTGGACAGAACAATGTTGGATCAGACGGACCTGGATTGGGTTCCCACACCACTCTCGGTGGCCTGAGGTCTTGGTCCCAAAGCCCATCACAAAATCTTTCCTCGTACAAAAGTGGGTTTACCAGAGCATGCCCTGCAAAGTCAGATGCGGTTCCTCACCATCCCCGGGAACCAGCTGTTGGCCCACTTCCTCCTCCAGCTCCTGCTCCATTTCGCTCCCTCCCTTTATGATAAAACTCCTCCAAAGGGGCATCAGTATTCATCGTCTGCCTCTTCTCCCCCGGCTCTGTATCGAACTCACCCCAGCCAAGCCTTCCTCCTTCACCACTCCAAGGTCGCAACGTCCCACACGGCCAGACCTCCCAGTCATTCCTGAGGCTACCCTTCTCTTGGGCACGTGGCAGCATGTGGGGCGTGGGCCACTCCGCGCCTCAGCGTACCCCCTTCCCTGGGCTCCAGTGATGTCACAGGCCTGGCTGTCCTCCGACTTATTCTGGCCATGCTTTCCCGACTGCTTTGCTGATTCAGCCCCCTTGGTGTCAGAGCGCACGTCTCAGACCTTGGCCTTTCTCTAACCTCTTGTGGGATCATGATTTCCAATACTCCTCTATGCTGCTGGTCGTCAAATGTTTATGTCCCACCCAGACCTCTTCGCTGACCTCCAGACCCATCGAACAAACTGCCTGCTCCTTCTCTCCCCTCGGATGGCCGCTTGTCATCTCAAGTTAAGGTTCTGACCTTCCCTTCCCAGATGAGCAGCTCAGGCAGTCTATCGACACCTGAACTTTTCCAGTGCCTCAGGCCAAAGCTATGGACTCATTCTTGATACCTCTGTCTTTCTGTCACTCCTCACGCCTGGTGCATCTGCAAATGTTGTTGGCTGCGCCTGCAAAATATATCCAGGACTGGACCACCTTCCACCACCACCACTACCATCATCCCAAGCAAGTCACCTGGATCACAGCAAGAGCCTACTAGGTGGTCTCCCTGCTCCATCCTCATCCTCTCAGCCTCACCCACAACACCCAGTCTAGTCCCAACACAGTAGGACAGTGAGTCTCCATCTGCCCCAGAGTAAACACCTGCCTTCTTACAATGACCTAAAAGGTCCTGCACCCCTCACTCACCCATGACCTCTTTGAGCTCACCTCCTCTCTTGCATCCACCCCAGGCTTTCCTCCCGAGCAGAGCAGGCTCTCCTGCCCCAGGTCCTTTGCACTTCCAGCTGGCTCCGCCTGTATTGCTCTCCCACCAGAGAGCCCATGGCTTTCTCCCTCCTTGCTTCCCATCTTTTCTCACAACTCACCTCCTGGCTACCCCACTTAAAATGTCACACACACACCCCAACATTTCATGCTGACTGTCCTTGCTTTTTTTTAATTGTCCTGACCCTAACCACTATTGACATACTACATATTATTTTTCATTTACTTTTTTTTTTTTTATGGTTTAATTTATTTTCATTTGAGGGTGGGGGGAGGGAGAGAGAGACGTCGATGTGAGAGAGAAACACTGATTGGCTGCCTCCTGCACTTGCCCTAACCAGGGATTGAGCCCACAATCTGGGTATGTGCCCCGACCGGGAGTCAAACCAGCGACCCCTTGGTTGCAGGATGACACTCCAACCAACCGAGCCATGCCAGCCAGGGCTCGTTTACTATTTCTTGTCTGTCTCCCTCTTCTAGAATATAAGCTCGGTGAGGACAGGACATTTTGTTTGTTTATTCAGCACTATCTGCAGGTGGGAACCACCTGAAGGAAGTGGGCTTCCAATGCTGAGTGGACATTTGCCAGCAGGGGAGGAGGAAAGTCTCAGGGGAAGGTGGAGTTACTCTCACACACAGAGTAACTGCTCAATAAAAAAGGTGAGAGGGATCAGGAAGCACACATCGCCAGACATAAAAATACCCACAGGGAGGTGAAGCACAGCACAGGGAATAACTATGGAGCCAGCCGGGTACTAGACTTACCAGCGGGATCACTTTGTAGTCAAATAAATGTCTAATTACTATGTTGTACACATGAAACTAATATTTTATATCAACTGTAATTGAAAAATACATTTTTTAAAAAAAATGGAATATATCATCTCTAAAACAAAAAGAAATTGTTTATTAAGTGAATGAATGAAGAAATAAGTGAACAAGTAAAAGAATAATCAATACAGTAATGACTGTGAGGAGACAATGATTATGAAAGACCCCGGTTCATAGTGGGTGCTCAGAGCAACACCAGGTTCTTCAGCCTTTCTCTTGGTCACTTGAAAGGGACCTTGAGCTTTATGTGCCGGGCTGGAACTGCCGTCTGCCCCCAGGGCAGCTCCCAGGGGACCACCTTAGGCACCGCTGGCATGCTGCAGTGAGTGCCCCACAGCTCCTGCCCCGCCTCCCACCGCCTCTCTGACTGTCTGGAGCTCTCCATGAGCGAACCCTCTGGAAGTGATCATTGAAGGGGCGGTTGCTCACCTCCCCTTAGCTGGCATGCGTTTCTCGGCTCTACACCTAGATGGGTTCAATGGCGAGGAGAGCTGAGGCTGAGGTGCATGGGCCCTGGGGCAGGGGAGACCGTGCCACTGGGGGAAAGGCAGGAAGAAGGGCGGCTAGGGGTCCCTTTGTGCCTGGGCTGCTCTGCTCTCCCAGGAGGCAGAGTTCAGCACAGTGCACATCCTCCCAACCTGAGAAGTGGCATTCCTCTCATGTTCAGAAGGTCATGGCCCACACCCCGTGGGGGTGCTATGCTCCACCTCCCCCTGGGACTCCCACATGGAATGTTTCTCCTTCTGTCCCTGCCACCCAAGGCCCACCTCTTCCAGGGGTCACCTCCTCCAGGTGGGCACCTCATCCAGGGTTCACCACCTCCTGGTGGTCACCTCCTCCCAGGGGTTACCGCCTCCAGAGAGTTGCTCCCAATGCCATGTCATTGCCTGTGACACCTAGCCCATGCAGGCATGTAAGATGCAGCCTGGAACCCACTGTTGCTCAGCTGGTCCTCTGCACAAGCTCCACGCATGAGCCCGTGGGGGAAACTGTGGGGCATGTCTGCATGCATCCATGTGTTGTGTGTAAATGTGTGTGTGTGTCATGTGTACACATGCACACCCACGAATGCATTGGGAGCAGAAAGAAAAACAAAGCAGAACTCCCTGGAGAAACTCTGTGTTGGTCACAAGAGAAACCCCTGCCCTCTGACCAGCCAGGTTGTACCAGTTTCCTCAGGGTCCCCAAGGGCGGCCCCTTATACTTCCACTGCCCAGTAAACGGGGGTGAGGTGTGTCTTCTCCTGAACTCGGGCTTCCCTCGGGCCCCAGGTCACTTTGCCTTGCTGTGGCCTTTCATCGGTTCCAATGCCAAGAACTGAGGTGGAGGCACAGACATGCCTTCTTTCCAAGAAGGACCCACAGACTCTGGCGGGGACTAGGAGGACCCCTGCCCGGAGCGGGCAGGCTGAGAGTGGCGGTGGTCAAAGGGTTTGGAAATGGCTGGGCTGGGCTGGGAGTGGGGGGGTGGGGTAGAGATTACGAAAGACCGCTGCTAGAGTAAAAGTTAATATTAATTCATTTTGAATTAATAAATGGAAATAGAATATTTGCCAAGGGCAAAATATAAGTCATATTCGTTTCTGCTGTTTACAGTGATGGCACAAACCATTTTACAATTTATTATAAAAACCGAGCGAGCTGGTGAAAACAGCTGCTGGACGACGCTCTCAGCATGACAAGAGGGCTCTCCAGAACCCGCCCCTCCCTTCACACCTCACGACTCCCCCAGGACCTGCAGGCTCCCTCTGCGACATCTTCCAAAATGTCCAAAATGCAGGCTCCTCCCACATGGGGCTGCTGGACCCTGAGGGTCGCCAGCTGTCTTATGCTGGCCCAGGGAGCCCCTGGCCTCACCGCCAGGTCAGTGACATCAGGGAGGGGGAGGGGGGGGCCCCGTGTTCTGCAGATGACAACTCGGGTGACAGGCAGCAAGCAGAGGTCTCATAGCCAACAGCAGCCTGTGACCATCAGGAAGCCTCTGCTCCCCGCTGAGGCAGGAGACTGGAGCAAGGAGCCCCAGACGGGCACAGAGGCCCAGGCACACCCTCGGACATTGCGGTTTGACTCGCTCGCTTGGTGTGAAGCCTGGGCTTCAACGCCTAAAAAGCTTCCCAGGGTGATTCTGATGGAAAGTTGGGCCTGAGAACACCTGCGTCGTCCCGGGTGCGTGATGCCACAGATACCTGCTTGGAGCCAGGCTGGCAGGCGGGTCTCACGGGCCGATCTCAGCATCTCCCTGCCTCCCTCCTGCTCCCAACCGTTTCCTCTCCCTGAAGGTCCTGCGCTGTCCCCTGGCTCCTTGCAGCCACCTGGACCCTCACAGTCTCCTGCCCGGCCCAGCTCTCTGGAATGCCAGCCTTTCCTCCCCTCCCCCCACCCCCCACGGTGATTCACTCCAACCTCCAGTCCCCAAGTCCTGCTGGGTGGTTTGGGCTCATCTGCGTGACGTTAGGGGTGGAAATTGGCTTCCTATGTAACCCTGTCTTACAGTTTGAAATGTGCCCCCCTCCCCATTCCTGCGTGGAAGCCCCCAGTGCCTCAGAACGTGAGCTTATTTGGTGTCTTGGTCCTCTCTGGGGCTATAACGGAATACCACAGCCTGGGTGCTGGTGAACAACACACACTCACTTCTCACTGTTCTGGAGGCCGGAAGTCCAGCCTCAGGGTGCCAGGGTGGTCCCATTCAGGTGAGGGGCTCCCCTGGGTCACCCGGCACCCACTCTCTGTCCTCCTATGCTGGGAGGGCAAGGGAGCTCTCTGGGGTCCCTTTTATAAGGGTCCCCACCCCATCACACAGGCTCCACCCTCGGGACCTTAGCGCCTCTTAAAGGCCCCATCTCCTCATTCCATCACCTCTGGGGGTTAGGATTCCAACACATGAGTTTTGGGGAGACACAAACATTCAGAACATAGCATTTGGAGACAGAGTCTTTACAGAGGTAATCAAGGTAAAACGAGGTCAGCAGGGCGGGCCCTACTCCAATATGTCCGGTGTCCTTATTGAAAAACAAAAACAGGAAGTCTGGAGGCAGACTGTCCCACAGCGAGAACGCCTGGTGAGGATGGCCGGGCACAAGCCAAGCAGCGAGGCCTGGAAGAGACCCCCTCAGCGCTCAGGAGGAACCCGCCCTGCTGCCTCTCGGTTTCGGGCTTGCAGCCCCCAGAGCAGGAAGACAGCAAAGCTGTGGTTGACGCCTCCCCATCTGTGACCTTCATTCCGCAGCCCTAGCCGACTCATACCCTCCTCTCAGGCTGGGTCCACAGTGCCCCGCACAGAAAAATGGCACAGAGCAGGTGTTCAGTGAGGGCTTGTTGAATTAACGAAGGAAGGAAGAAATCAAATTTCCCCTTACCCAGTGGCCTCTGCTCTGGAGACGCAGAGGACAGACTTACTCTGCAATCTGAGGGACCCACCACAGTGCCATGACAAAGGGGCGGCCTTCCTGGGCTCCTCAAATCACAGGTGGGTGTGGCCACCACTCTGTAGTCTCCCCAGTGGTCCTTGTCCTCCTGCCATTAGCATACAAAGTTCCCCTTGACCCTGAGTCACCTTGTCACTTGTCCCTGCCTCACTATTGCTGCTCTTACCTACCTACCCCTGTTTCAAGAACTTGGTCTATTGTTTGGAGTTCAGCAGCAAGGAGAAAGATGTGAAGTTAGCTCATTCACCAACAGAGATGTGAAGGTCATGACCCTTGTCCCCTGGGGCCAGCAGGGTGACAGACCCAAGACAGTGGGTCTTCACGCACCAGGTTGGTGCTGTGATAGCTCACGGGCCATGGGAGTGCTGAGAAGCAGCCTTCAACCGAAGCTCCGGTTTTCTGGGAGGCTTGGGAGATTGTTGAATGTAAGCCAGATGGACGGAATCTGAGATGTCATCTACTTTAACCCCAGGACTGAGACTAAAGCCACCTCAGCATCTCAGGTAAGAAGTGCCCAAGTCCAGACCAGAACCCAGGGCCCCTGGCTCCCGGTCTCAAGCCATGTGCACGCTCTAAGGAAGCCCCAGGTGGCCTCAGTGCTCACACAGGCCACTGCCTGGTGCTGGGAACCACGCTGGGGGTTCAGTACAGGCACCAGGAGATCTGTCCTCATGCGGTCATATCTGGCTAGGCCATCACAGACCCATTCTCCCTGTGGGCAAAACAAGGCATAAAACCTGGGCTTTGGTGTGGAAGGGGGGCTCTTGGTCAGAACCATGTCACTATGGCCATCAGCCGCCTGCAGCCTTGCAGCTGAGTGGTGACGCCACATTAATGGCTCGTCCAATCGCTTTTGGCCTCTGGGTAAAGCGATTACACCTGCCCAAGGAGCAGATGTCTGAAACGCCATCCCCACTTTGACTCAGCAGGCGTCAGAAAACGCATCCAGACACACCACCACCCTCCCCGCCCCCTTTTCCATTTCTACAGTCAACTCTCAGAAGTTCACGTCTGGAGCTGCCTTCTTAGTCTTTGTGCACAGGAATGAAAAGAATAAGACATTGTTATTCCCTGAGAGTCTAAGTCATGTGCGCAAGGTTCACCCAAGTTACTTCTCTTCCTCCTTGAAACAGACCCCTGCCAGCCTAGACTTCGGCGTCAGTAAACTATAAGCCCTTTTCCTGTTTTCCTAAATGCCTGAAAAAGTAATTAAACTGAACCTGATCAGTGAGAAGGACCCAGGCAGAGGCCAGTCAGCCTGACTTTCTTTCGCGGCTCCACACTTTCACCCTCACGCCCCGATCTCCCCGCCCTGGCCTGTGGTAGCTCACTGCTGCAGCCCCCGCCAGCAGGGGAGACCCCCACCATGAGAATGTCACCAACAATGCCGCTCCTGAGAGAAACAACTCTTTCTAGTTAGAAACAACAGAAGAAAACGAGAATAATATTAGTACATAATATGTTCCGTGCCATGTTCTAAGTCCCTTACAGACGTATACTCACTCAGTCCTAACAACAACCCACTTTCCAGGGAGAATTATTATCCCGTTTCACAGATGCAAATACTGAGACCCAGAAGGGTTGAAAGGACATGCCAAGTTTCACTCTAATATTGCACAGCTGAGCTGGGGTCAACCCCAGGTAACCTTGCTTCATATTCCAAGAGGCTAATTAACCACTCCAGAATCTAATTAATCATTATGCCTAATCAGAACTTCTGGCCTAGGCTTACTGGTGCCTGCTCTCTAGCCCCATCCCCCTCTTTAGCTCCATCCACCTCTCCAAGCGTTTGACAAGCTGCATTCATCTTCACTCTTCACCTCAACCACATTGGCTTTCTGTAAGTTTTTCATGTGCTTCCTCAGGCCACAGGGCATTTGCATATGCTGTTCTCTGCTGGGAATGCTCTTCCCCACCCTCTTTCCTCCAGTGACACCCTCCATTCTCTGGTCTCTGCTGAGTATCTTGTCCACAGGGAAGCCTTCCTTGCCCTCCCAGGCTGGGGCAGACCTCCCTGCACAGCCAATAGCAGAATTACAATTTCTCATCTGTTGTGATAACTCAGTTCACGTCAGCTTCTCCCACTAGACTCCAAGCTGCAGGAAGAGCGTATGGTCCGTTTGCTGCTGAGTCTTCAGGGGCTGGCACGGTGCCTGGCTTCACAGATATCTGCTGAATAAATAAATGAGTGGCAGGAAGGACAGAACTCCTGAATCCCAAACTAGGCTTTATTGAAATTCTGTGCTTTTTTTCCTCCATTATAGCTGAGGAAAACAGTTCTGGTAAACATAAAAGAGGCTGGTATTCTATCTACTGGGTATAGAGAAACCATCTAATGTCTCTCCTTCTGGCGTAAATTTTGTTTTATTCCCTCTGCAAATCTAGAAAAGGATTCACATTTCATTCCATTGATTCAGATTGGATCTAAATGAGGGTTAAATATAATTTTCTGAATACCATCAAGCCATAATTCCTGTGTCTGAATAAAAAATAACAAGCAGCTGAAAACGAGGTGATGGGTGAGACACCACTTGGCATTTTCCACCCCCCATGTTTGTTACGGATAGTCAAATCTGCCACAGAAGGGATCTATGTGCTTCCTGTAATTGTGCTTAATGTCGACCTGATTTTTCAAGAGATACGTTCTAGACACTTAGGACACATGTGCCTTGGGTGGAAAAGGGGACAAGGAGGTGGGGGGGGGGCATCTGGCCTTAGCTGGAGACCTAAATATCTTCCTGAAGTCCACGGTGGGAAGTGAGGCAGGGCAGGGCGCCCTTTAGGCTCCTGCCAGAAAGTCTGTCACCACCCAGAACCTGCTGTGACAGTCACTACAGCCCACTGGTTTCGGTTTGGTGGAAATTGCTCAGGGTAGCATGGTCCACTGCACGCAGATGCCAGCTCTCGGGAGGATATTAAATCCCCCTTCCGGACACAGAGCCTCCTGTTCAAAAGCGATCAAAATAATCCTGAGGGACAGGTGGACAATAAATTAATGAACATTATCTTTTCCTTCAAATTGCACTGGGGAAGAAATTAATTACTGGGCGAATGAGTAGCAAAGATCCCCGCCTCCTGCAGCCTCTGAGTCCTCTGGTATTTTGTTCTCCTAAGACCTAATTTCCACAAGACACTTGAGAGACGCCCCCAAGGCCGGCAGAAGGATTTCTCAGCAGGCTTGCTAATATGAACGCCATAACTCCACGGTAAGGAGCTCTCGCCCAGCTCTAACAGCCGGGGACTGACAAGACATATTTCAGAAGGGCCCCTGGCTGGTTCCCAGCCACTGTTCATAACCAACATACAGAATGGAGGCAGACTGAGCTGGGGGTGTTGCACCCCCAGGAGGTGGATATAAATTTTATTTACAGGCACATACACAGATAGATACGTACAAATACATAAAAATCTTTATTTTCAATAACATAAATTCTGCTCCCGCCTAAAATAGAAATAAACTTTCCAGTGTCCTTTGCAGATAGTTTCCAAGGCAGAGCCCTCTGCAAAGTCACCCTTGCAGCTATTTATAGCTCTGGCACTTGGTTGAAGCTGACTAATGGTGGCATGGTGACACTCAAGCGTGCTGCAGCTGGCCTCCTAAATCACTCCTCTCTGCAGTCCATGCTCAGCGGTCCCCTCTCCTGCCTTCCTGGCCTGGACCACAGGAAACAGGACGGCTGCTTCTGTTTGGTTCGGGGTAGACACAGCCAGGCCCACTCAGCCCATTACAGCAGGAGAGGGCAGTGGTGGCTGCTGGGCCCCGGCCACCAGCCGGCCCTGTGCTGGGAGCCACAGAGTGAACTTGGATGTGAGGACAATGGCACTCAGAGGTTCTGTTTCTTCTCTCCCAGACAGACACCTGGCATGTGCCTGCAGACGCTGATATGCCTGACCCCACAGCCCTGTTCCCTGTAGCACTTTTTACTGCGGTCCAGCTAGGGCCACCTTTCCCTCCAGTGTCAGTAGCCAAAGGGACCAGAATGCCCTTTGGGGACCTGGAGAGGGGCAGGCTGCTCTGCCCTCACAGGCTACGGGGCCTGGTAGGAGGGGGAATCCTTTTCAACTTCCCTTTCTGTCCTCTTGTCACAGAAAGGGGACACAGCCCGGACACTACTCCCCAGTGCCCAGGGCTCAACCCTGCCTGGCACATGGGAAGTGTCCTTCTCACTGGCCCTGACAGGGTGTCCCGAGAGCTGGCGGCTTGGTCCTTGGTCCCGCCACTTGCACATCTTCTCATCTTGGAGAAATCACTTCATTCCTGTGTCAGTTTCTCATCAGTGAGGTGGGAATCTCATCTTCTCTATGTGAAGTGGTGAAACTGTAGGCAATTAATTTCTAATTTAAAAATCACAAAGTGCCGTACAACATAAGCCAGGTACTATGCTAGAAGGCCACAAGGGACTCAAAACTGATGAAACACGAGCTGACACCCATTAGGATGGCTATTATTTAACGTAACACAGTAATAAATAGCGTCAAACCTCGGTTCTCGAGCGTCTTGCATCTCAAACAATTTGGTTCTCAACCAAGTTGTCCACAGAAAAAAATGTCTTGGCTGTCAAACAAAATGTTGGTTCTCGATTCTTTTTTCTTTTAAAAATTATTTATTTGTCAATTTGTTTATTTTTAGAGAGAGGGGAAAGGAGAAAGAGAGGGAGAGAAACACCACTGTGTGGTTGCCTCTCACTCGCGCCCCCAACTGAGGACCTCACGTGCAACCTAGTCATGTGCCCTGACTGGGAATCGAACCAGCGACACTTGGCTCACAGGCCGACGCTCAATCCACTGAGTCACAGCAGCAAGGTGGGTCTCAATTCTTTACCTGACAACCCTTCATGCTGATACCCATAAGATCAGTCACTCAAACAGTTTTCAGAAATGAATTACGTTTGAGAACTGGGGTTCCACTGTGTCGCCAAAGACATGATAGACTGGACCTTTGTGCACTGCGGGTGGGAATGCAAAAGGGCACAGCTGCTGTGGAAAAAAGCATGGTGGCTCCTCAGAAAATTAAACATAGAACGACCACATGACCCAGCAATTCCACGCCTGGGTATACCCCCAAAAGAATCGAAAGCAAAGAGTCAAGCAGATACTTATACACCCATGTTCACAGCAGCATTATTCACAACAGCCCAAGGGTAGAAGCCACCCGCCCATGCGTGCATCATTGGAATGAATAAACAACAATGTGGTCCACCCATGAATAGGACAGTGTTCAGCCTTAAAAAGGTAGGAAATTGGCATAAGCTACCCCACAGATCAACCCTGACATGATGCTTGAGAACATCGGCCAGTCACTGCGGGACCAGCCCTACGTGATTCCACTTAAATAAGGTGGCTAGAGGAGTCAGGTTCCTAGAAGTGGAAAATAGAACCGTGGTTGCCAGGAGTGGTTGGGGAGAATTATTGTCTAATGGGGAGAGAGTGTCAGTTTGGAAGGATAAGAAGTTCTCAAATAGATGGCGGTGATAGTTACACAGTGTTGTGAGTACACTTAATGCCAATGAATTTATACACTTAAAATTACAAATTTTATGTTATGTGTGTTTTACCACAATTTAAAATGAAAATGAAAACCCAAATGATAAGACACAACCCTTGCCCTTCAGGTGCTTAGTGTCCCTCTCTGCCTCCTTCTCGGGGTCACCTCTTTGCCCCCCCACCCACAGCTCCACCTTTGCCTCCCCTCCCTTGTCCTGTTGTAGACAGAAAGATCTAGGCAGGAAGCTAGCTTCCAGAGGTGAGTACACAGGTGTCAAATGATGACCTTGTACACCTGGAAATTAGGTAATGTTATTAATTAATGTTACCCCAAGACCATAGGCCCCAAAATGCTATCCCAGCCCTCCTGGTGACACGAGGAAGTCCTGGCTCCCCAAAGCCATCTCACAGTGAGTCCAATGGATCCATGATCCCAATACATTTATAAAGTAAAGACTGAGGCAATAAGAATGCTTTCTAAGGGCCGTTCAGACTGCGTGGGTTCCAATCCGGGCTCTACCCCTTCTCAGCTGGTCCCCACAGCCAAGTCCCCTGGCATGTCATGACTTCAGCTCTCACCTGTCAACTGGAGGTGGTGACAACATGCACCTGAGGGGTGCATGAGTCTATCCCCCCAAAGTCTCAGAACAGAGCCAATAGCAGTAAGCTCTCAAACAGCATTACTGGTGACTATTTTACATTTGAAAAGAAAGAAAAGGAGCCACTGTGGTATTCCAGCTTCCGTGGGGAGCAAGGTAGGCCCCTGGGGTAGCATAATGTAGCTGCTGAAAAAGTTTTGTTCACCTTGTCAAAGTAAGCCCCGTGCGCCTGCTCGGGCGTCCACCGTGTGACTGGCAGGATCATTACCTGCAGAGGGTCGGCCACCTCACCCTCATGCCCCTCCCACAAGGAGGGGGACCTCCAGGAGACCACATCACCTGGGAGGGGAAGGCAGAGGAGAACCTTCTCTTCTCCCCACTCATTCATCTCCAACAGCTTCACCCATTTGTGACAACTTGCTCCCCTCCCCCACCCACCCCTCCTCTCATCTGCCCACCGTGGAGGGAGGAGCAGTTAGACTCAAAAACAACCATAGCACGAAGCATCAAGTATTACTGGGGCCCCGTGGATGGCATAACAAGAGCTTCGCACCTAATCATAAATATTTTTTAATGAGATTTTGACAAAGCTTTACCTCTTAGCTGTGCTTCATCCCTAAACCCAACAGAATGGATTCTACACCCTAACAGTATAGGAAGTTTGGGCTAAAGCGAATCTTCTCAAAGGGGCAAGCAATAGAGAAGTAGGGACCAAGCTCTGTTGAGGGGGTGATGGTGCCTTTGTTCTGGAAAATCCACCTGAGTGAGCAAGTGGCCGTAAACCAGAAGCAGACATAGCAGAGACAGAAGCTGAGAACCGGGTCTGGGGAAGCGGCTGTGAAGGGGAGGGAGGTGCCTGGGATGTTTTGGGTAGAAAGAAGTTAAACAGCGCGTTTGGGCCGCTGCCGATCGGAACTGCTCAGTCCCTTCGCCTTCTTCACTCCCACCCCTCTGGCAACCGTCAGGCTGTTCTCTGTCTATGTGTCATTTCTGATTCATTTGTTCACTTACATATTCTGCATATAAGTGAGATCATATTGTATTTGTCTTTGTCTGACTTATTTCACTCAGCATAATGCCCTCTAGGTCCATCCATGTTGTCACAGATGGTATGATTTCATTCTTTTTAATGACTGAGTAATATTCCATCGTATATATGTAGTGCTACTTTTTTAACCACTCTTCTGTTGATGGGCACTTGGGTCACTTCCGTATCTTGGCTATTGTAAATAACACTGCAATGAACATAGGGGTGCATATATCTTTTCAAATTACTATTTGGGGTTTCTTTGGAAAGAAGTGGAATTGCTGGGTCATAAGTTGCTCTATTTTTAATTTTTTTGAGGAAACTCCATACTGTTTTCTATAGTGGCTGCACCAGTCTGCATTCCCACCAACGGTGCATAAGAGTTCCCTTTTCTCCACATCCTTGACAATTCTTGTTGTTTGTTGATTTATTGATGATGGCCATTCAGACAGGTGCGAGTTGATACCTCATTGTTGTTTGGGGGATATAAAGCACAGCATAGGAAATATAGTCAATAATATTTTAATAACTATGTATGGTACCAGATGGGTACTAGTAATATCAAAGGGAACATTATCCCGTACACCTGAAACTAATACAAAATGATGCTGAATGTATACTGTAATTGAAAACATAAAATGAATAAAAATAAAGGGATAAATAAAAATAAAAATGAACCATGTATTCGGTGGTGATGACTATAAATGGCTCTTTTTAAGAGAAGCTGCTCACATAAATCAGGACCAAGGACAGCCATCCCCCCAGGGAGCTTTCCCTTCTTATCATGCCCCTTCCTCCTGCCACTCTCTGGGGTCAGGAAAGACCTGGTCTCAGGCTCTGCTTTCCAAGACCCCCGGTGGAGACACAGGAAAGAGTGGGGTGAGGAAGAATGCCCCCCCCCCTTTTGAAGCTTCATGGCTATAGACTCAGAAGGACTCCAGCACAGCCAGGGCACTCCTGGGGCTGAAGGTAAGCTGTCCTGACAGCTGGAGGCAGCCCAGAGCTGGGAAGAGGAGGATGGAAAGTCTTTGGAGGTGGCCATACCCAATGGCACTTGGGAGCTTCAATCAACCCCTGTCTCCTGGTTCAATGTCACAAGGAGGTATCACCTTGAGGGCGGGTGAGGAGCAGACAGCTAGGGGTACAATCCTGCTCAGCCTCTAGCTGGCTCATGACCTCGAGCAAGTCACCGAACCTCAGTGCATCTGGAAAAGGGAGACGCCTTTCCCATGTCACCTGATACTACAAAGTCATTTTATGAAGTATTTACCCAATAATACTTAAGTAGTGCATGTTATGTATCTTTTATTTTACTTTGGCTCCTCTGTGACAAGGACTTGAATGAATTTTAGATGCCACTGTTTCCTTGTTCTAGAAAACAACCTGACCAAAGGAGGTTCCAACCATTGTCCTTGGAAAAAGCCAGAAATAAGCCATTGACCTAAGCAAAGATACTGCCCACTCAGAAGCCAAGAGAGCTGTTCGGGCCACAAATTGGTGGGCAGGGTGGGCAGAGCTCTGTCTCTGTAGATTTCTGCCTTGGGCCTGAGTGGTGAGGGGAAGCAGCCCAGGGGAGATCAGTGGACCAGAAAGTGCTGGTGGAAGTATCTGGAAGCATAATCATGCCTTAGTGTGGACAGAGATGGCAGTGGGAAGTGACGAGGAGCTCTGGGGAAGTTCTACTGCCTGGGGACATGAATGAGATGCTAGGGACAGAAGGAGCTTACAGGAGGACACTTGGAGCCTATTATCCATCTGAGAGTTGGCTCCATGTACTTGTTGGACATCACTGCTGGCCACTGACAATGGCTACAGAGTGATGATTTCATTCCCTGTCTGTGGTCAGTGCAGCCAGGTGAAGGCAAAGGGCTGGGGTCACTGGACACAGTTAGGCTGGCTTTGTAAGAATTCTGCAAACTAGTCCTGCTTCTGGCCTTTGCATATAGATAAAACCATCACCAGACACGTAGAAAGGGCCTGCTGCAGGTGACATTTCAAAACCAACTATCTACGATATGCAAGACTTTAAAACAAAGACCTTTCATCTAAGTGGCTTGTTTTGTTAAGGATTCAATGTGTGCTTGTGTTAGAGACATAAAAATGTAGATGAGCAAGCAAAGACCACCTGCATTCTTGCCATCTGGGTACTGCTTCTTCCCACTCTTTTCCATTCATTTTTTCATGCACATTTAAACTCTATTTAGGAGACTGAGAGCATCATATAGATTTCTCTAATGGGCTTTTGATGACCGTATTTCTTTTTTATTAAAATTATTTTTTTATTTTAATGTCTCCATGCCATTCTACTTTATGGCTCTGTATCCTTTATTTAACTAGTACTCTACTGTTGACCATTTAGGGTTGTCCCAAGTTTTGTAATAACACCCCAGTGGCTATCTTCCCAGAAAATTCTTTGCTTTCATCCCCGGCAGTCTTCTTAGCACAGCTTCTTTGCTGTACAATGACCGGGACAAGTGACCTGAACGCAGTAGCGCCTCTCACCCAGTGCTACTAAATGGTCTTCATGGAGTTTCACTCCTACCATCTCTACTACTGCCCTTGTTACCTGGTGGCCAAAAGTCAATGTGAGTCACCTGGCAAGGGGTCAGGGGCACTTTTATTGCATTGTTCTGGACTTCCTGGGTGAGGCCATTAAGAATGAAGATAAATGAAAAACTGATCACCCAGGGCCCCTTTAAGTCTGCACTTTTCAACCACCTGGAAGAGAGAAAGGGGCCAGGCGTGTGTAATGGGAGCCGCCTTTCCCCCGGGTTTCAGGAATGGGGGGTGCAGGTGGCTCAGCCGTGAGCCCTCTGGCGTCTGAGTCTGCTGTGGTCTCAGCTGAGGCAGGCCAGAGCCCCTCGCAGGGCCCCTCCCCGCCCCTCAGCTGGGACCTTCTCCGGCACATCACCCCAGGAGGGGACGGGTGTGGAAGAAAGGTTGGATCAGTGTTATCCAAAAGAAATTTTGAAAAAAGTTTAAAACATGGCTCCCAAACGAACTAGAATAAACATTCAAATAAACATTTACCCGAGATTTTATTCAGCTCATCAATGAAGGGGGCGCCGGGAAGTCTGTGAGGCCAGTTCACATGGCATTTGGAGTGCTGAGATTTATAGAGTCCATTGGGGTAGATTTCTAACATTCTAGACAAATCTGGTTAATGTCCTACAGGGCAATAAATCAGTGGTTTCCCCTTTTCACTGGACAGGGATTATTTGCAGCTCTGCTGGATGAACGTCTACAAAGGAATGTGGAACTTGTCAGAATCTGGGCCCTCACTTAATACTAAATGTCAAAGTCAAGCACTGGTCCTTCCTCCTAGAAGCGTAGATAGTCCTTGGGCGGGCCTAGGAAACAAAGCTTTCTGGTGACATTGGAAGCACACGCAGTATCCTTGTGGCCTTATTTCCAGATTTTGGGTAACTTTCTGTTAATAGCACAAGCTTATAACCTCCCCTGCAAAAACAACTTAAATTATGCATTCTGCTGTGCCGGCTCTGCCAGTTCAGGCACCTTTGTGCATGAAGGGACCCCTAGAACTTCTAGGAAAGCAATTGCAGGAAGTTGGTGGTGGCCGCGTGAGAAGGCAAGTCGGCCATTTGTTCACATCTTCTGATCAAAGGGGGAAACACAGGGTTTAACGGAATACCTCAGACAGGCCAGAGCCTCAGGCCGAGGAAGCCACTTTTCACTGGGCGCTTTAAGATCCCCTAAAGCTGTGCCGCACGCAGTCTGTCAGCCGCAGGAGCGCTCCTGTGTCCTCGGGGCCACAGCGCCAGGTGCCCTGCTTTCTGCTTTTCCGCCAGCATGACATTAAGGCATGTCTACATCATTATATTTAATGCTTCCAGTTAAACTGACTCCTTTGAAGAGGAAGAGGCTAATCTGCATGCTAATGCAGAGAAAAAAGCCTGAGTAGCCGTGGAAGAAGGAAGCATTTGACAGTTTATGGAGACAGCAATGCAGACAGATCATTTTCCACATAAGCGTCTGCTGGTATTGGCACTTAACGATCTGCAAGGTCTTCCACCACAGTCTCATTCTGGCCAGAGTACTTCCATGATGGGACTTTCATTCCTGTCCTAGGTGACAGGGCTTTAGACAAGGAGTCAAGAGGCCCGCTCATGCCTACCCCTGGCTCCGAGACCAGCCCCGTCCAAGCCTTGGCGAGTCCTCTCCACTCTGCACCTCCAAACACAAGGACTTGATTTCATTTCTGCTTCCCAGTGGGCAAGAGGCTGGTGAAACCCGGGTAATCGACTCCATGCTTCTGGGAGAAAGGGACTTAGGACCAGGTTGCAGGCTCCTTGCTTCGGAGCCCAAACAGCCGGTGCTCAAGCACAAGGGGACGCCGGGGTTCCATTCCTCAGACAGTGATGCTCAGGCTGCCAGAACCTGAGACTTTATAAAATAAAAAAAGATTATTATTTTTTCCAGTCACCATTTAGAAGTCAGTAAAGCTATTTTCCTCTGACTTCACTAAAACTTCCATGACTAGGCCAAAAACAAACAGAAAATGTTTGATTCTGATGGAAAATTCTTCCCAAGTTAATAAAATGCAGCCGTGTGCTGTGTGTAGAGTATAGAGCCCGGGATGCTCAGGCCAGGGTCCGGGAGGTCACCTTGTCCTGTGCTCCCAATTTGTCAGTCCCGTGCTCCCAACTCGTCAATGAGCAAACTGAAACCGAGGCGTGGACAGCTGCCTGGGGCAGGTCCTCCGGCACATGTGGCAGAGCCTTAGCATGTGCCAGTCAGGGAGGGACCATGATATATACTTAAGATGCAGTGGCTCTATATCTAGGCCAGCTTTTCCTAGAAAAGTCATCCTCTCTCCCAAGTAGTGGCACATGCTGAGGGTTTTAACTTCACCTTGGAGGCAAGGGAACCAGTGGGAATTTTTAAGCCCCAGCATGTCACATTCCTACCTGAAGTGGCCTTCTCCACTCTCCACACACCTGGCCCTCACCGCCTCAGGTGACATGCTCAGCAATATCTCCTGGGACCAACCTCCTTAAAATCTGTTCCCATTGCTGACCCGTGGCATTCTTTTATCTCCTGTCTCTGCTTTATATTTGTCTTGCGCACTCATCACTGTTTATTACTGCACATTTACTTATTGATAGTTCCAGTTTTTTGCCTTCTCCCATTTGCCTGCAAACTCCAAGAGAGCGGGGTAACTGTCTCTGTGGTTAACTGGGTCCCCGTGGCCTAGAACGAAACCTACCACACAGGCTCTATAGAAACTTCCATTTTCTAAAGCACGTTTCCAGTGGAGGACACCTAAAAATGATCGGAAAATGTTTAAGAGACCCTTGTGAATGCATGGCTGAGATGACAACACACATCTGGGAGCACTGAAATTCAGGCATTTCCATCCCTGGTGACCAAGAGCAGTGTCAGAAGATTCCATGTGTAGGGAAAGGACCCCCATGAAAAGCCAGCATTTCTGAAAGGCCAAAGGTCTCATGGGTGAACTGGGGGAAAGCCCATCCTGCAGAGGGGTGCAGAGGAGAAAGCAGTCGTTTTTTGTCTTGGTTCTAAGATAAGTAGAAAAAAAGTATAATATATACCTCTTGAAAATTCCTGGCTACTAATTCACACAGAGATTTGGAGTCTGGATTCCCCCTGTACAGATGGCCTTAAAACTCACAAGGCAAATATCCACTTAAAGGGATCCTGGCTTGGTACCACCCCCACATCCTGGCAGAAGGGAGTGTTATTTTCCCTGGAGGACACATCTCTGTCAAGTCCAAAGGACTTGAACTCACAGTCAAAAGTCACTAAATATATGAAAAAACAATCCACTATGAGAAAGTCAGCAGAAGCAACAAATTACAAAATAAGTACTTCAAAAACAACAGGTAGTACTATCATCAGATACAGAAAACAAAATAAGGGTGTGTTTAAAGAAATACAAGGGAATATCAGAAAAATACATAATCACAGAATAAGAGGCTATAAAATCACTAGGCAGATCCTAAAAGAACCAAATAGAACACTTATTAAGGAAAAACATAATTGATATTAAAAATTCAGTGAATGAGTTAAATAGCATATCAGATATATCCAAGGAAAGAATAAATTGAAAAATAAATACTAATAAATAGAACACTAAATAATAGAGAGAGATAAAAATATGAAAAGGAAATATCAAGATAAATAAAGAATAAGAAGAGCAGATCCAGAACACATCTTTCTAGAACACCAAGAGAACTCTGTATGGAAATAATGACTAAGAATTTCCCAGGCTGATGAAAGATACCATGCCCAAGATTCAGTGATACCAAGGAATCTCAAGCAGATTAAGAGAAAAGAAATGCATGCCCAGACCGACACCTTCCCTCCCCTCCAAAGATATTAAAAGCTGCTGGAGAAAAAGACAGATCACTGACAAAGGAATAACAAACTCAGTGGAATCAGCGACAACAATGGTATCCAGGAAAGAAACTTTTTAATGTCCCAACGGAACACATCTGTTACAGAAGACTGAATAGGCCAGTAACAAACGAAACCAAATATCAGTGTCTTACTTCATAAAGGTTTATTTCATGCTTAACCTAAATCTCCTACAAATCGGGTGACCCTCCAAGGCAGCTGTCCACCATCCAGGGACTCCTGAATCTAGATTTCCTGTACCTTATGGCTCCACCATCTCAGGGCATGGACTCCAGAATTACCAAAGAAGTGAGGAAGAGAACCAAAGAGTCATGCTGCATATTCTCCATGCCTCCGCCCCAAAATGGCACCTGTGTCTTCTGCTCACAGTCCACAGGTCAGAACTAGTCATGTGGCTCTACCCAATTGTGGGAGGGGATATACACGTAAATGTTTAGGCAGCATTAAAATTCCTGCCAGTCTTTTAAGGAAAAAAAGGCAAAGCAAAAGCATTTCAGACAAACCAATACTGATAGAATCTATTACCAACAGATTCCCTTTCAGGGAAGCTTCTACAAAGGATATAGTTTAGGAATAGGAAAAATAATCCCCCTAAATGGTCTGAGGTACAAAAAGGAATGGTAGGCAAAGGAATGGCAGATATGGGAAAAATACAAATAATTACTAACTGTATAAAACAATAGCAACGGTGCTTAATCATGGGGTTAAAAAAAAAGCACAAGATGGACAAAAGTCCTGGACAAACGGCATAGTCAGGAGGGGCATGACTGATGTTACAATGTTTCGTGAGCTTTACAGTTTTCTTTCAGTGCTCTAGGTGACTATTAAGTTGAACATAGATGTTGAAATATCTCGGGCAACCACTAAAATAATAGAACTAAAATGTATCTTTCAAACTGTTTGAGGAGAAAAATGAAAGGAGGAGGGAAAAAATGCAATCAATCCAATAAAAGGCAGGAAAGGATGGGATGAGAGGATAAGTGGACAGAAGGCATAAGACAAGTAGTACAAAATAAAGTAGTATAAATTAATTAAAAATACATCAAAACAAATATAAATGGACCAAACTCTTAAACTAATAGATGGAGATGATCAGACTATTAAATCCAGCAATCTCTCACCTGTGAGGGCTACATCTAATCACAGCCATAAACTCATCATGCACTCACTACACTACAAATATTAATACACTAACTCATCCCAGCAGCCCAGTGGGACAGGTACTATTTTGCTAAGAGGACCTAGTCATGAAGATGTTGATAACTTGCCCAAGGTCATATAACTTGAGCTAAAGAGCGATATTTTGAACCTAAGCCAACTCCTCTGAGAGTCTATACCTTTACCTTCTGTGTTACACATGAAGTTACAGAAGGTCCTCTTACAGAAGGTCCCAGAAAGATTGAAAGTAAAATGACAGAGAAATAGATACCAGATAAATAGTAACCAAAAGAAAGCTGGCATTATGACATTTATATCACAATTTCAGGCAGAAAGTGTTACCAAAGATAAAGATATTAAAAAGTAGAGTTCATCAGAAGATTTAATAATTCCAGACTTGCATGCCCTATATAACACAGCTTTAAAATACCCAGAGTAAAAATGGACAGAACCACGCAGAGAAGTGGACACACAGACCATCATACTGGGACGCTTTAACCTACCTCTCTCTGTGGGCAGGAAACCAATAACAACACAGAATATTTGAGCAAGTTTTATCTGCTGGACACATGCATATCACAGTACTCAGCAACCAAAGAATATCCATGCTTTTCCATGTATATATGCAATATTCATAAAATTGATCACAAACTAGAGCAAACTAGAACAAACTTCAAGGAATCACCATCTAACCATGGTTACAGACCATGATGCAATTACCTTAGAAATCAATAATTCATAGCTAAAAATAGTCGCTGAATCAGAGGACAGGCAATTCACATGAAGGATGTACGGAGTTAAATCAAGGAAGTAGCACAACTGATAGAGAGGGTGAATTCTGTAGAGATTTCTAACATTGGCAAAGAAGGAGTTGAGAATATCCCCAAAGATTATAACTCAGGCAACCAGGGGTTTGCTGAACCATTAATCAAGAGATAGGGAGGAGCTTTGACCAGGTAGTTCAGTTGGTTGGAGTGTCGTCCCATATACTAAAAGGTTGCAGGTTCAATCCCTGGTTAGGGCACATACCTAGATTGTGGGTTGGATCCTTGGTCGTGCACATATGGCAACTGATTAATATTTCTCTCCCCCCCCTCTCTTTCTCTCAATCAATCAATAAATGTATCCACACATCCTCAAGTGAAGATATAAAAAAAAAATAGAGAAGGAGATATAGGAAGGAGGAGAAGAAGGTATGAGGGGAGAACATAATATCAGTTACACCGAGGAGATGGCAGAATGGAGGCTTGACAACAGGACATTAGCACTGACCTCAGCAAGAGCAAAAGAGCCATTCTATTAGTGTGCAGAGTAGTGGGAATGAATCCCGCCAGCACATTAGAGAAACGAATGGGAGGTGAGGAAAGGTCAGCAAGTGCATCTCTCTTCAGGGAAATTCAACAGCCAACTAAAAGCAGATACAGAGGAAGGAAGAGTCGATTGTCTGTTTTTGTCTACTGGTCCGAACAGGAACGCCTGGAGCAAGACAAAGGTAAAAAGGCTGTGAGCATGGCCCGGAGGGGTTCCGTGCATCCCCTCCACCTCTTTCCTGCCATCCCTCTGCTTGGCACACTCTCGCTGTCCACTCTTCCTTCCAGCCCTTGAGTGGTTGCAGGTCTGAACCCACTCACCTGTCCTCTGGCGTCACACTGTTCCCTCCCCTTCAGCCGATCTCTGCCACGTCTAACCCCAGCTGCTGGGGTCATGCCCAGCACTAGTAATAACAGCCCCCAAGTCTCCAGCACCACTGAGCTGCGTTGCAAGAAAAAGAAAAATGGCCAAGAGTGAGGTGGGACAGAAGGATGGCAAGAGCACGGTCCTTGGAAATGCACATCGATCTTTTTGGTCCCAACTGATTGGTCCTTCTTCAAGCAACTACAATATTGAATAGAGTGCAGAGGGGTGAGGCAATGGAATTCTGATTTTAACGTATGCAGGCAATTCGGAAACCGTATTGTCTCTGAGTCAAGTATAAAATATTGCCAAAATAAAGGGTGCAGCTACTTGATTGTCTCTTGTGGTTGCAGGTTGTTAGGAACAAGCACAGTACGTTGGAGGATAATGAAGCTACAGTGCGCAGAAGAACCTAAAATTGTTATAATTATCATGTAATTGTTAGTCAACCTCCTAATGCGGGAACACAATGGAGCCAAACTGCATTACCTTTAAGTGATGGTGTGATTATTTCCCCTTTCTTTGTTTCTTTGTCTCCTTCCCCTGTTCTCTGTGCCCCTCCTCTGCCCCCTTCAGCCCTCACAGCCCCTGTGGTCTTGCCCATAGCTGGTTTCAATGTTTCTTTCTTATTAAAATTTAACATATGTACATTGTACAAGTTTTATAAAATACACTCATTGTGGAAATGCAAAAGGAAGAAAATGGGAATCATCTGTAGTCCTCACCGCCCAGAGATGTCCACCAAAGGCTAACACTCATGTACACATTCTCCTCTCTCTTATGTGGACACTATATAAAACTTTATTAGCCAGCTGACACCATAATTGCTCTTAAGATAACTGGCCTCACTAGCAAAGACACTTGGGTAGATATTTGAAGTAGATGAAAGTTGGGGGAGCTCCCTGTCCCCACCCCCACCCCTGAGAGCCAATGGGGAAGGTGCTATAAATATTGGGGGGGGGGGGGCACAGAGAGAAGGATGACCCAAATGGCGCAGGGCTGCAAACTTGTCTGTGTGACTTCTTCATGACCCCTCAAACCCTCAGTAAAGTTTGTTGAATTAAAAAAAAAAAGCCCTGTGTAAGTGGCTTCCATGTTTTGGAACCAAAGGAAAGGGCAAAGTCCCAGTCAGTAACCAGAGGCTGAGGTGACCCTGGAGGAAGTTGAAACCCAGAAGCAAAGAAGAGCTGAAGGATCCAAGACCCTGCCCCAGTCCACACGCCAGGAATGAGCAGAAATATCGGGGAGAGGATTAAGGGGCTCATGGTCATTTCACCCAGCCCTCGCCAGATGGAGAGGCCAGCTGCCAACTTCCCAATCCCACGCACACACAGACTTTCCTTTTTCTGCAAAACAACAGGATCGGGTTACTTAAAATCTGCAAACGATTACAATGATGAGGATTAACTTTGGTCACCTGGGCATTCATAACCTGTGACCCACATGTACATGGGCAGTCCCCACTTCGCACAGGAATGCTGGGCTGGAAAAATAACCACGCCAGCTGCGACCATGCGAAGGAGCTCAATAATCAATAAGAAAATGATGATTGTTTAATGACTTCGTTACAGTTTTGTCAAAGCATTAAATAAATGCTCTTTCGCTGTTGGATATATCTATGCATATACACACACATATACATATATAAAAACTAGTCAAACCCTTATTTAGCACACTGTAATGTAAAACATGAGCAACATTGACAGTGGCTCATTTCTTTGTAGAAAAACTTATTAAGAGGAGTTTGAACAGCTGCTTATTTGACTCAATAAGCTATAAAACTGGCCACCTGACTCAGCAGCTTTCCTACACCTTTCTCAGCTGGATCAGCTTCCAATAGTTTATCCTTCATGTTGTTAATGTCATGAAATATCTCTAAGGGTACCTTTAACGTGCAGGTCTTTGCCTGTGTCACCTCCTTCTTCTTGACATTCAGCGGACTTTGTCCATGTGGTTTACACTGTAGGCCAGGCAGGCCAAGGTCTCTTCTAATGGCACCTTACTGTCGTCATGTTCATAGCTTCCAATCACAATTTTAAGCATTATTGCTTTCCATTTCCTGCATTTTCATCTTCAGTGGCCAACTCCATCTTTCAATGATCCATTTTTGTCAATTTTTCACATGGGTTTATCGCTGGGAGATAAGGAGGTCGCATGGCCACCCCTTTGCTGTCTGCATAAACTGAAGAACGGAATGGCAGCTGCAATTGACCGATCACCCACAGACGCTGGAGATGTGCCGTGGCTGGTCACTGTTCATGATGTGCTTCTGTTATTTATCTAGTAGTTATGAAGAGCTACTTTATACAATTACTCATAATTAATATACTGGGGTAACTGTAAGTTGAATTGTGTTATTGAGGTACCAGTTATTTAACTTAACTGCATGAACTGAAATCCAGGCATATTAACACCATGCACAGCAAGGACTCTCTGTACAATACATTGTCTATACTTGGAGGGTAAGAAGTATAATTTAAACTGGAATTCTCTGTGCATGTTCTCACTTGGGTCTCTCCTCATTATCTCTAGTTTCTTTTTTATTCCTCTCAAATTTTGGCATTTTCTCTTTTATTTTGGGTCATCTGGTCTCTTAATCCCCAACTCCCACTTCCTTAAGTTTCTTGTCTTCTTGACTTGGTTGGTGGCACCTGAGAAATCAAGTTCTAGGGAGAGAGCAGATGGTCAAATGGAGCCCCACTTTGCTGGCAGGCTCAGTGGGCTGGACTTGCTCCCTGAACAATGAAATAAGGGGGAGGGGGGTTTTGACTCCCTAAATTCAAGGCAAAAAACATTGTCCTATCCAGAATCCATGAGCTAGACACCCTTGAACATCAATGGACTCTGCCCAGGTACCCTTGCTGTGCTTCTCTTTGTAAAAGAATACACTGAAAAGGTGCCATCTGTCACTCTCCCAGGGAGTGAGTGTGCAGATTGAACCAGAGAAGAGACACAAAGGAGTTGAGAGATCTTGAGGATATGCTAACACATGGCAGGGGATGGGACAGCCAACACAGACTCTTAATTCCTCTCCAGAGGGGAGAAGAAAGCATAGATAAGTGATGGATTCTTGAGGACAGGCCCCTCTCTGCGCTGCAGACTCATTTTGTGGTCACTTGGAGCACCGAGTCCTTTGCGTGGAGTAGACATTTCTCTAGTATGTGTTCCACAAAGAAAGGACGCCTGGTTTGTCCTCAGTGGGTGATGGCAGCCAGGGTTGTTCCCATTTCTTCAGGGCAGGGGTCCTACACGGTCATTCCTTATAAAATGAGGAAACTTACCCTCAACCGGCCCCCAGCAGGGTAGCTGGTAAGCAACTTTAAAGGCTCTAGGGCAGCGGTTCTCAACCTGTGGGTTGCAACCCCTTTGGGGGTCAAACGACCCTTTCACAGGGGTCGCCTCAGACCATCGGAAAACACATATATAATTACATATTATATTTTTTGTGATTAATCACTATACTTTAACTATGTTCAATTTGTAACAATGAAAATACATCCTGCATATCAGATATTTACATTACAGTTCATCACAGTAGCAAAATTACAGTTATGAAGTAGCAACGAAAATAATTTTGTGGTTGGGGGTCCCCACACATGAGGAGCTGTATTAAAGGGTCGCGGCATTAGGAGAGTTGAGAACCACTGATCTAGGGGAAGGTGGGGGAAACAAGTCATTTAATTTATGCGGTGCAGGCTGAGTAGGTGAAGACAGGCAGACACATGGGTCTCTCCGATGCCTAATCCAGCCCGATCAGCCTCGTCAGCTTCCCACACGTGCTAACCACCAGGCTGGAGACAGAAGGTGTTTGTTTTGCTCTGATAATAGGCAACCCCAGCAAACCGCTTGGCAGCCAGAGCTGCAGGGAGGGAGCGGAGGCCTGAAGTATCCGGGAGGAACTCAAGGAGATTTGAAGAGGAGAATGAGAGCTCCCCACGCATGAAATCCCACCAGCAAGCTGATGGGGGCTCAGCACAGATCTATCTTCGCCTGTTTCCTGCAATGCCTTGCAAGGGAAAAAGAAAGCAGACACAGCGGGTGGCCCCCAAAGTCGTCCTGAAGGCAGAGCTGACAGGCTAAAGGCTTTGCATCACTCACAAGAGATACAGCATCCCCCCCCCCCGCCCCCACCCCGGCCGCTGCAAAAGCAATCTGCGCTTTGCTTATTAGTGACTCTCCCGACCCCTCGTGCAGGGGCCTGAACAGGGAGGGAAAGGCCCACAAAAGGGCCTGTGGCAGAAAACACTGTTTATGACATAGCCTTCTCCTATCTTCTGAGCTCATTTTCTGTAATTAAAAAAAAAATAGGCCCTGGCTGGTGTGGCTGAGTGGACTGAGCGTCAGCCTGTGAATCAAAAGGTCGCCAGTTTGATTCCCAGCCAGGGAAATGCCTGGGTTGTGGGCCAGGTCCCCAACTGGGGGAGCGTAAGAGGCAACCACACGTTGATGTTTGTCTTCCTCTCTTCCTTCCTCCTTTCCTCTCTCTCCAAAAATAAATAAATAAAAATTTTCAAAGAAGGAATAAACAGTCTTATAAAGAATGTTATCTCATATGAAAATATTGTAAAGGCATAGTCATCAAGGTGCACTCAAATGTTTAATTGATTAGAATATATATTCTATATATATTTATGGAGACTGCATGTCTGAAAACATCTAATTTTCTTACTTGGTCAAGGTCATGGTTCTCAAACTGTGGTCCACAGCCCACCACCAATGCTGGTGGAAACAGGCATGGTCCATTAGTGGTGGACCTTATGAAAAGTATTTACAGAACCCTTGACTTCACCCCGGAAGTACTAAATCAGAATGCAGGGAAATAGCACCCAGGAATCTGCCTTTTTACAGCTCCCCATCCCGCTATGCTCACCAACAGTGGACAACCGTGGCTCCAGGGACGATCTCTGAGAGCCACAGCAGCGGCCAGTGCCGGGGACACGGTTTGGAGGCCCGCTGCTCAGGCCGGGACCAGCTTCATTACTGGACTCCTCTGCTTTTAGCAGTGTCTTCCTTGTACAAAAGGTTGCAATGACAGTCATCAGGCCTTAGATCTGCTTTCTAGACATTTATGGATCTCATGAGCCTCTGTCAAGATGGCGAGCCTTGCCCAAGGGCCTGGCAGGCTTCTCATGTGCCAGGAATGCACTTGTGTGACTGGGATTGGACAACTGTCCCCAAAACCCAGGTTCTTGTACTCAGGTTTGATTGTCAGTAGGCTCTTGTTCCAGTGGTAGGGTGACCAATAGTCCCAGTGTTCCCAGGGCTGGGGGGAGGGATTCCCAAGGCAGAAGACTTTTGGTTTTAAAACCAGGAAAGACCCTCCTGCATGGTGGTGCTACTATATCTAGCACAATTCCCCAGAGACGCAGAAGCGACTGCCCCAATTTATTTATTCTACACTGAGAAAGACCATTGCCAAACATGTTGATTAGTCAACTCAATCTGGCCACCATGGAAAAGTCTATCAAAGTTTGTCTGGGAAGAATAGAATCAAAGCAAAGGAAGTAGGATGATGTCAGTGAGAGGCTGATGACCCTTTGTAGTGCCAACAGCAACGAATTCTCAGAGGCCACCTTGGTGTCCTACAGCTTAATTCAATTATGATACTAACTACCTGGAATTACTCTGACCTCCACAGGTTCAGGTCCAGCCTCACAAGACTGTCCCACTTCAGATATCAGTTTCAAGTCGCAGGGGTCACCAACACACCTGAGCAATGAGCTATAAGTTTGCGGGTTCCCATAACCCCCTTTAGTTTTGATAATTCACCAGAATGACTCATAGAATTCAGGAAAGCTCTACAATTCCAGTTTCATTATAAAGGGTACAACTCAGAAACAGCCAAAGGGAAAGACACGTGGGGCAAGGGATGGGGGATGACAGGCATAGAGGCTCTTTGTGGAGTCTGGGGGTGCTGCCACCCAGCACAGTGACGTGTTCACTGTTTTTATTAAAATTTCATTATGTAGGCGTGACTGATTAAAACATTGCCCATGTGACTGAACTCAACCTCCAGCTCCTCTCCCAAAAGTTAGGGGGCTGGAGGCTAATAGTTCTAACCTTCAAATCACGTGGTTGGTTCTTCTGGTGACCAGCCCCCATCCGTAAGCTCTCTAGGGTCTCCTCTGTGTTGAGTTACTTCATTGCTATTCAATTCAGGTGTGAGTGGAAGAGGTTAATTGTGAGTAACGGAAGACACTCCCAGGAAACCCCAAGGGGTTTAGGAGCTCTGTGCCAGGAACCAGGAACAAAGACGAATACACTTTTCATTAGATCACATGCCTGTCACACTACAGGGAGAAATCTGCCAATGAGGGTGTCCTCTCTGAACCCAGCGCTGAAAGAACATTCAACACTTACTGCATTATGGTTCTTCTCTGACTCAGTTGCCATATTATACATGCTCGTGTTGATGAGATTTAACAGATCTCCATCATGGCAGCTGGGAAGCAAGGGCTTGTTTGCTCACAGCCTACGAGCCCTATTTGCATGCAGTAGATGGGAACACTGTCCTCTGAGCACCGCTCAGGCCCCCCAGGTAGCAGTCCCCCCCAACAGCAATGCCTTAGAACATCGCTGAGGACAGGGCAGTGTTGTTCAGCTGGATGATGTCATTCACTGCCTTCTTGTCCTTGAATCCTAGGGGAGCACCCAATGAAGAGCCAGCATCTCCCTGACCTCAGGTTGATCTTTTTTAAAAAAAATTGGGAAACAAGCACATGGTCAAATAAGCTGTGATGAAATATTAAATGGAATATTTTGCAGCCATGTGAAGTGATGTTTACCTTTTAATGACATGGGAAAGTGTTCACAATATAACGCAAAGTCGTATGTATACCCAAGAGGCCACAAGGGAAGGCGTGTATATTAACAGCTGTTCTCCCTGGGGTGATGAAATAAGAGTTGGTTCTTATTTTCTTCTCAAGGCTTCTCTTTCATTTTTCCTGCAATAATCATGCAGGGTTTTTTATAACCAATATATATATTAATATGTTATTGCCGTGTAAGAAGGCAATAAAATAGAAATGTTCCCGATTTGTCCCTTGCCCGGGACTTCTGGCTTCCTTCTCGAGCCAGTTTCAGTGCTGTCCCATGTAAGTGACCACAGCTGAGGTTACATCTGCTTCCCAACTGCAGAGAAGGCCTGATATTTCACTGTACTTGCTCCGTCCCCACCCCCATCCATGTGGCCAGTTTGGCAAACCTTCCACAGAGTCTATTTCTACTCAATTCTGCTACATCAAGGAGCACTATCACAAGGGAGTTAGACATTTAACGAGGTAAATAAGTTAGTCAACAGAAACCCATTCATTGTCATTATAAATTTGCAAGTCCATGTATGACTAGACTAGCACGTGCCACCAGAAAGCAGCTCACACTCTGCCGGATGATAGCTCAGCTGGCCTAAAACCCTTAACAAACCTCTTCCCAGAAGACCTTGTTTTCACAGGCAATTTTCCACCTTAATCAATTCAAGATCATGTTCAACAAGCATTTATTGAACATCTATTTTGTGCCAGACCCTGGGGCTGAAAAGAAATAACCCTATTCGCTATAATGACAGACACAGTACACACTAAATGAATGTGTATGAATAAAAACAGCAAACAAGAAAATAGGCTTACCTGAAACTATCCAAATATCCAGAAACAAAGGAAAGACTGCAACTTGATTCTCCGTGTTATCCGATAGCCTAAACTTTATAGAAAGTGCTCAAAGAATTGAATCTCACAGATCCTGCTGCCCCGGCCCATGACTTTCTGGCCTTCTGCACTGCCATTCAGGGTAGTCTACCTGCCTGGCTCCCTCTTTCTTCTGGCTAATTCCATGCTCCCAAGTTCAGTGGGCCCAGCTGAGCACAGCCCCGTGCCTCAGTTGCAGGTCAACCCCTTGGGCTCTGAGTCGGTCCCTGAATCCATGGTGGGCTCCAAGGCTCACAAACTGAGGGACTTTGGGAGTGGTCACTAACCTCCCTAAGCTTTCATTTTTTCATTTTAAAATGTTTGTAAGCAGTGAGAAATTGTGATAAAAGTATGAGAGTGACCTATGCCTTTGGAGGTATTGGGAAGATTAATACAATAACACCAGGGCGGGCCATACTGATGAGCTCAGAAAGGCTAGCTGGTTCTAATAATGCGGCAACCTACAGGGAGGTTTTAATCTTTTCATTTAGGGGTTGTTAATTTCTAAAAGAGAATATCTGATTGAAATCCTTTATCTTGGCCATCAGCCCAGGGAAGAGGGCAGAGAAGGAAGAAACACCAGAACCACCAGATACGGGTACCGGTTCAAACAAACAAGCAACTGTAGCCAGAAATCTTCTTCGTTCTATTTTTAAATTTAAATTAGAATCTTAAACAGAGTTCTGTATTGATTTGTTTGTTGTAGTTAAAGTGCTTTTTGCCATATTGGCTGGGGTCCACCGTCCACAGCTCAGGGTTTGAACAGGGGCCCAGCGTCTTCAGCCCAGCCAGCGTTTGTCCAGACGTAGCTGCCTGGCCAGGGCTAGGACCCGGGGGCCTTCAAGCCTCTCAGGAAGCACCTCTCTGTTCTTCTCCATTTATTTACTCAACGAACACTATCACTGAGGGCCTACTATGCACTATATCCTGCCTTTCCTTTACCCAGCCAGCAACTTGGTGAGAGTTTTTGCATCTGACAAGCTTTTAGATCATCCACACTGTTACTGAATAGAAATTCATTTTTCCCTGAGAGAGAAGAGGGAAACAGGAAAAGATATAGAATGCCCTTCGCTACGGTAACCTCTGGTGCCTGTATTGATTTACAGCTTGCTGCATCCGTTTACACCCATTATTTCATCCAGCCCGTTTTCCCAGCTTCCCCTCCGGCTGCCAACGAGAGCAGCCTGGAGGATGGATGCTCTCATTACCCCTGTCGTTACTACTCATGCCGAGCAAATAGCAACGATCCGTTCTGTTCATGAAGTCAATAGCACCATAGCAGAACCAGCAAGGAAAATTTCAGGGGCTGGACTCAGCTCTCTTTTGCTTAGTCACAGGAGAAATAGTGCTGTCCCTCCAGCTATCAGCGGCAGCAAGGAAGCTGACCCATGGCAGCTGCTCAGGGGGCAGGTGTCCCAGCTTTTCAGAACTTTTGGAGGGAAATGTTGAGCTCTCAGTAAAGCCAGGTGGGAATAGGAAAGTTGAAATCAAAGGCAACCTGAGCCCCCAACTTCCTATATTAGACGGCCCAGAAAGCTGGCCAACTTCAAATGTGAATCAGAGGCTGGGCACGGAATGGGCGTTGGTCTGAATCACACGGCTGCCGTGACTGTGCTGGGAACCATGCTCAGGAGCCCCTGAACTATGGGAGGACGCCAAAGAAGATGGATACCTGTTTCTCTGCACGCAGTGCGGGCACAGACACCGCGGGCTAGAGCTGGGTGTAAGAGGGAGTGCTCTGTGGGGTCAAGTGCATCCCATGTATTTTTAGAATATGGTGTCCTCTTTGCATCTCCTGCAAATGCTCATGCAAGGTCTCAGTCACATGTACTTGTTTCAGATCAACCTCCTCTTCTGCAAACACTGCCCCCCCCCCACTTCTACTCCCTCTCTTCCTACCCAGAGGGCTATTGTATCTGACTGCAGAAAACCTTATGGGGTTGAAAAGAAAGCAAAGGAAACAAAGAATTAAGAAGAGGGCAAGTGACTGCCTTGTCCCGGAGGGAGAGGAATCAGTGCCCTCCCAGGAATTGGTGAGAAGGGAGCCCCTCTCTGGGGTTCTCCCTCTAACTGGAGCCTTCCCATGGTCTGTGTGGTAAAAGGAAGGACTCAGATACCCACTCCGGCAGGTAGATCCCAAAGCCCACCGCTCTCTGTGCTCTCTGCTCCGCTGTTTGTGCAGAAGACTTGACCAGCTCAGCAACTGGCTGGGCTTGTGTCCATTCCACTCCACGGTGGCCATAGATAGCAGGAGACTCCATGTTGGCCTCAAGTCCAGGCCGAGCCCCAGAGCTGGTCTTAATCAGAGACTGCTGATAAAGCCGCGCTCCTCACCCCATCACGCCCCTTGTGCCTATTTCTCAGCTTGTGGGAGTCTGAAGGGAGGTGGCTGAGTACCCAGCACCTGCGACACCAGCTCTCTTGGCAACAGAGCAGCCAGTCAGGGCTTTGTAGGCAGGCCAGGATCTGAGTCCCCACCCCAGGGACTGGCTAAGCCCAAAGGAACCAGGAGGCCTTTGCCCTGAGTCTCAGCATCTGCTCTAAGCCTGGCTGGCAGCAAAGATCTGGGCCTGGGGCAGGCATGTTAGATTCCTGGTCTGGAGAAGAACTTAAGGCTAAGCTTCTCTGGGTAAAAGGTGGGGGTGGTAGAAAATGGTGCCCAGGAAATAAGTTACATTCTATCTCTTGGGCTCGATTTCTACCTCTGGCGTGGCCAGCTGTGAGTACCTGGGGAAGCAGAGGCAAATGGTATAAGTCAGAAGGAGAGAGAGAGAAGCAAACAGAGCTCATGTTTTTGGGGGGCTGGGAAGAGAAGGCACCTCTCTCAGCTACCACCTCTGTGTGGGCTGACTATGCAATGGCCCTTTTTTTGAGGGGCCTCGGAGGGGGCAGAGGTTCTTTCCTGACAGCCCACTGCATGATCTAGTTGGAGAGAGGGAATAGCCAACTGTTTTGATTCAAGTTGGAATTTTTTGTGATGACATGGGACTGGCTAGTCTAATTTCTAAAGTGAGACTGTGTGTGTGACTTAAAGTAACAACAGGACTGTTTATTAGTCAAGGGCCAGCAGAAACTCATGGGATAGCCCCAGTTTTTATCCAGGCAAAGAACTTCCACCACTGACCACCTTTTAAAAGGACAATGGAATGCAAACATACAAATAAAAAGATGTTCCCTGATTATACCACAAGGGAACTTAGTTGGTGTTCACTTACGATTATAGAGGTGATCCTTGGGCCTGAAAGAGTTTCTTTTCTTATTACTTGGGTTCCTACATGTTGAGGGAAGAATGGGAATGGGTGGAAGGTAGCACCTCTTGGAGGTAAGAGCCCGTTCCGTGTTTGTTCCTGAATCCTGCAGAAATATTTAGTTGTGCCTCATTTAAAAACAACAACATACGGGGGAACCTATCTCTTAGGAGCATTGCAGGCTTTATTCAGAACCTCTACATTATTCCCATTCAGCAGAGAAGCTCAGACACCGTGGGCGACCCTTTAAAGAAGCCACTGTGGAGAAAGCAACCCTGGCTGGGTCCAGGTGTCAGTCCTCAAATGTGGGCACTGACAGGTGGCTGGGCTGGGGGTGGGGCGGGTTGGTGTGGCCTGATACGTCGGGAGAGAGGGGGCGCTTCCATGGAGACCAATCAGGGCCAACCACCGGGCTGATTCTGTGTCCAGCCCGAGTCTCCAAAGCCCAGCAAACCAGACATTTCTTAGGACAAGAGGGCCTCTGGTGGTCCTTCCAGACAGCCTGCATCACTCCCAGTCAAAGGAGCCCCCAGATGAGGCCCGCAGCCCCCAGGCGAGGCCAACAGCCCCCAGGTGAGCCCTGCAGCCCCCAGGCGAGGCCCGCAGCCCCCAGGCGAGCCCTGCAGCCCGCAGGTGAGGCCCGCAGCCCCCAGGTCCCGTGCACAGGGAGTCCTGGGATCCTAGTTCTGCAGCTCAGCAGAGCAACTCCCCGCAACAACTCCCCTGTCCACGGCTGTATAAACAGAAAACATGAAGTCTCACCCAGAGACAGCCTAAGTTGTTGACTTCAGACTTCCTGTCCACACCTCTGTTCCCCAGTACAGCCAAAAACAAGCTGGAAAGACCTTATTCTCAGGAAGTCGGTTGGCTTCTGGGGAAAGCGCTGGCCCCAGCCGGCTTGAAGGTGGCTATTGGGCTTGCCCACAGGGACGTGAGACCTAGAACTGGGCTCCCCGCAGCGATCTGAGGGAAGGGAAATAGAGATTTCTAGAGTGTTCTGTGGCTTGCAGCAGGGGTGGCCGATGGAGGGGAGGGCACAGTTCTGGGACACCGTGATACGGAAAGTTGCACATCAAAGAGGAAACTGTGGTTCAATCATGAGACACATGGAAGACACAGGACCTAGAACCAATATATTCTCTCTCTCTCTCTCTCTCTCTCTCTCTCTCTCTCTCTCTCTCTCAATTCAGTATTTAACAATAAAGGTGCATGGCTTTAAAAGTCCAATGTTCCAAAAGCCTAATAATAAAAATCAGCAATGCTCTCCCCTTCGTCATCCCCCAGGCTCCTCCTCAGACGCAAGCCCTCTCACATTATCTAGCTTTCTCCCGTATTTTTAACCTCTTCATTTCTAAATAACATGCCTCGATATTGCTAAATCCTAATTTGTCAATTTTAGGCATTGCCCACTGACGTCCTACTGTGGGAGGCAAGGATGCAGGTCGCTTGCTCTGCCATCCACCTGCCTTCTCTACCCCTGTCAGCATAGAGCACAGCTCTGATTACCTCCATTAGCAGTGTTTACGTTACAATGACTATGAAATATGACTCCCTCTTGAGCCAGGAAGTCCTTTATAATCACTCTTCCTCTCTCCTCCAATCCTTTCTTTTGGCCTGGAGTTAATCATTGCTTTGTTCTTTTTGTCAGATTTTTCTCTGTGCCAATAGCTACTTTTCCCCAAACTAACCCCAAATCAATAATGTTATATGTATTCGAATGCAGAGGCTCCATTTTTTTCCCTTCTGCTGGTGAATTTCTCTCTGAACGCTCTAACCCCTGCACCTATCTGGAGGTGGAACATTACCCTGAGACGTCCCTCAGCCATTCCCTTGTGTTGAATTATCTGTCATTCATGCGTCCCGCCACTTCCCTCTTTTGTGATTAATTTTCCTTTTGTTGAAGCACATCTTCCTAAGGACAGTACATAGGAGGCAAAATATTTGAGTCTTTCGTTTTCTGAAAATGTCTTTCTCCTGCCCTTGTCCTTGACTAATAGTTTGCCTGAGGGTAGAACTCTGGTTGAAAGTCATTGTCCCTCAGAATATTGAAGGTGTTTTATCATTATCTTCTGTCTTTCAGTTTTGTTCTTAAGCAGTTCAATGCTATTCTTGACACAGGATAATAACAAGCTAGGAGAATTCCTTGGCCAGTGGCATGGGGAAACTGAGACAGAGAGCTGAACAAGCTGGCTGAGCAACTTGCAGACAGATACAGAAGTTCACTACCCTAGAGATGACATCCAGGCCTCAGTCGGGTTTCAGCCTCAGGCCCAGAAAGAGCAAAACCAGATGCACGAAGCCAGGACCAGCTAAAATGACTGAGGACCCCCTGCCCTGCCACTGAACCATCAGAGGAGACTACACCCTGAAACAGCACACCTGCAGAACACAGACTATTCTACTGAAACCCTCCCCCGAGAGTTCCCCTAAGATTCTTACCTGCAAGAGAGAGAGAAAAACCTCAAGACAAAGGGCCCAGCACCCTCTGGGGAGCAGCCCACCCATTCTCTTCCCCTTCTTCTCCCCCACAGGCACATGCTCCTGAACTCCAAGGCAACGGGCAGCGGCAATTGTCCCAGGCTAATATCCCCTGAACCTGTCCCCAAGACCCCCCTTTCTCTGCCTTCCCAAGCTAAGGCAGCCCAGGCTAGGCTCTCCCGCTGCTTCTTCTGCGTTAAGCCCATTCTTGTTTTGCTGGCCTCAGCTTTAATAAATGTACCCTCATGGTCACCTGGACTCGTGCTGTGAAATCTTTCCTACACAAAGTCAAGGACCCACACACTACCGAGTGGCCCCAGACAGACCCACGCAGGGCCAGGCCACTTATCCGGAGATATTCTGATTTCAAATCCTTTATATACTACACACACACATACACACACACTCACACACAAACTCACCCACCGTCACCCACCACCCCTGGAAATTTTTAGAAGTTTTTCTCTATTCCTGGTAATCCTAAATGATGACGATATGATACTTTTTAAGAAATTTATTATTGTGGGCACCCAGTGTCCTCTGTCAGCTTTTGTCTTCTACCCTCCTATTCTGGAAGATTTATTTTTTGATGTCACGGCTTTGATCCTTTCTTCTCCACCACCTTCTCTGTGCTCCCTTCCTACAGCTTCTCTTCAGCAGACCCTGAAACGCCGGCATCACATCTCTAGTCTCCACGGCTTCCCCTGGCGTGGCCTGGTTTTGGTTGCCCAATTCAGATTCTTTGGGATCTTTCCTCAACTTTATCCTTCAGTCTTACCAATTAAGTCTTTATATTCATAGTCTATTTTTTATATCCCAGTTTTAATTTCCAAAAGGCCTTTCATAGTCCCTAAAGATATTGAGAGGTTTTGTTTTTCAGTTTTTTGTTTTGGGGGGCAGGTTTTTGTTTTTTAGTTTTCTGCCTCCTGAATTATCTGTTTCTTCTAGACTCCTTTTTTCTATCTGTTTTCTTTTATCTCCCTCTTTGATATTGAAGGTTGCCCTCAAATATTGGTTCATATTAAATATTCAGACAAAACGCTGAACGTGAGTTGCGTGTGTGTGGAAGAGCTCAGGCAGTAGGTCTCTCCACAGGGTGGTTGATGATAACCCGTGTTTTCCAATGGCGGGGACCCCAAATGTCATCAGCCATCTCTCTAGAGAGAGGTCTTTTCCTTTGTTCTCTTACCCAGACCTGGCAGGGGGGTCAGAGTGCAGGTCTGGCTGCCAGCCTTCAGGAGGGACCCGAGCAAGGGTCTACCTTCAGTCTGCTTCCCCCACACCACCCTGCCATGCCCCCTTTCCAAGGTGAACAGAGGGGTACCATGCTGCAGATGTGAGAGGGGGTGTGAGGGTTTGACTACCTCGTGTACAAACCTCACTGAACCCCCACTCCATACCTCACCCTCATTTTCTGTCGGGCTTTGTAGTTTCCAAGTCCTGAGGCATTTTTAGAACCTAGACAGATCATTTCATTTTATATGTATAAATGATTTTATAAATATATTAATTTCTTAAGCACTTCCCCAGACACTTAAGGTAAGGCTCCTTTTATTCCACTAGTCAGTAACTGCCTTATTTTCTATCCTGAAACAATTTGTTTGAACTTCTTATTGGCTATTGTTGATTTTTCCAGTCTCTTTTTTCCTTGCAGGTTGTACTATAGGGCTTTGGGATAGTGAGAAATTTGATTCTGTGGTCCCTCTGCCTGTTTTCTGACTCTGTCCTGAGACTCAGTCAAGGCTGTGCACTTTATTAACAGTGAGGTCTTGGGCAAGTTATCTGCCGCACTAAGCCTCAGCTCCTTCACCTGTAAAATTGTGAGACTAATGCCTGTCCTACCCAGGTCACAGTCCTCTTCTTCAGATCAAATGAAATAACGTGTATAAAAGTACTTTGCCGTCCTAAGGGATCCGCTGAAATAAACTATTAGAACTAATAAACAAGCGCAGCAAGGCTGAAGGGTACAGGATCGATCCACAAAAATCTATTGTATTTCTATACATTAGTAACAAACAACCCAAAGATAAAATTTAAAAAACAATTTTTATTTATAATAGCATAAAAAAATCAAATTTTAGGAATAAATTTAATAAAAAGAAGAGCAAAACACTGTTGAAAAGGATTCTCTAAAGAAATGGAAGGGCAGCCATGATACTGTTAAGGTGGCAATATTCCCCAAATTAATCTGTAGATTCAGCACAATCCCTATCAAAATCTCTAATGGAATTTTTGTAGAAATTGACAGCCTGATCTTACAATGTGTACGGAAATGCAAAATAGCCAAAAATACTATTGAAAAAGAATAAAGTAGGAGGACTCGCACTTTCTGTTATCAAATTTTACCACAAAGCCACAGTAACCAAGACTGGTACTGCCATTATAATAGACATATACATCAACAGACTAGAATTGAGAGTCTAGAAATAAATGGATAGCTATAGTCAATTTGATTTTTGGCAAGAGGGCCAAGAGAAAGAATAAACTTTTCAGCAAATAGGGCAGGCACAGCTGCATATTCACATGCAAAAGAATAAAATTGTACTTCTTTTTACACAATACACATAAACTAACTGAAAATAGAGTATAGAACTATAGTGGTAATGTTACAGAACCCCTGGGCTGCTCCAATTGAAAACAAACCCACGGGCTCTTTACTCAGGGGCCCGATTGCCCGCCGCCAAAATTATAACTCTCAATACCAGAGTTTAGTGAAAAGAAAAAGAATTGTTTATTTAACAGTTATATAGATTTAGTTATTTGCGGATTTCTGTTGTTAAGTCTTATGTTCTTTAAAACACCCATAAACACATATCCTTGCCTCCCCCCTACCAAACCAGGCTAGTTTTAGAAAAGTCAGAGAAACCCTTTCCCTACTTTCCAAACACAGTTCAGCTTTACCAGTAGCTGCCAATCATTCAATTCTGATTGGGGAGACCTCGTCTGTGTTATGGGGTCCACCAGCTTTTAATCCAGAACCTCGTGGATTCTCAGCCTCCTTGTAAACTGTATAGTTAGTCCTTTTGTAATCCGCACAGTCCGCCTCAGCCTCAGTCACACCCGCACAGTCAGCCTCAGCCTCAGTCAAGTCCGCACAGTCAGCCTGGCGAAAATGTCTGCCGCTTGTTTTTAAATCCCTGACTGCGTCCTCTGATGCAGTGGGTGCGGTGACCAGTTCTGACCATTCACAGAACCTCACGCAGGCTCTGTGTGCTTTCTCCATACCGTCCCCTGGTTCAAGACCCCTCCCCTCTACCTGAGGCTTTGGATGCATTAAAGCCGTTTTGCATAAGAAAGACACTAGCCACCAGCCTCAGGCATGTGGAGGCATTCTAAAAGCTGCTTCCTTCACCCCATCCCCCAGCCGCAAACTCTGGGGTTTTTTGGAACACCCCTGTTTCTGTAACAGTAAGAGCTAAAAAACCATAAAACTCTTAGATGCAAATATGTGAGTAAATCTTTGTGACTTTGGATAAGGCAATAGCTTCTTAGATATGACACCAAAAGCATAAGCAACAAAAGAAAACAACAGATAAATTGGACTTCAGGAAGATTAAGCACACAGGTGTGCCGCAAGGATTTTTAAAAACTGCAATACCTGACTATTTAATCAGGGGCACTGACCTCTCTTCCCTTAGATCATCATATAAGAAAATGACAACAGCCAACACAATAATAACCTCCTGGTATGAATGAATCAAAATTATAGCTATATTGTTTCTGCTAAATCAACAAAAAATATAGGGTTTTTTTTTTTTTTTTTGGTGTGCTGCAAAATTTTAGTAATTAACTTATGTGTGCCATGAGATGAAAAGTGTTGCAGATCACTGCTATAAGGGATGTGTATCCAGAATATATAAAGAACACTCACAGCTCAATAATAAAAAGACAAATAACCCAGTAAAAAGGGGGCAAAGGGCATGAATAGACAGTACTCCAAAAAAGAGATGCAAAGAGTCCATTAACATATAAAAAGATACTCAACGCTATTAGTCATTAAGAAAATGCAACTCTAAAAACACATTGCCACACCAGCCGCACCCACGGTAACAAGTGCTGACGAGGATGTGGAGATTGAACCCTTGTATGGTACTGATGGGAAGGTAAAATGGTGCAACCATGTTGATAAACAAAATGTTAAACATACCATACGATCCAGCAATTCTACTCCTGGGTATACACATCCAAGACAAATGAAAACACATATCCACAAAAACCCTGCACGCAACTCTGTGTAGCGACATTGCTCACAACGGCCAAAAAGTAGAAACAACTCCAATGTTCATCAGCTGATGAATGAACCAAAAAAAAAAAAATGTGTTATATTCATAACATGGAATATTATTCAGCAATAAAAAGGAATAAAGAACCAATACATGTTACAACATGGAGAACCTCAAAAACATTATGTACTTCAGTGAAAAAAGCCAGTCACAAATGGCCATATAGTGTGTGATTGCATTTACATGCAGTGTCTAAAGCAGGCAAACCTACAGAGACAGAAAGCAGATTAGTGGTCAGCTAAGTCTGGGGATGGGTTCGCGAGGGGAATGGGACTGACTGCTCACAGACATAGACTTTCTTTTCAGGGTAAAAGAAGCTCTAAAACTAGATTGTGACAATCATTGCACAACTCAATTTATGAAAACCATTGAGTTGTACAATTTAAACATATGGTTATGTAAATCCTACGTCAACAAAACGTTTTTAAAAGTAGTTTGCCAACTGTAAAATTAAATGAAAACAAAACTAAATTACATTAAAGCAAAATTAAATTAAATGAAAACAAAGCCGATTTTTTAAAACTTACTGTTATTGCTAGTAAAACAACATAAACATTAGGACCTTTTGGTCACTATTCTTAATTATTTTTTGACAATTACTTTTCGGCTGCTCAATAGGTTGCTGTTCAGAAATACAATTTCAAAAATGAAACTGACTGCTCCTCAGGAAGCTGCCTAAATGCAGGGAGACTGCAATTCGGGGGGTCATCTGGGTATGTGGTCCCCACACAAGCTCCTGTTTAAACCAGATTTGGCGTCTTTAATCGTCCAAGAGAATTCTCAGCTGAGTGGAACAGTGTTGCTTCCCATCTCAGAAATCAAAGGCTTGGGTTCCAATAAAAATGCTGTTCATGAAGCCACTTAACATTAAACTTTCAGCTCAATTTCCTGAAGCACCATCAGAACCACAAAATGGAAAAAGTAATCATTCTTCCCGCATCACTGCAATAACTGGCTGGAAGCGCCTGCTGTTTCTAAATTCACCGTGTGAACCCAAAAGTGTCTTGCAATAACGTACCTACTTGATTAAAAGTTGATTATAAGCTTGGAGCAAGCTGGGCTGAGCCAAGGCGTGGGCCACTGTGTGCCCTGGTCATAGCCTGTGCTGCAATCTTTTCATAAATGCAGGCCAACAAAACCAGAAGAAGGCCCCTTTCTCCAAGAGCATTCTGAGATGACCACAGCATGCTTGGCATTCATGCTTCAGTTATATGTATGGACGTGGGTGTGAAAAGTATATTATTTTACAAAAATGATACTATAAATGCAGTCTCATGGCCGGGATTCACTTAGCAGTATGTTATGAAAATTCATTGATATCAATTAGGATGAATTTCGTGCTTGCAATGTACAATGATTCCTTGTTTTACCCACCTCCTCTGGTCAGATATTTAATATCTAAGTTGGATTTGTTTACTTATCATAACAAGTCTTCAGTGGAGCACCCCAAAACTTTGTGCTGGAATCAGACATAGAAACCTGGGCTCCTGATTGGTCAGGAATTTGGGTCAGAGATCTGATAAACAGGCATTGAATAACACTTTGGGAGAGCCAAGAATACATATTTCAGACATTTTCTAAAAGGTAACATCCCAACCCCTCACGTTATAAAAGAGGAAGCAGAGGCCCAGGGTAAATAGCCAAGCTTATCTTTTTATCTGACACTAAACCTTGGAGAAAGAATGAAGGTGTAAGCACTCCAGGCAAGTGGGGAAGAAAGAAGACCCAAGCGGCTGTGACCAGAAGCCACCCTGTGATGTGCCTGGGAACACGTGGCCACCAGCACTCCTGAGAGCCTCTGCCCCCTTCCAAGTCCCCAGGATGGGCCCCTGCAAAGTGTTCAAATTAAGATAATTTTTGCTTGTTTTCTTAAGGAGGATCCCCATAATTGTCTTCTGCCTCAAGCACCACAAAGTTCATAGAGGTGCAGAAGTTGAAATCCTTGACCCAGCAGTGAGCAGGGCCACCAGAGCCTTGGGAGCTGGCTGGGCTGAAGGAGAGGCCCTGGGTTCAAATCCTGCTTATCCACCTCACAGTCTGAGATTCATGACGGTGCCACAAAGGGGCATCGCTCAGATTTAGGTTTTGACATTGGGTAGGTGCTCACTGCATCTCACACCTAGATGTAAAGACAGTCTACGTGTGCCTTTGGAAAGAGCCCAAACGGCCACCACATCACATTTCCCAAAGGCCACCAGGCTCCTGCTCCAGAATTCAATAGTAAATCATGGCAGAGAAAAAGGTTAAGCAAAGAAAAGTTTCTAATGTCACATTACCAAAACTCCTGGCTGCTGGCTGGCAGGAGCTCACAGGTAAAGTCGATCCAGCTGGCCGGCCCTGGAGGACTGTTCCCTCGTGATGGGCGGACATTTCGATGGTGCTCCTTAACTGGCCTTGCAAAAGTGGCCCTTCTTGTTCCCTGTAACGGAGATGGTCATAGATCGTTCAAGAAAAGATTTAGCTGAAGATCTCTGAATTCAAAGAAAAGTAATTGCAATCGACCCATTTGAAAACATAGAGGTTTTATTTTTTAACCAACACACTTTCGCTGTATTTAAGTGTTTGCCTCTCTTCAAAGAGCACCCCAACTTCTGATGTAATTACACCTCCTTACGCTGCTTCAGCCCGTACTCCTGTTGGGCGCAGCAGCAACACTGGGTGTTCGATGGCCCTTTGACTCGCGGTCTGTAGCAGGTCTCGGCCATCCCGGCTTCTGCCCCACCCCACGGGAATGGAATTTGCGCAAGGATGGACGGCAGTCATCAGCTGTAGGGAGAGGGTTACCTACTGCAGTCCAAGGACAATCCCTGCAGGTGTGTGCAGGTAAGATAAAGGTCCTCCCGTAGGACCTGGTGACTAGACATCAGCCAGGCAACTGCACGGTGTGAAGGCGCAGCCTGGGTGGGTTGGGGCCCAAACAGGACACCAGGTGGCAGGGGACCTGGTTCCGGCTCCAGAGGCAGGACCACGGGGCAGGCAGCCCGTGCGCGGTGCCGGTGGTGGCACCGGGAGGGGCAGCATGGAATAATGGAATATCCAACCAGAGGCAAGAGAGGAGCCAGGGATCCAGGGTCACGTCAGTCTGATTGTCTCGTCCAGCGGGGCCAGCACATGAGGGAGCCCAAGCTCAGGGTGACACAGCTGGGGAGCTGAGGCCACGGTTCCCAAACCAAACTGTGCTGCCGCCGCCTCCTCCAACAACACGAGAGTTTATTCCCTGATCGAGGCCACAAGCCAAACATGTGTGGCGCGATGAGAAAACACGGAGGTTCGCAGATGCTGGGGTTCAGGGAGGGAGAGCTGTGGGGTTTAAGGAGCTGATGAACGTAGTTTGGAATGAGCTGGAAAGAACCTCCTTTCCCTCATGAGAACACTGGCCGCCCACGGAGGGCAGGTGCAGGGGCCACAGACACACGTCGATGCAAGAGCCCCTGCTCCTCATGGAAGTGAGGGAGCCGTGATTGTCAGACTGTGGATGTCTCTCCGGGGGCCGCTGTTACAGAGGGCCACCATGGGGAAGGGGTGGGGCTTCAACAACAAACAGTCACTGTCTCACAGGTCTGGAGGCCTGAAGTCCAAGATCAAGGTGCCAGGAGAGCTGGGTCCTTCTGAGCCTCCCTCCTTGGCCAGCTGATGACTGTCTTCCCTGTGTCCTCACGTGTTTTCCCCTTGTGCGTGTCTAAGAAGGACCCCAGTCCTGTTGGGTTAGACCTAACGGCCTCGTCTCAACTGTATCACCTCTTCAATCACCCTATTTCCAAACGTAGCCACGTTCTGAGGTCCTGGCGTTGGGCCTGCAGCATATGAGTGTGGGGGCCACCATTCAGCCACCACTCTGACAGCGGGCTCTGTTAGTGGCTGATGAGTTGTAGTGTTCACACTGGGGGGGGGGGGGGTGCCAAGGGCTGGAGCTCTTCTGTTAACCCTTTCCCACCAGGGTTCCCACCGGTATCCTGAGTCCCTGGGACAGCAAACATGGAGGTGGTGGTGGCCCAAGCCCCAGGCCCCGACATGCTCATCCCGACTCAGCTTTCACGGGCTCCACGCTGGTGGCAGAGGAGACACACTGCGTGGCCTTCAGCACACAGGTGTGGAGCCTTCTGGCCAGGCACACAGCGAGCAGTGTCTTCTGGGAGAGCTGGTTTCCCCGGGGTTTGGGGCCGGGTAGGCGGGGCCGCGGCTGGCAGGGTCCTCTCACACAGCTTCTCTCGCTCAATCTGCAGCACAGCCTGGAGAGCTAGGTCTGACCCACCCCCAGGTGTTTACAGACAGGCAATGGGAGTCCAACAAAGAGGGGAGTTGCCTGCCATCACACAGCTGAAATGCAGCAGAGCCTCAAATGCAGCAGAGCTACACAATTAAGCTTTAACGAGCCTTCGTACAGAAGCCACGAGTGTCCATTCTATTAGCGCCAATTAGAGCAAATCCCAATGGCTGAGTGGGATCTGACTTCCAGAACTTCCTCTCTTCTCCAAACGCCCAACCCCCAAGCTGTCCACCTTGTCCAGCAGCACCCCACATGAGGCAATGTCTCCCCGTGGCTCGTTCATGCTATCCCCCATCTGCAACCCAAACCCCAATTCTGCACAGGAAGTATCACCCCCTTGGGAGGCCTCACACTCTCATGGTTCCCCTCTCCTTCTGCAGCGACTTGGTCAAACTTCTTCCAAGGAACTGACTGCAGGTTCCTGAAACCCTTACCCCCTGGGAGCCGCATGGAGTTTCGCTCACGTCTGTGGCATCTGTAGCGCAGAGCGTGGCACAGAGCAGGAGCCCAGAGAGCAGGCATGGACTATAGATCCCGGGCCTACGCTTACCCATAGCCTTCCATGTCACCTGGCCCCCACTGGGCCTTTCTGAAGAATTCCAAGCAGCCCCCCAGATCCACTCCCTGCCCACGGCCCCACACCTGGCCTCTTCCTTCTACCCCACACTTGCCTTGCCTTCTCAGTCCCGCCTTTCTGGCTGACACTGTTCCGGCTGCCTGGCCCGACGCCCTCCGCCTCTCCTGTCCTGGACTCACCAATGGGCTGTGAGAAACCATGACTCTAGGTTTATTCACACCAGGATTTGAGGTCTCCGGGTCCTGGTCAGAGCCAGGGGTGGAGGGGTCGGTACCGGAGGGGCATGTAACACAATCCCCTTTTCTGTCTACAGGTCACATAATGGCTATCTGTGGGTGTCCCCGTCGTCTTTCTGCTTCTCTTGTACCGGGACTGACCCATCCCATCTCCCAGAGGAGGACAGCCCCTTCCCAGGTGAAGACCGTGCTGCTGAGGATGCTGATCTCTGAGCCAAGGGCCCGCCCTCAGCAGGAATAGCAATCAGATGGCTCCAGAGTAGGCCGACGTCTCAAGCTGTCTGACTGCTCGCCCCTCCCCAGGGCCCCATGGATAAGGCTACTGTCCAGAAAGGTGGTGAATTGCTTTGAAAGTACAGGTGTGTATTAATACCCCGTACAGCTCTCTGGCGCTACATAAATGCTAAGGAGAACAGAAATTGCTCTTGGGGATCCTCTCACCTGGATGATCTCCCAGATAGGCCTGCTTTTGGTAAATCATCAACACCAGTTTTCAAATACAGCAGCCTCGACCCTTTCAGGTGCGGCCACAAGACAAAACATATTGACCCAAAGGTTAAACTCTAATTGATTGTTTTCTCCAGCTTTCTCCTGCTCCGGATTCTCTTTCTGGCGGGAATCTAGGATTAGACCTGGGTCACTTTGGTTATAGTGGTTGCTATTGTGGGCACCGGTATTCCAGCTCCACCCCACCCCACCCCCACCGAGGGAAGAGACCCACATGAGATTTTATATACATTACTTGGTACACCAGGGAAGATGAGTAAAATATGAAACTCGCCCATGCACATTGCCTCTCAGAATAAATTTTGGGCCATGAAATGTTTCTGTTAGTTTTCCTGTGATTGCATTTCCCAGACTTCCCCCAAGCTTTGGTCCTGTATCTATTGTGTTTTTTTGTGTTTAAGATGGCTGCATACAGTTGCTTGGAGGGGGTTATATTTGACTCGCTGTCTTCCCCCACCTCACCTTCCTCTGGCAGCTTGCGTCCTCTCTGCATGAGTTCTCAACCTGGCGCTCCTCCTAACACGTCTCCGGCTCTCTCCTGGCCGCCTTCATTACCACGGCCCCCCACCCCTCCCATTTCCCAGTCCCAGGTGGTCACATGTTCAAGTCCCTCTATTACCATGACCCCAGAGCATGTCTTCTTTCTTGTTCTCTTTGTTCCGCATTCTCAGTCTTGATTCTTTAACTCTTACCATCATATCAGAGTCTTCATGGCCAAAAGGAGTTTGCTTTCTTATCTTATTTTCTTTTCATTTAGCTCTCCTTAAATTGTCCTGAATGGTAATCTCTCTAAACTTCATAAGCTTAAAAGAAGAAAATCTGAAATCCCTTGGTGAGTCCTGCTTATGATTTTGTGTCGCTGAAAATTGAAGATGTACAAATAGTTAAAAGAAATGTGCCCTGAGGCCTGAAGCCAAACAAGAAAAATGGTGCTGACAAGCAGAAGTGGTAAGAATCTTAAAAGAACATGACTATCTACTCTTTGGTCAAAATAATTATTTATTGTTTTTATAAAATAAATATTGAATCATTATTTGAAAATTGATGCAATAAAACAAACTGAAAAGGAGAAAATAACAGATTAGCCAAAATCCTAGTACCCGGTAATAATCAGTGCTGACATCTGGTGACATCACCCCAAACACCTCCCTTGGCCAACATGTAAAACGACAGTTTGATGGGTGGATAAACAGAGAGCTGGATAGATGTTTAGAAAATCCTGCTCCCCAGATGTTTGTTCCTGAACTATTCCATCATATTTAAGGGGGGAAAGACTATAGCAGTCCTGCTGTATCTGTGGTCTCAATTTCCACAGTTTCAGTGACCCGAGGTCAACCATGGTCTGCAAGTATTCAACAGAATATGCCAGAGGTAAGCAATTCCTAAGTGTTAAATTGCACGTTGTTTAGGGCAACATGATGGAATTGCCTGCTCTGTCTGCCCTGCCCTGGACATGAGTGATCTTTCTGCCCAGCATCTCCATGATGCAGACGCTCCTGTCCATCCATCACTTAGGCGCTGTCTGAATTATCTGATCAACTGTTTTAGTATCGCCATGCTTGCGTTCAGGCAACTCTAGTTTACTTAATAATGCCATATTTATATAACTTGTTATAGCATATTGTTGCATTTGTTCTATTCCATTTTTAGTTATTATTGCTAGTTTGTTACCATGCCTAATTTATAAATCACACTTATAAATCACCATAGGTATGTATGTATAGAAGAAAACATTATATATGGGGTTTAGTGCTAGCCAAGGCTTCAGTGTTGGGGATCTCGGAATGTAACAGAACCCCTGGGCTGCTCCGATTGAAACAACCCACGGGCTGTTTAGTTAGGGGCCCGATTGCCCGCCGCCAGAATCATAACTCTGAATACCAGAGTTTGGTGAAAAGAAAAAGAATTTGTTTATTTACACAAAGTCCTGCCTCCCTCTCCCAGACCTGGCCAGTCTTAGGAAAGTCAGAAACCCCGTTTCCCTACTTCCTAGGCACAGTTCAGCTTTACCAGTAGCTGCCAATCACTCAATCTGATTGGCGAGGTCCTTTCTGTGCTGTGGTGCCCTCCAGCTCTCAATGCAGGACCGTCTGGATTCTCAGCCTCCTTGTAAACTGCCTTCTGCCTGCAAACCGCATGGATCTCCTCTCCTTCTCAAAGCAGCCTGGCAAGAGCCTCTTCTTAAAGCAGCCTGGAGACCCCTGCTCCAAGCCAGATGGAGGGAGCCCACAAGAGCCAGAGAGTGAGGGCGTGAGGGCCAGACAGAGCCTGAGAGAGAGAGCCTCCTAGAGCCAGAGCCAGCCCAAAAATGTCTGCAGCTGCTTCTCTCTTCCTCCCTGCCTCCTCTCCCCCTGCGTCCTCTCGCGCAGTGGGTGTTGCAAACAGTTCTGATCATTCACAGAACCCTACGTAGGCTCTGCCTGCTTCTTCCTACCAGCCCACAGTCCAAGATCCCTCCCACCTTCCTGAGTCTTGGAAGTAAAGCGGATCTTTGCAACAATGTATCCAGCCACTAGCTCCAGGCATGCAAGGGCATCCTGAAAGCTGCTTCCTGCTGCCTATCTCCCAGCTGCAAACTCTGGGGTTTGTTTTTGGATTCCCCTGTTTCTGTAACAGGAACATAAGCCCCCATGGATAAGGGGAGCTATTGTACAAAAGCATTAAAAAGTTGGAATCATTTTTTAAAACTACATGTTCCACTTTCAGACGATGTCGATTGCCTGCTATGAGCAATGAGCTGTCCTCCAATATCGCCGTAGTCTCACCTCCCAATGTGAGTTCCGTGCGTGGTTACGTTTAGAGGGCCCATGACATCCATGATCTGGAGGCAAATCTGCCCCGCACCCCCACCCTGTGGCTTAGTTCTACACTTAAAGGAATTCAATCGTCAGCGTTTTCATTTCTAAATTCTTCATTTTGATTCATCTCTCAAGTAGTGGAATTTTATCCCTGGAAAGTTTTTACCAAGGAGCTTAAGAGTCACATACTCTAAATTTTCTATGTTTGCAAGTGTTCACCTAGTGTCTTAATATTTAAATAACAACTAGGACAATATGCTTGAGTAGCCCTTTTCCTTGGAATGCTATGGATCTGGCTTTATGTCTTCCCTATGCTCTTCTTTTAAAAATAAGTTTATATTCTTATAAGCTGACCTGTAGTTTGAAACACTAATGGCTAATAAGCTTCTGGCTTAAGGATAGTGTTTTCTTCCAGACTGGATTCTTCTTCTGTATTTTCAGGGCAATATAATGGTGCTATTTTTGGGGGGTGGGGGACTGGCAAGTTTGCATAGTTACCAGACCATTTCTTTTCATCTTGCTCAGGCTTAATATGGACAGTTCTGTTCAAACCTTCTATTTTTTTTGATACAGTAAGAATAAATTTTCCTTGGTACACATGTCACCTTCCCTAGAATCTCTTGTTCTTCCTTCCCCTCAGAGTTACAATTTCTGGATTGGGTATTGCTTTCTACCAACTTTTCTGAAGCCAGAGGGCATAGGAGTGGGGCTAGGGAAGAATGTGTTCTTGGGAGACCAGACTCTCTCTCTCTCTCTCTCTCTCTCCCTCTCTCTCTCTCTCTCTCTCTCTCTCCCTCTCTGTCTCTTCTGAGACTTCATGGAATGCTTATTTCATCAGCATCAGGCTATAGATGTGTCTCATTCCTGTAAGTTCCTATTCGTCCCTCCTTCTCAGCCCAGATGACTGGAAAACTTTGTAGGAGTCTGACCATATCATTTTATACCTGTTACATGAGAAAACTGTTATGCATTTCAGACATGGACCCTAGACCTTTCCGGTCTTAGCTTCATACATCCATCAAACATTTATTAGAAATTTACTCTGTAAAAAGTCTCCCAACGGGCGTCACAGAGGGCCCTCCGTTTCTCTTTTGTCTTCAACTAACCTCTCCTTTTTCCTCTACGTCCTATCCTGTGAGTGTTGACTAACCTGCAAAGTCAGCTGCAGTAAGCGGAACAGATTTGCAAAAACGGTTCTCGGAAGTACTGTTCTAACAGGTAGCAGGATGAGACTACCAACAATCCTGAACACAGGTGCACAAACACCAGGACAGCCCCCACCTGCAAGTTTCACAGCAGTTAAGGACAAAGATTTTCACCAGACCCAAAGCACCAGCCCATACCTGCCTGCCCTCCTCGCACCCTCTAGAACTCCAACCCGGCTTTGACTGGGGATTTACTTGGTCTTCAGGTGCTCCCTGACATGTAAGTGGAGTGAAGCCTTTAACCTCTGAGCCCCTTAAGTTATTTTCTTTGGACAACCCATGGGAGTCATGTCAGATGCTGAGCACATGCAAATGGAGAAGACATACTCTATGCGAGGAAGACAAACATCCGTGAATAAATACAACACAGACATATAGGGATGATTCTTTCCCTTTCTTTTTTGAGTTGACATATGAATAAGCCAAATAATTAGAAAAGTGTGCTATCTTCACAGAAGAATTTCTATAAACTCACAAACCACACAGGGCAAAACACCAGAGACAAAACCTGGGATGAGGCTGGGACTGGAGCCAAATGCTAGGTCATCTGTTGTACACAATGTCCATAGCAACCCTGTGTCCAGGTAAGGTCCCCAGAAGCATTCTTCCGTTTTGTAAGACAATATTTCCTGACATGGGAACAGGAAATGTGGTCCCTATCTGTTGTACACAGAATACACTGAGAGATTCCTTCTCCCGTGAGATACCATTTCTTTCTAAGCTGTCTCCTGAAGTGTCCCCAGAAAGGCAGCTGTGCGCTCCCCTGGAAGTCACCACGGCCACACTTCCAGTGGCCTGCTGCGGCAGTGTACGCCACCGTACGCATTGCAGGAGTTCTGTACGGAGCAGAAGAATGAGAGACAGGGATAAATTCTTCTCCATCCCCCGAGGGAGCCATCATTTTATTTATGGGTTGACTGATTTGCTTTGATGGATGGCTGTGCCCAGTTTGCTCACTTAATCAGACACTGCGGAGGGTTGTGGGAGGCAGCGCTCGGCTCGTAAGAGAGACGTGGTCCGGTTGTGTTTGTGCTGCCATTGATCTCAATAGCCGATGCCCCGAACGGGTTTAGAGCTGCAGTTGCTTCGGGCAAAGGAACAGAATTTGATTTCCTGTGGAGCAGAAAATAAGCAAAATTTTACCCAAACCAACTCTCAACAAGCTCGTAATCGCAGGTGCTGTAATTGCTGAAAGAGGGGCTTAGCGTTCAATGGCACCACTAATCACTCCTCCAGCAGATGCTGCTTTCCCACGGCAGGAATAATGACTTCAGCCCCATTCCTCTGGCTTTTCATGCAAAAAGAAAAGAGAAAGGCAGACATCCTAGAAATATTCAGAATAGCTGTACTAACTAATCTGTTAATGCTGGTTATTAGATTGACTGAAAGAAAGAAAACGTAAATACATGAGTAGACCAGAGGGTGGTTAGCATTCACTTGGCTGCCTTTCAAAGCTAATCAAGAGCCCATTCTGATGCCTTTCAAAATTGCCATCTATCTCCACTAATGTGAGGCCCCGCCTGTGACAGAGTCCCCAGCCCAGGGATCCCACTCCCAGAAACTTCCTGAAAATGGCTTCCAACTGTCATTTCCCTGGGTAACTTGTTGCAAAAAATATTATTTATGGTGACAAATAAGGTGAAAAGGAGGAAAAGTAGACATCTCCAAATGGACACATGATACAGGGGGGCTCAGCATCATCCTCAGACATCCAGTGTTCTTAGCCATCCCCCAATACCCCCATGGCCCAGCCTCCTGATATGTGCTCTGTGTATTATTACTTTTAGAGGGTTCATGACATTCGTGTTCTGGAGCGCAAGTCTGACTCCTCCAGTGGCTTAACTCAGTTCTACAGTTAAAGGAATTCAATAGTCAGCAACATAGCTTTTCAACATCCAGAAGAGACCCTCCAGCTCCTCGATTCACCTTCCCGGGCATTCCAGGCATGGAACAGAAACCCACGACTAACTCAAGTAAGGGGAACAGGGGTGTTCTTGAGAAGTAAAGGGAGGACTCACTGGAATCCTGTGACGTCAAGACTAGACGAATGTCTGCATCCCACTATGACCACCAATAGCCATATGTGGGGCATTAACAGCATTTTGAGGTGTGGGGCCTCCCCTCTATTTGTGAGAAAGTACTGTCTTCTGTTTTATAACTCAAGATCCAGTGCCGACAGTGGGGAGGTGGTGGGAGAGGAGTTTGGTGTGGAAGGATGAACATCCCATCTTTGAATGGAGATTGTTGCTCAGGGGAGTCCTTTCTGAAAAGCCCTCTGGTGAGCTCAGAGCTGTCCCAGTGTTTGCTTATCTCTTGAGGAAAGACCCCTTTTATAGGCACAATTCAGAAGTATCTTCTCCAAGACCTCTCAGGGTGTCCTTAAATCTCTACTTCTCCACTGTCAAAAATTATTCATTATGTGCTTAGCTTTGTAGGAGACACCAGACAAACACAACGCATCATCCTTATTTTTTATCTCCTTGCAATCTGGTTTGGGAATCAAGAAAATGATATGAGCTAATATGCGATTGAATGTTCGATGATGGGGTTCAGATTTAAGTGTTACTGCATATTAGAGAAGGAAGAGCTCACCAGTCGTCTGGCTGGAGAGCTCTGACCACCCCAGCAGTGCTAAGACGTGAGAAGCCCACCCATTTATTGAGCGCTACACCTGTGTCAGGACTCTGCTCAATGCAATGTGATGGTTTTGTCACTTAAATCCTCACAGCAGCATTTGGAAATACCTCGGTATCATCATTAACTCATTCCAGAACCCATGACCAATGCTGAAACCGACGAGTACCGAACAATGAAGCATTTTCTCTTGCTGGGTGGCATCATGACTCATACAAGTTCTAGCGAGTGCAATGAATCCCGAGCAAGCGCTGAGTGCTGAAACTTTTTTTTCTCATCAAAATGCGACAAGGACAGGGTTTGATGCGTTCTGAAGCCGATGAGTACTGAGGTATGACTGTAACAGTCATTATCCTTACTTTAAAGATAGGAATATGGAGGCTCTTCGGGGTTAGCCAACTTGCCCAAGAAAGGTTTTGGTTAGATAAGAGAGAAGGTGGTCATTCCTAATGGGGAAAACCTCTGAGCACATGCACACACCTGGGGACCGAGGGCACTAGCCTCGAAGGGCAGTGCATGGTGTGGAGCTCAGCGGCACTTGGTTAGGATGTGGCGTCTCGTTGGAGAGAATCAGAGCCCAAGAATTAATCTGCAGCCGAGGCCACTGGGAAGTGCCCAGGGATCAACTGGAAAATAAAAGTCAGTGATTAAGCCCAATGTGTAAAAGGCAGGAGGGGAGACAGAAACCAGATACAAGCCAAAATGGGACCAGAGAAAACCAGACTGAAGGAGGAGTGAGGTCGTGAGTAAAAGATTCTGCAGTGAAGCTCCTCACATAGAACAAAAGGGGTGGGTGCTTACCGTTATGGGTCACTGGGGTGTAGTTTGTCTTGGACTTAAAGATGGAGAGCTGGAGTGGACCCAACAGAAGCAGAGGCGCAGAGCAGAACTGGGCCTGGCAGGAGACAGAACGGCCGACAGCAATGCACGTGCCCGCCACGCGTGGGGACGTCAAGTTGAAGAAAAGTCTGGATAAGAAAGAGCCTTGAACTTCAAGAGTTTGGATTCAGAGCACACGGCATAGGAATAAAAATATGTTTTTGGTTTTTCAACTTAAAAAGAAAATTCATCCTGGACTTATAGTTTTGACAAAGTAACCCCCAAATATGAAAACATCGCTAATATTTTCAGAATTAACTTTGTTTTGCAGTTTGATCCGTGAACACGAAAGAGCATTTATAGGCATCAAAACCTGGTTCTCCTGTGACTTACATCTCTAAGTGTTATAGACAGATGAGACTTTACACTCAGATGAGACTTCCACTGCTACTGTCACTCTAAAAGTAAATTGCTCTTGAGTGGATAAAACTACTTGCGTTTCTGGATAAGAATTTAAATTGTCAAATTTTCTTCTTGTGCAGTCAAAAACTGCCATTTCTAATTCCATGATGTGATCTCTGCTTGAATGGCCATATGCCACAGATTTCCCCAACATCCTGTTCCATTGTCCACATAAATACACTCAATATAAGAATACGGAAAATATTTAAATAATATTCCACCTGGGTCCCGGATGACAAATTCCTAGAGATCAGAACTGTGTCTCCTGCTCAAATGGTTGGCACTGCTAACAGTTCAAAGCTATCTTTTTTTTTTTTTTTCTATTTATGAGTCAAAAATCTGCCCTCGGTCACCTTGTAGAGTGTTCAAGATATTGAGATCTGTGCCTTTGATCAGAAGATTTTGGAAGGGTTTGCAGTCTTGTGAGAGAGATCCGTAAGGCTTACTGAAGGGAGCAATACTGAGTTCCTTCTTCTTGCCCCAGAGAGGCTTTCTGATTAGGGCAGGATCAGCTTGTCATTGAACAAACCAGGAACAAGAGGCTTTCTGACATTTCTTCCACAGTGTCTTCCTCCCTAAAAAAGACCTCTTCCTTCTTCCCCTCAGAGCAGTTCTTAAAATGTGGGCTTTTCATAAATCCCCTATTCTCTCACCATTTCCTCCTGTCCTAATTCTCCCCAGTCAGACTTCTGGCCATGATTCCACTGAGCCCACACCCTCACTACTCCCCAGCGACCACACCAGTGCGCTGTCTTCCTCTCCTCCTCCTGCTCCTCCGCCTCTGCCCTGATCTCTCTGCAGCATTTGTCACTATTCCCTGCCTTCTCCTTCCTGAAACTCTCTCCTCTCTTAGCTTCCTGTAGCCTCCATTCCCCTTGCTTCTCCTTGGGTCTTCTCAACCCCACCCCCCGTGGCTACTTCACTGACCTCCTTCCCTCTCCTGTCCCCAACATAGAAACACTGCCCCCGAGGTGACCTCTTTGCTCTGCCCTCTTCTTCCCCCAGTGTCAGTCGTGGAGTGATTTAATTCTTGCCCATGCCTAACATCAACACCTTCCATGAGGATATCTCCTAAGGCAATATTATTTGCATTATTTGCTCCCGCCAGCCTCTGTCTCTTCAGGTTTCCTGCATGCCTGACACCTTCCTTGACCTAGATTGGCTTTGGAATCTCAAACTCATGACATGCATCTTGGTTCTGGTTGTGAGGTAGGCTGAGAGGTTACCTTTGGAAGAAGGCAGTGGCAGGGGACAATTCTGCAACCACCATAGAAGGAGGGCTGGAAAAACTGACCAGGCCAGCTTGGCAGGTGTCCCTCCACAGGGGAAGCAAGCAATCCCAAACCAAATCCAAGGCAGCACAGAAAACTCAGGTGCACACCTGGATTCATAGCCTGGGAAACTCTGACGTAGCAGAACATTTGGTCCACCTGGGTCCCAAACCAGGGAGAACCATTTAGGATGAGGTGAAGGACCCCAGAATCAAAGTCTCCTGGTTTGGGGGGTAAAGGGACTGAACTCCTCAAGAGCATCAGGGCATTGAGGAGAGCCAGGGCAGAAGAGCCATGGTCATGGGCGAATTCGAAGAGGCTGAAGGGCTGTATTCACATAAGGACCTGGCACCCACACTCTGGGGGGCAGCCAGCAGATCAGTCTGGACACCCCTCACTGGAAGGGAATGGCTTCAAGCGGATACCAACCTATGGTCAGCTCTCCTTGTTCCAGAGCCCAGGGAAGGCCAGGCTTGCAGGGAGCAGACATCATTTGGGCAGCAGGTGTGGGCAAGGCCTGGTGGAACTCTCCCTTCCAAAATGGAACTCATTTTCACAGTTACCCCCGGACCAGCCTGCCTCTGGATTTTTCTTTATCTGACGAAGGTTTGGAATCATCTTAGATTCCAAAGTAAAAACTTCCTCCCACGAGCTGTCTAATCCTGGTGGTGGTTAATCCCTGTATACCCCCTTCATTCCAAAGAGGATTTGCAGCAATTTGTGAAGGTGATATGTTATAACAAGACTTAAAAGCAAGTAAGTGGGGGAAGAGGGGAGAAAATGGGACAAGAAAAAGCAGATAAACCAGGGATACAGTTTAAAACATGTGTATGGTGATGCCCATGCTCAAGCAGATCTCCAAGTTTGGCAGCCAACACAAAAATGGCCTTGCTCAGAAGAGGAGAACAAAGAACACAGCTATTCTTCACACAAGGATGTGCACATTGAGTTTCAGACTGAGAGCCTGTGATGTGGGGGCGGAGGGGCGGGACTGGAAGGAGCCTAAGGCTGCTTCGCACATGCCTCAGGGTAGGTACAGGGAGGCAGAGCTGAGCGCTGTTTGGGAAAGGCAAGCTCTCTTGTAGACAGATTGTCACTAGCCTCCACCCCCACCTTTCCTGACTTTCTTCCTTAAAACACTGCCCAGCCTCCCCTCAGTCTACAGGCACCAGCACCAATCTGCCCCCCCGCTTCACAAACTGCCCCGGTGACACACACCGTCCACTCTCACCCCCTTCGCAGACCTGGTTCCCCCCACCCCACCCGCTCCAGACCCCACTCCTGCTGCATGGATCACTCACTGTCCCCAAACACGCCCACGCTCTCCTGACTTCACAAAATGTGCTCTCCGTGATGACTGATTTTCTGTGTCAACTTGGCTGGGCCACGGTGCCCAGATAGTCACTCAAACATTATTCTAGATGTTTATGTGAGGGTATTTTTGGATAAGATTAACATTTAAATCAGTAGACGTTGAATAAAACAGATTACCCTCCATAGTGTGGGTGGGCCTCATCTAATCAGTTAAAGGTCTTAAGAAAAAAGCTGCCCCCCCCCCCATGAAGAGGGACTTCTGCCAGCAGACCACCTTTGGACTTGAACTGCAGCTTTTCCTTGGCCTGCACCCTGTTGACCTACCCTGCAGGGTTTAGACTTGCCACTGCCCACAAAATCAGTCTCTCTCTCTCTCTCTCTCTCTCTCTCCCTCCCTCCATATGTGTGCACACAGCCTATTCTGTTTCTTTAGAGACCTGACTAATAACTCTCCCTGCTCCTTCTCTCTCCAATGCCCTCTTCCATCATTCCTGTAGGTCAAACTCTGATTTATGCTTCAAGGGCCAGCTCAGCCGTCTCCTTGTCACCTCCTATGTGATCTTTCCCTGTTCCTCTCCCCCAGCAGGAGTCCGGTGCGGCCTGTCTCGTAGTGACCTGTGTCCAGTCACCATACTTTGTTGGAGTTCAGCCCCATGAGGGCAGAGAGTCTGGGCCTAGAGTTAGGCACTTAATAAATGCACGAAGACAGCCAGAGCACATTCCCAGCAGGAGCCACTCCTTCCTGAGCACACATGAGCTGGATGAGCCTCAAATCTGTTCTGCAAAGTGACCTGAGAGCAGGACAGGCCTGTATTCATACAGTGACTCAGTCATTAAGTGAGCAGAGGATCCAGAAGCTTCTGACATTTTTTTCTTTAGCACTGGGTTATACATATGTGGGCAGACTAAGATTTGGTCACTGATGTGTAAAAATCTACCTGGCAAGGCAAAGAAAAGCTGCGACAATCAGGAACTAACTGTCCAGTCAAGTCCTGGTGGGAAAATTAAACTTCTTCTGTGTGCAGCCACCTAGTGGCCTGTGACCACCTCCAAGGGACATCGGGAGCCACCTGGCAGCCTGGCCGGCTGTGCAAAACGCACACCAATCTTCCTGCTGGAGGAAAGGGAACCAAGGCAAGGCGCCTGGCGGCCGGGCTGGCAGGTGGAGCCTGGCCGATTCCTTGCAGCTGCGAGCACAGCTAAGCGCACCAGTGACTCCGGCACCTCACGGGATGCACAGCCTGCCACCGGGGCTGTAAAAATTAATAGCACATACTTAGCATTTAGGTACCACTGTGAGGCTGGCCAAATCAGTAGTACTTGCACTTTCTATTTCTTCCAGGATTGCTTCCCAGAAATAGTATTGTCGCATTGCTAATAAAGAAGCCAGTGTTAATGAGACTGGTAAGGCATGAGGGCCCCTCCACTGGGGTCAAGACCAAATTCCAGCCACAGTTTAGCCCCAAACACACACAAGCATTACGGCCGTCAGTGACCAGGAAGGTGCAGGAGGCTGACAGTCTTGGTCCTGTTGCCTCTGATCCCTGTCCTTGGGCCAGCCAGATGGCCTAAGGAGGCCTCAGTTTCTTATCTGAAGATGAAGGGAGTGAGCCTGAGGACCTCAAAGTCCCCTCCAGGTTCAACGGCCTATGTCACAGGCACTGCTTTTAGCTGAAGGGAAGGTCAGGCAGTGTCTGCCATCTCTGGGGGACTGTATTTTGTTCCTACCTTGCTGACCAAGCTGACAGCGGGGTCGCCCTTCTTTCATGAACTCCGTGTGCCCTGTGTGCCTGTGCTCAGACATGTGTGGCCCTGGGGCCAGGGCATGTAGGACTCTGGCACAGATGGGCAGGTCTGCCCCCTTTAATTTGCTGTCAGTTTGATGACAAACAGCTTTGGAATGCTGATCCTGTGGGCGGATCTTGTTTATCTTGCATTCAGGTCACCACTCGGCCCCTGCTGCCAAAAAGCCACCATCAGCTCTGAGTCTAATGCACTTGGCTTCTTCACAGAGGACCACCTGAGAAGCCTCCACTGCCCCGCAGGGGTCACATCACACCCAGTGCCCTGCAGGCACAGACTTGTGGCTCCTCCACCTCCGAGTTCTAGGTAGAAGTGTGGGTGGTCCTTCTGCGGCAGGACAAGCCTCAGTGACAGGCATGAGCCCACCAAGGAGCTCAGTCCTGTCGGCAGAAGTTCTGTGGGCATCCTCCCCACACACGGTGTCCTCATCTGCAGCAGAGGGAACACTTACTGCCCCAGACCTCTGTCCCCTACAAAACCCTATATTGTTAGTGCTGCAGACACCCAGCAGAGGGCTCCAGGACTGTCAACCTTGAGAACTATGGGGTGGGGGACCATGGGAATAAGACCCAGCAGCTGAGGCTTCAATGGAGGTGTGCCGAGAAATTCTTTTAGGGAGGCTTCTCTAAAGAGAGACAGACTGACAAGGCAAGCTACACTTCACCCCCTCACCCTCCAGTGCAGAGGAAATGCTGGAAGCCCAGCCACCCACCCACACCCTGCTGTGACCTTGAAAATGGAAGGCTGCCGTGGAAGGTTCCTCGGACCCCGGTGTGGGAGACCGCCATGCCTGCCTGGCTGTGTGCCCCTGAGCGTCTATGAGAGGAAAATAAACCTCTCTTCTGTTTGAGAAGATCCACCATTCATTTGCATCTTAACCCTTTGAGTGCCATGTGTAATTCAAAATTTGGATCAACATGAGAAAAAATTATATCAATATATAACCTGAGGTACAAAAAAAGAGAACAAAACATAAAATGCAAATTATTCCATTGTTATTTACATGTATAGCCATCAAAAAAAGAATTGCTGGAAGCGATGCTGGTACTTCTGGGAAAATTTTTCAGCATTGCTCAGAGCGACATTGGCAGTCAAAGGGTTAAACATCTCCATGAAATCCTGACTACTGAGCCACCCTGGGCTGTGCTGTGCAACAATCTCAGTTTGGGTATGTAAGCCAGCCTGCCTCCTCTGAGAACTGAAGCAAGCCACTCTGGGCCACCAGCTAGGCCACATGTCACCTCTGTCCTCCCCCACAGGCCAGCAGATGAGCTAGAAGGGGCCTGGGATTTGTGTTTTGTTTTTGTTCTGTTTTCACCAGGAGGGATGAGGGAAGCTGTGTGGCCCATCTGCAGGTGACCAGAGGTGCTGGAGCCACAGCTGGAGCTGGAATCACACCTGGAACGGAGATAGAAGAAGCCGAGCACACTCGAGGAGCAGCAGATGAAAGGGATGAGTACAGAACAGAGGCCCTTTCAAACGCCAGGAGGTAAAGATTGTTGCCAAGGCAACAGAAGCTTGGGGCTGGTACAGCAGAAGCACTGGCCGTGAAAAAGTGCATTGAAAATGAACTGCAAAGGGATGCAGGGCTCCGGCCAAGGCTCTGGCAGCGGCGGGAACCCGGGTCCCTTTTTTCCCACCACCGGCTTGGGCTCCTCTGGCCTCCAAAGACAGAATGAGACCCTCAAAGCCGAGAGGCCTTTCAGGGAGTCCAGCATGGTCTTTCCTTTGTTCAGAAAAGAGGCAGCCAGCCAGAGAAATCAAACAATGTTCTCCCACCCACCGAGCTGACCTCTGGGCTGGCTTCTCCTGAACCCACTGTTTGGAAGAGGGTCCCCCCTGGGGAAGGGAACCATGTTCTTCCTGCCTTCCTTCTTATCTTTCCATTTCATCTGTGCTAGAGCCCTGAACGATGGCAGACTGTGCAACAGGGGTAGCAATCCTTCCACACCAACCTCAGGTGTGCAGGGGGAAATGCGGCATTCTTAATGTTTTAGCACTGCTTGAATGTGTTCTGATGCCCCCATGCCCGTTCAAGGCTGACTCACAGGGCAGGGCTGCAGGTCAGAAGACTTAAACTCACCTAATAAAGGAAGCTCAGTGTGGTTAGTTTCAAACTGTCTTTCTCAGGGAAACACGTTTCTTGGAGGTAAATGCCCCGTCTTTAGGGTTTCTCTCCTGTCCTCTCTCTAGCCCATCTGTTAGTGGGCACCTTGCAGGGTGCTGAGGACAGGCCTTGCGCCCACAGCAAAGGCATGGGTGCTCCCTGGACCCCACGGGGCTCCTCAGAGATACTCCCTGGGCACCATCACTATAGATCCCACTGGCATTGGCTGCCCAGATCTGCTGTGGGGACACTCTGGTTAGCCCCCTACAGAGTCTGTACCTGGTGGGCCCCTCTCACGGCCCTAGCCCCACTTCTGCCTCCTCTAAATGTTGGTCACATGCCCTAGATAGCCCCAGCTGAGGCCACCCCCCCAAACCTCTGTTATGGGGTCGCCCCAGCTCCTCAGCTGGCCCTTCACCCAACTTCAACTCTCAGCTCCCTTCCACCCACAAATGAGCCCATCATAGCACCATCCCCTTTAGCATGACCCCCCCACGTTGCAGGACAGCTCAGCTGTCCTCAAACCCAGTGCAGGACACGCACACCTGAACCCACAGCCTCGCTTACTTGCTTCCCTCTCCTTAGTTCCTTGCTTTCCATCCACGTTTCCAGGAAGAAGAGCCAGAGAGCAATCTCAGGCCAGGAGGAGGATGAGCCCTTGCCCACCTGCATTCCTCATTTCCTGATGGAATCTAATGGAGCTCACTGGGCATGGCCACATCAAAACTTGGTCATCTTGCCCTGGCCCGGTAGCTCTGTTGGTTAGAGTGTCGCCCTATTCGCCCGAAGGTTGCGGGTTTGATTCCTGCTTGGGGTGTGTATGGGAGGCAAAACATGGATGTTTCTCTCTCACTCTGATCTCTCTCTTTCTCTCTCTCTCAATAAACATATCCATATCCTCAGGTGAGGATTTAAAAATAATAAAAAAAATCTCTTGTCTCACAGACACACTTGTATGTCCCAAATGCTTCCATGGGGGTCGCCCCTTTCCCTGCCTTACAATAGAAACAACAATAAATCATATGCGTATGGGTGTTAATGCCTTTTTTATAAAGAGGAGCTGAAAATTATATCTGATGCTGCTCTCGTTATCTCAGTAAAGATTCCCCCCCATATAATCTGAACTAATCAAATTAGATAAAGGCTATTGTAAAAGCACCCACACAGTACCCGGCAGTGGGGTGCTAATGAGCGCACCTCGCGTCTCACCCCCGGCGGGGAGACAGGGGAGCCGATGCTGCTGGAGGAAGTGGGTGGGGATGCACAGACACAGACCAGGGTCGTGCTGCTGGGGTGGTTGCCCGTCGGAACCCCGTCCTCCTTTTCCCTCATTTTAGGGGAGGTAAGAAAGCAAGGAGCTCTATTTCATTCCACTTCAGGTAGCCATATTCACCTCTGAGCCATTTCAAATAATTAATAAACAAAAAGAACAGAGGGAACGGGAGTGAACAAGGTTTTGGGTCAGAAAATCTGGGTTCAAACTTGCATCCCAGCAGCAGTGTTTCTTTTTAACCCTCACCTGAGGATATGTTTATTGATCTGAGAGAGAGAGAGAGGAGAAGGGTGGAGAGAGAGAGAAACATCGACATGAGAGAGAAACGTCAAACCACTGCCTCCCATACGCGCCCCCACCAGGAACTAAACCCACAACCTTCTGGTGTACAGGACGACGCTCCAACCAACTGAGCCACCGGGCCAGAGCCCAGCAGCTACATCTCTGCACGGCTTGGATCACTGAGCCCCTCAGAGTCTCGATTTGCTATAAAATGCGGGGACGACACACCTCTACAGCGTTTGGACAGCTGTTACGATCACACATAGACAAACATCCTGTCCCCCGGCAGACTGTCCGTGGTGTCAGAGAACCGTGGTCACCTCATGCTCCTGCTGCTCCTCACCAGAGTGAGGTCCAAAACCTAAGATGAGATTTAAAACCTGGTGGCCTACCCGGTGCAGGAGTTTACATCATTTCAAACCACTCTGGGCCAATCCATCCAGCTGCTAAAGACAATAATCATCTTGGTGCTTTTTCTGATTGTAAGCATACATAAATATTTCAGAATGAGGAACCTCTCCAGCAGCCAGTTGTGTAAAATCGCCTCCGTGAGGCATGCAGCTAAGAAAAGAGGTTGCTAATGCATGAACTTGGTGTTAAAACATTGCGATGTAATGAGGTTACCAACAGCCTCCTAATCGTTCACAGCATACGGACTTGTGATTTTCATACTCCCTGTAGGTGTGTCGAGTGATGGACTTAAAGAAAAACAAGTCACTGCACATTTTCAAAAATAACCAAGATTCACATTTTGGTGCATTTCCCTTTAATCATGAACCAGGGGAGATGCCACCACTGTCCCCATGGAACCAGGCTCCACCCCATCCCCCATTTCAGGAACGACGCAGGCACTGTGAGTCAGGAAGTCCATGCTAAGTGGACACACTCAGCAGCGAGCCTCCATGCAGACCGGCTCTCTCTGTGAGTCCTGGTCGGTGAGGACTGAGTCCTGCCTTCCAGTGACCACTGCCTTCCTGCCACAATATCCTTTTCTATGGGCCACTTCTCTTCCTAGTGCGTCCTCTTACCCCATCTGACCTCCTCCAAGGAAAGCTCCTTCCACACCCCCTCCCGCCCTCCAAGCCAAGCCGTCAGGTCACTCCTTGCTGTCAGCCTGCCCATTCAGATGCCTGCCTGTTTGATTCAGTCCCAAGCTGTCCCACAAGCCACATCCTGACCCCAACACGGGCCAAGCCATTCCATGCACTCAGGACAGCTGTAGCCTGCTTAGGGAGAGCTCTCTGGGGATTATCAGGGAGCAGTGTTAAGGGACACAGATCCTTTAGATTGGAAGGAAGTTGCAAGATGGAGAAGAAACTCCATGCGTGAATAGAGCTGAAGAGTTAGCCAGCAAAGACTGATGGTTACCTTAAGGTGACGTGGTCCCTTCCCCAAGAGGATGATTCCTTTCCCTAGCCTCCCCCCCACAAGTCTCTCTCTCCTTCCCCTCCTTTCCCCCCCTCTTTGACCCGCCCTCCCTTTTTCCTTCCAAAGGCTAAGCAGTGGCAAGATTATTTCGATTCACTAGACTCCATCTGCAAGTCAGGACGGAAGCTCTAGAGACAGGCCCCACACACAAAATAAGAAAAGAACAGAAAATATTTGACAAGGAAAGATGGGCTCTTAAAGTGTACCCAGCAAAGCCAGGAAATAGGACCAGAACTAGATAAAAGCTTATCTAATCCCCACAGCTTGGGCTTCGGTGACCCCCAATGTGGAGGTGGGTGATTGAGGAGTTTCTCCTCCAGTTCTGCTCTAAGCTCACCCCCACGCCCCGGCTGCCACTTGACGCCAGCATGATCTCAAATAATAATAGCTTCCTCTTATTTGTAGGAAAAGGACCAATATCCCTCACAGGGCCTGGGGACCCCAGTCCCAGTGGGGAACAGACCCCTTCTACCTGGTCTCATCACACACCACGTCCCTCATGCTCTGCACTCTGAGCACGCTGGCCTTTTTCCAGCCCCTCTAACCAGGCATGTCCCTTCCCACCTCAGCGTTTTAGGGCTGCGGCTTCCCTGCCTAGGACAGGCTTCTCCTCACCCTACCAGCCTTGTCCCTCTGATCGCAAGTCCATCCCCTCTCCTTGGGGAAGCCCTCCCCCAGCCCTAGATGAGGTCACTTACCCCATTTTATGTTCCGCCAGCTCCCTGGACTTCCTTGGGTAACCAATCACAGTTGTAATTCTACATTGTGTTTGAGTGTTTTTAATCGCTGGCCATCTCCTTAGTAGACCGTGAACTCCTGAGGACAGAGACTGTGTCTTCTCTTTTTCTGCTCTGCATTATATTCCCAGCACTTGGCACAGCTGCCACAGCACCATATTAATGCCAGATGTTTTCAGAGAAATGGCATGACCTTGGGAAGATGCCCTAGGGCTCAGTTTTCCCTTCTGTAAAATGGGCGTGGTGACCATGCTTCCCAGGAGGCTGTAATTATAAAAGATAGGTAGGTCGCTTATTAATATATATCTGCACCAAAGTTTACACAGTGAACCTGAACCCTTTAAATGCATTGTTCTTGATTTCTGCATTCAACATTTTAACTGTATTTTTTTTTAGCCTCATCAATGTTTCTAAGTATCAGTAGTATACCTAGACTTGTCCAAGGTATAATGATCATGATGTGTGTCCAGGGAACTTAGAACTGTGTATAACTGATATGAATCCTGATGGGATCTAATGACAGTAGTTAGGTCTTGTGTGGTGCATACACACGTGCGTTACCTCTCACTGGAAAGTCCCGACCTGGAGGAGTATTCTCTATTATCTCCCTTTCTCAGACGGGGAACTGGGAGCAAGTAGATACGGCACGGCACGACTTGCTCAAGGTTAGAGAGTAGAGTTGGGAGCAGAGGAGGGAATGATAATCATAATAATTTGCATTTGCGAATTACTTTCCCTGCAGAAAAACCCAAAGTTCTTAGCAATGCACAATGTAACCGAATGCTGTGAAGTTCAACAGAAAGAACTGATTTCCACTGGGTGGGGGGACATTTAAAAATAAAGTTGTGTAGCTAAATTCATAAAAACCCAGTTAGAGTAAATGAAAAAGTCATATTTTGTGTCACACCCAAATATGGATTTGGGGTACCTTAGGGAGAATTCCAAGTTCTGGGGAGTAAATTACTCAGGTCAGGACTTTTTCAGCTGTATCTCTTGCTTCTTGCTCCCTGAGTTTCAGCCAAAGCAAAAGACACAGGGTAGGCACTTAAAGGAATGAAGGTGACTACATAATTTATCTGTATTCAGCACAGAGATCTTAGGCAAGAAACCTTGAACGTGCCTGGTTTCTCATTAGTAGAATAGGAATAATAACTGGACTCTACATGTAAATATTTAAAAGAAGTCAGGTATCCAGACTGGTGCCTGTACCAAATAACTGTTATGGAGTGGTGGATATTAATATTTATATCTATTAATATTAATCAACCAGTCCTTCTGTTTCTTTTTTAAAGTTGTAAACAAACAGCCAAGGTAGTTAGACAAGAAATTCTGAAGCCCAAATATATGCATGGAGTTCAGTTAAAAGTGAAGAGAGGTCAATGAGGCTGACTAGCAAGGCCCATCCTCCCACCGGGGCCCCAAGTTTTTATTCAAGGGCCTCCCACTCTAGCTCCGGTGGGACCCACACAAGGTGAATGTGGGGCCAAAGCTGAGATGGCTTTCCTCAGGTTGGATTGGGGACAAGGAGCTAATATGGAGAGAGATGGCACCTAGAAGAATGTCTCAAATCAATCCAAAGAACAAAGCAAGAACAAGGCAAGCTCTAAGCCTTGGGAATGCAAGAGGGACCCCTGGGAAACAATGAGGACACACTGCAACAGTAGGAAGCTGAAGAAAAATGCTTTTATGTGAGCACTAAAACCTAATCTCCCCCAGAAGGCAACCAGGAGAGCTCCATGCTGCCCAGCTGTGGCCGGAAGCCAGGAAGTCCACCTGCTGGGGAAACTCCCACTAGGCAAACAGAAGGCTCCCGTTGCGGCACTAATGCCTCTGGTGAGCGGATGTGAGCACTCACTAGTTCTCTGTTTACTGTCAAATGGTTCAATCCACGTGCTGATCCTAATGTCTAGCTAAGAATGGAAGTTTCAGGAAGTCTGATCCAGGAGGGAGAACCACTTTGGAAGTGATGACGTCACTTGGCAAGAGGCCATGGCGCCCGCACACCATGGACATGAAGGAGGGAGGCAGCGGAAATACGGGAGGCTGCGGCATGGACCCGCGACTTCCTCAGAGCATGAAAACCTCTGTGTATAATTTAAACTGGAAATTGTTTTCTTCCAGAGCAATCAGGCAAGAAAAAAAAAAAAAAAAGCATCCAAATTAGAAAGCAAGACGTAAAATGCTCTCTGTCTGCAGGTGACCTGGACTTATATGCGGGAAACTCCCGAGATTACACACACACAATTGTTAGAACTGATATATAAATTCAACAAAGCTGTAGGATACAAAATCAACACAAAAAAAATCAATTGCATTTCTATACCCTAAAGAAAACAATTAGAAAAGGATATTAAAAAAAACAACTTCATTTCCCAGAGCACCAAAAAGAATAAAATACTTAGGAATAAACTGAACCAAGGAGGCAAAAGGCTTAAACACTGACAACTACAAAATGTTGCTCACAACCAAAGAAGATACAAATAAATAGAAACATACAGTTTTCATGGGTTGGGAAGACAGTATGACAATACCAACCAAAATGACTTATAGATTTAATGTAACCATTATCAATATTCCAAAAATAATTATTACAGAAAAAAATAAAACCATTGTAAAGTTCATACGGAATCTCGAGGGACACAATGTTAACAAAAAACAAAATTGGAGTTCTCACACTTCGAGTTACTACAAACTACAGTAATCAAAACAGTGTGATACTGGCATAAAGACAGACTTATGGATGAATGTAATGGAATAGAGAGCCCAGAAATAAACTCCTATATATAGCCAAATGATTCTTAACAAGAGTGCCATGACCATTCAATGAAAAAAGAACAGTCTTTTCAGCAAAATGGATATAAACATGCAAACAAATGACATTGGGCCCAGACCTTACAACATACACAAAACTGACGCAAATGGATCATAAATGTAAATGTATAAAACTCTTAGGGAAAAACATATGGGGAAAGCTTCATGACATTGGATTTGGCACTGATTTATCAGATGTGACATCAAAAGCACAGGCAACAAAGAAAAATAGATACATTAGACTGCGTCAAATTTTAAAATTTTTGTGCATCAAATAACATAAAAAAGTGGAAAGGCAATCCTTTGAATGGGAGAAAATATTTGCAAGCCATCTATTTGCTAAGGAGTTAATATTCAGAATACATAAAGAACCTCTGCAATTCAACAACAAATAACCTGTTCTGAAAATGGGCAGAGGACTTATATTAATCAACATTTCATCAAAGAAGATGCACAAATGGTCAAAAAGCACATGAAAAGTTACCCCAAATCAATCACAAGGGAAATACAAATTAAAACCACAACGAGATAGCACAGCCATTAGGATGACTGCTATTAAAAACAAAACAGAAAATAACAAGTGTTGGCAAAAATGTGGAGAAACTGGCCCCTCACACACTGCTGGTAAGAATGTAAAATGGTGCAGCCGCTGTGGAAAACAGTTTGGTGGTTCCTCAAAAAGTTAAACATAGAATTACGTATGATCCAGCAATTACCCATCAGAGCATATAACCAACAGAAACGAAAGCAAGAACTCAAGCAGGTATTTGTACGCACATATTTCATAGCAACATTATTCACAACAGCGAAAATGTGGAAGCCACCCAAGCATCCATTGTGGGTGAATGGAGAAGCCAAATATGACTTTAATACATTCCATAATCCAGTGGAATATTATTTAGTCTCTAAAAAAGGGAAGAGTTGACACATTACAATGTGGATAAGTCTTGACATGCTCAGTGAAATAAGTCGGTCACAAAGGACAGGTTTTACTTACATAACATATCCAGAGTAGTCTAATTCATAGAAACAGAAAATAGAATGGTGGTTGCCAGGGGCGGGGGTCGGGGCAAAGGGGAGTTAATGTTTAATGAGTGCAGAGTTTCAGTTTGAAATGATTTTTTTAAAGTTCTTGAAAAAGAGAGTGGTAACAGTTATACAACATTATGAGTACACTTAATGGCAACAAAGTATACAATTAAAATGGTAAGTTTTCTGTTACATGTGTTTATTTTTAAATAAAACACTTAGGAATAAATCTAAGAAAACATGTATGCTGAGCCTCGGCTGGTGTGGCTCAGTGGATTGAGCACCGGCCTGAGAACCAAAGGACTGCTGGTTCGATTCCCAGTCAGGGCACATGCCTCGGTTGAGGGCCAGGTCCCCCGTTGGGGGCATGCGAGAGGCAACCACACACTGATGTTTCTTGCCCTCCTTTTCTCCCTCCCTTCCCTTCTCTCTAAAAATAAATAAACAAAATCTTTTAAAAAGAAATGCTTGCTTCCTTTTAAAAAAAAGAAGAAGAAAACATGTATGCTGAAAACTACCCAATGCTGATGAAATTTTTTTTTAAAATAAGCTCTAACTAAATGGAGAGACATACTGTGTTCATGGATTGGTAGAATCAACATATTAAAGGTATCAGTTCTCCCCACAATGACTCAAAATTCATAGCAAAATCTCAGCAAGACTTTTTGTAAGTATAGACAAGATGATTCCAAACTTTAATTTTGTTTTATTTATTGATCTGGGAGAGGAAGAAATATTGATTTGTTGTTCCACTTATTGAGGCATTCATTGGTTGACTCTAGTATGTACCTTGACCGGGGATCAAACCCACAATCTTGGGGTAGCCAGATGACACTTGAACCAACTGAGCTCCCAGCCAGGACCTAAACTCTATATAGAAAGGCAAACAGACTTGAATAGCTAAAAAGCTGAATAAAGCTGGAGGAATCAGACTACCCAATTCCAAGCCTACAATAATCAGGACTGTGGTATTGGTGGGAGGATAGTCTTATAGATCAATGGAACAAAACAGAGAACCCACAAACAGACTCACACAAATACACCCAACTGATCTTTGATGAAAGGCACAAAGGCAATTCAGTGAGGAAGAACAAACGGTGCTGGAGCATGTGGGCATATAAGTATTTGCACTGTAAGCAAAAAAAAATAAAAAAAAAAATGAACCTGACCTTGGTCTTCCACCTTATACAGAACGAACTCTAACTGGACCCCAGACTGAAATGTAAAAGACAATAAATACTACAAAACTTATAGAAAAAACTTAGAAGAAAATCTTCAGGATCCAGGGCTAGACAACACATTCTTAGGCTTGACTCTAAAAGCATGACCCATAAAAGGGAAAACTGATAAATGTTTAAAATTTTCGTCAATATTAAAAACTCTTGCTCTGTGAAAGACTCTGTTAAGAGAATTAAAAGACAAGCTACAGCCGGAGAGAAAATATTTGCAAAACCACCCAGCTAACAACGAGTATCTAGGATATATGAAGAACTCTCATACTCAACAGAAGGAAACAAACACATCAATTTTTAAATGGCCAAAAATATAAGACACGGTTCACCGAAGAGGATATATAAACAGCAAATAAGTGCATGAAAAGACACTCAACGACATTTGCGGTTAGGGAAGTGCAAATTAAAACTATAATGTGGTATCGCTCCACACCTATCAGAATGACTAAAAAAAAAATGGTAGCACCAAATGCTGGTGAGGACGTGGAGAAACCGAGTCAGCAATACACCGCCGGTGAAAATGCAACTAGTGCAGCTTCTCAGGAAGACAGTTTGAACACCTCTGGGCGTCCCAGTGAGAGAAGGTAAGTTGTAATTGGACGTTACGTTCGCCGAAAGGCTGGGTGATGCTACATTAGTAAACCACACAAAAATGCCAGTGGCCTAAACAACAAAATACACTTTGTTCCTGGAAGTGACTCAGGGAAGAAGGCTGAGAGAGGTTCCGTGTCACCACAGGCAGTGACCAAGGCAGGACAGAGAACTCAGCAAACTAGACTGGCTCCAAAGCTTTCTGCCCTGAACTGGCCATGTCACCTCTGCTCCCGTTTCCTTGGGCTCCTCCCTACACCGGCTTGTAAGGTGTGGGATCAGAATTCAGTTCACCACAGTGTCGTCTTGTACAGTCACCTCAGCTATGACAAAGCGGGGCTGGGCTTGACACGGTGATTGCTTCCCGCTCTCGGAGATAAAACAGGGACCACCCTGTCATTGAGACCCAGCTTCCCACAGGGCGGGGGTCTCCACTGTTCAGTGCTTCGGTCGAAAGAAAGAATACTTGCCTGCAAAGGGCTGAGGAACCAGTTGAGCTGATACCCAATTATTCCTCAAACTTACCTTGAGTAAAAATTAAAAGGGGATTGGGAAAGTTCTTTGGCCTAATGCTTGTCCCACATCCTGAGCCCCTGACTCCTACTTCATGAAATAACCAATAGAGCAATTAGGGGCTGGCCAAGAGGAGTCTTCTCTGCTCTGCATCCTCAGGGACAGTCTGCGCCCAAGCACAGAAAAGGCTTTCGTTCTTTCTGCAAAACAATGACCCCAGAGCCACAGGCAACTGGATGCTTAGAAAGCATTTTTGGATGAAGTCAATGATCAGAAAAATGTGCAGTGGGGGAATTTACTACATGGCTGTGCACAAAACAATGAGCAATTTCCTAAACAATTGAATCGGGACAATAGAATGTTAGTTTCCACCTGGCCAGACACTAAAAATAGCGGTCCTCTGGAAGAATGCTGGCCTTGCCTGTGACCACGACTGAAGAAGTAGCCCCTGACCCTGGCCAGGTGGCTCAGGTCATTGGAGCGTCGTCCAGTACACCAAAAGGTTGCAGGTTCAATTCCTGGTCAGGGTGTGTACGAGAGGCAATTGATCGATGCTTCTTTCTTAATTTGATGCTTCTCTCTTTCTTCCTCTCTCTCTCTCTCTCTCTCTCTCTCTCTCTCCCTCTCCCTCTCTCTCTAAAATCAATAAAAAACATGTCCTAGGTAAGGATTTTTTTTTAATATTAAAAGAAGAAGAAGTAGCCGCCCCTGGGTAGCCATGATTTCCCATGTGGCCCTTCTCGCTCTGTTGGCCAACAGGTCTGAGTGGCACCAGCCCAGCGACAGCGATTCCTTAGGCTGATCTTCTACCCTGACCCTAATGAAAGAGATAAGCTGGTTCCATCCGACTCCATTTCGCAGGAATCTGAATGAAGAAATGCTTAGAAAAAACCATCAGCCGAGGAAAACCAAAATGTCACACTGGCGAGCCACAAGCAAGCTCAGGTTACCAGAAAGTAACACTCAGGTTGAGCAGAGGAAGCAGGAGGGCAGAGGGACGCAGAACTGTCAAGAGAGGAGCCTGGGTCCCCAGAGGACATGGGCGCAGGCAGGCCACAGAGCCACCCAGGGTGACCTGAGCGCAGAGCCACGGGCTCAGCCCTCTTTCCAACTCTTACCATCACCACTTAACACCACATTTTCCTAAACAAGACCGTTCTCTCCCTAGGAGGAATTCTTTTACATTTTTTTACTTTTAATTTTTTAACTACAGTTAACATTTAATATTATTTGGTATTAGTTTCAGGAGACAATCATATATGTACTTTACAAAATATTCCCTCCAACATTTCCAGTACCCACCTGGCACCATACATAGCTATTACAATATTATTGACTATATTTCTGGTGCTGTGCTTCATATTCCTGTGACTATTTTGTAACTGCCAATCTGTACCTCTTCACCCCCTCACTTTTCTCACCCAGCCCCTCCCCCTCCCCCCTGATGCCAGCTGCTCACATGCCTTCCTTTACTACAAATTAAAGCATAGCCTACTACCTCTACGTCAGCCAGAAGGGTTAGAAATCTGCTCTTCTCACTACCTCCCCCACCCTCCAAAAAACCCAATCAATAGCCAGGGTCAATCCGGCATGATCCCAGCTCCCACAGCCCCCATCTGATAAAGAACGACAGCCCCTGTAACACAGAGCAGTCTAGGTCAGGTGTAGCCTTGTCCCGGCAGCCTCTGCATCTGCAGACCATTAGAGCTTCTTTTGTCTCAGATCTCCACCCCCAGTGAGCCCCATTAAGTTCCACACCAGCAAGGACAAAACAAGCCTGCCTCCAGCCCTGCCCAGGTAACAACCTCCCTGAGCCTACGGGTTCCATCAGCAAAACCAGGGATGGACTAAAATAGCTCATCTGAACAAGGCACCAGAGTCCAGGAGTTCTGGGCAGGTGCCAGGAGAGCTGCCCTGGGGTTGAGAAGGAGCATGGCTGAGCTCCAGGCCTGCCCAGCCCCCATGTTTAATAGAAGCAGGTCCCCTTTGACCCCTTCCTCATACTGGAGTTTGTGTGCAGAATAGAATGGAAGAAACACTCCCATTGCTGAAAATGCCTGAAGTCTATTGGCCCACCTGTTTTCCTCATCCCCCCTCAGCAGCTTCTATTTGTCTGCAACAAAGCTTTTGTTATTCTAGGGGCAGCTCTTTCTGCAACACTTCACAGACCCACATGACTTCAAGCTGAAATTTACATCCAAGGGATCTGATCCTGGAGGTGGAGAGCGGGGAAAGAATCTCAGACTGAGGTAATGCACAGACCGGGGCCCAGGAGCCTGGTCCTTCTGCCAAGAGTAAGCCCAGCCTGTGATGGGGGAAGGGGTGCTAAGGTCTCCCTCCCTAGACTGTGAGTTAGTTGACTCTCAATATTTACTCTCTTCTTTGGTAATAGAATCCCATTATGTGACTCAGCACATGCCACCCAGAATAAGATATTGCCCAGCCCGCTTGCAGCCACAGGGGCCAAGCGGCTAAATCCCAGGCAATGAGACGGAAGTAGAGTGCTGTCTGGGACGTCTGGGGATGCTGTTGCAACAAGGGGGCAGCATCGTATGCTCAGTAGCCATCACATACCACGAAGACCCAGGCTAGAATGACAGACAGAATGACAAGAGGAGTCTTGGGAGCCTGGGTCCCTGATGACCTTAGAGCCACTTGTCAGCCTGGAGTGCGCCTCTAGATTCTCTGTGTGACAGAGACACAAACTTTAATCTTGTTTAAACCACTGCTATTTTGAGTTTGAGGTCACATTCAATTTGACCCAACCTGTTCAATAATGGGGATACCTGGCAGTGGCACGCCACAGGGAACAGAACCTAAAATGCAGCGATTATTATCGGAAAGGGTCGGATGGCACGTGACAAGGACACAGCCTGCAAGCTGAAAAGAGGGTGAGCCTTGCTGTGCAGGGGCAGAGATTGGGGAAAGCTGTCACCTGTGGCTCCTTGGACAAGGACCCCAGGCTGAGTTCTGGGAGTAGAGGGGCTGGGCGCAGGGGGACGACTTCAGGATATCGACCACAATGTGGGCTTTGCAATGGGCCAAGGCCAGACTGCATTTGCCAGAATGCCTTCCCTGCAGGTGTCCCTTAGGGTGGGCCCCCAGAGAGATCCCTGGGTGCTTTGGAGGGAGGCAGGGGCAGCAGCTGTTTTAAGGCTCACATGATACCTGCTGAGTCACCTCCTCAGTGTGAAGCAGCAGCGGACCAGTCTTCTCCTGGAGCCTCCGTCCCCGGCAGCACAGGTGCACAGTGCACGCAAGACGCCCGGTCCACGCAGGACGCCCGGTCCACACAGGGCGCCGGATGACCAGCACCCTGCTTCGGTGTCCCCACCTTGGAATTCTTAATGTTTGAACAAGGAGCCCTGCATTTTCACTTTGCACTGGGTCCAGTAATTTATGTAGCCAGTCCTGCTGAGAGAGAGAGAGAGAGAGAGAGAGAGAGAGAGAGAGAGAGAGAGAGAGAGAGAGAGACTGAGCTTAGCACAGAGGGCTCCAACCTCGGGCAGAGAAGGTAAGACAGACAGCAAAGCTCCAGGGGAGAGGGGAGACCGTCTGCCTGCAGCCCCTGCTTTTGCACCCCCAACAGAAGTATGACAGGTGGTAGCTGGGAAACAGTCACTCAGAGGACCCGAGGTCGTGACCTTCACATAAGGGTAGTGAGCCCGCTGGCAAGGACAGTGACCTTTACACCAAAGCCCACTGCTTCAGGTGGCCTCCAACCCGGGACTTGAAGTTGCAAGGCAGAGCGAAAAGTAAGAGATAAGACAAGTCTTCAGGCTTAAAAACTGTACTGTATGGACAAGATCTTTGGTTGATTATTCAAAAATAGAACTCATTGGAAGGTCAACTGAAATGCTACTAGGTCTTTTTCAGAGAAAGGTCATTTTAAAGAAATCATTACCTGCCTGGCAACAGCTTGTGCAAGTTCAAACCCCAGAGCAGAGCCTTGGGCCACAGAAGAAAGGGGACCAACTACAAAGAGCCCCTGGGGGCTGAGGGCGTGCCCGGGAGTAGAGGCAGGGAGGGCTGCCTGAGAGGCTAAGCAGGGACCTCTGGTTTCCCACTCTCCCCTTTTCTGAAGGCACATTTGGTTTATGCTCTTCCTGATCCTTCCCCAGCGTGACTGGTTTGACAAGGGCAGACATTTGTCTTCTTGTTTGTAAGCAACATCTCGAGCTGACAGAACCGACTGAACGGCACTCAGAGTCCCAGAGGAAGACCTGAGCTCCTCCGGGAGACCCAGGCACATAGCAAAGGGGCGGGGGGAGGAGCACCTGGCGCTCAGCTAACCCTCCAATCACTTCTTCTTAGGAACAAAATCCCAGTGCTGGCTTAGCGTGCTGTGCCCAGAATAAAAGATCGCCTTTGTCTACTTTCTAGTGGTGACGTGTGGCCATGTGACTTAATTCCATGTAAGCAGAAGGGTGTGAGGGACCGTATCAACAATTTAGCCAAGAAGTGGTGATGGTGATGATGCCAGTGTCAGAGGGGAGTTTACATGGATGAACTTAATGGTCCCTTAACTCTGAGATTGGACGTTTGCATAGCAGGTGGCAGGGACAGCTGCGGGGGGCGGATCCCTACAGAGCCATTCTGGAAAGTACAACTGGTAGAGCTAATGGATCAATGATGCTTTGCGTTACTTTGCTTTAGGAAAGTACAAAAAAGTGCTGAGCTCCCAGTTAACTGCCCACCTTCAAGGTAGCTCTTTTGTGCTCGTTGGCCCGTGGCAAAGTCATCCTGAAGGAGAGCCACATCACTAATGCTATCCTGGAACTCCCAGCACTCCCCTTCCCAACCCCAGGGTCAGTGCCACCAATTGCTTCCTACTGTGCTGATTGATTAATTGATGTGTGTGTGCGACATGGACAAACATCTCCCTGATCTCTCGGCTGACCTGGACCCATTCAGTGATTCAGAATCTTCCAGGCAGTGTCTCGTTCCTTGTGAGTGCCCACTCCTGAGCGCAGTGCTGGGACCACACTGCTGCCCCACAAATGTCTGAGCTTCAGGTTGGCTCTCTGTTGTCGCAGCTGTTGCTTCTACTCCTCATCCCTTGCAGGTGGGGGTGAGGTTGCGGCGGGCGTCCTGGCAGCTCCCAGGGCCTGCCCCACCGCCTCTCCCAGCAGGATGGGTATAGCCGGGGCTCTTGGCAGCAGCCAGGCAGCCTGGGCTGGCTTCCAACCCCTGGGAAACTGCATCCATACAGAAATCTCACCTTTTGTAATTCACACGTCACAGTTGTAGCCCCGTTTAAATTACTGCTCTAGACCCAACTTGCATTGTCTTGTTATGACAAAGCCTATAAACTTTTAAATAATTAAAAACACAATCTAGGAGCTCAAAGAAAACGTCCTCTCACGTGGTTCACATGTATGCTTTCTCAGCGATGCTCGTGGACACACCAAGAGTCTGTCATCTCAGAGCCCTGAGGAGTAGTCACTGGACTTTTGAGGTCACTAATGGGTAGTTACAGGTGAGGAAGATGAAGGTCTTCCCCTTCATCACCAAGCATTTTCTCACCTCCTCTGCATGTACCCAGCTCTGTGCGCCATGTACCCAGCACCACGCAGAAATGGAGAGTCTTAACATGCGAGCCTTTCTCTCAAGAGCCTTCTACACTAGCTCAAGGTGAAATAAAAATTGATACAAAGATGTAAGAACTAAACTGCATGGTAATGACAATATTTCTAGCAAAAGCTGAAAACAGATTAAAAACAGTGCCTCGGGAAGAGACGTGAGAGGAAAGTGTGTGCCCAGTCCCATGATTCTCAGAGGCAGGGCCATCACTCCAATGCATGCCTGTTTGGCAAATAAGAAATAGAAGTTCAAAGTCAGTGAAAGATCATACAGCCAGCATTCAGATCCAAGGCCTCCAGCTCTGAGATCTGTCTTTTCAGACATGCCAGGAATTTAAATTGTTGCTCTTCATGCTGGTTGGGAGGGGAAAAAAGAGTTTCAGCCTTCTTTGACAAGATGGTCAGATTTCTGGAATCCACATTTACTGAGTGGGCAAACTGGATTTGCCAGCTTATGTGAGCCAGTGTCTTCATCCATTGTGCAGACTACTGTCACTTAATGTCCTCTCAGCTCCAGCCTTGGGAGTGTCCTGAGGAAGCAGCCCCTTGGCTACTTTAGCCCTTCTCTGCAATTTTCTTGTTCCCAAAGGAAACTTCCATGGGTTGGGCCAAGTAGATGGGTTCTATCTTGTGAGTTCCACCAAGCAGACAACCCTATTTCTGAGCTCCTCCTCAGTTTTTTTTTTTTTTAATTTTAAAATTTTGTTTATTTTCAGACAGAGGGGAAGAGAGACAGAAAGAGAGGGAGAGAAACATCAATGTGTGGTTGCCTCTTGTGTGCCCCCAACTGGGGACCTGGCCCGCAACCCAGACATGAGCCCTGACTGGGAATTGAAACGGCAACCCTTTGGTTCACAGGCCGGCACTCAATCCACTGAGCCACTCCAGCCAGGGCTCTTCCTCAGTTCTGATTGCTGTTCTGTTCCCTCATCTACCCAACAATGTTTATATTAGCAATGGCAGGTGCTGGACATTCAGGACTATGGGGAGAAGTGGGCTGATTCATTTGGCTATAACTGAAAATGGTGTGAATCTGTTTCCACAATCTGTGGCGGATGGTGCCCTATTTTTCCCCAATATTTTTCACCTAAAAATAGTGGCAGCCAAACCTTTCCTTGTAGTCAAGGTTTATATGGGGGCTCTAATCAAAACTGTTCTCACTATACAGTCAGCCTTTCAACTGATTAACTTTTACAAAAGCTTATATCCAAGGACAATTCAAGATGCTGCGCTGGCATCAGCTGAGCGTCTAAAATGGTCTTCTTTCCCCTTGTGTATGCACTAAAAACTTACACTGCATGTTCCAAGGGTAAAAAATAAATAACCTGTAATAGGAAATTAAAAGGGATTGCCATCATAAATTAGAAAGGCCAGCAGGAAAATATGATAGAGTGGGCTTCGATGGAAAGGCTTGTTTCTCGGAGCACGTTTCTTTTTCACGGGTTTTCATTATTCAGCTACTCTAGGTTCAATCGCTGCACTTCCACCTGTCATGGATGCCCGGGTCTTCTCTGAGTAAGAAGAGGGGAGGCTCCCCACTCACACTCTGCCTGAAACCACGTGTTAAGAAAACAAGAAACTACTTGCCTCCAAGGAGCTGGTACAAAGGCATTTTATGAACTTCACAACGAGCCAAGATGAAATTTAGAAACTTACAGAACTGAAACATCATGCCTATCTATACAATCACTTTTGTTAGAATTTCTCAACCCAGATGTTCTAGATACTTTAGACTTCTAGATTATTCTAGGCACTTTTTTGTTGATTACTCGATGTCCTTTAGAATTTAAGCACCACCAAAAAAGTGGTAAGCCAAGATCTGAAACAATTCTGCCAAACCGAATAGCTGTCCCTGAGTGAACTGTGGCCTCAGGCCACAAAGCCCAGAGAATGAAGGCAGGGGGTCTCCTCTCCCTGGCCTAGGACTGATTCATCTTATGTTTTCCTGTCGCTGAGAAAGTTTGTGCTGCCTTGGGGGACATGCCAACCACTGCCGTCCTCAGGAAAATTCAACCTCTCGGACCAGGTGTCCAATACTCAGGAAGGCTCCTTCGTCCCCTTAGAGAAGACGTACTGTTCCTGGGCCAGAAGGCCTGAAGCACAGGCCAGAGACGGAAGGGGAGTTAGCACAGCAGGACACCTGTCCTCCTCTCACCGAAGTTGTCTGAATTTCTGAGCCCACGGGCTGACTGTAATAGGACTTTTTTCTTTTTACAGGGTGTTATACTCGGCATTATGGGAACAAAAATGATAATGTTGCCACTTCTTTTAAAGGCCTTTGGTACAGAAGGAAATCTTACATAAAAGTCCAGGATTTGGTAAAATAGGAACTGAGCACCCAAAACCCCCCACTTTGCTGTTCTCTCTGCCCTCTCCTCACTTCTTGCTCCTCTGTAGCCCATTTCTAGCCCTGTGGTCAAAGCCTAGAAGAATGATTTGATGACCCTGGACAGAGTAACAGGACAGAAAGGCTGGGCTTAGGGAGCAGGAGGCTCAGAACCTACTGTGGCTATACCTACTACCAGCTCCTGGTCCTGCCAAGTGGTCTGGCAGCCATGGGTCTGGCTCAGAAGTGGTTCACTGCGCTATTCCCATAATCCTGAGCTTGGCAACCTCTGCTCTAAAACACAAGCACTCTTGCCCTGACCAGGGTGGCTCAGTTGGTTGGGTCATCCCGCAAAGTGAAAGGTCTCTGGAAGAGGGTGCGTACTAGAGGCAACTGGTACATGTTTCTCTCACACATCAATGTTTCTCTCCCTCTTTATGTCCCTCCCCTTTCTCTGAAAATAAATAAACTATTTTTAAAAAATAAAAGATAAGCACTTTTTTCTTTAATAGTAAAATAAAGAAATTAACACAGAACTTTTTTCTTGCCCTGGGCAGATAGCTCAGTTGGTTAGAATGTCATCCTGATACACCAAGGTTGCAGGTTTGATCCCCAGTCAGGGAACATACAAGAAGCAACCAATGAATGCATAATAAGTGGAACAACAAATTGATGTTTCTCCTCGTCTTTCTAAAAATCAATCGATGTAATTTCTTTTTAAAAAGAACTCTTTTCTTTAATAGCAAACCTAAACATTTTAATAAATCCTTAATATCATCAAATCTAATCAGTGTTACTTTTCCATAATTATGTCATAATCTTGTTTATAGTTTATTTCAATCAGAATAAAAATAAGACACACATATTCCAATTGCAACCTACAGTTTAGTCTCCATCTCTTTTTATTTTTCCCTCCCTTAAAATATTTTTTGAAGGGTATTTACAGGGTCTCATTTGTCCTGTAAAGTTTACCACAGTCTAGGCTTTGGTGATTATAGCTCTGTGATATCACTAACATGTTCTTTTACCACATATATTTCTTACAAATCAATAATAAGATCTAGAGTCTTGATCAGATGTACATGATTTTTTTTTTTTCTTTCTTGGCAGGACAACTTCATCAGGAGGTATGTAATGTCTGATGGTCTCTTTCTGTCACGTCATGGCTCACTGACAGTGATTGCCTGATGATATCAAGTTCACTGCTACTTCATTGATCAGTAAAATTCCTTTCAAGAGAATTTTTCCTTTATCTACTATTTCATTACTCTGAGATTCTGATCTAACAAAAAAAAAACCAAACAAGACTTCTGTATTTTCCTTTAATTTACTTGTTTTCAAAATAACAAGATATTTCCTTGAAACCCTCCAAAGATATCCAATGAAGGTGTTTCCTTTTTGCTACCATTATGAGCCTATAGGTTTAAATGTTGTAGTTACTATTCCTATTGATGCTGAAATTGTCAATTGCCTCGTCTTTGGCCAGTGAGAACTTATTCAGGTTGGTGTTTCAGTCCTTGGACACCATTTTAGTAGTATTTAATGGCTTCTTTTCTTTCTGGTATGACAAAAAGTTCCAGGCTTATTTATGCCCCAGACCTGGAAGCAGCCACTTCTTTAGAGTCTTGGTTCCTTTTAGTTATAAGTGATATTTAGAAAACAAAATCTAGATTGCAGGGTTGCTTACTGCTACTGGGTTGGTCATCGTTTCTAGGCATTTTTGATGGATGGAGCTAAGAAAATACATTCTGTTTTGTTGAGGATAAGATACTCATGAGTTCATACTGATATTTTTTATTCAAATTCAGGACTATAGGGTTTTTGCATAACTTCATCAATTTTACATTTGTATTTCCTTTCAATCATGCCAATAATCTCAAGTCTCAACATCACTTGCACAAATACTTTTCCTCTAATAACACACCCCAAAATCTCCAAATGACTGTATCAACACTGCCATCAACAATGTGATTACTGAGAACACTTTCATGTCTTGAGGGTCATCTTGTTTGGATGATGGTTTGGGTTGGGTTGGTTTAATATTTAGAATATATCCCCCACAAGAAATATATATTCAAGTTATTCTCTCTTAAGTCAATTGGAATCGTTTCTTTTTAGAACCATGTCCCACCTAGGAACAGGTTCGTGTGCTTCAATTTTCAGTGATTGCTTTTTAAATTCATTTAGCTTTGTTTTAGAATTCTCCATAACATCTACATTATTCCAAAGTTAAATATACAAAATAAGGTGTGTTCAAAGAAATCTAATTTCTACCTATGTTTCCTCAACCCTGTTCCCTCCCTTCCTTATAACCATTCAAAATGTTTTATCATTCCATCTTTTTAAATATAAACAAATGTATAAATATTTTATATTTCCTCTTTCCCTGGTTGAATAGCCTTCTGCATATGCCTACAAAGATCACGTAGTAGGCAGCGTTCCTTCAAAATTTCGACCATGAAACTCGTTTCCTATGGAGTATCCCGAAGGGTAAATATTAGACAAAATTCATGTGGGAAATGCTGCTACAATTCAGAGAGAAGAAAAATAACCTCTGCATGCTCAGTAAGTATAGATTAGCTGAAAACAGCTTTTCTTATCCACAAAGTGAAAGGGTCTCTTTGTTTTTCATTTAACGAAGTCTCTTCCTTAATTCATCACCCCTCTCCCAGAATAAGATTCCTGTGCCTCTTCTGAGAACACCCCACCTCGGAGCTGTGATTGACTGTTTGCAACTACCACTGCGAAGGACTCGTCGGCAGCCGTCCGTCTTGAGAGACGATGGTGTAGCTTCTTAAGAGTCTATCTGCACCGCCGAGAATGGCTGTGCAGTCCGACTCGGGAGTGACACGGTATCTGTCTCCTCCCGTGTTGAATCGACATCTTGCGATGACGCTGAAGCTACAGAGCCTGGGCAGGGTGATATGGAGGGTCTGCTGTTGCCCATGCAGCAGACCCCCCCTCTCTTCGCAGCTGAAGGGTCCAAGGGAAAGACGGAGTCAATACAGCTTGGCTTCAGGTGCGCCGCAAGAGTTGCCGGTGTTGACTACAACGTCAAACCGCCTTAGGGACTCCGGCTCCGGATTTTCTGTCGGGGTTTACTCCCTTAGCCTTTCCCCTGAAGAGGTATGCCGCAAGGCAGCGGAGGTTTTTTGGAGTCAGAGTTTTCCTTCTCTGATAGTTATCAGGTAACTAGAAACAAAGTAGGGAGGTATTTATTTTAAAGGCCACCTAACCTGAGACAAAGAGGAAAGGCTGGAGGATGAGGCATGCATGCATAAATAAATAAATAAATAAGGCAGATGCGCTTTCACGCCTCTTGGAAGATCCCCAGATAGAAAGAAACATGGTACTAGCTCAACACTGCTACAATTATTACATTATCTTGAATCAAAGGAAAGAAGTATTTTAGAGTCCACTTTTCTCCCAGATAAAGATGAAAGATTAAGGGATAAAAAATAAGTCAGATATACTTTTACTCTTCTTGCAAGTTCTGGATAGCTGAGATAGCTAAGATACACATTCAAAACAAATCAATGCTACCAAAAGCATCATTTAATTCTACCATACAGCAGTTTATTTAACAAAGTTGGTGCTGTCACAACTGGTTAAAGGTAAAAATAAATACATGAAAATATTAGAAAGAAATTTTGAAGAACATTTATATAGGCTCAAGATGGGGCAAGCAAGTAAACCCAGAAGCCATTAAGAATGATGACATAAAAATTGTATTTTTCTGTATGGCAAAGCAACCCATGCACAAAGTCAAAAGACAAATAAAATAATTGCAACAAACTTCACAGGCAAAGGTTAATATAGCTAATATGCACAGAAGTTGTACAGAGTGATAAGACAACTCATTTTTTCAAATGGGCAAAAGACAGGTATAAATAACTCATAAAATAAATGTAAAAGGCCAATAAACACAGAAAAACGCTAGTGGTCATAAAAATGCTAGATATTATTTTTCACCCATCAGATTGTCAAAAATGACAAAGCCAAAGACACCAGTGATACCAGACTAGGGGACACAAGCATTGCATGCATACTCTGCTGGTGGGAGTATCAAATACTATAATCTTACTGGAAAATAGCCAGGCATTACCTAAAAAAATAAAAAATAGATACATATGGCTCGTATATTCCTAACTCGACAATCCCACTCCTGGATGGCTGAACTACAGAAACAAAAAACCATGATTACATAGAGATATGTACAAGTATATTAATCACAGCACTCTGTGTAGTGCCAAATATTTTAAATAACTTGAATGTCCATCAAACAGGGGAAGAATTGAATAAATTTTGGTACAGCCATGTTATGGAATATAATGTAAGTACCTAAAAAGATGAATAAGATCTACAGGTACTGATGCCCATGATGTAATGTTAAGTGGCAAAAAGAACATAAGCAGGCTATAGATACTGTGCAGTATGCCATTTGCTTGAAAAAGAAAAAGAAAGATGAGCCAAGCCTTCTTTGGTAAGGGGGAGCTAGTTAAGAATGAATATTGCTGGCTTTTCCTGCTATACTTTTGGTTGTTTGGCATTTTGCAAAATGTAAGTTTTGCTTTTGTAACAATAAAAGAAAAACCCACTTCTTTTTGGTCTTTTTTTAAAAAATCAACCGTACCAACATCTGTGAAGGTCCCACAGTCTATACAACTTATATGGACCAATAATGATTTAGAAACATAAAGAGGACACTAAGTCAGAAAAGTTCAAAATAAATATATATAAATCAATTAGACTAATTCTGCAACAAACTTTAAAAAAAATAACAGGCTTATTTTGAAATATAAATAAAGCTACTCTACCATGGAGGGGGGTAGGGCTGTTTTCCTACTTAATCTAAAAATCTTAGTAGTTGTCAGCATGGCTTTGATGATGACGATGCTCACCTATAGACCCTTATCAACAAAACTTCCAATCAACAGGATCCTGACTTTCCTTTTCTTCAAATTTCATTTTAAGGTAGTACATAGCTTTGGTGCTGTTTTCCAAAAAAGTGTTCATTACATGGGTCGGGACTATAGTTTGAAAGATTTCTGAATCAGATAGTATTTAGAAAGAGAATATTAATGGAACCTAAAATTGAAAGGTATTTTCAATCACTTCAGAAACTCATTCATCCAACCCTCAATTACTCATCCTTAACAGGGGGCGCCCTGCTACGCATTACTCAAAACCAAGCATGCCTGAAAACATCTTAAACATAGCTGAATGAAGATCTGCCCAATCACAGGCCAGCTGCTTGCAAACTCCACCCTTGAGTACAGGAAGAACACTTCTGATTGGAAGACGGTTGTGTTTACTACGGTGTGTGGTGCAAACTGGAAAGACCCACATGTCTAGGGTCCAAAGGAAAGCTCTTTAATGAAAAATGGAAACAAACGGCCAATTCTGATCCTATACTAGTCATTGTCAGTAACAGAACCTCATCACAACAACAATAATTCTGGAGCAATTTTGCAAACTGGTGAAAATTTCTAAAGGCTCTAGGTTTTGTTGTGGTGTTTTCTCATCTATGTCCCTTGCTATACATACAAGCATAGTTTATTCTCAAAACCCAAATCTGCCTTTGCTTCTATATGCATACACTCCACGCAAGACCTTAATATCCAAGGATCACTCTAACTTTTTACTTGGTTTGAGAAATGAATTCCATGGGCCCAACAGTAAAAGTATTCAGTATTTAGCTTAATAGGTGTTCAGCATCTCAGTAAGCTTCAAAAACCTCTGCCCGTATGGAGCCCAGGAAACAACAAAGTGCATGGGTAGCCATTTCAGGTGCAGAGCATATTACTAATTCATGTAATGGAGGAAACAAGTACAATATAAAATTCAGAATGAAAAGCTAGGCCTTTGATCAAAGTTTGCAAACAATGGTGGATCTCAAGTATGTTTTGCATTCAAGGGGGTAAATTACTGGATCTGAGAGGAACAGCTCTCCCCTATCTCAACCTAGAAAGCAATCTTCTAAAGAAAGCACAGCGGAATTCAAATGTAAATCTCCCTAATCATCATCCTTATACCCTTATATTCCTGATACTCTTACAAATTTGCCTCACTGAAGCCTCATAAATATCCAAGCAGCCTTTTTTAATGTAGCATGGAGAAAGATCAAAGCAAATGAACTCAAACAGCAGAAGAAAAGCCTAAACCGGCTCCAAGTCAACCCAGAGAGCTTACAAATGGGGGCGGAGGGGTGGCGGGGGCAAGGCGGGGAGGTGCCTAACACAGCTGATCAACAGAAAACTAACAGAAACCCACGAATTGTGTCCGCCTTTATAGCGAATAAAATCTGCAGAAGCAAGTTCACCAAGAAAATTTACCTTTTTCCTGCTGATCTATCACATTCCGAAAGAATCTTCTTATTTTTCATAGTCTTATCTCAACAGAGAAGCTGGGGCCGCTATCAGAATGAGGAACTCAAGAGGCTTGCCAAAGCTCAAAGACAGTATTTTTTTCGCCACATTAACAAAAATAGCACATCATGGTCACAAAAGCTAGTTAAGTTCTATTACTGAACAACTTCAATCACAAGATACACCAAGGCATTTTAAATAAAATGCGGCCAAGGTATACAACACAAAGTTTCAAAACAAAACCTCTCCCAAGGCTGGGGGAGTAGCCGAGCTGAGAGCAAAAAAGCACCACCATTCGGCTGCTAAAACAGACCTCAAAGTTATCAAAAACAGCCACAACTGCAGCTCCTGTCACCCAGAAGGGCAAAGAGCCGAGCCGGATAGAGTCCCGAGAGCTGGCCTTTCTGGAGACCGCCAGACCGAGCCCGGTTCAGACGAGGAGGAAGTAACTGCCAGATTAAAAAAAAGCCCCGAACAGCTCCCACTGCAGTCTCTGTGCCGCTCACAACTGCCCACATTCCCGCCCCACTCGAGGCTGCGGGAGGAAGGGAACAGGGCGCAAGTCTCCAGAGAGAGGCTGGGGATTACAGGTCCGCGTCTTGCAGAGAGCAGCAGCAGCACCAGCACCAGCACCAGCTGAACTCTGAGGAGCCCGGGGACACAGGGTTCGAGAGCCAGCTCCGAAGCCGTGTTGCGGGGGGAGGAGGGTAGCTGAAAAAGGGTCGCTCAGGAGGCGGGGCGTGCGGGGTGGAGGCAGCAGCTTCTGGCGTCCTGGCCACCCCCCCGGGGGAAACCGGGGCACGCACCCCGACGCGGAAGCCATGCCGGCCAGAACTCGGGGTTCTGAGGATCCGGTGGGGGGCGCTGAGGAGATCTGGGGGCGCGGAACTGGGTCACCCCCACCCCACCGCCCCCTCACAAAGGCCCCCGGGGAGGCCGCCCGCAGGCCCCGCAGCCCCGGCCTCGAGTGCCCGCCTCGGCCGTCACTCACCGCTAGGTCCTGGGGCACCGCCCCGCTCATGGCCCGCACCGTGCCGGCCCGCCAGGCCCGAGTGCGCAGCACAGGCCCCGGATCTCCTCCCGTTGCTGCCGCCGCCGCCGCCGCCGCCGCCGCGGGCACCGAGGCCGAAGCCGAGGCCGCGGTGTCCGCGAACAGAAGCAGCAGACGCTTGCCCACTGGGGAGGCCGCTGCGTCCGCCATCGCCAGGGCCGGCCGGACCCGCGCTCCCGCCCGCCGCCTCCCACCACCTTCGCCGCCGAGCGCCCGATCCGCCCGCAAGGCCTCCCTCCGCACCACCCGCGGCCGCGGCTCCCCCCCACCCCCCCAACAGCCACCACCAACCACCCCTGCGAAGGACTACGGCATTGTAATTTCCTGACGCCCCCGCCCCCGCCCCCAGCAGCGTGGTTCCTCACTGATGCGGTATTTTCTTTCTTCTGTGCCAGTCCCTTCTGAACAGGGTCGCTTACTGGCATTGTGAGATGCCCTCAGTTGCCAAAGATTATGAAATAAGCCAGAAGACATTTCCCCCTTGTTTTACCTCCGTTCTCATCTTCTTTAGGGTCATTGCCTAACATAAAAGTCCAACGTCCGGCCCTGGCTCGCAGGTCCAGCTGCAAGTCCTGCTCTGAAGGAGCCCATGCCGTGGGCCTGACCGTCCGATTGTGCTTCCTTTATCCCCAGGACTCCTCCTGTGTGGTTGCTTTATCTGTACTAAAGGCTTCTCTCTCTGCTCCAAACGTTAGTGGGTTTGGACAGAAGGTGGGAAGATTTGACTCCTCACTGGTGATACATCAAGAGAGAATTAATAAAGGATCTGAGCCACACTCGGTTGACCTGAATTCTTGAATTCTTGCTGAGATGGGGCTTTTAGGAACCCTGATGAAGAGATCAACCCCGCTCTCTCTGTTCCTACGCAGCATGTCAATACAGCGCTAAGGCAATTCGACTGATGTAACAACCCAGCATGAATCTCTACAAAGTGAAAATCGTGTCCCTAGAGAGCTCGCTGAGGGCGATGTGAGTGTTGTGTGAAACAGGCCAGATCACTGCAGAGGCAAAGAGTCCATCGCCACCAGGGTTTGTAGCTGCCCGTGTGTCAGCGAGCAGAGCGAGGCCACGTTCTGCTGGGACTCGAGATGTTTTCCTGCTCCTCTGTCTGCACCTCGCCCTGTTGGGAGCCTTCAGGGGGACCTCGTACACACAGCTTAGGCAGCCTGCCAGGGAAAGCAGGTCTTGTACCCAACACCTGTGTCCCCTGGCTCCCATCCTCCTTACTCCTTTGATCTTACACCCAGTCCTGCAGGCCAGCTGCTTTCTCACTGGCCTATTGTCACCTCTTCCAGTCTTTTCCCCACGTACGTTGCCCGTGTACCTGAGATGGAATCGTACTGGTTTACATCAGGATACCCCAACTGGGATTCTTAGCTGCTGTTTCTCCAAGAATGGCCCACTGACCACCTGCATCAGAATCACCGTAGGGTGCCTGTTAAGAATGCAGATAATGAGGTCCCACCCTAGACCTTCTAAATCAGGGTTCCCTGTAGGGGGCCTGGAATTTGCCCTTTAACAAACACCAACATGGTTTCTCTGCATTAGAGTTTAAGAACAACTGACCCAACCCTTCTTATCCGTAGGTCTGGCTGCTGGGCATCACCTCAGCTAATCTCTGTTTCTCTAAAAGCCTTTACATACTGCAGAGTAGCCCACCTGTCATACGTATGAGCTCTTACTTTTAAACATGGTTGTAATTTTACTTTACCCCACACTCACAAAATCCCATGAACTTAACACATCAAATCTTTATAGTTTTTTTTAGTTCTCATTTAAAGTGATTTTTTCCACCCACTCCAGACAGTGGACAACAGGCAGGACAGGACTGTGATACCTGAGAGAAGGGAAACAAGGGAAGTGAGTTATAAAGCCTCGGGGCTCCGTACCTCAAGGCAAGTCCTGAACTGCAGACAGGGAGAGACTGCAACAGACCCCGGCAGTCTCATCAAACCAAGATGACAGAGGTCAGAGTCCAGAGTTCAGGGGGCCAGAGTACAGACTGGAGGAGCTACACAGAGAAAGAGTTCCAGGAATCTGAATAGGGGCCTTGAGTCTTTGAGCGAAAATCCAGTCTGCACACGCTGAGGATAAAACTCCACAAGGCAGGGCAAGGAACAATTACAACTCCCAAGCAAAGGACAACTACCAGGAACTCGAAGCCACAGAGCTCACACAGGGCTGGGAATCCTTCGAGTACCCACTAGCCAGAGTGGAGAGACCTCAACAGATACGTTGGGGCATTCAGCATAGACCCCAGAAAGGGTCACAGCTTAGAAATAGGACTAAATTGGTCCCAGAATAAAGGCTACTCTATAAAAGATTAATAACAAGCCTTGAAAGGGCCAAACTGATCTGCAAGTAACTTAATTGTCTATATTTTAAATTCTAACACCCTTTAAAAAATTAAATATCTAGCATTCAACAATGAAAAAGAATTGTAATGTCCTACATACAAAAATTACTAGGGAGCATTTGAGATCTTGCCCTGTGGCATATCTCGTCAATGGAGCTCAAATAAACTCACATAACAAGTCCAAGAAAAAAGTTACTAGACTTCTGAGAAGCATAAAAACATGACACATAACCAGTAGAAAAATCTGTCAATAGAAAAAGACCCAGAAATAATAGAGAAATGGAATTATCAACAAAACATTAAACAAATATTATAAATGTGGGATAGCTCAAAGAAAGTCAAAAAATAAAAGTGAGCATAGTAAGAAAAGAAGTGAAAGGTATTTAAAAGGAGCAAATGAGAAATACAACACCCAAAATAAAAGTTTTACTGAGTGAATTTATAGATTAGACATCCCAGAAGAAGAAAATCAATAAATTTGAATTCAAAATGAAGCACAATGAGAAACAATAAAAGGATTCAAAGGAATGGCAAGGGCCCCCCGCCATCTGTGAGACACCATCAGTCTGTGTAGCATAAATGTAAGTTGAACCCAAAGAAGAAAGAGGAGGATAGAAAAAATTACCTGAAGAAATCATGCCTGGAATTTTTCCAAAATTGATAAAAACTATAAACGCACAGATTCAAGGGCTTAACAAACCCCAGCCAGCACAATAAACTCAATGGGAACGACACCCAGGCACATTATAACCTGTGATAAAGAGAAACACCTGAAACGTAGTTAGAAAAAAAAATCAGTGCAGATACAGGGGTAAGGTTATGAATTACTACAAACTTCTTGTCAGAAATTATGTAAGCCTGAAGACACTAAAGTGCTATCTTTTAAGTGCTAGAAGAAGAAAAAAAAAAACTGTTAACCTAGGGCAAAACTAAAAGTGAGAGACTTTCAGGTGAGCAATAGCTAAGAGAGTTCTTCAACAGCAAAGCAGCACAGGAAATGTAATTCTTCGTGGACGTCAGGCAGAAGGAAGCTAGCTGGAACTTGGGTCTACACAAAGAAATGAAAAATGCTCAAAAACTGTGATAATGTAGGTAAAATAGACTTTTTAAAATTTTAATATACTTGAAAGATAATGGGTATTTAAAGTAAAATAATAATAATGAGTTTTGGAAGTCCAACATATGTAAAAGTCAGCTATTTAAAAATAGCATAAAGGATAGGAAGGAGGAAATGGAAGTAAGCTATTGTTAGTTTCTTACACTATACTTGAAGTAGTCTAATATTATTAGAAAATAAACTGTCATAAATTTAAAAGCATATTTTAATCCTTACAGCAACAATTAAACACAAAACAGAGGAAAAACTAATAAGCCAATGGTGGAGATAAAATAGAATCCTAAAAATATAACCAGTTAATCAAAAAAGCAGCAAAAAAAGTAGAAAAAGAACAATATGGGATAAAAAGAAAACAAATAGCAACACGTTAGACTTAACCCCACCACATCAATAATTATATTTACAGAATCTAAACACTAATATCAAAGGGTAGATATTGCCAGACTAAATTTAAAAATGAAAACTGAATTATATGCCGTCTACAAGATATTCACAAGTTAAGTTACAAATAAAAGAACGGAAAAAGTTAAACCATACAAACACTACCCCCCAAAAAAGGCTGGAGTGGCTATATTAATATCAGAAAAGTAGACCTCAGAAAAAGAGATAGTACCAGGAATAAAGAGGGACACATTAAGTGATAGAGGGGTCAATTCATCAAGAAGACATAACAATTCTAAATATGAACTACCAAGGAAACTAGAGACAGACTCATAGTGAGAGGGCAGGATGACAGCTGGGGCGGGGGGCTCGGGGGTGCAGGGACTGAGCACAAAGGAAAAAGTTCTCATGGACGTGGACAACAGTGTGGTGATTGCAGGGGGAAGGGGTATGAGGGGACTAACTGGTAATGGAAAAAAAACACACAAATTTTTTAAAAAATGAGCACTGTGAATCAAAGGGCCTCCGGTTCTATTCCCAGTCAAGGCACATGCGTGAGTTGTGTGACTGTGTGTGAAACGTCTAACCTCTCCAGACTTGCAGTACTGTACCCATAAAGTAGAGATGATGGTAGCAGGCTAACGGGCTATCACAGGATTAGCTGAGAGTGTCACCGACTTGCTGGTTTAACCACCTCTTTCCTGACCTAAGCCCACTGGCTGAAGCCAGCAGCTTGCTCGCAGCCCACAAGCCCCTCCCTATTCTTCTGTCCCAACAAGTGGAGTCAGAGACGGTCCAAAATGCATCGGGTACCAAACCTGCCGGTTAGTTGTACTTTATGTTATAATAAGGTGATTTAACTAAATATTACTTAAATCCATGAAATATGAGTGCAAGTAGAAAGGATATTATTGTTTCTATGAAAAATAATTTGAATGCCTTGGAAAGTCTCCAGAAAGGCAAGTTAAGATAAATTACTATTAGATTACATGCATGTGAAAGAGTAAAGGGCAAACCGTGAAAATCTAGAAACTGTTTGTCCCGTTGCTTCCACACACCTTTAAGACTTCGGTCTAATTTAAAAGATTCTAAACTGGAAATCTTAGATAATGGGTCACAGGTGTGATTTCTGCAAGACTAATGATTTAGAACTCGGTCAGGCTCCGTCTTCAAAGGAGGGATCTCAGTCTTAAATCAAAAGGTCAGCAAAGAAACGTTCACATTCATGTTTGAAGTTAAAGTAAAATGGTTCAAGTCCAAGTACATCACTTTGCATGATGCCCCACTTCAACTGACCTTTTAACAGACCTGAAGACCTGTCCTACTCACCTCGGGAAGAAGTGCTCCCAGTACCTGGCACTTGCTAAATGTTAGTTCCTTCTCCCCCACCCCCATCGCTTTGGAAGTTCCATTTGGTTTCACACCCAAATGCCATTTCTGTTCTCTAACATTTCACCCGCAAACACGCACGGCTGAAGTGTCTTCATGTTGCACCAAACTGGTGCTATTTGCAGAGAACATTTGAGGCCCAGGACCTTTCCATTTCACGCATTCCAGAGACCTCCCCCCCACAACTCAGCAGAATGCAGGGAGGCCTGGGGAAGGTGGGGTGCAGGGGGCACTCATGGATTGTCATCCAGCTTCCAATGAAAATAACACCCCGCAGGCCACCTAGCCTTTTCACAGCATTCCGGTGAGCCTTTTGAAGATGTAGGTGTGTCTCCCAGCATCCCTCTGAGCTGGTCAATGTGGTTCTTTTCCACTTGGAAGCGTAGGGGGTGGAGCACAGAAGAGTGAACAGAGTTGCTTAAGTCAGTACCATGAGTTAATAGAAGAGATGGGTGAGACTCCCAGTTGCTGAAGTCCCCAGCTGTCTGCCCTGGCCTCTCTTTTTTTGGTTTGGTTCCCTCCTTAAGGGCTTATGTGTGTTTGCTGACCACAATCATACCTGCATATAAAATGTGTGTGTGTGTGTGTGTGTGTGTGTGTGTGTGGACATGTGGGCAGGTGCTTATGCAATTATCCATATGTATCTTTGCTCCTTTGTGAGAAAACCTGGAAAAGAAATTGCGTGGGTAAATCACACTTCATTTTCTTCCGTCCCTCCATTGACTGGAAAGTGATCAGTCCTTCCCCAGGCTTTCTGCATTCACTGATAACTTGGTTCTCAAAAGAAGCAGCAGGTGCGGGGCCACTGCCAACCTTCCCAGTCTGGCCACAACCTTGGGGAAAGCCTAGAGGAACAGCGCCCTGGGTGAAGGGCCACAGCCTACAAAGCAAGTCCCCAGAAAGCCTGGCTTCTCTTGCCCTCAGCAATTCCCAGACCCCCCATTGTCTGTAAACAGGGTTCCCTGGTGCCTCTGCTCAACCCTACCCACCGCTTCGCACCCTTAGAGGAGGATCATAAACTGGGACATGGCATGAGGTGTTTTTTTGGAGGAAAAGTTAAACAAACATCAGGTCAGTTTGAGAAGCAAATTCAGGTAGGCCAGACAGCATACAAACAGGAAAGACTGTGAAGATCTTGTCACTTCTTCCAGGGCCAACCCTGAGCCTCCGAGGCCAACATTCACTCATCCACAAATGTCTCTCCAGCCTCCACCATGCACCGAGGACCGATGCAGGGACCCCAGTAACCAGAGGATGGAAGAAGAATGAGAACAGAGTCGGGAAACAAACGAGGAGGAGACCGAAGGCAACGCTTGAACTTGGCACAGTTTCTGTGGCCACCTAGCATCGGCCGGCCGTCACTGGGCTGGCATGTCACTGCGTGCTGTCCCAGGTCTCCATACAGGCCCAGAGCTACTCCTCCAGCTCCTGTGCATCCTGCTTCCCTCTCAAACCTTAGAGACCTTCCAAGGGGGGGGGTGACCTCACCCCACCAGGCAGGTGGGAGTCTGTGTCACATAGAACGAGCCAGAACAAAATAAAATCACTGCCTCTGGTCTTGGCTGCAGGATACTGGGCGTGAAGCTCAACTACTTTGTCTCTTGATTAACTCCGATTTTACGTGGCCTACTTGTAATTTGAGATGGATTTAAAGTGGAGCCAGATCACTATTACAAAAAGAAAAAATAGCAAGTGTTGGTGGGAATGTGGAGAAAAAGAAACCCTTGTGCCCTGTTGCTGGGAATGCAGACTGGTGCAGCCACTATGGAAAACCATATGGAGGTTCCTCAGAAAATTAAAAATAGAACTACCATTCTACATATGGGTATTTATCCAAAGGAAGTGAAGTCAATATCCTGAAGAAACATCTGCACCCCCGTGTTCATTGTAGATTCGTTAACAACAGCCAAGACATGGAAACAACCTAAGTGGATAAAGAAAATGTGAGCTAAATACACACACACACACAGTCACACACACAGAGGGATATTATTCAGCCACAGAAAATTCTGCCATTTGCAGCAACATGGGTGGACCTTGAGGGCATTATGGAAAGTGAAATAGAACGAAAAATACTGTATGGTCTCACTTATATGTGGAATCTAAAAAGCCCCAACTCAGAAAAAGGGTAGATTGGTGGTTGCCAGGGGCTGGGGAGACAGGCAGATGTTGGTCAAAGGTTCCAAACTTACAGTGATTAGCTGAGTAAGTTCTGGCGACCTGATGTCCAGCCTCGTGACTTAGTCAGCAATGCTGTATCGGACACCTGAAGGTCTCTGCCAGTAGATCTAAAGCGTTCTCATAAGAACAAAAAAGATTAAAATTATGGGGCGGGGGGGGGGCGCTAACTAACATGGTGGAAAGAATTTCCCCATACACACATATATCAGATCATCACATTGTACCCCTTGAACTTACACAATGTTATATGTCAATTATATCTCAGTAACTCGGGGGCAGGGGACAGAGTGAGCCATGTCCTAGAAAGCTAACATTCACTAATGTGTCCTCCTTACTTTTTAAAAATAAAAACCACACATTTTGAAGGCAGCATTGGGGAGCTGATGAAATCCTGACCATCCTCAGGTTTGAGAAGACCAGGAGTCCCCGCTCTGTCCCAGATTAGTTCTGGGCCGGTTGCCTCCTGACGCGCAGATGCCTCAGTTTATTCATTTTCACCCCCACACGCCACGTGGGCATGTCTGCACTCCGCTCTGGACGGGAAGCGAGCAGCTGGAGAGGTGGTCAGGCAGCTGCCCACATGCACTTCTGTCGCGTTTATGTAAAAGGGCAACAGCCACGTGAGGGAGGCCATGGTGCCCCCAGGTCTGACCTTCTGGGTCAGGGCTTCAGGACATCGGCTGCTGAGCGCCCCACCTGAGGACTGTCCCTTTGTGAAGGAAGTGCCAGGGCGCCCGCTGACACGCCCCCCTGGAGACAGCCTCGCCCTGTGGGTCCAAAGGCCTCACTTTAAGGAAACTCAGAGGGTGGCCCCAGGAGCAGAGCCTCTGTGAGAAGAGCGGGGGCCTCTGTTACAACACCTCTTCTGCCTCCCACATTCCCTCCCAGGGCTGCCCCTCCCAGGAGCGCCCCCCGCACCCCGCATCCCTGCTCCAAGTCTCCATCTCTGAGCCTGTCTCTCAGCAGAGAATCTAAGGCAGCTACCCAGGTACCCCCAGTGACAACAGGACATGTCCCTCCTTCCACACCTTTCAATGAAAGGATGACTAAATCCCTTTCTAGGTTCAGCTTTGGGTGTGCGTGCGTGCGTGCGTGTGTGTCCATTCCAGAGGATCTGAGAACAAACCAGGTGATGTCCTGTATGTCACTGGCTATGAGATTAGGTCAAGCTGGCTAATTGAGGCCCATTCACTGCCATCTCCCCAGATGAAAGCTATAGGGGGCCTGGCATGCAAAACAATTAACCCTACTTGAGTTCAAACAGCTAAACGTGAGGTGGGAGACGCCCTGTTTCCCTTCTGGAGCCATTAACTAATGAGTCTATTCTTCCCTCACCTCCCATTCCCGTTATAACTTCTTCTGATTCGCATGCTGGGCCATCCCCAGCTGACAGCACGAATGCCAATTTGGAGAGAGGATCGCAGGAGAGGGCGCGCTGTGCCCGGGGATGTTAGCATCTGCTTCTGTGGAGTTGCCCCTTTTGCTTGGAAGCATATCACAGGCCAGCTAACGCAGGAGCAGCTGTCTTGAGAGATGCCAGCGAGGGACCCAGAGGCACTGCAAATCCTCACTAATGTAAATGAGTGCGGCTTACACTTGGCAGGCTAAGTGAAATGGTGTGTTTGTAAATGAGAAGACCTAAAGCATTGTGGGTAAAATGAGACGCCTCCTTTCACAGGGATGCAAAGGGACCACTCAGATCCTGGTGATGGATGCGAAGGGCTTGTACTTGTCCACATCAACAGCGCTTTTGAATTCACCCGGTTATCTGCAAACAGGGTCACTGACAGGCACTTTTTCCCACTTTTCTTCATGCCTCTGGTTGTGATCTTGGATCTCTCCAATGCAGAAATGGAGAGCAAAGAGAGACGGTGGAAGGCTAGTTCAGCTGGAGGCTTCCAGGGATTCTGCAGAGCTTGGACCAGTCTCTCGGGTGACTAAGACACACCAACTAAGGCCACAGGAGACTGAGTTATAAAGGACAAAGCAGCAGATGCACAGCTAGGGAGTGAGAGAGTAAGGAGGGAGCCAGGCATCTGTACAGACAGAAACATTCAGATCCACGGTGCATTTCCTCACTAGCAAGTTGTCTGAAATAGTGGCTGGAAGATTAGCAGAGAATTAGAGCAAAGAGAGTGTGGTAGGTTATTTTACTCAGTCTAGGTAAGGTCATGGAGAATGATCTCAGAGTCACCTTAGAGCTTACTGTTCAAGAAACTGTCATTTTTTACCTCTTCTAAATTCCAAGTCTCCTTCTCTCCCCATTAGACAGTCCTAGATAAACACAAACCCTTTGCTTCTGAAATCTTCTTTTTCTAGGCTCCCTGTAAACTACCACTGTGTAGTTGACATTTACCGTAAAAACGTTGCTATTACCAAGATTACTGTTTATTATATAATAACTAATAAATTCACTTTGAATAATGACACTATCCCCGTTCTAGATTGTAATACTTGGACCCATGTGGTGGTCTTCAGAATTAGAAAGTAACATTAGAACTCCAACTGAGGAGCTAAGACAGAAAGGAACAGCATATTTAACAATAAGAAAGGGTAGTGGAGAAGGATGAATAGACAGATCAGGGGATATGTTATTGAGAAAATGAGCCAGGATTCACAGTCACATGTTAAAGGAATTTGGAAGACAGAATGAAGAGTAAAGTGTGAAGAAAACCTTGGGATAGGACAGAGCAGGCCATACCACTGGCTGAAATTAGGAAGTCCAGAGTCCCCAGACCCATTCTCAATGGAGTCCCAAAGATTTCTATAGAAGACTGTTCAGACCCACACAGATTTTAACTCCGTCCTTAATTTTTTCCTATCTAGAGAACTAGGCTTTTCAAACTCCTTTAGATTCAAGACACAACAGGTTGAAAGTAAAAGGATAAAAAAGATATAACATACAGATAGTATCCAAAAGAGAGCTGAAGTAGCCATGCAGACAATATAGACTAAGACAAAAATTGTTACTAGAAGAAAAGAACATGTTATAATGATAAAAGGAACAATCCATCAGGAAGGTATAATAATTATAAACTTCTATACACCTAATAAGAAAGCTCTAAAACACAAAGGAAAACTTACAGAACTGAAAGGAGAAATAAACAATTCAGCAATAATGGCTGAACAGTTCAATAACCTACATTCAATAATGGATGAAACACCGAGGCAGAAATGGACAAAGAAATGAAGTACAGGAGAAGAGATATTTCTTTCCTGGTTAGAAGACATTCTGGATACACCTTACCACCCACTCATGCCCCATGAGAGGGAAGAGAAAAAAGTGTCCTAAAGCAGAAAAGGGGTTCAGGAGTACTAGCAAAGGGGTTCAGTTCACAAACGAGTGCTTCCTTTTGAAGGAACAAAATGTTTTAACCTCTTCGTTTCTCTTGGGGAAGTCTGACCACCCCCCCAGCAATCAAGCTGTTTGCTGGTCCTTAATCCATCTCCACACTTCCGATCAGTAGGGTAAGGTGGGAGTGGGATCCTTAAACTTCCCTAAAAAATTAAAGCATGTCTTATCCTCATCTTTCTCAACAAGACTAACTACCTGTTATTTAGACAAATGGGGGCACAAGAAAATGACATCAGCCTCCCAGCGCTCCTGAAAATATCATGGCAGGACCATTCACCTGGGAAGGTAGGGAATATCTGGAAGTAATTATCAAACTGCCACCTTTCATTTAGATCCCTCAGTGTGATATATATGTTTTAAAGTGTATGGAAAAAGGACAGTGAACAAAATTTACTTGGACACCAATAGAAGAAAAATTAAAGACTTAATTTAAAGAATACTTCATTTTTACTAATTAATAAAATTAAAGAATTTTTGTCCCATTTAAAGAGGCCTAAATTTTTTCTCTTCATAAATACCTGAAAAAAAAAATCTGGTGCTTTTTTTCCCCTCAAAGGTTACACACATTTTTGCTACTTAACTGGGCAAACAATGACGAATTAATTTAAGTTCGACATTCCGCTGGGAAATGCATTGCCACATGCATTAAACCTGAGCTTCTGTTACCTTGTAATTATTGACTAATTCCTTCAATCAAGTCCATTTAAGGGCTTTAATAGATTTCTAGTATAGCTCACTGACTTCTGCTGGTGCCCTCCTAGAATAGTAATTTTTAGCATTCTTTAAACAACTTTACAATTTTTCATTAGTTAATCTCCACAATACTCCAATGAGGTTATAGGAGAATTATTTCGTTTTATAAGAAACTTAGTGGAGTGAGCCCTGGCCCGTGTGGCTCAGCTGGTTGGGCGCCATCCCGGAAAGTGAAAGGTCACCAGTTCGACTGCTGGTCAGGGCACATACCTGGCTTGCAGGCATAACCATATGGTACTTCTCACTTGGGTTTGCAGGCCAAATCCATACTATCTGTGTAATTTGAAAAATGTCAGACTGAGGGTATATATCTCCCCGGGGTTCCCAGTAGGGTCCCATGTGAGAGGCAATCAATCAGTGTTTCTCACATTGATGTTTCTCTCCCTCTCTTCCTCTCTCTAAAAAAAAAAAATTAATGATGTTCATATAAGCATGTGCATCAAAACAATCAAAATTAGTTGTGAAAAAGTACTTTGATTCAATAGGTCTGATTAGCCCTAGGACCCTATACTTTTAAATAAGCAGCCCTGATGAGGATAATAAAGAACCACATTTTGAAAAACACTATCTTAACCCACAAATCTCTAGACAGAGAAATCTTTTGTTTCTGAAAATATAGCAGATTATCTACCTTGAATTCACCCCTACAACCCTCCTTTCATGTTATGTCGTAAAATAGCTTCGGTTCTAGATGCTATGTAAGACGACTTCTAAGCACGACAACTACTGGGAGAAATTAAGTGATGCCTGAAGGGCAACAACTCAAGAAAGTGAGAATTAAAGAGGAACTGAAACCAGTTTCCACCTTGGAAGCATTTGCTAAACCCATGGATTTTAGTCTCAGTTTTCACACCCTCCAGGGACCACTAGACACAGAAGACAAAGACCTGGGTCTGCCCACAGTGGGAAACTTATTAGAAGATACCCCCATCATGCCAGCATCCCAAGGGGCTATACTCTCAAAGCAAGGGCGAATCAGAAGGAAACCTGTGCTCACCAGCAACATACTATGAGGAGGAAAACTGCTAATTCACATTGGCTCTGGATGCACAGGGAGGAAAAATACTGTCTGTCCTAAGATTCATAGCCATATGGTACTTCTCCCTTGGGTTTACATATATATAAACAGGTCCCGGGTCAATCCAATAGGAGGATATAACATTTTTAAATATTTATGTACTCAAAATAGAAGCACCTGAGTATATAAAGCAGATGTCAACGGATGTAAAAGGAGAAACAGGCAGCAAATACAATAGTAGAGGGGGGCTCCAATAGCCCACTTTCAACAATGGATAGATCATCCAAACAGAAAATCAAAAAGAAAACATTGGCCTTAAATAACATGTTGGGCTTAACATATGACTTAACATATACAGAACATGCAATCAAAAGGCAACAGAACATACATTCTTTTCTAGCACACATGAGGCATTTTCCAAAATAGATTGTATGTTAGGCCACAAAACAAGTCTTAATAAATTTAAGAAGACTGAGATCATATCACATGTTTTTTCCAACCACAATGGTATGAAACTAGATATCAATTACAAGAAGAAAACTGAAAATTTTACAAGTGGAGCTTAAACAGCATGCTACTGAACAAACTGTAGATCAAAGAAAAATCAGGAGAAATTAAAAAAAAAATACCCACGACAAATGAAAATGGAAATACGGTACACCCAAACTTATGGGATGCAGCCCAAAGTAGTCCTAAGACAGAAGTTCATAGCAATAAATGCCTACATCGTGAATCAAGGAAGTTCTCAAATAAACCACCTAACTTTATACCTCAGGAAATTAGAAAAAGAAAAACAAATGAAGCCCAAAGTCAGTAGAAGGAAGGAAACAACAAAAATCAGTATAGAAACAAATAAAAGGAGGACTAAAAAGAAATAGAAAAAGATCAATGAAACTAAGAGCTAGTTTTTTTAAACAAAGGTAAAAGATAAAGACTCACCAAAATGAAAGATAAAGACTCGTAAAAAAGAGAGAGACAGAGAGAGAAAGGACTCAAATAAAATCAGAAAGGAAAGAGGAATGTCACCAAAATACAAAAGGTTACACTACTATGAATAATTATATGCCAGCATATTGAACAACTTAGAAGAAATGGATCAATTCCTAGAAATATACAACCTTCCAAGACTGAGGCATGACGAAATATAAAATCTGAACAGACCAATTACTGGTAAGGAGATTGAGTCAGTAATCAAAGCTTTCCAATAAACAAAAGTTCAGGACCAGACAGCTTCACCGATGAGTTCTACCAAATTTTTAAAGAATACCAATGTTTTTCAAACTCTTCCCCAAAATAGAAGAGGAGAGAATACAAGGCCAGTGTTACCCTGATACCAAAACACCACAATAAAGGAAAATTACAGGCCCATATCCTTAGTGAGCGTAGATACAAGAAACCTCAACAAAATATTAGCAAAGTAAATTCAACAATACATTAAAAGTACCATACACCATCATCGAGTGGAATTTATTCCAGGGGTGGAAGGATCATTCAACATACACAAATCAATCCCTGTGACACACCACATTAACTAAATAAAGGATAAAATCATATGATTATCTCAAGAGGTACAGAAAAAGCAATTGAAGAAATCAACATCCATTTATGATAAAAACTCTCAGCAAAGATGGTTAGAGGAAATGTACCTCAACACAATAAAGGCTACATATGAGAAGACATTAGCCCACATCATACTCAGTGGTGAGAGGCTGGAAGTTTTTCCTCTAAGATCAGGAACAAAGCGAAGGTGCCCATTCTCGCTATTTTAATTCAGTCTAGGATTGGAATTCCTAGCCAGAGCAACGAGGCAAGAAAAAAGTAAATGACCTCCAAATCAAAAGGAAATAAATAAAACAGTCTCTATCTGCAAAACCCTAAAGACTCCACCGAGAAAACTCTTAGAACTCAACAAACGCAGTAAAGTCGCAGGATACAAAATCAATATGCTAAATTCTGTTGCACGTTCATACACCTCTGCACCAAAAGAGTAACTTCCTACCACTTGCCTTTTCAGGTGCTGGGGGCAAACCTTGAAACTAAAGGCCTGACTTCAGCTTTAATGGAAAAACCCAAAGCACTCTGTCTCCACAAGACCAGACAGAGGTTCATCAGATCTGACTGCCTCTCCCAGGTGCGCTGCTCCCCAGGAGGGAGGGTCTCATGGGAACAAAGGGAGGAGGGCGATAGCCACTGTGGCCCCACACCCAGTGCAAATTAACCCAGGCATTGCCATGGCAACTCACCGCCTGGCCGCCAGGCCCCAGCAGTCGCAGCCTGTTAGTCCTGATGACAGCAGTCTCCTTGTGGTCCCCAACAGTGTGACCAGGAAAGGGGAGCATGAGCGTGCGTCTGTGTCCAGCCCGACTCTCTGGCTCATGCTGCATCTTCATTCAGCTCTGAACTCACCGTCCACCTGCAGCCGACACAGGCCAACCTCCCCAAGTTCTGCCCTCGTGGAAAGAGGGGACGCCAGACAGGTTCTCAGCCCTGGCTGCCAGGATGGCCTCGGGAGCTCTGGTCCAGAGACTGGGTGAGCCCGTCCCCTCAGCTGTGGCCCGCTTCATCACCTGTCTCGCATTTGCCTCCAGCTGTCCTGCGTTGGGCCTTTGGAAGGACATTCGGGAGAGAAGTTAGCCCCTTCCAGCTCCCGCTAGCGAAATAAGCTCTTCACATATGCCAGCATTACGCACTCCGTACTTTTCCAAAGAGCTTTCCCACGCTTGTCTCGTGGGACCCTGTGCAGGAGGAAGGCGGGCATCAAAAGCCCCCACTGAGCTGAACGCCACTGGTGCCTCCAATCAGCAGCCAGTTCGAGGCAGAGCTGGCACCGGGCACCTGGTGTCCCTGGCTCAGGGTCGGCTCGTTTCCCAGTCTGTCGCTATGCTCTAGGTGGACGACAGAGTCTGTAGCCAGCTAGCAGGTGGCGAACCCCCGCTTCCGCGGAACAGACCTAACCCCGCAGAGGCTTCTCCGCCTCCCCAGGAGAAGCCGCAGCTGGGAGGGGGACCACTGCAGCAGGCAGGCTATCCTTCAGTCGGAGATTAAATAACAAACGGGGAGAGCATCTGGGGGGAAACATCAGCCGAAGAGCCTGGGGAGAAAATGATGCGGGACTGCTGGAACCTGGGACAGTTTTGGTTGAAGGGTCAGAAACTCACACAAGCTACCTCAAGCCAAAGGTTTACCTTTTTCCTTTAGAATGTAAGCAATCTAACAGGCACAGCTGGGCCTCCAGGAAACCAGGGAATGGCTGAATGAACCTCTCTCTCTCCTGTCTCAGCTTCTCTCTGTATGCCTGCCCCGCCTCCCTGCTCCCCCGTCTCCCGGTACGTGGGTCTCCCTGATGGCTCACGGTTTCTGCTCCCCCATCATATCAGCCTGCTTCCGTCTCACTAATCCTCACCCTGCGTCTGGCTCCATCTGCGGACATGCCAAGTAGCCAAGTCAGACCCTGGAGGAGGATGTGTCCCAATTCCAGGTGCTGGGAGGCAGGATCTGACTCTGCAGCTGGGCTGGAAGGGTCTTTCCCCAGTTCAACTGTCTGACTCCAGGGGGACTGACTGGGTCACGAGGGGGGCTGCCTACATCTGCGCCTCCAGGAGAGACCACTCCTTAGAACTAACTAAGCCTAGACAAACGCTCAGATGAGTCTGTCTCATGAAAAAAGGCAGGGCCTCACTTATAGAAGCCACAAAACAAATAGTTTACTAGCATGTGTTGGAAAAGGGGTTAGGAAGATGAACAGTTTGGTGGGAAAGACCAGGACACAGAATCTGTTAGACTACATTCTCACCGGGGAAGTGATGGTCTAGAGCACTGGTTATATAGCCATTATTAATAGAAGAATCTTCAAGTAGAGGCAGATGCCTCAATTCCCAACAAAACTTACTAGAAAAAGGCCCCACCAGATTCAATGAGATGATGAGCCTGGAACGTGGAGAAGAAAAACCCTGAATGGAACTCAGGAAACCTGGGCTTTAATTCAGGTGCTGCTAGGAATTTTCCGTCTGGTGTCCCTCCTTTTCCATTTTGCTAACCGCTAATGTTCACGACTCAACTACGAAAGTCGCTGCCCTGTGCTCGCACAGGATTCCCTACATGCCCCGTCCTGCGACCTCGCTTATCCCGAAATCATTTGCTTACCATCTCACTAGAATTAGGTTTCTCTAGCATGAAGCGGTCTGTTTTATCCTCTGTTAAATCTCACGCCTTCCCCAGTACTTGACAGCCCGTCAGTATTCAGTAAATGTTTTTCAGCTGAACTGATTTTACCACGAGCCTATCTGTGCTGCAAATAAAGGCCCACACACAGCTACCTGGCTGGAAACCCTGGGGCTTGTGATGGGAGAAGCGTCACCACCCTATGGACGTTGCAGGGATGACAGGGATGACTGTGGAGCAGAGCCAGCCATGCCTGGGACACTGATGTCTCCACCTGCCATTTTAGAAGAAACTGCATATTCTTCTACTGGGAATCAATACAGCCATGCTCTTTCTTGCTCTCAGATGCTTTTCCAGGCACGTTTTATTACAAACGGGAAGCCTGGATGTGAAAGCAAATAGTGGAATGAGGTCAGCAAGGTGGCAGTCTAGGAAGCCACGGGCTGTAGGTTTGGTCCCCATCAGGACATGTACAGGAGGCAACCGGTAGATGAGTGTTTCTCACACTGATGTTTCTCTCTCTCTCTCCCCAGCTCTCTCTCTCCCTCCCTACCCCTCTCTTAAATAAACATATCCTCAGGTGAGTATTAAAAATAAATAAAAAACAAGCAGAAACTGTCAGAAAATAGTTTTTTAAGGACTCTGGAAAACAGAAGTTTACAGCCACCAGGTGAGTGCTGAATCAAGAAAAGGGCCTCCAAAAACGCAAGAAGTTTTTCTAGCTCTTCTGAATGCCCTTCCCCTACCCCTTCTCCTAGTCACCCTGGTCTTAAAGTGGCATCTCTCTTTCTGAACATCCGCTTCCTCCTTCTCCTGCTCATGGACTGGCTTTGCCACTCTTCCCATCTGTATTGTACAAAATACAGCCAATGACGTTAATCACGTTTTCACATTACTGGTCTAAACCCCACTCTCTCTGTCTTTGTCCCCATTCCAAATTCTAGGAAGACACATCTGAGGATAAGTATCTGCCCATAAATTCTACAACTCTGGCCTAAGTAAGGGATAATAATTGACCTGTACTAGCTGCCTACTCCCGGTCTAATTAATTGTAACCCCGGGGACACAGTCACAAAGCACAGATAGCTGCTAAGAGCCCACCATGGCTTCTGTGCGGATGTAAGAGGTGGAACAGCAGACAAACCAAGAGGCGCTGCAGTGGGGGTGGGAGCATCTGAATGTGATCAGTAACACAGTGCACTAAGGCTGGTGGTGAGCACGGAGTACACAGGCCCAGAATCCATGTGGTTAATTAAAGTGCTACGCACAAAGTTGAGCTGTATTTTTTGCTAGTTTGTTTTCATTTTCTAAAACCAAAATCAAGAAAGACAGGTCTAGCAGGGTGCAGCTGGGAAACTCAGGACCTGAGGAGCCAGAAGGATTCATAGTTCAAGGTCACACAGCAAGTAAGTAACTTGCAGGCTGAATGCCGAGACCAAGTCCACCCAGTTCCAAAGCCCGTGCTCTTTCCTGCTCTCTTCGCTGTAATTCTTTGGGTAAGAAAAGGTTTTTGCCAGTCTAAGCACATGTGAAAAAGAAAAGCTCGTAAAGTTATTCACTTGCTTGTTTGCTGATATTATGTCTTTTTCTAAAAAAGCTTTGAGACGCATATAAAAATACATAATTCTCAAAAATTACTACACATTTTCCATGCGGCAGAACCATGCAAAAGTTCTTGCCTGCGCTATTGCATTTTATCTGTACTAATCCTTTACAGTAGGTAGTAGCAGTACCTACATCTTTTTGGAAGAAAAACTGGGAGTAAGAGAGACTTGAAGTAATTTGCACAATATCATACAGCTATGAAGTCACAAAGCTAGAATTCAAGTCAGGTCTGAGTCCTTAAGCCCTAGCTGAGCACTTGAAGTAAAAGAAAACTAGGACTAAGAAATTACAGCCTGATTATCCCCTACAATTATATCCCATATTGTCATGATCAGAAGCCAAGAATGAGCCCAAACTATTAAATGTTCCTAGTGGACAAAGCAAAAAAATTTTATAGCTTAGTATTAGCTTATAAGTCACAACATTCTTAAGATAAAAACAAATTTAGGATAGCCCAGTTTTTCTGATACTGAATTTTATCCGCGAGTTGTCATAAAGACAATAATACTGTGTGATGTCATAGATAGTCCCAACAACCTCTTTACGATAAACACCGTGATGAGTTTTCTAACTCAGATGCTTGTAATTCACATACCTCATTGCATTCAGCGTAAAACCAAAGAACATGTGAGTTTAGGAAGTTCTGTGTGAGGCCAAAGTAATGCAATCTAATTCACAGCTTTCAGAAGGCCTGGTTAGAACCCAGGGCAGGGCGGGTGGCTGCAGCCGAGGTGTGTGTGCGCGCGTGCGCGCTTCCTTCAGGGGCTCCTCTGTATGTATTTGAATAAGATTCATGCAGGAGTCTGAGTTTTGCTCTCAGAGATGAACCTGGAGTGCAGAAAGTCTATGTTGCTGATTAAAAACAGAGCCTGAGAGGGAGATGGAATTAAAATTAAGGAACTAAGATTTATTTGGATGGATGATCACCCTACCTACATGGAATAATTTGGTTTTGATCCATATTATCTCATAAATACTATTTTTAAATATTAATGAGCAAAATTCTATGAAAAATTAAGAACATGTGAAATACAAATGTACATGCCAATGCTATTTTGTGTTCCCCAAATTGGTTTGAAAATAAAAAGTGATTCTTACTGTTTAATTGTAAATAAAAAATATTTAATAGTCTAATAAACAATGACCAGTGTCTGCAATCAGATAGACAGACGCAAATGAGGCAGCTCCCTTAAAGCTTAGCTTTGCTCATGCAATACCAAATTGCTGAAAGATTTTCCTCCCTTTTTTACAATGGAAATAAAGTACCTTATAAATGAAGATTTTATTGGGTAGTGAAAGAAAGCAAGAAAAGAACTTGGGATGAAGTATAATTGGTGAAGTAGACGTCTTGGTAGAACGTACATCAAAATATATGAAGACGTCAAATAAAATATTACTTGCAATGTCAGCCTCATACAGAGAACAAACTATTCAGATGTTTCCATTTAAGTTAGGAATAAAACGAAACACTAATATGCCTACTGCCATAAAGAATGTACAATTTGGTTCATCAAAAGGTATTCCTGGATTTCAACATAGAAGTAAAACTATTAAATTTATGTAAGAATTATCTGTGATAGTTTTTGCTCAAAAAAAAAAAAATGGCTTTCATAATACAGATAGAAAAAATGGAGGCTAAGATCCAAGGGCTCTGTAAGAGTGGAATCTATTGAGTGCAAATCTCAACCAGAAATAAGAAAAGGGATGATGACTATTGAAAAGGACTAATGTCTTTGTAAAATTAATTACAGAAACCAGGAAAAGTTCACTCAAGAAAAATGTGGGCCTGTATCAACTTTTTAAAAGACACTTTTTAGCCCTGGTCAGGTAGCTCAGTTGGTTAAAGCATGGTCCCCAAACACCAAGGTTGTGGGTTCGATCCCTGGTCAGGGCACCTACAAGAAGCAACCGGTGAGTGCACAAATAAGCAGAACAACAAATCGATGTTTCTCTCTCTCTCTAAAATCAATATAAGAAAAATTTTAAACACTTCACTGCTGTGACATATGGTAAAGAAATTATATATTGATGTTGAAGTTATAATGCTGATTTTACATGAATTGCTCAATTTCAGTATCAACTAGAACTGAAATAATTTGGTCAAAATACTCTCCCTTTTTCTTCAGCCTCCTTTACGTAGGCCTTTGCAGTCACGGCTGAATGATACATTACTGCCCGTTGCTTCCCCGGAGCGGGAGCTCCATGAGGGCGGACTTGTCTTTTTCCTTCACCGTTGTACGCCAGCACCCAGGAGAGTATGGTACATCATGCCGCTCAAGAAGTATTTGTTAAAAGAATGAATACATTCTTTTGAAAGAATGAATGAATATCCTTTAGAGGCAGAAGTCGATGGCCTCCAAAACTTGGTAATAAGTTTACCTTCTGGGGAATAGTAAATAAATAAATGGAGTTAATAATAAGATATACTAAAAGACCATAGCTATCTGTAAAAAGAACCCCAAATATTGCCTATTAAAGTGATAATGAGGATATTTGGGACTCCTTAGTTTCAATCAAGGGATGTGGTACTGTATCAGGGAGCTGTGATACAAACATGATTGCAACCACAAAAATAGAAGGTTAATTTTTTATCTGTTGCTGGAAAAAATGATGCAACAGAGTGAACTCTGGGAAATAGGGAGCCCAGAGATTATGATTTTCCATTTCTCTAATTCCCTTACTAGTAAGAAAATAGGCAGCATGAGGGCAGAGTTTTTTGGGTGTTTTTTTTGTTTGTTTGTTTGGATGAGTTGGTGGATGTATGGATGGGTGGGGGAGTGAATGGGTGGGTGGGTGGATGGATGGAGGGGTAGGTGGATGGGTGGGTGGGTGAATGGATGTATGAATTTATGGATGAAGGAAGGGAGGGGTGGACAGACCATTCATTCATTCATTCATTCATGTACTGAAGAATTTGTCCGTGCTAATCCAGCATGACTCAGGAGAATCAGTACATGTGTCAAAGAAAAGGCTTCTGGCCTCCAGAATGACACTCTATTTTGGAATAGAGATGGTCTCCCGACTCCCCCCGGCTTTGCTCAGTTAATAAACATTTCTTGGCCACTTTCCATCATGTAGTCCTCAAAAGAGATGTCAGGACTCTCGGGTGTTCATGAGAATATAAGGTCAGTTGGCTGTGATAAAAATAAAAAACAACAGAGACCTAAACAGGATGGAATTGTATTTCTCTCCGACAGACACATCTGGACTGCATGGTGGCTCAGCTCCAATAGTTTGCTCCATAAAGAGCCGGTGTATTACTCAGGTTAGGTCAAACTATGCTGCTGGAAAAACAACACTGAAGTCTCAGTGGCTTCAGAATTCAAAGGGTTTTGGTTCTTCCCTGCTCACAGAGTGGCTGCTGGGGTCTGTTTGCTCCCTGGGAAAGCTGCTTTCAAGCAGTGGCACAGGATCTGAACGAATCAATCTTTTTGTCAAACAAGCACAAGGCCGAGCAAGTCCCGAGGCCTGGCAGATTCTGCTGATAAAGCAACAAAAGCCTTTCCTGGTTTGGATCTTTTGCTACTTTGCAGTGAGGAGGAGGACCCAGAGGTGCCTGCTCCCAAGCGCCTTGTCCCACTTCAAGGATGACCCTGAAACAAGAGGCCAGGTGCCTGAAGCACAGGTGTGGGTCACCCAGTGACTGAGGAGCCAGGTGCTTTTCTGTCCCCAGCTTTATTGAGGGGCAGCAGCAGAAAGCCCCACGCTGGGGACCCAGAAGCAATGGGAAACCACCTCGCAACCCAGTGGCGGTGGGGAGGCTTGGGCAAGGGCCTCAGAGGCCTCCACCCAAACCTTCCATTCTCTCTTTTTCCAGAAGGATCCAGGTGTGCCGGTGAGACTTCAATTCACTGCACGTCAAGCCTCTCCTGACCCGGAGGGGAGGAACGGACACTGCAAGGTTGTGCATGCTTCAGCCCAGGAGTGAACCTCTGTCCCAGGTGACCATGGCTCTGCCTGACTGCCCGGGAAGGTGGGGCTGGAGGTGTTGGTGAGCAGTGATAGGCCAGTCTTAGCAGGTGCAGCAGTCCAGACACAGGACCCAGGCTTTCCCCCTGGCCGCCGACTGTCCTGAGGGTATTTGCCTTGTCTGCATGGTCCCAGGTGGCTACAGTCTAGTCTGCAGGAGAGGGAACCCATTTCCCTTTCTTTTAAGGGAACAGGTACGAAGATGAGCGCACTGGTCCAGCTCATGTCTATGTGGCCACCAAGCGAGGCTAGAAAGTACAGCCTTCATGGTCAGTGGCCACATAGCTTGTAAAAGTCTGTTACTGTGGAGCAGGGGACAGATACTAGGGGCAGAGTGCAGAATTGGTCCCAGGGGTGTCAGCATCCTTCATAGGTGTTTTCTGGCTAATCTGGCACAAATAAAAGTTAAAATATTGAAGTTTGTGAATGATTTTTTGCAATTTGCAAAATGTGTCTCTCTTTCATTGTCTTTCATTTCAACATGGTGCAGAGTGAAGACCAAGGTGCAGAGCTGCAGCTAGACGTCCGGGGCAGCGAGCATAGCTCTGGTAGACCATGAACTTCAGCAGGCAATGTGTCACAGCAGGGGGAGGAGGGACAGAAGTTCGGAACCACTCTGAAATTAGAGCAAACCAGCCTGGGCGCAGGTGCAGAGGCGTGGACTGGAAAGCCACGTGTGTTAAGTCCAAGCAGATTCACCGGTTTTTGTCAGCATTTCAGGTGCAGAGAGCTGGTGTGGACAGACCTCTGTGAACTACCCTTGGGGACCATGCAGCTCCCTTTGCGCAAATATCATTCTCACCCAAGATGATGTAGCAGCTTCCTAAGGCCCCTGAAACTGGGTGGAGCTTAGTGCCTTTATTAATAGATTAAATGTGGTTGTCACTGTCCACGGATCTTGTCCCTTGTAAACCTCTTTCAGGTTTGGTGATCATGCCATTGTGAGTTAGCCCTGAGGCTGGGCTCACAGGGACAATAAAGTTTCCGAAACTGCCAAGTGAATGCTATCACCAGAACACAGGGACCCAGTGTCAGGTGCCTGCCTGCTGTGAGCCCTGCCCCTGTGGGGAGCCACCAAGCGCCCCTCGGCGTTTCTACCACGGGCACGTCTCTAGGCAACCGGAGACTAGCCTGACACTGTGCAGCCCCGTGGCTTAAATATGCACGACTCCCGCCAGCTAGCAGGTGCAAGGTGACAGCAGAACATGTCCACACAGCTATCCATGGGCAATAGGAGGTGCTACCAAAGTCACCAAGAACTACAGAGTCTTAGGGCAAATAAACACAGAAACCCCCAAATGTCTTTCCCTAGCAATAAAAAATAAGACAGTTCTGGTGTTTCTGAGTTAACATCTCCAATTTGAGATTCGTAATATCAGCGGAGAGAAAAGGAACAGACCCCTTGACAATATGCTACAATGGAAAATATAATAACAAAACTTTACCAAAAGCCCAAATCAGAAACACATTGTAAATATAATCAAAGGTAGGTACTGCCCTGCCTATCAATTTTCTTAAGTAACCTTTTCATGTTCTGTGGAAATTATAGACATAGCTATTCTCAATAAATGTGTAATTTGGATGGCGAAAAGCCCAGAGCTGACATCAAATTCATTTTAGATGTTTCTAAAACAAAACAGAGTAGAAATCATTTCAAAGCTCTGAGAAAATGAACTGTTTCGAAGAGGTGACAAACATAGACGAAGCACCTGCAAAACCTTCAGAGGAACGTCTGTAGCGTCACCGCCTCTGGCCACCTCCCAGGATATTGTGACTCCAGTAGAATTGTGTCCGCTTTAGAAACCCAAAAGGTCTTTTTCTTTTCTGTGTTAAAATACCCTATGTAGCCCCAAACTAGGGCTATCACCTAAGTCTAACGTCCCAAGGCCAACGACCTCAAAGAGAACAATGGCTAGGAAGGTCAAGGCTTTTCTTAAATTTCATTATGTATTTTATTATTGCTGGTTCTATCATAAACCCAACTTCTGATTCTTTCGAGACCAGTGCTCACAAAGAAAACCGACCAAACCTGCCCTGACCAGTGTGGCTCACTGGCTAGAGCATCATCCCATAACTGAAGGATTGTGGGTTTGATTCCCAGTCAGGGCATGTGTGCTTGCAGCCCACGGTCCTGACACAAATGGTTTCTGGTCCCAGCATCAATGTCTCTCTCTCCCTTCCTCCCTCATTTCTAAAAAAAAGCAAGTGAGCCCTGGTTGGTGTGGCTCAGTGGATTGAGCTCCGGCCTGTGAACCAAAGGGTTGCTAGTTTGATTCCCAGTCAGGGCACAAGCCTGGGTTGCAGGCCAAGTCCCCAGCTGGGGGCGCACGAGAGGCAACCACACATTTGATGTTTCTTTCCCTCTCTTTCTCCCTTCCTCCCCTCTCCCTAAAAACAAATAAATAAAATCTTTAAAAACAAAAGAAAAAGTAAATGAAAATGTCCTCAGGTAAGGGTAAAAAAAAAGAAAAAGAAAACCAACCAAACCCCATTTCCATGTCATGTGATCTCTCAACAGAAATGTCTTTCTCCTTGTTCCTCTCTGTCCCAGGGGGATGGAAGGGCTCTCATCTGATCACCTAGTGACATCTTAAAATGTCAGCATTCCAATTTCCATGGAAACCTAAGAACCACCTCTAAGAACAGTCTTCTTAAGCTACCTGGATGATCCTCATCAAATGCACAGCTGCCCTTCACCATCCAGTTCTCACTTATCCTTGGTGATAACAGGGTCTAAGATGGTCTCTTAGGACTTTTTAGTTGGTGATAGTGCAGGGAGATGTTTGGTTACTTCCCTTAAGGACCCAATCCAGATGCAAGTATTGCTTGTTTTATCTCTGCAGCCACTAAATCTAAAAAGATCTCTTTGCCATTTTCTTCCTTTCACGACACTGTTTGGAGAGATTTTTAGAATGTCACAGACTTCTGGTTTTATCAGATTATTTCTCATGTCACTTATCCTGCTCCTCAGTTCCTTTCCCCTCTGCAAGGTCTACAGCAGTGCTGTTCAATAGAAATACAATGGGCCACATCTACATTTTCAAAGTTTTTAGTAGCCACATTTTTAAAAATTTAAAAACAGGTGAAATCAATTTTAATAGCATACTTTAACTCATATCTAATATCTTATAATTGCAACACAATTGATATTTTGAAAATTATTAATGAAACATTTTACACTGTTTCCTCAATACTAAGTCCTCAAAACTTGGGGCTTTTATACTGAAAGCAGATCTCAACTGGGACCAGCTACACTTCAAGGACCCAGTAACCACGCATGGCTGGCTGGTGATTACCATCCTGAGCAGCACCAATCTAGTGGCTGGATTAGACTGCAGGTAGAAATTTTGGTGACAGTCTCTCTAAATGATGGCAGGTAAGCAGACCATACCTAGCGGTATTATGTTTATGCTAACATGGCCAGATCTCTCAGTAATAAAGCTCCCTCCCCACCCCTGTTTGAACTCAGTAAATAACCCTTGGGGTGATACTTTGGTACCATGCAACGAGTCTTCTTGGGAAAACTGGAAAAATTTGAAAGAGACAGGACATTGGATGATTTTATGAAATTATTTTGATTTTTCTTACGTGTGATAAGAGCAGTGTGGCTATGTAGGAGAATGTCCTTATTATTAGGAGCAGAATAAAGTTTTTAGGAGTGAAATATCATGATGTAGGCAGCTTCCTTTCACAGTGTTTAGCAAAAATTTCATATATGGATATTAATAGGTTGACGGAGAGCAAATATGTCTAATATTTATAATTTCTGAATCTAGGTGGAGAGCATATGGATGTTTGTTGTGTTACATTTTCAATCTTTCCATAATTTTGAAATTTTTTATAATAAAAATTTGAGGACAAACTTTTTGAACTTATAATAATAGCACTTCCTCCCTTCCAGGGACCATACTAAAAGTCTCATACATTATCACATTTAGTCCCTAAAACAACCATATAAGGTAGGTGCTATAACTGTCCCACTTTTCCTGACAGGGACACCAAAGAACAGAGAGGTTAGGTAATTTACACAAAGACACACAGATAGTTTAGTGAAAGACAAGTAAGATTCTAATTGAGTGGGTGTGACTCCGAATCCTGGTTGTGAATCACGTAAGTATATTGCATCCTCAGCATTCAAAAGAAAGAGTTATAGTTCAGAAAAGTCACTCCTGGGCCTTTGTTAGCACAATCTTTATTCTAAAGACCCAGCAGCAGTGGGATGTAAACTTAAGAGAAACTAGAGCATTGATCAGGACCCCAACAGGGAGCCCACCCACCAAGATCGCAGCAGAGGGTGCTGATCTACTCAACAGGCCCAGACCCGGACGGCCTTCCCACATCATCAGGACTTCACCCTCACTCAGCCTAAGGTCTCCGATAACTAGGAGGATTTCTCCCAACCAGCCACAAGCAAAGGACCAACACAAGTCATTGCAAATACTACTTGCCCTTAAGCAGGGTGGGATTTCAGCTCACTTCTCTATCACTGGTTATAGAATAATAATGATCATAATAACAGATGCTATTTTTGGAACAAGCTATGGGCCAGACACTGTTCAAAGTGCTCTTCATACAGTACTTAACATAATTCTCTCAACAAATTCACGAGGCATGTGATCTAGGAGGAAAAGGAGTCGCAGAGCGTGGTGGCAAGAGACCCTGGGCAACACAGTCCCAGAGCATCCTCCGTGGGACGCGCCATCCAAGAGCTTGGGGAAGGCCGGCATGATGGGCGGGGAAGAACACCCCCACCTGTTGAACGCCTTCTCCTCGCTGGTATTGGGTGACATCCTTTCAAATCCATTACCTTGTAAGGCGCAGGGCTGCTCTGCAGTAAATAATTACCATCTCCATTTCACAGAGGAGAAAGTGAAACTCGGGAAATTAGGTCCCTTCCAGGAGCCCCACAATTAGGAAGTGCTTCCTGTGAGAGAGAAAAGCTAGTAAGTGTTTGCTAAATGAAAGCACACATACATAGATTCGTAAGTTAACAAATAAAAACACAGAGGCTGTCAGACACTCCGTAAGTTAGATGGACTTGTTTGCCAAGGGGGAACCGTGGCCCGACCATGGCCTGTTGCCCAAGGGTCCTGTCCCAACAGAGGCAGCCTGACACTGAGGTGTGGCTGGGGGCACCCAGCAGAAGCAGGGAGGGAGCTGAGGGAGCCAACAGGAAACGGGGAGACCCTGGGGCCACATGCTCGCCCAAGCACGCACAGCAAGTCCAAGGCAACACCACCTGCCTCCAAGAAACAGTGTGGAAGGAAACCCGGGGTGGGTGGGGAAGGGAGGGGGCCCACAAGCAGCGACTCCGCTCACGAGCAGGTGTCTGACCTGTTCATCAAGGTGTCCTGGCTGGGTCACAGGGCATGGCAGCATGGGTGGCATGAGGGACCCACTGGCCACTTGGAAAAGCAGGTGAGCAGAAGCCCCTCAGAGCTGATAGAGAAAGGCACCTGTTCTGGGCAGGTGTGGATCCCTGGGGAGGCAGAGAGCTAGGTCAGGTGACAGGCCCCGGCTGCTCCCTCAGCCAGGAGCTCTGGGCAGTGTACACAGCAGCCCTGAGTCGGTCAGGTAGTTGGGGAATCTGCATCAGACCCCGCGTGGCCTGCTCCAGAGCCTCTGCACCTCACCTTTCTTCGTACAGCTCCGTGTGGACCCAACGAGCGGCGTGACTTTGGAGGACAGCAGGGAGCCAGCCCACGTTGGGGAGGGTCCTTTCTGACAGCTGGGAAGGTGGTAGACGGACTGGAGTCAGAGCAGAGCCCCTGGTTCTGGGATAAGGGCTTCGTCTGTAGAAGAGGAACAGCCCTTGAAGATTTTTCAGCAAGGCGAGGCGCCATCATTGGGGCTGAGCAGGAACAGTGTGTGGGCGGGTGGCCTAGGGGAGAGCTGGACACTGGAAGACGAATGCGACAGAATCAGTCTGTCCTTGCAGGCTGTCAACTCGGGGCAAGGCAAGGTGATTCAATCAGTGGGACCGGGAAGTTTGAGAGGGACTTGCAGAGGCAGCTGGTGACCTCAGAGGAGGGAGAGGAGGAGAGGAGGTCGAAGGGGAACTGAACAATTGAGTTAGTTCTGCTGTCCCCTCCAACTGCCCCCAGCCCAACACAAGGAGGAGCCAGCTTGCGCTGGCCACCCACGCCGTTCTCTCGGCCACGGCCCCAGGGAACTGCTCTGAAAGAGAAGGGGACCCGTGGTCCCTGCCCTCCACTGCAGGCTCCTCCGGTGTGCTGGCTCGCCCCCGCTGATCCGACGCTTCCGTCTCTAGGGTCCCGGGTGTCTTCAGCTCCCCCTTGCCCTCACGGGCTCCTTTCCGCTCCCTTCCCTGACACAGCCGCTTCCCTGAGGATCCGTCCCTATCACTCTGGCAGCCTCAGCTCAGACGTCACCTCCCAGGACGGCCTCCCCGCTCCCAGCGCCTGCACTTGTTTCCTGTGCCTCCCGTCCCTGGGACCAGCCTCTGGGATGCCCAGTGTCCCCTGCCAGAAAGCAGCTCCGTGAGCGCAGCCCCAGTGCCTGGCCCGGCACCCAGGAGCGTGAGGCCCACGTGTCAAACGAAGGGCGTGGCGCCACAGCAGGTCGGGTGGGTCTCGCTCACTGCCACCCCCCTCCGCCCCCACGCTGCCCGGGCCAACCCTCTTTGCCCGTGAGGCCCGCTCTAGCAAATAAAAATGAACACAGCATTATCACCACCGAGAAAAATGTTTCCTCTTCCCCACTATTCAACAAAATAGAGTTGAAAACTATTCTTTCCCGAGGAAGGTTTAGCGTTCAAAGAGCCGTGACGATGAGATCAGAACAGCCCCTCTCAGGAGTGGGGACGCTGCAGAAAGGACGAGGACTCGCTCCTCGCCCCCGTCTCCCAAGGCTCTGCGCTCCCTTTTCCAAGCAGCGAGGGGCCTTCGGTGGCGGCCCAGCAGCACCACCGTCAGTCCGCCTGGGGAATTGCTCCGTGTGCCTGCACCCCAAGAACCCTCCAGAGTAGGGGAAATCGCGTTACTGCTAACCTCCAGCCTCTGTGAACTTCAAGCGGAGAAGAAACTGGCCCAGTTCCACGAGGGCTTCTGAGAGCACTCACCCTCCCGTCTGGGCCCTGGACCAAAAGGGCAAAACCAGAACTGTGGTTTTAATTCCAGCTCTGTTTACAACCTGTGTCCTTGAAAGGTCACCTGCCTGCTCCAACACACCATCTCCGGGTGCGGACAAGGGGTAATGTCATCAGTCGCTCTTAGAGGGCCCTGTGGGGGAACTCAGAGCACAAGGAGAATTTTGTCAATACAGGGCATTAAGCAAAAAGACGATGCCAGACCGCTTGAATCCACTGCTGGTGTTCAGAGCTTAGAAAAAAGGCTCTGCACACACACACACACTGTGTAGACACACACATGCTGTGTAGACGGAGGGAAGGACACAGATAGACCAAGCGGCAGGAGAAGCAGCACTGGCTCCCCAACTCAGTACGCCAACGCAAGACACACCAGCAAATCTGGGGCATAAAAAATACGCTATTTCTCTTAGGTAGTCAAATAAATCCATTTTTGTATTATCTGCTCCAAACATGTGTGTCCATGTGCTTTAAAAAGTTGTGTTAAAAAAAATGCCTTTTGTTTACAGACGATCCTTCAAATAATTTGTCAATATTTTGACTAAAAAAGGGGTATGAGAATTCCAATATAAATGCCACAAATATAGTAAGAAAAAAGCAAATATCCTAATTCAGAAACAGGCAAGCATTACATAATAAACATAATTGCATAAACATAATTTGTAGAAGAAATAAAAGTGGTACTATAAAAAATGTATAATTTAGTAATTAAAGAAATGCAAAACAAAGTAATATTTTGTCATCAAGGAAGCATAAAACAAAGAAAATCAATAATATTGAAGTTGATTCACTAGTGGAAAAATAAATTAGTATACATTCCGGAGGGCAAGTTGGCAATATTTATATAAACTTTTAAAAAGTGATAGGACTTTTTGACCAACAATACGTGTTATGGAACTTCATCTCATGCAAATAAAGAGAGGAGAGACTCAGCTGCAAGCACCACGTGTACAAGGAAATTCGGAAAGACCCTGGGGATTAAAGGAAACAGCTACATCTGGTAAATGGGCTACTATGAAGCCATTAAAAGGTATATGCCAAATGCCTTTATAGATCCAAAGATGTCACTGAACTTTTACACAGGAAAAAAAGGTAGCTAAAACAAAACAAAACAAAATTGTAATTATGATCCAATCTGGCAACTACCTAGCCATTTATATATATCTTAAAAGGTGAAACAAAGTACTCCAAGGAAAGCAGAGGCTGAAAAACTAAATGCTTTTAAAATTCTTTCCCTTAAAAAAGTAAGTTGTTTTCCCTTTCTTTTGTATTTTCTGAGATTGTTATGATGAAATATATTGCTTAGGTAATAAGAAAAAATAATTAGGAGTACTTCTTAGACTAAATAGGGAAAAACATTCTAAAATAAACTCAGAGCTGAAGCAGAAAGACAGGCAGGAGAATGGACGATCTGACCCGCCCCTGCACTGACGGGCACCCACCTGCCAGCGGGGGCCGCTCCCCTGCCCAGAGCAGCCCCCTCCGCTCACACGGAGCCATGGAGCTCCAGCTTTCCCAGCTCCATCAGAAGGCACTCAGAAAAAGTGCCATTTCAACAATACTTCCCATGTTACTCAAGGAAGATAAAAGGCCAAGATATTTAAATGGGACTTAATTACAGAGCCATGTGCCTGAAGTAAAATAACCAGTTCTACAGAGGTCCTCGAGGAGAGAGGGGATGAGGCCAGAACTGCCTCTGGAACGGCCACGAGAGGCTCAGCCATTTTTTATTGAATGCACCTCATTCTAAGATGTTATTTTCAGGGTTCTATTGCAATACTTACTACACAGAGAAATATGTTAAAAAATACTCCGCATTGACAACATGACTGTAAAATACAATATGTACATTAAACAGTCCCAGGAGGGTTTCCACTCATCCCCACTGTGAGTGGGACACCCGACGCCGCCTCCTGCCGCGCAGCCTCAGACCGTGTACCGCCTCTCCCCCTCGTGCTTCGCCTTGTGGTACTTCACGTAGTCGTGGTGCAGCTCCTTGAAGACGTCTCTCACTCCCAGCGGCAGCGAGGCCCGCAGGAACTGCACGTCCGACTTGGTGCAGAGGTCCAGGAGGAGGTAGATGCCCTCCTGCAGGGGCCCTTTCACAGCCGGGGACAGGGTGACCTGGGGAAGGACACACCGTCCGTCAGAGCAAACAGGCTGAGGCCGGGCCCACAGGAGACCTGACGGAATTCCAACATCCGCCTCCAACTTGAGAAAAGATGCTTCTTTTAAAATATCATGTTGCATACAACTTACATGACTGAATATTCATACCTTAAAAGTTTATATTTTGGGGAAATAGAAGCCAACTCAAGTGAACAGAGACCTGGAATAAAACACCCCAGGGGCAGCTTTGAAAAGACGAACATGATATCTATGTGTTTAACGGGGGCATTTAAAAATTGGACTCTACATTTAAAAATCATAGGAAGAGCTGCCTGCACATGGTGTTAAACTCTTCCACATGGTCAGTCCCATTGGAAGCTACATTAACCAGAAGCAATGTTTACTACTGTGACTGGCCCCTCCCCCCAGGGCAGGGCAGGCAGGTGAACAGACAGGTGAACAGGCAGCTCTGACACTCTCCAAGTAGATCACTGACAGGTGATTAGCAACTAGATCACCTTACTCCACCCTGCATCAGAAGTGATTTGATTACCACTTAATGGATAACTTTATTTCCATCTATAATAGCACAACGGGCCCAAAGTTGCTAACTGCCCCAGAATGGTTGGATTGGTCCCTGTGCCTAAAGGGACCAATTTCTTTCCTGAAATTCTGGGTTAACTAAAATCTGGAGCACAGCAGGGGGGGTGGGCAGTCCAGCCCCAATGCAGCCGTATTAGATATCATGCACAAAGTTTCAGATCAGAGATTCAAACTAGTATCTAGACAACAGGCCCAGAGACAGGCCCCACTCAGGTTTCAGCTGAACCTGGCGCTGAGCAGAGTCTGAATGGCCCAGAAGCTGAAAGCAAAAAGCAATCGAGAGGTCCCAGCTGAGAGGCCTGGCTTGTGGCTGATTCTTGACTCATGTCATGATGACCTACAAGAGGTCATCTACAAATCACAGCTTCCAGTGGGGCAGAGCTTATTAACTGGGAGGAGTCTGCGTCACCTAGGCAACCACTGGGCAGCAGATTCCTAAAGAGGCCATTTGTGTTGGCCACTAAAAAGGTACTATTCTTCAAAGTCATGACCATTTTCATCTGACAGTTCAAAAACTGTGTGGCAGACCACCACCTTAAATTGGACTGTTTTATAAGTAAAAACACTCAAGGATGGAAGGTGCACTGCCATATCTGTGACTTCACAGTAAGGCATTGGGGAGGGAAAGAAAAAATAAAACAAAAAGGACAAATGAAAAACAAAGGAAGTCCTTAATCTCACCAGTGGCAGGGTGAGCACGTTTTAAGGTGACCATTCATTCTTTCATTCACTCATCACACACTAAACAAATAACTCCACTTCCAAAGGCAAAAAGGCGTGAAACTACTTCCCCAGCGGGAACACTGAGGCCGCGACCCAAGCCCACAACAGTTCCTTTACACGGGTGGGACCTCACTAGTGCAGCGCAGAGCAGAGCGCTCTGGTGGGCGACAGGAGGCCAGTGGCACCAAAACCACACGACCATCACATCTTTAAGTTTCAGACAACTTATTGTAAAGTAAGAGAAAAAAATCAAGTCCTACAACATGAAGATCACTGGCCAATAAATGAAACATCTCTGAGCAGCTTTTAATACTCACTCTAAGCCATCATACAGGGACAGCTGTAAATCTGATCTATGGGTACAAGAGAAAAGTGACCATAATTCCTTGACTCATCTCCACTGTGACACATTACTGCATGGAGGGGGCAAGATCTGCAGAGTCGCTCGCTGCCTCTGCTGAAAGACACGGTCCTATCAGGTCATCTGCTTGAACTGAACGAGCACCCCACTCCACAGAAACACAGGGGACAGGGGCAAAGGGGCTTCCTCAGCTGTACTTGCTCTCCAGCCATAACGAATGTCAGCAATGTCTTTCTGGTTTAGAAAGATGTGTGGCTCTCTCATTAGGAGCCTCTAATGCATACGGAATACTTTGTTTTTTACTAAACTGAAAAACAAATGAAAGATAAAACAGACTCTTGTTCTTGAACCTGGGGACCACTCAAGAAACTAACCAGAACAGGCCCCAAGATTCGCACTAGAGCAAGAAGGAGACCTAACAGTTACTGAGTGTCTTCCATGTACAGCACCACAGCCCCCTGAACGTCACTTTGTCCCATCCCCGACAGCTCTACGCCACACCTGGGGACGGGCAGGACACCCTGCCACAACAGAGGAGCAGCAGGCCCAAAACGGCCCCTGCCATTTCGGTTGAGAAGCCCTGCTACAGGGACCCCACACGGAAGCCCTTGGTGGGAGGCCGTCAGCCCAGCTTACCTTCTGCACCTCCGTCACGTACTGGGCCACCAGGAAGGGGGCGACCACTGTGAAGCCCTCGGCCTGAGCTGCGACGTGGCTGCGCATCCTCTCCACCAGGCGGGCACACTCCAGGGCCACCGGCAGGCCATCTGTGCTCCCTACAGAAGCAGTGTTTCCAAACCGTTAGTTCCAGACCATGTGCTTTAATTCTTCCAACGTGATACCCTTCCTGTGGCCCCAAATTACTCAGAGCCTCCACTCTTCCCGCCCTTGAATTAGCTTATGTTGCGCACAGAACGAGGGAGAGGACGTGTCCAAATATTTATCTCCATAACAAAGGGAAGAACACTTACACTAATCAAGAGTACATGGTTTGTATTAAGAGTTTATTGAGACTAATCAAGATTTTTTAGGATGAAATCAAGAATAGCTATTGTATTTAAAGGCAAGACGGATTTCTACAAGGCAGGCTTAAAATGGGAGGAAGAAATGGAAAATTCTCTCTGAAATGGTTTCTAACATATGATTTTAAATAAAATGGCCTAATTATATCGCTGCCTCCTTACACTTCAGAAAGTGTAGAATTTTTCTTTTTTACGCAAATACGTATGTAAGACTCAATCATCATTACTATCTTCCCAGAGTTATTTCTGATCCCTACTTCTTTCCACCTTAAGGCGCCAGGGCCATCCAGACCCTTAAGAAACCCCACTCAAGAATTTAAACCAAGCAAGGGAGCTAAATCGAGAATTCGGAAATGGCAGCCCCGGCCCAGGTTACAGCTGCCCCCCAGGCCTTCACAACAGAGCCTGTGTGGGGAGCCCCTGCACAGACCAGAGAACCCGCCCTGGCTTTCACCATTCACCAGAGCGATATGCTCACTTGTATAAAATTCTAGAAAATGCAAACAGATTACAGTGACAGAAAGCAGATCAGGGGCCGCCTAGGGCTGGCACCAGGCTCAGGGAATGGACTGCAAAGGGAATCTTCTGGGAATGATGCACATGTTCTGTATTTTGATTGTGGTGGTGGTTTCCTGCATGTAGTTACCTATGAAATTGCATTAAGTTGTATACTTTAAATGCATGCTCTTTGTTCCTCATATATTATGCCTTAGTAAATCTGATTTTTAGAACGTACGGTGTCTTTCTTAAGACCTTGATCATGCATACAAACATCTATGTGCAATTGCAATTTTTCTAGTTCAATGAAATTTCATGAAATCCTGTAAACTGTTAACATTCACTTGGCTCTCTCAACAGGCAATGTACTCTAGTGGGGCACTTGAACGTGTAATATACAGCATTCCTGCCTTCTCTCTTTTGAGATTGCTCCACATACGCAGGCAATTCACAATGCGAATGCCAGATTTAATGTGTGGTCAGTAAAGAGGGCATCAGGTGCCAACCAAAAGGGAGTCAGTAATTAAAATTCCACTCAGTGAGGCCACGGATACAGCAGAGAGCCGAGTCCTGGCCGACTGGAGGCGCCTGGGCTCGCACCCACGCGGAGGCCACAGGGCCACGCAGCACACAGCCGAGCAGGAGCACTGTACGCCTGTGCTCACTGGGAACAAAGGACACACATTCAAGGGCACTCAGGCCACCCCCGTGCCAGCGCGTGACGAGGGCTCCGCTCCACAGCCCGGTGAGGCTGGCCCCAGGGCCTTCCCTGCACTGCCATGTCCCACCTCCTGCCCAGACGGCCCTCACGAGCTGCAGAGCTCAGAAATGGCCTTAGAGGCCGCGACACGGCCCTGTGGTCAGCTGCCACCAGCTGCCCAAGGCCAGAGTGGGCCCAGGAGCCTGCTTCCCATCCTGCTCCTAAACATGTTCACAATATCACAGTGAGGCTTATTCTGCACCAGGCATGAGAGAGACCCAAATACCTGCCCGTGTAATCCCAGACTGACCCCCCAGGTAGGCAGATTAATTTGGGAATTACAGTGCAGTGTTAACTACACCTTTTCCCTTCCCACAGAAGTTAGCTGGTTTAAGGAGTTACAGCTTAAATCTACATGTCTGACCCTATTAGACTGAGTCCCACTGGCAGGGGGAGGAGCTGAGCGCCACTCCTGGATCCCTAGTCAGTCCCGAACCCCAGCCCACGGTCTTCCCTGACGCTCTCCGAGGTGACTTAAAAGCCCCTCCTTTGAGGCCAGGGCTCCCCTCACACCCTATCCTCATGCTTAGCACATCGGACAGCGTGAGGCTGGTCCACACTATGCCAATTAGAAATAGTGCCACAGTCTCACTTTGTAAACAAATGTTTAATTAATGAGACTCTTCCACGAATTAGAAATTTAGCATGAAATCAACAAACTCCAAGGCTGGAAAACAAGCCATGTATGTAATTTATGCTACTGTCAATGGCAGCTTGCATCACTGGTAAACAAACAAGACTTGGCTATGACGGGGCTGGAATGGGGGGAAGGGAGCAGGAGGAACTCACCCCGTTTATAGAGTGAGATGGCTCCACAACTGCCCGTTCCTTTGTAAGGTCCCCATTAAAATATGAAGCCCTGCCCTGGCTGGTGTGGCTCAGTGAATTGAGTGCTGGCCTGTGAACCAAAGGGTTGCCAGTTCGATTTCCAGTCAGGGCACATGCCTGGGTTGTGGGCCAGGTCCCCGGTTGTGGGTGCACAACCACACATTGATGTTTCTCTCCCTTTCATTCTCCCTCCCTTCCCCTCTAATAGAATAAATAAATATTTAAAAAAATATATATATGTATATATATATACATATGAAGTCCTTAAGACCGAGAATGGGATTGTAGTCACTTTTACATCCCCCTTTTATGAGAATAAGTATTTCTTGACTCTAGATCTTTTTTCCCCCAGGAAAAATAACTATTTCAATTAGAAAATATCAAATGCGTTCACTGTTCTAGATACAGTAAAAAATTGTGACAGTTTAAAATTTTTCAAAAAATTGTTTTGAGTATTCATTTGATGATCTGAATATTTCTCTTACTTAAACTCAACTGGGTGGTTTTACTCTCAGTAATATATGTGGCCAGAGACACTGCAGGATAAACACGTCTGAAATCGTGTCGCTGACACCGTGACTCCCATTACCTTTATCTTTCTGCCGTCCTTCATGGATAACTGAAAACACCAACCTATTAAAACAGTTCAAGAAAGAAGGGACGGCTTTCAGCATTACCTGCAACAATAACAGACAAGAGATATAAAAATACGTAGGTAACTGTTTGTTTCAATTTCTCTTTAAAGAAGCTCATCTTTATTTCCCTCTTAATCTCATCTATCAGGATGCTCAAAACAGTTGCGGCAACCTCCTTTTCCCTGGACTTTCTGGGGAAATCGCTCACCCACCTTACCTGACTCTTTCACATTTAAGGTCGGAGGTGGGGCTTCCATGCTGTATAACGTTAAGAATGTAATGTGGGAATCCTGCTTTAGAATTTGCTAAATCTGTGTCTTCGACTGTAAGCTATTACTAGTGTATTCTGGAAATGGGTAGAGATAAATAATATAAGAAACAACAGCCAATGTATTTAAATATAACTGGTACTAGAAAAAAAGATTACATAAAGCAAACCCATTTAAAGTAAGAATCAAAACATCTCATGTTTTAGTAATGAAAAGGGCTGGCTGGGGCTTTATCTTGGAAAATGATACAAAAATTATAAAACATGCTTCTTTTATACTCAACCATCCTTAGATCATGATCAAAACAGCATACTGCCCAGTGAAGCAGCCACAAACAAGCCACATACATGTAGCTACTTATGAGTTAAAATTAAAATTCACTTCCTAGTCATCTAGCTCCTAGAGCACATTTCAACTGGTCAAGACACGTGTGGCCAGCGGTTACCAGCTGGACAGTGCAAATCCAGAACGTTCCTCCCAGCACTGAAACGTCTCCCGGACAGCACTGCTCTAATTCTTAGAACAAACGAACAGTAAAGCCAGTGCCGGAATTCTTCTCTTTCATATACTTTATCCAACCTAATTCTTGGTAACATAACATCACATTCTTTTCGTCAAATGATCGGCTTCTGCAATGTGTTCAGAAAAAGGTCATTTTTGCAAAAGTATTCCAGACATTCATCAGATCTTCCAAGAAATCTGTTAATCCTCTGCTATCATATAATTAAAAGTGCACAAATCCAGGGCCAGACTATCTGAGTTCAAGCCTGGCTTAACATGAGATCTTGGACAGATGACCCAACCCTTCTCTGCCTGCTTCCACATCTGCAAAGTGAGAAAAACCAGTCGTGAGAATGAAATAGTTGTAACGTGTGACATGCTGAGAACCGGCTGCTGATCGTTCAGCTGAGCGCTCCACCCGGGCTCGCTGCCCGGTGCCTGACGCCTTCGGACCCACCTCAGCAGGTCCTGGCCTGGTGCTTTTATCGATGCAGACCCACTACGCGCAATGCCGATCCTGACCATGCACCACATGGGGCCCCTCGTCGCGCTCTCTACCCGACGGGCTAGATGCGGGTGAGCAGCTGTGACTGGTCACATCACCCACTACTGCAATACCACATCAATATCCTCGTCAATTCTCTCATTCAACAGCCCACTTCTGCTCAACGGTCGTTTGTTACTGGTCTTGCAGATTTACACAGTCAACATTACTTTCATCAGTTGCATAAAATCCTGAATCTTCTGCAAGGCTGCAGTTTCAGTCTGTAGTTGACTGCTCCTGCATTTATATTGTGCAGTCACATAGAACTCTAACAGTCTGCAGAGAGATGTAATAACAAAGATGTGGACAAGACAGACAGCGCCAAAAGCAACTGTTACATGAGGAAGGCGTTGGAGTGAGGCCCAGTATCGTGAGTGCTTACTTTGCCAGAGAATAAATGTTTTCAAAACTGCTCTGCTGGCAGGTCTCTAACCTCAGAACATTAAAAGACTCAAAACTATGTGAATATGCCTGTGGATACGGGTCTCTCTTCCATATCCCATGCACCCCACGTACAGAGATGGCGCAGTGAAAAGAACACTGGCCAGAGAAATCCAGTCTTGAATCTTCGCTGACGACATCGGTCAAGTTATTTAGCGACTCTGAGACTCTGTTTCTTTATCAATAAAATGGGATTACCACCTACTTAAATTTGCTGTAGTGGTGAAGTGAGACACATAGCAAATATTCAATAAATGTTCACTGGCCCTGGCTGGTGTGGCTCAGTGGATTGAGCACCAGCCTGAGAAACAAAGGGTCACCAGTTCGATTCCCAGTCAGGGCAAAAGCCTCGGTTGCGGGCCAGGTCCCCAGCTGGGGGCGCACGAGAGGCAATCACACATTGATGTTTTCTCTCCCTCTCTTTCTCCCTCACTTCCCCTCTCTCTAAAGATAAAAAATAAAATCTTTAAAAAACAAAAACATAAATATTGGCCGAACTAAAATCTGTTCTCTAAGGCACTTGTTTCCAGTGTCAGTTTAATTTAAAAGGCAGCATGCTAAACACTGGAACTTAGGATACCTCGCTCTCTAGATCCTTCTGAATTACAAACCCAAGAACAAAGCTAAGCCAGTAAGTGCCATTTAAATACATGATCTACAGAAAGAGTAATTCCTAATGAGTTTCCTTAAATAGCTCGTACACCGTTCCAAGTGTCATATCCAACAAAGATAAACTCACCCAAAGGGCCCAGTGGGAAGGTCAAGCATTCTTGTGCCTGAGAAGCCACTCTGGCCCTGGCAATGACTGCAGCCAATTGTTTACTTAGCAAATCGTTATTTTTATTATCTTGCAACAGTGACATTTTACTACTGCTTTCCTAAAGGCAAAATTACCCTGCACACAACGGACCAGCTGCCTGGCACCCTGGCGCGCCTCCCCCTCACCTTCGGGTGGCATTGCAGGATGGAGAAGAGCATGTTGTGCACCCTCGGGAAGATGCTCCCATACTCCGTGGGCTGCAGGTGCTCCAAGGGGACCGTGAGCAGGATGCTGAAGGCCAGGCTGACGTGGTGCGGGTTGCGATGGCCTCCTCCCCCTGCCGCAGCAGGGCGGCCAGCGCGTCCAAGATGGGCTCCACCACAGCCGGGGCCGCCGGCTGCTCCTGGCACGCCTCTCGGTTTTGCAGCTACAGGCCAAGAAGGAGTCACGGAAAGAAAATGAAGGTGATTCTCAAAAGAAGTGACAAAAGCTGAAGCCAACAGAGGTAAGAACTGAAGTGACAGAGGTAAGAACGTCCAAACTCCCAGATACACTGATGTGGTCGGTGGGGAGGCTGAGGTGACAAGGAGGCCAGGGTCCTATCCCTCAGGGTGACCATGGACTTGGCCGTTTTGGGCCACACTTTTTGTGGGATTCATCTACCATGAGAAGTAATTTCTCATCAGGGAGTTGATTCATCCAATTTCTCAGAACAAGAAAACGTCATATCAGATGCAACAGAACAATATTTTTCTAAAAAGAGCATTAGTTCTACATGTCTGTAATCAAACTTCATTTGTTACATTTCTTAACAATCAGCTCTAGTTGAAGATGTTCAGCTATTGTCCTAGATCACAGAGAGAACAGGCTCCAGATCTGGGTGGCGAAGCCTTCCCTACGTAGCCTGGGAGCACTCACCTGCAACCCCCACCCTCCTACACAGCCACCTGTAACCAGCACCTCTGCTGAGGCCTCCTGAGGCCTGTCTCTCACAATGCTCATCTTTTTCTGGGTGCTCTGGCTGTGCTGACTCCGTGCGAGCCCATTTAGATTTATCTAAGCCGTTTCTAGCCTGGTATTTATATCAGCGCAGACCAAGCACGCACACAGCCAACACTGACCATGAGCCACGAGGCCCCTCTAGTGGGCCCCCTTCTCCTACTCTACCCATCCCCTCGCCCCGCGCGCGCACACACACACATACACACACACACACACCTCCTCCTGTGCCCCCCGCCCCCCAGCCCACACACAGGAAGAGACAGGATTTGTCTACTAAAGCAGATTCCCAGGAAAACAACTAAGCAACAAGACAGAAAAACAAGAGAGAAGAATAAGTCACACCATGGCTGGGTGGCTCAGTTGGTTAGAGTGTCGTCTTGTACACCAAAAGGCTGCAGGTTTGATTCCCAGTCAGGGCACATGCCTAGGTTGCGTGTTTGATCCCTGGTTGGGGCATGTATGGGAGGCAAACGATCAATGTTTCTCTCACGTTGATGTTCCTCTTTTTCTCTCTCCACCTGCTTTCCTCTCTAATATTAATAAACTTTTTTTTTTTAAGAAAGAGTTTTAGACCCTGCACCCTGAGAATATGCTAACCCAGGGCAATTCTTTCCGCACTAGCTAGCATTAGAGCTGATAACAATGGTAAAATGGATGCTGACCTTTTGAACTGAAGTAAAATACTGATACCAGACTCTTCAGAGAACAGAAACACTGAGTCCCAGTCTCAAGTCGGCTTTTGTTCTAGTGAAACAGAAAGTCCTGTCACCAGGGGCCAATACATAATGTTTGGGTGGACTTATAACAATAATCTGTCTGCAACATTACTATATCATTCTATAAAGTCATATTTTTTCTCAATGTATCAGACTTCACACACACACACACCCAGAATAAATGAATGTACTAAACTGACCACAAAATGTTGTGGGGACAAAGAAAGCTCCAGGATGCCTTCTCATCTTATCTAATTTAAGCAGGCCTCCGCAGCAGCCTCCTCTGTCACCACATTCCTTCTGATGCTGCCTGTCTGGAGAGTAACAGCCCGGCCAGCGAGGCAGGAGCTTCTCACGTCTGGACAAAGTTACCAGCCAGAACTGACGGGACACCTCCTGGATGTTAATGCCATTAAAACCAACACTGTCACCCAGTAAAAAACCAAAAGCGAATGCTTCCTAATGCTCAACAGCCCTACATACCCCCTGTGCGCCACATCTTCTACGATGACCCTATGTGTAGTACAGACAGGCAACAACAGGACACCTACGGACAGACTTGCCCTTGGCTGACAGCCAACTTCAGGACGCAGCCCCTGGATCACTCTGCATAAAACCAGAGAATGGCAGAAGCAAACACCGCCTCCATCTGGACGGGAAGAGGGGAGTCAGGTGCCGTACTCACAGTCAGAGCCGTGATTATCTGGGGGCATGCACGCAAGAAAAGACTTGCTTTCTCTCCACTAAATGGGCAGTTCAGCAGCAACTTGATCAATGTCACAGATGACAAAATGGCCTAAGGAAAAAGGGACAAAACTTAGCAGAAATAGTCAGCTCTCTCTTAGGAAGAAGCCAGTCACTGGTACCGAAGTCACAGAGCAGAGCCTATTAGAACCCAGCTGTCACCCCTGGCTGGTGTGGCTCAGTTGGTTGGAGCATCGTCCCTACCAGATGGTAGGCTCGATTCCCAGTCAGGGGACATACCTAGGTTGCAGGTTCGATCCCCAGTTGGGGTGCATACGAGAAAGCAAACAAAGATGATTCTCGCTCACATCAATGTTTCTTTCTCACTCTCTCCCCATCCCGACCCTCTCTAAAATCAATGAAGTGTCCTTGGTGAGGATAAAAAAATTAAAATAATAACAAAAAAAAAAACAGAACCCAGGTGTCAGGGGCATGGGCGTGGCCAGGCTGGGTCAGGTCCTGAGTGTGATGCTCCCCCATCACCAAACAGGGAATAAATGAGTGAGAGGAGAACTGGGGCAAAATTGAAGGCTTTCGACAGCCTCGCTCGCCACCAAGCACATGAAGGTGTCAGGACAGTGAAATGAATGGGCACAAATGGGACAGCGATCTACACGGAGACCCCATCTCAGGAGGGGTTCTGTGATCCTACAGGTTTGGAGCTAATTCTCAGCAGCGATGGGGGAGGGGAGGGTGTGTAAAACAGCTTGTAAAGCATCCAGCTCAGAAAAACTCAAAAAGTTAAGTTTCTCAGAAAAAAATACCACTGTATACATTGACCCCAATTACAACACCGATTCTGATGTGTAAGTTCCAGTAGATAAACTCTGCTCACATCCCACACTTAGGGAAGTCTTATTGTGGGTGAAGTTTTGAACCTTAGCCAGGAGATTAGGACCTGAAGTTGCTGGGGCTGGAACATATGTGGGTATTACCCCTGTATCTGCCTCTGCGGTTGCTCAGTAATTTTTTTCTGAAGCCTGGTTTCATCTCTAGTTAAGTTTGCCAGGATATAAGCAGGTGAGTACTTCAGCTGAGAATTATTTCGGTGAAGATATACTGAAAGCATGTATATGTATATAATATCATTAACAGTATTTACAGCGTGTGCACCAAGGCATTGTGTTGGATGAGGGTGAGCTTATTTTCTTAACCATAATTCTGTTCATGTATCTGACCTTGTTTTTAAGTCATCTCCTCTGCCTTTATTAAGTCATGTATGCCTGTCAATGAATAATAATGTATTTTAATTTTATCCAAGTCTTCCTCAATTTCAAAATCTTAACATCAGCCCCAGAACATAGAGTCAATACTTTTTTACATACTAAGTAGAACTGATTTCATCATGTGGAATTAAACTAACAAAAATAAGCTTTTATAAGATGAATATGAGAACTTATGTGCTAATCATCATAGCCTAAACTCATATTTAAAGATAGAAATTTTAATTGAAGATTTCATTATGCTTTGCAAAAATGAGTTCCACTGTATGATGAAAACACTTTTTCCCAGCTTCAAGTTTAAATGCTTTGTGATATTTTTATACATAACAAAAATTACCATTTTAACCATTTTGAAGTGTATGGTTCATTGGCGTTGAGTATCACACTGCTGTGCAGCCGTTACCGCCGTCCACCTGAGCTTTTTCATCTTCCCAAACTGAAGCTCTGGGCCCTTTAAACAGAAGCTCCCCTTACGACCCTTTTGTTGCAGGTGTTTGTTTGTTTGTTCTTTTTTTTTTCATATTTGTAAAGTCAGATCTCTGTGTTTGTTTAGCTTTATGATTTTGTTCTTTATTTTTATGCTGTGGAAGGCTTTCCCTACAACTGTTTCAAATAATTGTTCACATCTTTGAATTTTGTTTGTTTATTTTAATCTGTGGGATGTAACTTGACTTTTTTTTTATTCCAAATTATCACCAAGTTGTGTCAATACTGTTAATTGACATCCATTTCCATGCCATTATTTTGAAATGCTTTTTTGTCATGTATCTTCGGTACACCTAAGTTTATCTCTGGGCATTTGGTTCCAGTGCTCTGTCCTCTTTTATTATTCTGTCAGAACTTCCTTGATTAGTCATATATTTATTATTTCTTTTTATAGGTATATTTTATAATTTTGTCAAGCTCTAAAAACAAATCTTGGTTTTTGTTTGGAATTCTGTTACATTGATTGAAAAGATTGCCATTTTTCTAGCATTGAGTCTTCCTATTTGGAGACTCTTTTGTCTCCTATTTTTTCTTATGTCTCTTGGTAATACTTTATAGTTGTTACCATTTTGGGGGTCTTGTTTTGTTTCACTTTTGTTTTTAGCATAGATCCTTTATGTTAACCGCAGGGGACTTTGACTTCTTTTTGTGTGTTCTGCTATCCCTTTTATCATTTCCTTCTGACTTGTTTTGTGACTAGAACTTTTTTTTAGGTTAAATAATTCCCTAGAATTAAAAAATAATAATTTCACTGATATAGTGCTTTTTACTTTTTTTAGTAAATTTTATGTTATGTTGTGATTTTTTTTTTCAATTTGAGAAGACTTCTAATTATGTAGCTAATGTGCATATAGTAGGCACATTTTGTTCTAATATTTTTTAAACACAATACAAATGTCCATTTACTTTCAGTAACAACTTTTCTGGAGAAATGTCAAAGTGCTGATTTGAATATTATCCAGATCTCTCTTGGAAAGAAGAACAAGTTATATGGATGGTTTTCAACTTGTTATTTTTAATACAGTGTGTGTGTGTGTGTGTGTTTTAAGATTTTTTAAATTTATTTTTAGAGTGGGGGGCAGGGAAGGAGAAAGAGAGGGAGAGAAACATCAATATGTGGTTACCTCTAGCGCACTCCTAGCTGGGGACCCTGGCCCACAGCCCAGGCATGTGCTCTGACTGGGAATCGAACCAGCGACCCTTTGGTTCACAGGCCAGCATTCAGTCCAATGAGCCACACCAGCCAAGGCTAATCTAGCATGTTTTTGATATCTATTGCCATCCTGCTTTAAAAGTTTTAAGGAGAAAAATCCAAACTAATAAAGGAACAAACTTGGATTGAGTTTTTAAATTCCTTTAAAGAAAACATTTGAGTTTTTTAGTTTTCAATTTATGGCCTTATGTACTGTTAAAACCATGTTAGAAGGTAATATAGTTATTTGTCTTGTGGATTTTTATTTTGGGAATAAATGCCTATAAGTTTTTTTTTTTTTTAAATCCTCATTGTATAATACCTTATACAATAAATAGCACAAAAATAACTGATTGGATTGTCGAAGAATAACATTTAGGATTAATATGTTGTGGTTCTCATAAATACTAACCTTTTTCCTGAACAGCTGAGATTGGTCTGCTTTTCTGTGTTTCTGTAGCATCTTCTCTGCTAATGTTAGCTATAATGTGTTGTCATTTTGTGTATTACTCTCTGTCTTTCAAGTAGACCATGAGCTCCATGAGGGCAGGGACAATGTCTGCTTGTTCACCATTATATGCCCAGCTTCTAGAACAATGTCTTTCATGGTGTGGGACACAGTGAATAATTGTGAACTTAAAAGTGGTAGGACCCAGCATATGATAGATGGTAGATGTTGAAATCACTTAACAGTTGTCCCTAAACAAAGAGAGAGAGAGGCATTAAAAACAAACAAACAAAAACAAGATGAACTCTGTTTTCCTTTTACATTGGGAAGCCTTTGTTTTTCAAGATTATCAATGTATAAAGTGTAAAAACATAAACCGCCAGTTTGGGCTCTCTGGAGAGCAGGAAATTGAGCTTGGAACCCCATATTCTAATCGGTTAAAGGGGAGGGGAGAGAACAATCCAGGAAGTGGAGAGTTTGAAAATTGGATCTTAAAAGGAGAATGCTAATAGAGGATTGTTATTTGAACACTGTCACAAAGGAATGGAAACCAACTTGCTTTTGTATGTTTGTTTGATTTCATTTTTGTGGACATGGAGAGGGGAACCAGGACCTATTACTGGTTGTAACAAGTGTGTGAATTACGCTGCCTTTAGGAGATGCCTTGTCAATGAAGCTAATTAGATTTTGCGTGAAGTTCCTGCAGGAATACAGTGGAAGGTGGCCTTCACTGGGTTGCCTAGCACAGAGTTTTCATGTATTTCAAGAACCCCAGGTTTTGCTTGGATTCAGGGACATTGTTGGAGGTTTGCTGGGCTGAACTCTTGGGTTCTCTTTTAGGCTTCAACCAAAGAAGCTGCTTTCATTTGTTCTGCGTAGTAAGATTTCACAAAGGTTTCGGGAGGTGAAGGAACGGCCCTGGTATATAAAAAAACAAAACAAAACAGAAAAAACATTTGGACTAACTCTAGAGTTTTCATCTAACCGCAAGCCTTTGGGAATTTGCCTATTTGCACCTTGTTTCCCTGTCTTACTTAGTCATCTGTCATGTTTGAAGTTAGAGAATTGCCAGGTGAAATGTCATCATCTGGTAGTGGTATGTGAAAGAGTCATATGGTGGGATTTTACTCACGAAGGTCAGTCTTCATCAAGTATCTGCTCTGCTGCAGAATGATGATCAAAAATGAGGACCGACTTTTAGTGTCTTGTCTTAGAATATATCCGTGCTTGTTAAGTTCTACATATGAGTTTAGAACTTGTGTGTGAAATCATATTTGCTTTAATAATTAAACTGTATGTTTTAGAAGCATTCAGCCTAGTGGCGCGCGGCGGGGCGGCCACCGGTGGGTGTGTGAGCAGCGGCGGCAGCGGCGGAAGTGACCGGCGGGTCAGGTCCCTGCCGACATTATGGTGAGGGCAGGGCGATGGCGAACTCTCATCCAGAGGCGGGGGACGCGGCCGCCAAGGCTCCTCGGGGCTGGGGCACGAGTAGGGGCAGCGCAGAGCGAGCGTCTGATCTGGGCCTCGAGTCGTTCCCCTCGGCCCAAGGCAGGGAAACTGACTGAGTCCGGAGGAGGCGAAGGCTCTCCTAGGGTATCCAGCGCGTCGGTCTCCGGGTACTTAACTTACGGTTGAACGAACGTGTTGTCATTGTGTAGAGGACTTGCCGCAGTTTTCCCATTTTGCAGATAGGGAAGCTGAGGCCGGAGAGAAGGGGGACCCGCCAAAGGGCCCGGCGAACGCATCAGAGTTTGACAGAGAGGTATCCCCGAGTCCATCCCACCCAGTCTGACCTCATATTGCGAAGCTGGAATGCCAGGAAGTGGGGTACCCGTCTGAGTTCTCAAATTAAACCAGTGTTGCGGATTTCAGGGGTTGCAAGGCCCTTAGAATATTAGCACAACTTCCTGTGCCTCTCGTTTTCAGGCTGAAAAACAGACCCAGAAAATGGGTTTTCGCCCTGGATCACACAGCAGGAGGAGGGTGGGGGGAGGGGGACGGTATTTTGAGCCAGAAATGGACTAATTGCCCCCTCTCCATTTACAGAAGGAAAAATTTAGACCCTGACAGGAAAGTGGAGGCCCCTCACAGAGGAATTCAGAGTTGTGCCTTGTGGGAGTATGCTTGGCCCATCAACACCTGGGTCACTGAGAGTGTTGCTGCATGTTCCTCAGGGTTAGTGAAGGTTCCCACAAATACTGCTCACTAGTACTCCACCGTGGACGCTAGCTCGGTTTTACCCTGGCTGGTTTGGCTCAGTGGATTGAGCGTCGGCCTGCGAGCTAAGTGTCGCTGGTTCGATCTTCCAGTCAGGGCACATCAGAGAAGGAAAACTCTGACTCCAAAAAACCTCCGCTGCCTTGTGCCATACCTCTTCAGGGGAAAGGCTAAGGGAGTAAACCCCGACAGAAAATCCGGAGCCGGAGTCCCTAAGGCGGTTTGACGTTGTAGTCAACACCGGCAGCTCCTGCGGCGCACCTGAAGCCAAGCTGTATTGACTCCGTCTTTCCCTTGGATCCTTCAGCTGCGAAGAGATGGGGGGTCTGCTGCATGGGCAACAGCAGACCCTCCATATCACCCTGCCCAGGCTCTGTAGCTTCAGCTTCACTGGAGAGGACACTCCAGCGTCATCACAAGATGTCGATTTAACACGGGAGGAGACATACCGTGTCACTCCCGAGTTGGACTGCACAGCCATTCTCGGCGGTGCAGATAGACTCTTAAGAAGCTACACCATCGTCTCTCGAGATGGACGGCTGCCAAGATGTTTTAGAAGAATACCGGTAAATGGGTTAGGGTCTTTCTAATGAGGGCTTGGCAGATGAAAGAGTGCAGGTGCTGTAGCGTAGTGACTGCCACCAGATTGCCTGGGTTTGGCTCTTGGTTCCCCCAGTTTTACCTTTTCAAACTTCTGATGTCTTACTTTCCTAATCTGTAAAATAAGGAGAATAATAAATTATCTCAAAGGGCTGTTAAAAGGATTTATTACTTTAATACTAGTGAAACCCTTAGAAAAGTGCCTGACACACAGTAAGCGCTCATTAAATATTTGCTATTATTATTACATCGTTTATGTATCTGATGCATTCATTCATTCATTCAGTGAATGCTGAGTGCGATTCATTAAATAAATGTCCATTTTAGATCATTGCTATTGGCTGACATTGATACAAAAATGAAAAGACAATGTTGTTGCCCTCAAGGAGCTTCTTAGTTTAAATGGAGTTGTAAAAGAAGTATACAGGGAATTACAGAACCTTATATAATGTTTGGGAATTCAGGTGATTTGTCAGAAGTGGTGGCTTTTGAGATGGTCTTTTCAGGGATGGGTAGTATTTCCAAAGTGAAGTCAGGGAAGTTGTTCTGGGCAGAAGGAACTGGAAAGGTTAATGGCTTCAGAGGCATCAGCAATGGGAGCTGGCTAGGATATAGGATGGAATAAAACTGAGCAGATGGGCAAAGCATAGCTCTAAAGCTCAGGCGTTGCAATGCATTTATTAAGCAGTAGTCTAGAATTTAAAGTTGCTTAACAGGAAATTGCTGAGTTTAATCCACCGGTGATGTTTCAGATGGCTTGAGTGCCTAGAGATGGGAATGTCATTTAGATTGTTGGAATGGCCCAGGGGTGAAAGGGATACTATGTTGGAGGTAATGGAGGGCGGTCTTGTTTTGGAATAGTCAGTTGGAAATAGAGGTCTGTCTATTACATTGGGGACCAAGTAATAGATCTGAGAGTTGCCTCGATGTAGTTGATACACACACAATTGGATGTGCTCTCTTGAAGGAAAGAAAGCAAGGCTAAAATTTGCATGTTCCTCTTGCTTTTTTTAGAGGTTGCTAAAACAAAGCCACGCCGTTCTATGAAGCGGAAGAGGACAGCAGATAAGTCCACCAGTACCAGCGATCCTGTGATTGAGGATGACCACGTGCAGGTGAACAAAAAGCCCACTTACCTCTCAGTCCAGCCAAGGTCCTGAAAATGTTAAGAAACCCAAGTGTACATGATTATATACCTTCTTTGCTCTAAACAGAAGAAATTGGTAACAGCGACTTCTCACTTGTGCCAGTGAAAACATTTTAAGTTTTCAAGAGAAAGTATAGAAAGAGACATCTAACTTCAACTTTTTCTCCTCATAGGTCCTTGTATGAATAAAATTTTTCTCCTCATAGGTTCTTGTATTAAAGTCCAAAAATCTTGTCGGAGTCACTATGACCAACTGTGGAATCACAGATCTGGTGCTAAAAGACTGTCCCAAGATGATGTTCATCCATGGTATGTACCGAGGCCCATGTCATGCAAGAATTAAAAGAATTAATGACTCATACACACTACATTACTGTGTTGTTTTTCAAAGGAATCATTTTGTCCTGTTCTGTAGTTCTCAAGTAATTAGTATTTGTGAGGGGCCATGTATCAGACACTTGTTGGTTCGTCTTTTAAAATAGCCTCTCCTTCAGTTTCCTCTAAATGGTACTTGCTACCTGATCTGATCAAATCAGATAGACCTCAGCCTGAATCCTGTCTCTGCCATTTGCTAACTGTATGAAGTTGGACGTGTTTTATGTGTAAATGTTTTTCAGGGGGAGTGGTCACTGGGCCTTAACTGCTCTTGATTTGACTGACATGATTAATTATAACCTCAATTCATGGCACATTATCATTAGTCCAGTGGTCCATTTGTCCCTCGTTGCCAGTCCCATCGACATCCACCCCTATACTCGTGCATTTAATGTAAGTCCTTCCAGTCCATCTTTCATGTATTTACTTATATACATGTTTGGCTCTGAAAAATTGTAGGGTGTTATTTTGTGTGAGCTTTTAAAATTTGTAGATATAGTGTGTCCTGTATACAATCTGTTTATTTTTCTATTTTCACTCATAATTATATTCTTATACCTATCCATGTAAAATTATGAAGATCTGACTCATGTCTTGCCTTGGGAGAGTTATATAGTATCTGTTTATTTTTTTTCAATCTGTAAAGTGTGCTGGTGATGCTTACCTTATGAAGCATTTATAAAAGTTAAATGCTGTGTTTGACGTGTGCTTACGTGCATGTATGCATATACATACACACACAGTACAGGGCCTGACCTCTGGTAAATGCCTAATAAGTGTTAATTTGTGTTATATTAGTATTGCAAAAATAATTAGGGGCTTTCTTTTCTTGCACTTCTATAATAAACAAAACAAGAAAATTGTTACCATTTTGTCATAAACTGTGAGAATCCCAGAAAGGAGAAATAAAACAGATTTAAACACATAACCTCTCCCCTGAATTCTAGAAAACACCAGACTTGGGGAACCTTAGGCCCATTTGCACCCTTGAGAGGTGGTACTACTCCATTCCAACCAATGAGGTCTTAAAACATCTACTAAATAACAATCTCCTATTGTAGTTTCCTCCTCAAACATCAGGGGCCCATTAAAGGCTCAGAATCAGAAGGTCATAACAGCAGGGGAACTCAGCCTGGCTCAAGGCAGCAAATAAGGGCTTTCAGCTCTGCCCTCTGAGGTCTCAGAATCTAACGCTCACTCCACCTTTGTACTCTGCTGGTTGATTTCTCATCCCTTTCTCTACTCTGATTGCTCTGAGAATCTGATTGGTTGTCACCACTGCACTTGACTCCATGAGTCTCTGTATATCTTTGGAGACCTAGTGATGTATCACATGACCTCAGGCTCAGCCTTTTGCCCTTAAACCAAATTTTTTAGCTAATGGGACAGAGGACCTTAGATAGTAGCTCAGTTGCTAGAAAACAGCTAAGTTATGGCGGATGAGATGACTAACTGAAATCAGAATTGACCTTGGCCATGCCTGGTTTTACAGCAGAGAACCGTTGAATCCTGATTACCATCTAGTCCTCTCTCTGTCTTTCCTCCTTTCTTGTCTCCTCTCTCCTGCCATGTCACAGAAGGAGAAAATGAGTCTGAAAGGCAGGAGACTGACTTGCTCGTTGTTCAAAGATCAGGTTAGTTGCAGGGCCAGAGTGCTCAGGACGATGATATTTGGGTTAAAGGTGTTACAGAAGATACCCTTAATGAGTTAAAAAGAGCAGACATATCAGCCTTATGGTTATATAGCACCTTCCATCTGATTCTCTCTCTTGAGTTGGACCAGGTTATAATCTATGATAAAAATTAAATCAGATTGAAATTTGAGATGAAAAAAAAAGAGATTTTTTTTTTTGAACTTGGCATACTATTTTATATCCGCAGTGTTTGTCATGGTAACCAGTGGCCACATGTGACTGATGAACACTTGAACTGTGGCTAGTGCCTGAGGAACTGAATTGTTCTTTAGTTAACTTATGTAAATAGCTACAGGTGGTAGTGGCTACCACATTGGACTGTGCACCTTTAGACCAATGAATACAAATATTTCTGGGTCTTTTAAGGTTCTGCTTTTATACTTGTGATAGGGATTAAAATCAGCTCTACTCATTTTCTGTGGGTGAATGTAAAATAATATATGTGTTATTCCAGGCTTATTTGATCATTGTCATAAAACTGTAGAATTTAATAGTTACCATTATTCATTCTTTTCAATAAATATTTCCTGAACAGCCCTGGATGGTATGGCCCAGTGGACTGAGTGCCGGCCTGGGAACTACAGGGTTGCTATTTCGATTCCCAATCAGGGCACAAGCCTGAATTGTGGGCCAGGTCCTCAACTGGAGGCATGTGAGAGGCAACAGATGGATGCTTCTCTTGCACATCAGTGTTTCTCTCCCTCTTTCTTCCTCCCTTCCCCTCGCTCTAAAAATAAATAAATAAAATTAAAAATAAAAAGAAATGATTATTCTTAAAAAAAAGAGAGAGCTGTTATTAACTATAAATATATATATGTATTTCCTGAACAATTCCTATGTTTGGGCAAGTCATTCTATGGGACTTAGATTCCTTGCTGGTAAAGATAAAAAAAGGTACCTGAACATCCACCCCTCTAGCACGTGGGTGCCCACCTTTTGAACAGGACAGAATCACATTTTCAAATTATTTCGATAACGTCAGTTGTACTTTATGATAGTACATTATGTTTGTTAGAGATGTTTATTACATCTGTAGAATTTTTATGCTAAACACATTGGGCCAGTCCTCCAAGGATGCCTCCAGATAGGCTATCCATTGCTCTATGACTTTGCATTAATTATTTGTAGAGTTTACCGTTGTTTTCATTTTGTAGCTACCAGGTGCAGGGTACTGAAACATTTAAAAGTCAAAAATGCACCAATTGTGAACCGATTTGACTATGCACAATGCAAGAAACTAAACATGGATCAAGTACTAGACCAGATACTCCGGATGCCTCCTGAGAGAAACCGCATCATATACCTCCGCCCGATGCAGCAGGTACCGGGCTCGGCCCCTTCCTCATGACACACACACAGCAGTGACATTTCTTCTTAGTCTTCAACCTTTATGGGTGTGGCATTTACTCATTTGCTCCGCCCGCAGTGGGGGTTCTTTAGGTTCTACAGCGTTCTCGTAACCGAGCTAGGTGACCTCGCCAGTCTTCCGTCATTCTTCTTTGCTAGATTTTGATGGATTTTTAAGAAGCAAGTTACTCAGCAACTTTTCTTACCAACTGGAAGTTGCCTGTGGTTAAGGGAACAGACTGGTTTCTGCCTGACTGATGCACATTCTTGTTCACTGACCTGTAGCTCGTTACTTAACTTCCGTCTCAGTTTCTTCATCTGTAAAATCAGGAGAATAAGAACCTGGTGGTTAAATTCATACGTGTGCTGAGCAGTTGTTGGCATGTAGTAAGCAATCATAGGATAGCTGCTATTATTACTGCCACTTTCATTATTATGAAGAACATTTAATTTTACCTATACAAAATTATGGATGTTAGCCAAACCTTTTGGGCTAATCATTTCACAATATTCATAAACCAAATCAACATGCTCTATGCCTTTAAGTTATACAGTGGTGTATGTGAATTATTTCTCAAAACAACAAAAAATATAGAGTAAACATTATATATAAGACTCTCTGCTTGATGCCTAAAGAATGTTTAGAGGAACTATTAAACAATCTTTGCAGTCAGCGTTGGAGTCTGGCCCCCAAAGAGGCATTTGAACAAATTGTTTGTTGAGTGTCTGTAACATGCTGGGGCTGAAAAAACAGAGGACATCATCCTTCTTTCAAGAAGTTTGTCTTCCCTAGGAGGAGGTAGACGTGAATGCCACCAAGATGGCAGAGTGGGATTTCACAAGTAGAGATAAGGAAGAGGGCATTCCCTGAGAAGACAGCAAGGTGAATAAAGGCTACAAGGGGGCAAGGAGCTGGGATAGGCAGTAGTCAGTTTGCATAGGGCATAGAGTCCTACACATTCATGGTTCTATAATGCAGTCAATACTGAAACCTATGAGGACCTGCTCAGAAGTACATTCCTGGGATCGGTTGCCTGATTCCAGGTTCTCTTGTTCAGTGGGCATTTCTGTAACCATGGAATGTAAATCCCTGAGCTTCCTAGACAGAAGAATTTGCAAAGCCTCACCGCCGGCATGGTAAGCTGTATTCGGGCCTGAATGGGACATTTGATTTTCTATCAGCCAAAGATTTTAAAACCTAGGTCCCCAGGAGAGATTGTTCAAGCTTTAAGATGTAGATTTCTAAGGTATTCAGTTTTTTGGTCCAAAGCTCTCTGTGATGTCTTCTGTAGGTGGACACACTAACGTTGGAGCAGAAGCTATTTAGTGGTCCCTACCCCTATCACATCTGTATTATCCATGAATTCAGTAACCCTCCCAACGTCCGGAACAAGGTGCGCATTTGCAGCTGGATGGACACCATAGCAAACATCAATCAGTAAGCCCCCTGTTGCCCCCAAGGCCCTCCTGCCAGGGCTCTCAGAAGCAAATCCTGTTCTTTATTTTAAATGGTCTCATCTGGGTTTTTTCAGCACTGAAACACATGAAATATAACATGTGAAAACCTGAGTGAATGAGGACTTAAAACTAAAAAGCCTACATGTATTTGCAGCTTTTTATTTTCAAATGTAAAGAAAAATTCCAGGAACAGACTATATGTGCGGTTGACTCCCTTTCTTTAGCCTCAGGGCATGGGAAAGAGCAGATTTTTTAAAAACTGATGTTTGACATCTTCATAAAATCGGACTTCTTAGGCATTTGTTATGTAAACATAGTAAGCACCAAGACATTTGATTAGAGAGTGGCTTGCTTTCTTTACTGATGTGATTTTTTTTTTAAGTTTACTTTTAAGATTTAATTTGCACCAACCAGCTCAAATATTATTGGTTTTTAGGTATTACATTTCCCTGAATGAAGTGCTTACTTTCTTTCTATTTATTTATTTATTTATTTTTTTGTTTTTCAATTACAGTTGTCCCACTTTTCCCCCATTTCTCTCCCCCACCCAACCCACCCCTTCTCCCACAATCATATCCCTCCCCGTTGTCCATGTCCATGAGTCATTTATACATGTTCCTTGACTAGACCCTTCCCTTCCTTATTCCCCTTCTCTCCCTCCCCCTCCTCCCTATTGACTGCTGTTCTGCTCCTTGTCCTATTTAGTTCATTTGTTTGTGTTGTTCTTTAGTCTCCTGTATCAGGTGATATCATATGGTATTTTTCTTTCTTTGCCTGGCTTATTTCGCTAAGCATAATTCTCTCTAGTTCCATCCATGTTGTCACAAATGGCAGGAGTTCCTTCTTTCTCTCTGCTGCATAGAACTCCATTGTGTAAATGTACCACAGATTTTGATCCACTCATCTACAGATGGGCACTTAGGCTGTTTCCAGCACGTAGCTATTGTAAACAGTGATGCTATGAACATAGGGGTGCATAAGTTCTTTTGAATTAGGGTTTTAGGATTCTTCGGGTATAATCCTAGCAGTGGAATCGCTGGTTCAAAAGGCAGTTCCATTTTTAGTTTTTTGAGGAAATTCCATACTATTTTCCACGGTGGCCGCACCAGTCTGCATTCCCACCAAGAGTGCACTAGGGTTCCCGTTTCTCCACATCCTCACCAGCACTTGTTGTTCGTTGATTTGTTGATGATGGCCATTCTGACTGGTGTAAAATGGTATCTCATTGTGGTTTTTATTTGCATCTTCCTGATGGCTAATGATGTTGAGCATTTTTTCATGTGTCTATGGACATTCTGTATGTCCTCTTCGGAGAAGTGTTTGTTTGATGTGATTTTGAAGATAGTGAAGAAAGTGCTTTTGACCTGACTAGATATGTATTGTCTATATTGAGTCTTCGTTATGTATTTATTATTTAATTTGAGATGTTCATTACAGTCTAGGCCTGGCGCAGTTTTGAGAGTTTCTTTCCACTCCATACCATAATGTAATTTCCAGTTTTGTAATTTTTTGATATTTTTGTGTTGCCTCCAGAGAGCTCATTAAGTATGAATTCTTCCCGGAAGCCACACGAACTGAAGATGACTTGAAAAAGTATCCCAGGTACCCCTGGGGCAGAGACATCTATACTTTAGAAGGTGAGCAATTACCAATTGTTTGGAAAGCTAAAGAGCTGTTAACTAACTAGATGGAGAGGCATGTCCTAGGGAAGACAGGAATGAGTCTTACAGTTCATCCAAATAATGGGTGCTTTGACCACCTGCAGGTGGCAGGGGCTAGGTCAGCACTGCCCTCCCTGCAGGTAGCGGGGGCCGGAGAAGTACTGCCCTGCAGGTAGCAGGGGCCAGGTCAGCACTGCCCTGGAGGTAGCGGGGGCCGGAGAAGTACTGCCCTGCAGGTAGCGGGGGCCAGGTCGGCACTGCCCTGCAGGTAGCGGGGGCCAGGTCGGCACTGCCCTGCAGGTAGCGGGGGCCAGGTCGGCACTGCCCTGCAGGTAGCGGGGGCCAGGTCGGCACTGCCCTGCAGGAAGCGGGGGCCGGAGAAGTACTGCCCTGCAGGTAGCGGGGGCCAGGTCGGCACTGCCCTGCAGGTAGCGGGGGCCAGGTCGGCACTGCCCTGCAGGTAGCGGGGGCCAGGTCGGCACTGCCCTGCAGGTAGCGGGGGCCAGGTCGGCACTGCCCTGCAGGTAGGGGGGGCCAGGTCGGCACTGCCCTGCAGGTAGCGGGGGCCAGGTCGGCACTGCCCTGCAGGTAGCGGGGGCCAGGTCGGCACTGCCCTGCAGGTAGCGGGGGCCAGGTCGGCACTGCCCTGCAGGTAGCGGGGGCCAGGTCGGCACTGCCCTGCAGGTAGCGGGGGCCAGGTCGGCACTGCCCTGCAGGTAGCGGGGGCCAGGTCGGCACTGCCCTGCAGGAAGCGGGGGCCGGAGAAGTACTGCCCTGCAGGTAGCGGGGGCCAGGTCGGCACTGCCCTGCAGGTAGCGGGGGCCAGGGAAGCACTGCTTTCCCTGTATGAGTCTTTACCATCCCTAAGATAATTAGAAGCAGTGTTGAAACAAGAGCAGAAGAAAATTGAGTCTTGCTACAGTTTGAGAGTTGGAAGTGACTTGAGAGTACCTGTCTCAACCTCTTTATATACATAGAGGGAGAAAAAAAACATACTGAGGCTTAAGGAGAGCAAAGGATGACCAAGATCCCATGACCAGATAGTCAGGTAGAAGCAGAACCAGAATTAGAATTTACATCTCCCGGTCCGGTGCTTTTTTGGCTAAGACGACGAGAGCACATGTTATGTTCTGCTTACGAAGACCGTGCTTTGGGCCTGCTGGTACCGCCGCAGTAGCACTGTTGTCGTCTTCCTTCAGGGGTCGTGGACGGCGCCCCGTACTCCTTGATTTCTGACTTCCCTTGGCTGAGGTCACTTCGGGCAGCAGAACCCAACAGCTTCGCCAGATACGATTTTGAAGATGATGAAGAAAGTAATTATGATCTGATCTGATTTGTGTTCTCTGGTTTGAGCATGTCCTACTGTGTTAGAGACTTATATCTTGTTTGCCAGTTAGGAACAGTTCAGTTTCTAAATCACTTCCCATGTAAATGTTTTTATTTGTTTCTTGTTGCTGTTTGGGTCTCCTACAACAAAAAATACCTCTGAATTTGTAAAATAGATAATCAGTTGACTTACCAGTGATCGCTAAAGGTTGGTGGGAAAGGATTCCTTCAGACAGGTTTTCCTACCATGATTTTTTTATTACCTGTTTATAACTGTTGCTCCTTATTGTCAGTTATATTATTTCAGATTTATTCCAGTTACAGTAACTATTCTTTTGCTACTTATGAGCAACTTCTTGTTGGGTAGCATGGAGGAACTTAAGACTTGGGTGTGGATATCTGGGGGGAACTTGAAGGAAATTTTGAATGTTGTACTTCTAGGTGTTGGCCCACTTGAATGTCTACTTGTAGGATGTTTTCAAAAACGATTTTATGAGTAAATGAATTTTATAAGCTACACGTACATCTACAACTTAACCTCTCGGGTACATTTCCACCTCTGGCCTTTACCCATGTGTGCTGTCTTAGACATCAAACGTGGTTATGTAACTAAACTGATGGGGACCCATTCCATGATCTGTATGTACATCAAAGGCATTGCATTACTGTGTACGTATAGGCATATCTCAGGGACCAGCTTAATCGAGTGACTTTCCAAAGGAGTTTGATAATCATACATGTCTCCCCTTTTCTTTCTAATTTCCAAGGCACTATCTATGCTCCCCGAAGGAAAGGGCAGCTGTCTGCAGACATCTGTATGGAAACAATAGGAGAAGAAATTTCAGAGATGCGTCAGATGAAGAAGGGTGTGTTTCAGCGAGTAGTGGCCATTTTTATCCACTACTGTGATGTCAATGGCGAGCCGGTGGAAGATGACTACATCTGACTGGGCACGCCCCTTCCCAGCTGTCCTGGCAGAAAGCCACTGGGACCGTCGGCAGCCGGAGCGCTGCACGGGGCCTGGGGCCGCCGCTCAGTGTGGTGCACGTGAAATGTGTGAGGAGCCTTGAAGTTGTATGCAAAGATTTGTACATAAAGGAACTATACAAAGACACTTCCTAAGTACCAGCTTTATATCATATGTTTATACAGTTTAATTTAAAAATTCATTTGAATGAAGGCAGATCATTGGAAAGAGTTCATTTTTTCTGACTCAGTTCATAAATGTCACTTTTTGGCTGAGCCCCCATTTACTATATTCTTAATAATCACTGTCATCCCCTTAAATCTGTGCCTTTTTCTTCTCGAGCGAAGCAGTTTGAGTAAATCTGTTGAAGAGTCTTTGTGTCTTGAGTGCTTTTTTTGTGTTACCATTAGAAGACCTGAACCCTATAGTCAGAGGTGGCTATATGTTTCTGTATAAAACTGTGTGTTTTTTTTTTTCTCTTGGTATTATAGTTGCCATATTTCTTAAAATCAAAAAGACTCATGAATTTAAAAACAAAAAAACTGAGTTTTGAGGGGGAAATGGAAAAGTTTCCAAAGCATTTCTAGCTATTTATTTCCCCATTCAATTGTGTATATGCTTTATCTTGAATATAAAAATAAAAGTTTATTAAAAACTTTTTGCCTTGGACCTGAATCCCTCTTTTTAAAGAAGAACAGAAAATTATACAGAAAAGGAATGTTTAGAGTGGTGTCTGAGTCACATTCCAGTGTAATTCACTTTACAGTCTCGCTTTTTTAAGTTCAACTCACAGAACTCAACAGGACAGAAAGAACACAGAACAGCATTTCCCAGACTATCTGGTCCCTGGGAGATGGCCTCTCTCCTTTCTTAAGGAGAGCAATTAACCTGACATGGCAGAGATCTCTGCAGTTTTAGAATATCAGGTCAAGCCAAAACAAAAAAACAAAACCCAAAACAAAACCCAAAAAACCCCAATGCCTTTTTAGAGCAACATCTGCGTCTGAGGGGCAGCTTTGCCGCGTGCCAGCTGAGTGAGCTCAGCAGACCGCTTAACTGAAGGTCTGGGGGGAATGTTACAGAGTCTTCACATACAGTGCTGGGCAGCATGACAGCATTTCAGTTGACGTTATAATGGAACAAAAACGTTCCTGTCCCCTAGTGATGTCGTCATCTGGTAACATCTCAGCCCAACTCATTACTGCTGTGGAAGCCCTGGCAGGTTTTTCTTGTCTTTTCTAATGAGAGAATGATGAAGTTTTGCCTGCAAGGCATCCATCTCAAAGATGGCTAATTAACCCTCCTCAGCCACAGCACCAGATCAAGGAGCTAGGCCGCGTCCCCGCCTCCGAGGCCCCTTGGTTTCAGTGTCCTCGGTTGACTTCAGTAACTGACCACTTGGGCTACTTGATCTTTTGGTCTTCCCATATTATATCCCTGCTCTTAAGGTTTAAATTCACCAATAAAGCAGACCTTCGAGACCCTGGACACCCACCCTGAACCCCAATTAAAGCAGAACCTCAGGCCCATGCTGTTTCTCTCTACCCTGGAACTTGCCGTGTGGCCCCAGGCATTGTGCATAATTTCCTGGTCTTGTAATAAACCGCATCTTCAAGTTTACCTGGTGGGCGTTGCTGAGGGCCTTCTTGGGATTAGAAGAACCATAAACCAGTCCAGTCGCAATACTGGTCGCTGATAGGCTGAAACCAGCACAAAGCAATTCCATGTTTGCTGGTGTAAACAAACCTGCGCTGCTGCCCGTCTTACAAAAGCATAGTGGGTAGTTTGTATAGTTACAGCAGTAGCTATAGCATGCAGGTGTGTGTAAGTGCACCCCGCTGTCTGCACAGTGACAGAATTGCCTAACAACACATTTCTCAGCAGAACATAACCCCCTTGGTAAGTGGGGCGTGATGAATATGTAATTATGGGCTGTGTGAGGGGAAGGGCCCTTTATCTAGTACAACTCCCTCATTTACAGATTAACTGAAGTCCGGAGGGAAAAGCTCACCAATGGTCGAGAATTGCGTAAGGACAGATAGGACAAGAATCCAAGTGGGATTCCCACCCGGGCTGCCTAGATCTTAATAATGTCTATAGAAATTCAAGGATACCAGCAACTTTTCCTAACACTAAAATATTGTGAATGATAATCAGTGTTTCTGCAAAGTCTTCTACAAGGTTTTAGAAATTTTCCTATTGCATTTGGGACAACGGTTGGTACTGCATTCAGTCATCTCTGTAGTACCTTGTTTTTAACTCAGCAAACCTCCCTTTTAACTAAGAGAATGATCAACAAAAGGCAGGAAAAAATATAAAACATTCTGCAATACTTCAAAATAATATACTATACCCCAACCCTCAGTTTATTCAATCCAGACTTTTTTCACTGTAACCTAACTAATGCTTAGATGAGCCACTAGAGGTCGCTGCTTTCTAACTTGATCCGTTCCACTGTGTCACTTAGTGCACTGTTAGAACAAGTACAGCAGGGGGCGCTGGAATCACTCTCCAGTTGCCCAGACAGGACCAGCTGAAAAAAAACGAAACAATTTGGAAGATACCTACTATAGACGGCAGTCGGTCATTGTCTGTGGGCTCAATGGCTCCATAGCGATCGTCCTACAGCGGAATCAGCACACTTTTTATGTATTGAGCCAAGTAGTAAATACTTTAGGCTCAGTTGTGACACCTACCCGCTCTCGTGGTGAGGGAGCAGCCATAAGAGGATCTATCAACAAATGGACTTGGCTGTGTCACAACAAAACTTTATTTATGGACACAAATTTGAATTACACATAATCTTCCCATGTCACAAAATACCTTTCAATATGCTCCCAGCCGCTTAGAAAGTAAAAACCATTCTTTGCTTACAGACTGGAGGACGTGCCTACACCACAGAGAACTGAGTTACTCTGTGTGTCCATTCAATGGTGTGGAGCCGGCACATTTTTTTAAAAGGCCTTAAGGAATGTTTCGTGGGTGGATTCATGAATTCATGCCCATGTTAGAGAGAGGACTGGGTTTCTCTCATAGTGCGTGTGAGTCCTAATAGCCTCTAAACAAGATCTGGCGCCTTTGCATTTGGACTCAGAAGGCCAGGCTTCGGATTCGGACTCAACTGACTGATGGGTGACCTGGAGAGGATCACCAGCCTGACTCTGGAGCCTCAGTTTCTTCATCTGTAGAATGGTTAACAGTGAACGCTATGCCCACTGCACAGGGCAGCGGGGAAGGTCCAAAGAGAGCCATCAGTACATGGAAAGTGTAATGAAGTGGAGCTGGTATTGCTCCCACTGTAACTCCCTTTATTAGGAAAGGCTTTCTCTTCTTCTAGTCTTTCCATAACCTTCATTCAGTCCCTTTGACCACGTTCCAGGATGGTGGGAAGCAGAGAGAGCTGGTGATGTTATTCAGAGGAAATAATGATACGATGAAAGCGTTTTTAAAAGCGTTGGTACCAAGTGCTTTCTATACATCCTCATACTAACACTTCAAAATATGTCTGGTCCTTATGTCCCCTACTTTGCTGTTGGAGAAATGAGGGTTGAGCAGATTAAAAATCTTGCTCAGAAACACACACATAGGGCATGGTGGAGCCAGCGGTCTGATTCCACAGCCAGTGCAGATTGAATGCAGTGTCTCAGCCCCTCAAAGGGAGGGAAGGGCGAGGGGGAGCCAGGCAAGGGCCACCCTCCCCGCAGGAAAGCTGCCAAGTCAGAGGTGCTGCCGGTGCTCAGACCTGAAACCAGGCCAGCTGACCTTCATGTGGTCAGCACAGTCACAGAGGAAGGAGGCCGCTGATCATCCGATGCCTGCAACACTCCACTCATACACGGGGTTCAGCTAGAACATAAAAGACAATACCACCCACTATACGACATCTATCATAGGAAATGCACACATGGCCACTAAAAGGAATGAAGAAGAATCACGTGTTGATGTGAAATGATGTGGCAGGTGTACTGTTGAAAAAGGCAATTTGTAGATTATTATACACAGCCTCATCTTATTTCTATAGAAGAACAAAACAAACCCTCCATTTTGTGTGTACACTTATACATGTGTAAACACACAGAACACCATCTTGAATGATAGAAGCCAGGCAATAAAAGCAATTACTTCTTGGAAGAGGATTGAGTTGGAGTCAAAAGGCATTTTGCTGTATCTATATTATAATTTTTTTATAATGAGAATGGATTGCATAAATACATTATTTGTATAACCCATCATTTATATAGCCTTAAAATATAGAATTTGTATATTTAGAAATCAAATAAATTTAAAGCAGAAGAGAAAGAAAACACTGTTAGAATGAAGTGACCTGAAGTGTTTCAGTCTTGACTTTGGTCCGAATATACACTCTGCATCCTTGTACAAAGTCTGTTTCCTTTTCTATAAAACGAAGTCAATAATGCCCCCATTCAAGCTGCAGGGAGAGGCTCAGAGATCTCATTTTGCAGGTACAGTGAAACCAACGTGAGCATATCCACCATGTTCAGGTTCCAACTAAAAAGTGGGATGTCAAAGTGCCTCCCACTGGGGACCAGCAGTCCCAGTAACAGTCTGAAATATAGAAGCATTAGCTCTCCTTTGGCTCACACGTCTGATTCTCATGGTTCACAGCTGGTTACTCATGACTTCAGGCTCCTACATACTGAAAAGGCTGTGAAAGATCCATGCGGAAGGGCCTTTCCTGCTGATCAGTAATCTACCCGTCTCTCTCCATTGTTTGAAGGTGGAAACAGACAGCAGTCGGGTGCAGAGGAAGGCAACAGAACAAGGGAGAGGCAGCGTTCCCCCCGGGACCCGGCATCCCCCAATTGCTCTCCGGATCCCAAGCTGATGCAGAAGGGAGACGATGCTCAGGCGACGTGAGATGAGGGAGACGACCACACCTGGCTTGTTTGCTGCTGCCTCCCAGCATTGGGTCTGACGTGAATGTGGAATAAATTAAAAGCCCAACAATGAACAGGGCTGTGGACTGGAGCATGAGACTGCCAGGGGTCACAGTCAATTCCACACTTTCCAGGTCTGTGTCCTTGGCCAGCAGATGTCTCAGCCAGGGTTTGTGCGTCTGAAGCAGGGGTGATTTTGGTATTTACATTGTGGAGTTTAATTGGGATTAAATAAATGAATCCATGTAAAGCATTTACCGCAGTGCCAGCAGAAAGGAGCTCAGTGACTGTTAGCCTCACTTCTGATTGCGACATTATTATTATTACTACTAAACCAAGAATTGTTCGTGGTGAGCTGAAAAAGGGAAAGAGAAATCAAATATAATAGTAGTTAAAAGATAAGTTTCACTTCCCTCTGTGTTTCCAAAAAGTGTGGAATACAACTTGCAATGATATCGCATTAACTGGTACAGTTTGGAACTTCATCTCTGGCAAGTTCTCTCTCAACCCTTCCTTGCTAAAGAGTCCTGCACCAGAGGTGGGTGCCTGGCCAGCTCTCTGACACCCACTCAGCTCTCCAGCACCCACTTGTCTCACTTTTCACCCTGGGAGCTTGGGCACACTCCGAGCGCTGGCTTCTCTTCAGAATGGTACGGCCTGGCCTTGTTGCTGTGTATCTCCACGGCTGCTTTCTATTTATGGCAAGCAATACTAATTTTCCCTTTTGGGTACCAACACAATGTGTCCTCCTAAAATAAATTTATGTGAGTGAAAACTTGAATTGACTTAAAGAAAAATATTACATAAATCACAGTACCAGCGGGGCACATATTTGGTAAAAATCCTAATGGTGGCCCTCAGAGAAAGCATGTGGGAAAACTCACAACAGCCCTACCAGCTCTGGGATTTTTCTCCATTTTGTGGACGAGATGAGGGAGGTGAGTGCCCAAGGTGACGCCCTGTCCCACGCTCAGGCCTTCACCTCCACCCCTGATTCGTTTAAATTCAAGCCAAATATTCAGCCTTGGTTTTCTAGGCTGGAGGAAAGAGACGGCAAATTATGGCCAGGAGAGGTCAGTGCATTTGCCTTGTTCTCCCTCCTCGATTAGCTGTTAAGGGAAGGATTCTGGCCAAGCAAAGCTGAGCAGTAGAGAAAAAGAGTAAAACCACACTGATCTTTTAAGAAACAGAGATACAACACTAAAGAGAAAAATGGGCAGGCAGACAGCACAGCACCAAGATGATGTTGCTGTTGTTCTGAACACAATATTAAAGGCAATTTAATTACAGCCTCTTCTGGTCCCTCCCTGGATCCCTCCCTCATCCACCCAATGCCCACCCCCCCACCCCAGCTAGACAGTAATTTTCTCAGGAAACAGCAAGTTAGCAGCATGAAGAGGACATGTTGGTGAGGTGATGTGAAATCTCAGTTTTTCTACAAACGCATACTTGGGTGCCAGTTGAAGAAGTTGGTCTTTATCTCTTGTTTTCTAGCTGCTGACTGTGAGCTGGACAGGGGGCTTCTGGGCTGCTGCTGGGACAGCCTGCAGGCTGGAGAGTCAAGGTGAGAAGACGCACAGTGAACCCCCTTTATCCCAGGCATGGGGCAGTCTGGTGGCAGCATCTGTCATCCCAGTGATGGTCAAGGCCCCTCTGCCCCTCCGCCAGGGAGCATGTCTTCTTGACCCTGCACACTGCCTGGGAAATGGTGACCTTCTCAGAGAAGAGGGCCAGATCAAGGTCTTCCTTCCTTGGATAAGCTCCAAGTCTCCCTCTGCTGAGTCTTCCCCACACGTGCTCTGTTACCTGGATTCCCAGAAGCCAGAAACTGAAGTACTGCCAGGCCAGCAGTTGTCCAGATGGAACAAATCTGCTCCCGTCTTGGGAACCACCAATATGGGCCTTTGAAGCATCACCACATCATCCCATCCCTGGTCCAAAGGGACAGTCAAGTCTGCTGATGACCCTCTCTGCCAAGGAGAGCATCTTCTTGACAATGACCCACCATGGCTGTCCTTTCCCTGGTCTGGGGTAGTTGTGACCTCTACAGACCTCGCTCATGGACTGGCCCACAGAAGTGTGTCCAGAGAGTCCAGAAGATAAGGACTGGTGAAATATGGTAAGATCTCATTTTCCTACCTATATTGTAATCTGTGGGTCCCTGTGCATCCGAGCTGCCCTGTAAGATGGCAAACTTGCCACTGAGAAACAAGATTTTATATAACGCTTGCTAAGCTCCTGGGACAAGCAGCATTTCAGAGGGAAGGACTCCTACTGTATTTACGTGTGTGTGTGTACGCACATATGTAGTTAACAGCAGATCCTATCAACTTCGGGGGCATTAAAGTTTACCAGGTGCCTCTAAGCAGTGAACCTCTTTCATTCTCACTGTGATCTGGTTCTTATGATCTCTGTCTTAGTCCTTCCCAAAGAAGTGCTTTGTGATTCCAGAACAGAAACCACATCCAGGCAGCATGTGGACCCCCAAATGCACTCACCTCTGCCTTTTCCATAAAAAAAGTGAAGAAAGGAAAGCAAGCCTGAGGAGGCTTATTAGTCCTTAGCACGGGGAGGGTCCCATGAGGGGGGGTAACCAAGCAGCCCAGTTTCCTGAGACTAATGGGTCGTTGGGATGTGGGACTTCCAGTGTTAAAATCAGGGTGGTTGGTCACCCTAGTCCTACGTAGAGTCTGACCATCCTTCTTACCACGTCGGGACAGAGAGAAGAGGAAGAGATGGCGGGTTCTGCCTTCACGGACGAAATAGGTGATGAGGGGCAACTCTGGCCACTGAGATTACTCAGAAAAGAAAGCAGGGTCAACAGACCAAGTGGAAGGACAAGGGGAGATGGTGAGGTTAGAAACTTGCAGCACATCTTTGCCTTGAGGGGTGTCTCCCAAATGCACCCCACCACCACCCATACTGTCTGCTCCCAGGGCTCTTGTAAGGGCCAACGGTCAATCCTTTCAAGGGGGCTTTGATCAGTAACCGAAAGAGAGTCCTCTGAGCTTCAAGCTGGTGGCATAATTCACCCCAAGAGGAGGAATTGGGTGGTAACTTTGACACTAGGGAGGCATCTCGTCAGGAGCCTGGACAAGGGGAGATGCTGGTGAAAGATGTAGAAAACTGGCAGCCCAGCAGCTTCCTTGACAGGGCCCAATGAGTCTTCCTAGAAAGTAAGTTGGTCCGAGGCTCTGTCTCTGTCTGCAGGAGCAAACTGCCCCAGCTGAGACGAGGCGCTGACTCAGCACGGGGCCCTGAAAGCCCCTAAAATGTGTGACCAGAGCGACTCAGTGTTGCTCCCCAAATCCAAGTTCTAGAACCATTCTCAACTGACATCCTTGGTAAAGGTGCAGGTTCCTTTTGCATTGCCATGGAGGGGAAATGAGTCAAGGTTCATTTAAAATGACCGCAAAGCCAATATGCCAATGGGAAGACTTCACCTTTAAACAGATGCGCACAGCACACCAGCTATAAAGATGCCTTTTGGTGACGGATCTGAAACCAACACCAAAACAGTTTCCAGAGTCAATACATAATTTAAAATAAAAAATAAAAGACAAGAAAAATGTTCATGTCTATAAACCAAAATACATTGCTGCTTCTCTTGTCAGGACTTTGGTGCTTCTGGACAGCCCTCTTGGCTTTGATATCAACCTAATTTTGTAAAAAGAGCCTTGGTTAATTCCGACACCAAAGCATGTCCAGAAGCAGATGGCCAGAATGGAGAGAAAACTGAAGCTGTTTAGTTTAGGAAGAATTAAAAGGGTGAGTGGGTGGCAGATCACTGTCTTCTGAGATCTAAGAGTTCTGAAGAGGAAGAGGTCGCCAACCACATGCCCTCAATGGAGCAGTGACAGACTTGTGCGCCAACAAAAGAAAGAACCTCCTCTGATGAGAGCTTCCCCGCAACAGAAGGAACTGCATTAGGAAAAATGCAGGTACCCGAACCTCTATCTCTGGGGGTGTGCAAGCAGAGACAGACTACCTTCCAGAGGTGCCGTGGGAGGGTGCTACTCCTGCATGGGGTGGGAGGCTGGACCTGATGATGCTTGAAGTCCCTTCTCCACTCTGCGATCTCCGGGCTCTGGCCTCCAGTCCTGTCCCACGCGGTGCTCCACGTACCTGCCCTGGGCCCTCGGCCCCACTGCGTCGTGCCTCCCTGGGGGTGATGAGGGTCAGGAGAGGTGCCAGGGTGTCCTGTTCATGCAGACACGGATGGGAATGAACGGCTTAGTTGTGAGCCACGTCCTCAATCAGAAGCAGGATTCCAGGGACTCTGGGTCTCTGTGTATGGGCAGTTTCTCCAGTTCTTGGTGATGTCTACTGTGCAGAACTGTGTACCTAGGAGGAAGGACCAAAAGCGTGAGAGCTCAACAGGCATCTGTCAAGTGCACCAAACAGAGCACTCGCACCAACCCTGACCTCCTTTCTACTGCAGGCTTCTGAGAGCACGGTGTGGCGGGGCTGAGTATGGTGGGAACGGGCACTTCACCAAAGCGAAGTCCAAAGAAATGCTTCCAAATAGCTCACTTTAAAGCTGAGGAACTGAAGGCCTGGAGGAAATAACAGGCCCAGGGTTACTCAGACAGTGAGTGGCAGAGCTGAGACTAGAACCCAGATTTCTTTCCTCCCTGCAAAGCCTGGGGTTCTCATGTTACGAAAATGGACCCTATGTTCCACCTCAAGCTGTACCCACATACCTCCACCAGGGACGGTTCTGGGTTCAGCAACCTCAAAGTGCTGACTGAGGTCACTAAGCCACTCAGAGCCTGAAAGACAATGCCACTGCATTTGTTCCTTTGATTCCTTTGGGTGATATTTGGATCTGTAAACCCATTAGATGAACCAAACAGCAAGCTGACTCTAAGCATCACAGTAAAACTGATTACTTGACAAGCGTTTATTATTTTTCTGCAGGATCACACAGTTGCACTCAATATGTTAATTGCATTTAGATCAGTCTCAGTTGCAAGCGGGTCTTGTCATCAGTAACCCAGATTTCAGCATCTGGCCGTCATTGTTATGAAATTTCTAGAGACTTCAGGGGCCCCACTGCCACTCACTCCCCTGAGGCCAATGTCAAACCCATTCAGTAACACACACACACACACACACGCACACTCACACTCACACTCACACACACCAGTTAGTTATTAGACTTTGTATGTTGACAACCAATTTGATGGTTTGTCATGAATTACATTAATGCTTTGCTTTGAATTATAATAAATAATTGCTGACTTGTATTGATTGGTTGCTATGTATCAGGGACTGTACTAAGCCCTCTCCATGCATTAACCTTATTTAACCTCACAGCAGCCCTATGAGATAGTATTAAGTTCATTTTTCAGTTAAAATGACAAGGGAATATAGGTAATATGTGAAGATACAGCCAATCATACCAGGCCTCTCTGATGACCCCCATACACTTACCTGGTTCCCACATAGGCATGGACCAGGTGTGAACTTAGAAAAGTGAGTCTCAACAGCCGCACTGAGCAGGCATTTCTGGTTGTCACGGTAGGGGCAGTGCTCTTGGCATCTTATGGGTACCAGGGAGGCTGCTAAACATTGTCTGAAACTCAGCACAGTCTCCCACAACAAGGAATTATCTGGCCCCATATGTCCATAGTGCCAGGACTGAGAAACCTTGATCTAGACCGAGTTCCCAAACCAGGCTCTACCACGTATCGGCTTTGAGATATTGAGCAAGTTACTTCCTATCCCTCTGCCTCCCTTTCCGCGTCTGTAACTGAGGGTGAGGATGCCTGCCTCACAGTGCCGGTGTCTGGATTAAACGGTGCCATGTATGCAAACATTAGCACAGGGCCTGGCACAGAGTAGCATCTCTATCTACCGAAGCTAAAATTACTCTATGTATTTCTTTCCCTCAACATCTCATTTAGTTGTCAGTGTGTAATAATGATGATGATGATATATGTACAGCAGTTTATTGTTGAAAAGTATTTTTCTCCTTTATTTCCTTTATGGTAAAACCTGAAAGACATAAAAGACTACTGGATGTTGTTCTCTTGTTCCCTGACCAAAGTTGCCAGTCCTTGCTTAGCAAGCTGGCATATTAAAGCAGAGCTAATTGATTTTTCCACTCATGACTCCTTTAGAAGTTGCTCTGCAGGCCAGGCCAGGCCAGGCAGTAAGACGGATTACAAGGAGGAGGAAGTGAGGCTGGCGGCAGTTGAGTATTTGGGTCCCATGGTAAGTGAGTGGCAGAGCCGGGCCAGGACCAGAGGCAGACTCCTGCCCACTGCTCCTGCCCCATCAGTGGCTCTGTTAATGACTTAAATACAGGTCTTCAAGAAAGGGCTTTGAACTTAACACCCCATGAAATGGGGCTGCACTGCAGTATGAGGTACAGTTTTAATTTGGTATTTTCCCTTTGGTAGGCCACCTTATAAATCCACATCATCTTGTGAATTCAGGTCACATGTGCATTCAGGTTCCCCCCTCGATGTTGCAGTGACAGTGGCTGACTTTATGCAGCATTTCTCTAACTGGGGTGTATGAGCCCCCAAGCAGTCCATGGGCCATCTTCATGGGGACCTACACATCTCCAATTGGAGCAATAACGGGGAGAAGAAAGTACACGTTACTGCAGGCGAACAGAACAGCATTAAACTCTGACCCTACCATTGTCTAGTTGTGTGACCCGGTCAAACAGATTAGTTCTAGGGTCCTCACAACTTTGTTGTGGCAGTAAAATTAACATCTTTAAGGGGCTTAGCAAAGGGCTGGATATAGAGTGAGTGCAGGAATCATCACTGTTGAAAAAAAACAAGGTTCAGAAAATGTGACCTTCCCAGGGTAGAATGGGTAGGAGCACAGACTCTAGAGGCAGAACGTGTGGGCTGACACCCTGGCTCTGGCGCCGATGAGCTCTGTGCTTATCCCCAGCGTTCTGCGTTGTCGTGGGCGTTACATGAGATCATGCCCATAAAACGTTTATTAGAATAGTGCCAACCAACTGGTAAGTCCTCCATAAATGTCAATCACTACTGTTGCTAGTTAATGATCAAGGTGAGGCTCAAATCCAATACTTCATTGCTGATTCAGTGCAGAAATCCATTCCTTAGTAGTTGAACAAATGTTTGTACATTCAGCAATTGATCATAGGACTGAAAGAAACCTTCAAGATGACTTTACAGATTGAGAAATAACCCCCCACAGAGGCTGGCATCTGTTCAGAGTGGCAGTGTTGGGTCTCTGTTTGGTGTAGGGTCTTACTTACAGTCCTGCAGCTGCGCTGGTGGAAGGAAGACCCCAGAGGTGTGGGTGTGCCCGGACAGTGCCAAGTCCAGATGAAAGGCAAGGCAGGAGGCGGCTCCCTCCCAGCTGGGTTCTTCCTCTCTTTGCATTCATTTACTCAAACATGGCGGGAGCCACATTAGGTTTGGCAATTACCTGATTCTACTATTCATTCACTGAGCAAATTAGCTTCGCACTCAGAGCAGTCTGCACGTGGTAATTAGTGGCATCCTAATAGCCCCCTCCTCCTGCCCAGCCTGGCATTATAAGGAAATGATTAGACTTTATTTCATATCACACCCTTACAGCAGTGATCACACAGGGCTGCTTGTGAGGAGATGTTTTAATTATTAAAATATAAGGGGCAGAGATTTAAAGAGATTCAACCCTAAGGCAGAGTTTTACGGAAGCTGGAGCCCCAATACCTGGAAACAAGGATCTCACACTGGGCGTTTTCTGGATGTTTGGGAGGAATGAGATGTTCAGATCCTAGACATTTATTCATTCTGTCACTTACTTATTTAAAACCATAGTTTGAGTGCCTACCACAGTCCAGGCACTGCGCCATGCCCTGGAGCTATTAAGGCAATTAGAAAAATCAGCACTGTCCCTGTCCTTGTGGACCTCATGGTGGAGTATGGGGAACCCACAGGTAGATGCAGAAGTGCAGCCATGAGAAGTGTTAGGGAGGAGAGGCAGTTGGTGACACTGTGAGAGCATGTCACAGGAGATGTGGCCCAGGGTAGCTCAGTGACCAAGGAAGTGATGGAGATGAGAATTGAAAGGTGGGTAGAGGTTAACCAGGCAACAGGAAGGCGAAAGCCAGCAAAAGGGTAGCATGTGCAAAGGCCCCCTGTGTGGGGCAGAGGGCACTGAGGGACAGAACAGGGCAATGCCAGTGTAAGGTGAAGGTTAAGACTCGGGAGGCTCCCCATGCGAACGACTGTTGTGCTCATCCTAGAAGCGGCAGGAGGCAGGCCAAGGCTGTAAGTAGAGTGGGTTCATGAGGACTTCATGTTCAGAAAGGACAATCTAGCTGCAATGTATAGCACAGACCGGAGTGAGGTTGGCATGGAAGCCCAGAAGAAAATTAAGAGGTACATTAGCTTCCTATTGCTGTTGCAACAAATTACTGCAAACTTATTGGCTTAAAAGAACACAAGTGTATTATTTTATAGTTCTGGAAGCCAGAAGTCCAAAATGGGCCTCAATGAGCTAAATCGAGGTGCTGGGTAGAGCTGTAGTCTTTCTGGAGGCTCTAGGGGAGAACACTACTCCTTGCCCTTTCCAGCTCCTAGGCTGCCCACATTCCTTGGTTTGTGGCCTCACTGCTCTGACCTCTGCTTCCATCATCGCATCTCCTTCTCTCTCTGACGCTCTGGCCTCTCTATGATAAGGATGCTTGTGATTGCGGTGGGCTTACCCACATAATCCAGGAATATCTGCTTCAGATGAGTAGCTTAATCACAGCTACAAAGTTCCTTTCACCATCTAAGGTGATATAGTCCCAGGTTTGGGGGATTGAGGTATGGATCTTTTTGGACAGCCGTTATTTTGCATGTCACAGGTGATTTTCAAGGGGTCCAGAGGTGTTGGGGGCTCAAAGATGTGGAGAAGTAGTCAGACTCGGGGTGCATCTGGAAGATAGAGCTGGTGGAACCGTTGATGCATTGGACATGGGGGCAAGGAGGGCATTGGATGGATGACACAGGCTAGGCAAAGGCACAGAGGCAGGCAGGAGCCCCGAGCAATGAGGAGCTGTCAGTGCTCTAAGAGTGTGTCCGACACAGTGTGACGCTGGTGATATAAGGGTTCCTATAAGAAGAGGAGGTGAGACCAGAGCGTTTGCACCCTCTCCACCAACCCCACGTGAGATGCAATGAGAAGGTGTCTGTCTGCCAGGCAGGAAGCATGTTCTCACCAGGAACTGAATGTGCCAGCACCTTGATCTTGGACTTCTCAGCCTCTAAAACTGAGAAATAAGTGTCTGTTGGTTAAGGCCCCCAGTCTATGTTATTTTGTTACAGCAGCTGAAGCTGGCACATACATGAGGTCTCAAGGAGTCAAAGAAAGAATGTATATGGGGACAAGAAACTCAATCTATGACTTCTTGCCCTTAGCTATTAATTTAGGAAAAATCTGAGTCATCAAGAGAAAATGAACAATCAGAAGGGCATGTGTATGCATGTGTTTCTGTGAATCATTCACTAGCACCACTTGATTTATTCAAAACTCAGACATCTAGTGACCTTAACTATCCAGAAACCTGCCCTGAGCAGTTTTGTTTGTTTGTTTGTTCTTTGGAAAGGTCTCTGAATCATCAGAGTAGTTGTCACAATGAAGCGGACTTTTCTTGCTGCCTTCCTCCATTTTTCACTTAGAACATTGAAACTTGCTTTGCATACAGCTGCCCAAAGTTTGGCTCTTCCACACACAGCAGCGCGGAGACCAGGAACTAGCAGGGACATACGCAATGCAAGTGGTGAAAGAAGTGATTACAGGAAAAAATGACAGTCGCTGTGTGCAGTGAGAAAAGGATCAAGAAAGTCAACCAAAGTCAACACAGCAAAAGCAACAGGGGCCCGTTAGAGCAGAGGAAAATATTTCAAACATCTCTCAAGGGCATTACTGTCGTGTAGAACAACTAATATTAGAAATTCAAAATAATACCTTTGAACCATGTTTCTTGAAGTCAGATTTGTTACTGGGGGAATCCAAGTCAAGTCTGTAGTTCACTTAATAGTATCAGATAAATGCTAATTTTCCAGCTTTGATAAACATTCCATGGTCATGTAAAATGCCAGCATTGGGGGAAGCTGTGGGAATGGAATGCCCATACTATCTCTGTACTACTGTTCTACAGATATAAATGTGTTTCAAAATGAAAGGGTTTAAAAAAAAACAGTGTTTAAAACTTGCCCTGGCCAGGTGGCTCAGTTAGTTGGAGCATCTTCCTGTACACCAAAATGTTGCAGGTTCGATTCCTGGTCAGGGCACAACTAAGTTGCATGTTTGATCCCTGGCCGGGAGGCAACTGATTAATGTCTCCTCCCCCTCCCCCAGTGCCTTCCTCTGTATCCTTGGGTGAGGATTTTTTAAAAGTTTAAAACAAACACAAAACAACAACAATCAAGGTTTAACCACAATCATTTGTTTGAAAAAGATGAAGGAATTCACCGCCGATAGACAGTGAGATTCAGGATGAATTGGGGATACCCCAGAGGAGAGAAGCTCTGAGTTCCGCGATCATACTTGCTGAATTCAGCATCCCCAGAGGACTTGGGAGGCCTGTGCTCCCAGAACAGGGGAGAAGCCCCAAAACAGAACTGAAAGATTAATGAGTGTGATAAAGCTTCCAAAGCATATGAATCTTTAGCCTTCAGATCAATAGTGATCCAGGCCAGGATGACCTCTGGGCTTGACGGGGTTGCTGCCTACGACCGTGATGCTTCCACGTTATGTGAGGTGCCCACTGGACTCAACCTGGTCCCGGGGAGGACAGAAAAATACGGAGAATCCAAGGATGTTTTGTAGGAAGAAGTGAGTGGACAGACACAGACAGATTCACAGCACAGTGACAGACTTACACAGCACGCTCAGAGTTAGACAGGAGCTGGTCTATTGCAGAAGAGCAGGAGGAAGCTGGAGATAGAGGAGTAGCCACTTTTAGTTGAAACAGAAAGCAGCCACAGACGAGGAAGAGCCAAACAGATGTGGGGAAAGAGAAAAGAAAGAAAATGCAGAGGTTAGTGGACAGGTGATCTTGGCCTGAATGAGCAGTCTAGTAGCCTCACAGTGCCTTCGGGGGGGTGGGGGGGGAGGAGGGGTGCCTAATAATTGAACAGCGTGGTTATGCCACAGCATCCGTCTAAAAAGCACTTTTATAGGGAGCATCTCATTTGAATCTCACAACAACCTGGGAAGTCCACCGTATAGGTTACTACCTTAATTGGCTAAGAAAGGAAACAGGTGCAGAGGGGGAAGCAACCTGTCCAGCTAGTTAGCAGCTAAGGAAGAACAAAAGCCACGTGTTCTGAGTTGCCTTTCATGGAGTGATGGTCGAGGTATACACGGAAAGACACCCTCCTTTCTCCCCTTCCTCCTCCTCATCGCTAGCCAGGCCCCACTCTGGATTCCTTACATATATTTTCCCATATAATATTCCCTTTCATAATGTCCCCATATACAATTTCCCATTATAATATTCACATTTACCTTGTTAGGACGGTATGTTAACCCCCATTTTTCTGATGAGGAACCTGAGGCTTAGATGCAATGTGACCAAGAAGATCTTCTTAGTGAGAAGGAAGTCCGTCGCTCAAACCTAGGGCCCTCTGACTCAGAAGCACAGGCCTTTAATCTCTGAGCATCACGATTCTTGGAGCCTCGCTTCCAAAAGCCTGACCTTGTGACCCCAAACCTTTGGTCAGATTCTGGGCCAGGCCAGCAATGAGACTCTATTCTTCTTGAACTCTGGGTCCCATTCCAAGAAGGAAGAACCGTCCATGGCTTCCTCAGGTTTCTCAGAGATGCCCAGATCCCTGTATTAGGAAACCCCATCCATATGTCCCCTTCATACTTTCATGGCTCCCGGTTCTATAACACTCCCCTAACTCTGTCCGCTGGTTGCCTCATCAAACATCCAGTTCCATTTCAGATGAGGCAAGAGGCCAGGCAGAAAACTAGGACCCTGGAATTAGGATTTTTAAGGGCAATTTGATTGAATCAACTCACCATGAGGTTAAAAAGCACAGACTATTCCACCTCGGGCCCTCTTCCACAGCTCAGCTCCTATGATACATCTACGTTGAAGATCTCTGAAGTATAATGGATGTATATGGCCACCTCCCCCACACAGCCATCTCTGACCATGTCGGTGTGGCACTCCTTTGCCCTCTTTAATACAGACATAGCACCTTCTGCTTCTATAAGTTATTTGACAATATAAGCAGCTGTGTGACAGCCTTTCATGTAGCTTGTTAAAGGCAACCTGTGTGTGTACTTACATAGCATGTTTCCAGATAAATTACAAGCCTCTTGGGGATACAAATTATGACTTATTCATCTAGCCCTGTTGGGTATTTTATTGATCATTAAGGTGGTTGAGAGACAAATGTCCAGAATTCTAACCACAGCTTCATTACTTGGAAGCCCCTCCCACTGCGGGCCTCCCCATGCCCCACTTTCCATGTTTATTACATAGAAATAACAAGAGTTCCCCCCTGAGCAAGTTAGGGAGGGCGTTAACTGAAGCAAAGCATTTCCATCATGTACTCACCGTGCCTGGCGTGTGCTCATTAAAGATCAGCGAGTACAATTCTCTAAGTTCATTATGTGACTAGATAGTGATTCAGACCCCCAACTTTTTCCTCCTTTAACTGGTTCTCTCTAGTCCTTCCTTAGTCCAATGACATGTCCTGGTATCTATCCTTCCCTAACAGAGCTAAGGGTTACCATCAGAACACTACGCATATTTGGTGAAAATCTCCAATGAAAATTTAAGAAAAAAAAACTCAGAGACTTTCAGTGGGCTTTAAGTAATCATTTACGATTTAAGTATCTGAGGATCTTTTTGCATGATATGCTTTCCTGGAAATCAGACAATCAGGCCCCAACTGCTCCACGTTGTAATTTAGTGGAGGAGGAGCTGAAACCACTCCTTGGCTCTGGGTCTGCCACACAATTCAGTTGTTTTGTGTATTCATGTGGCTGGGATTACAAATGGGATGATAGACTTGTAAACTCTTACGCATGTATAATAACTAATACTTGATATATATATACACACACACACACACATAACACACACATATACACACACATACATACACACAATTACACATATGTTGTTTTATTAGCCTTTAAAAGTATTTAATTAAAAATTTAACTAGTCTTACATATTCATTTATATATTTCCTTTTAAATGCAAGTAACTACATTGCTTTTCTTGGATATACCCTTATGGAGTCTAATGAATGAACCTTTGAGAATGCAACATACAGGTAAGTTATAAACATATCTGAAAATAGTAAATTCTGGCAAAAAACAAATAAAATGGTTCCCTGTGAAAATTTCAGAAGACAGAATTCTTACAAACCTTCCTTCTACAATGCACTATACTTAAAAACGGGAGATGTGATTAATGGGACACACTTAAGTAATGTTAGGATGAAATTTAAAATACAAATGTTACAGAAACAGGGGAGTCCAAAAACAAACCCCAGAGTTTGCGGCTGGGAGATAGGGAGCAGGAAGCAGCTTTCAGGATGCCCTTGCATGCCTGGGGCTAGTGGCTGGCAACATTGTTGCAAAGATCCGCTTTACTTCCAAGACTCAGGAAGGTGGGAGGGATCTTGGACTGTGGGCTGGTAGGAAGAAGCAGACAGAGCCTACGTAGGGTTCTGTGAATGATCAGGACTGTTTGCAACACCCACTGCGTCAGAGGACGCAGGGAGAGAGAGGAGGCAGGGAGGAAGACAGAAGCAGCTGCGGACATTTTGGGCTGACTCTGGCTCTAGGAGGCTCTCTCTCTCAGGCTCTCTCTGGCCCTCACGCCCTCACTCTCTGGCTCTTGTGGGCTCCCTCCATCCGGCTTGGAGCAGGGGTCTCCAGGCGGCTTTAAGAAGAGGCTCTTGCCAGGATGCTTTGAGAAGGAGAGGAGATCCATGCGGTTTGCAGGAAGAAGGCAGTTTACAAGGAGGCTGAGAATCCAGGTGGTCCTGCATTGAGAGCTGGAGGGCACCACAGCACAGAAAGGACCTCCCCAGTCAGAACGGAGTGATTGGCAGCTACTGGTAAAGCTGAACTGTGCCTAGGAAGTAGGGAAAGGGTGTTTCTGACTTTCCTAAGACTGGCCAGGTCTGGGAGGGGGAGGCAGGACTTTGTGTAAATAAACAATTCTTTTCCTTTTCACCAAACTCTGGTATTCAGAGTTATAATTCTGGCGGCGGGCAATCGGACCCCTAACTGAACAGCCCGTGGGTTCTGTTTCAATCGGAGCAGCCCAGGGGTTCTGTTACACAAATATAAAATTAAAATCTAGATTTTTAACAATTTAAACATTTGTATTGAAGACCTTATTGATTGCCCCCTGTCCATGTCAAGCTCGCCAAGTTAACAGTCTGGTTTTCCTCTGACCTCTGGCTGCTTTGTTTTCCCTGGCTGGAGGCAACACCTAAAACCGCACCAAGTTGAAGCTGTGTTTTTATAAACAGACATTGTTCCTTATGCTTGTATTGCAGACCATGATCTTACAAAACCCTTGGAACATTGATTATTTTACTTTTTACTCACCACAAGTCCATGAGGCTGGTATTGTGTAGGTTTGAATGGAAAAGAAGTCACACATCCCTTTTCCTGTAGACTTTAAAAAGAATCACACTAGACCATGCTAACCGGGTAGCCTTACCTTTCTTAACGTCAACGTGTTTGGTCCAGTCAGGGCCTTAGCCTGGCAGTGGGGGAAAGAGCCAGGTATGTCACAGACCCAGGAAGCAGCACAACGAGGCTGCTTGACTGTTGTTTGGATGGTGATGTGACAGGCCAGGGGCCGTTTGGTGGTTAGTTGACTGCCTGGCAGCGGGTATTAGAAAAATTCAAAGCCAAGAAGACAAGGCTTGGTGGAAGACAGGGAAGAGGCCCGGCCGAGAGCTCTGATCCTAGACTAAAGACTTAGCGTGCTTCAAACACCTGTGTAGCTCCTGCCACTTGCTTTGACATTCGAAGAACCCTGGCTTCGCTGAGAACCTCCACATTCATTACTCTTGGAAGAACTCTTTGCTACTTAAAAGGATCTGATCCACAAGTATTGAGTTAACACCTTAAAATAATTTGCCACAGGCTCAGGAGATAAGACTACCTCTGGCCCAACATAGGGAGCCACAGGGATGTTGTCCCAGGCAGGGAGGCCATGGGGTCCTGGTCCTCAGACTGAGAGCCCTGTGTCTCCTGGACAACAGCTGGGGAACAAGGCGCAGAGTTGATTCCAAGCAAAGCTTACTGCCACAATCAGAGGCAGACCCTTAGTTTCCCCCAGCGAGGCAAACCCCTATCTACAAAGGGCACTTCCATTTATTCTGCCCTACACATCAGGGGCAATGCTGAAGCTTTTTAAGGGTAATTTGCATTACTTTGCAGCAGTAATATCGGGAAACACAACTTTACGTACTCCCCAACAACAGACTCTATTTGCATCTACTGCCTTAAAAATAATCTGAGCTAAAGTTGGTTTAAGCTGAAGTGGCTTGGAAATGACAGGGGCTCCTTTCAGGAGCTAACTCTGAAACATGACCACTGACTCTGATGCCGTACCGCTACGATCTTAACAGCTTGCTCTCTAAACATCACTCTGAGTGTGCATTTGATTCAAATGTGTTTCAGCCTTTGGCCAAAACCAAATAAAATACAGTTTGGAACTGAGCACACCAGCTCTGCTGTCAACAATGTCCCGGCTCCTCGTCTCCCACGTTCTCACTGCAGGTACTGTCTGCTTGTCCCTCCACGGCACTTTCTGAAGCCATCCCTGTCCTGAATAAGAACTGTGAGAAGGATGTGGGCTGCTGTTGATGAATTTCACCCTCTGCAGCATAAACAGCGAGGTGCTGCAGGAGGCTTGTGTTTGTTTGGTCAGGGCTTTTTCCATTAGACTTGGTCATCAGCAGTTGCCTGGTTACAAATGCAGTCCTAAAACGGAATGGCTAGAATCCAATTATCCCAGCTTCCTGTCTGCAGCGCTCTGCCAGGGAAGAACACAGTCAGTTTGTCTGCCTGGTCAGGCTCCCAGGACTCAAAGCATATCATTTGGAGAAAACTAACAAACAAGAGCTCCTCAGATGTTTTGAGGGAGGGGCGCTGTGGTGTGGAAAGAGGACTCACTGATGCAGAACACAGAACCCAGCACTCGCCTATCATTGGCCTCTTCCTGGCTCCGTGTCTATCCCTTCACTTCTCTGAGCTTCAGTCCCTCGTTTATTAGAGGGAGGTAATAACAGCAGCCACAGTGGTGCTGGGAGCTTCTAATGAGATGATGTATGTCAGAGAGGTTTGACAACTCTTAACGATGGTGGTGATGGTGATGATAATAACGAGGTTAGCAGACACTGAGTGCCTACCATGGGAAGGGCAACATGCTGTGTGTATAATGGCCACTATCTCGTTTAAGACTCACAGACATCTTTCAAAGAGTAGGTGATGGTGGTAATAATGACAGTAATAACAATAGCTCACATTTCTTAAGTGTTTGCCATATACCAGCCTCTAGCCTTTTATGCATATTAACATATGTAATCCTTACACCACGGCAATTAAGTGCTATTACCATCTACATGAGATATGAGAAAAAGTAGATTACAGAAGTTGGGCAATTGGCTCAAGATCATACTGCCGGTCAGAGGCCACGAGGATTCAGACACAGGCATTCTGATCCTAGACCCAGAGTCAGCAAACGTTTCCTGTTAAGGGCTAGATGCTCAGGTTTTGCAGCCACATATAATCTCTGTTGCATTTCCTCTTCTTCTCTTTCTCCTTCTCCTTCTTCTCCTCCTCTTCCTCCTTTTGTTCAGTTTTTTGTTGTTGACGCTTTTTGTTTTCACACTCCTTTACAAATGTGAAAACCATTCTTAGCTCAAAGGTCACACAGAAATAGGCCAATGGCAGAACTTGGCCCACTGTGAGTTTGTGGACCCTTGCTCTAGAAAAAATTCCCAGTTTTCAGATAAGGAAACAGACACTCAAGTGCTTAAGTAACTGAAATCAGGGTTCTAATCCAGTTTGCCTGCTTCCAGAAATTATGTCAACCCACACTCTACTGCTTTCGTGTATGCTGTGAAAATGTAAGATGTTATCACTGAGTTAGGGATGCTGTGCTCACCCTAGTCAATTTCCAGAGAAAATAGACTTTTCCCTCTTGCAACGGACTTGGAGACAAGATAGCAGTCCGAGACTGAGCAGACTCAATGCCTTGGCACACAGTAGGCATGCCATAAATCTCTACTGAGTGAAATAATTCTGATTTCTGTTTGCATTTGTAATCCACCAACATCTCAGCTGTTTGCTCAGACTCTTTTGGACGTTACATTTGAGTCTATAAGTGAAAGCAATGACATATTCCTTTGTGTGGCTCCTAGGATATCTGTAACAATTTATGAGATAATTTCCATAGAGCTAGCTGGAGAAAAGAAAGATGTTATGTAAAGAAATACAATCTCTACAATGAATCATTCTGTTGACAGAAATGGTACTTGGAGACTGTGTTTATGACTTTGAGATAAATATATCACGAGCCAGATGCAAGACAACAGGGAGGACTCTGTGACTTCATTAAGTCAATATTTGTCAAATCCACTAATACAGTCTCACATTAAAGCAGACATTTTTATTTTAACCTTGGGTTTCTACTTCAGGGAATCAATAAACTTCTTAGAATTGTATTCAAAATTCTGTGCATAGGTCCAGACTTCCACGGAAAGGCCATAGATTTTATCAGACTCTGAATGCCCTAAATGGTAGAACTATAATAAAATCTTTGCAGTGTAGTCTCTTGATGAGGAAAAGGGAAAGATGAACTTGCTGGTGTGCAGTAATCAGGATTCAGTTTTTCAGATGCCCTTGTCAGTGTGAGGCTTTGTTATACCCTCAGGATCCTCACGGAGGGTCCCATAGCAACTCGCCAGTTTCCCACTGGCCCAAGCATCTGGGGGTGCATGTATACCCAAGAGATTAATCACCAGCCCAGGCCGGCTGCAGTGACCAGCATGCAGGGCAGCCAGCGGGGGTAAAAGCAGCCACAGAACGAAGGGACTGCCATGACAAACCCTGAGACTATTTTTTTTCTTTTCTGCATTATTAGCACCTAGCAAAATGCCTGCCACACAGCTGGTATTTAACACAAGTGGGTCTGAATGAAGATGAGCATAATGATGAAATTGATTAGTCCTTCCACTCCTAAGATGGTGAATAAGGTTGTTTCATTCTATTACCTCTTGAGATATGCTATCTATACAAACTCATAGATTTTTGTCAATTAAATGGCGTTTTCACTTTGTACTGTTTGTTGGTGGAGGAGGTTTTATACTAAGGTAGCGAGTTGGAATGTTTCTCTTTGGTGTGTGTGTGGGGGGCACCTGAGAGCATCTTTCCTTGGAAGTTATGATTGTGGCTCCAGGAAATTAGGTTCTGCGGACCTAGACCGGGGTGGGCTGGATTAGACTTTACAGTGGCAAGTGCTGGGAGAACAGCACAGTGGGCTGCCACAGAGCAGGGAGAAGTCACACATGGAACTGACCGCTCAGAAATGAAGTGGGACTTGGCCCGTTTTTACTCGTTCTATTCTCAGTTGGCCATCGTGTTGTGGGTATGAGCAACACAGTGACGGGTTACTGGGGACCAATTATGTTTTTGAGTAGAATTTTTGAATATGGAAGATTTTCAGCAAATGGAAAATTTTAATGGGGTGTCATTTTATTGTTTTTTACATTAATTAATAGGTAAAGGGAGAGAGAAAGAGAGGGAGAAAAACATCAGCGTGAGAGAGAAACATCAACTGGTTGCCTTCCGAATGCACCCTGACAGGGGACCAAACCTGCAACCCAGGGATGTACCCTGACTGGGAATTGAACTGGTGACCTTTTGGTTTGTGAGGTGATGCCCAACCAATTGAGCCACATCAGCCAGGGCACTTCATTGTTTTCTTTTTCTTACTTGTCATGTGTACATGTATGACTTAAAAACTGGGTTAACCTATACAGATGTAAGGGAAAAAAGAATTACTGGTAGGTAGGTAGTATGAGGCATTAAGTGATTGGCAAAGAGCTCTAAGAGGTGCCAGTATAACTGGAGGGAAAAGACTAGATATAGGTCTTTTCAAAGGAAGAGAATTTGGAGTCTAAACACAGGATGTGTAGAAGGTAAAGAAATCAGAGATGACTTCCCACCTGGGATACAGGACAAAGACTAATAATAACAGCAGTAATACTTCACATATGTTGCCCAGTCTCACACATTTCAGAATGCTATGCCTTAATTAACCTCGCTGGACTTACTCCTTTTTTCCTGGCTTTTATTTTTTGTGACTGCATCTTTTCCTACCTCTAAATAACACGAACGCCATCGAAGGCCAATGAGTGTTTATTCATTGACTGATTTAATCTCTTCTGTAGCAGCACAAAAACTTTGGCCCAGTGAATAAATACAATTTGGTATGAGTGAGGTAGGTTGGGATATTTGTTTCATGAGAAATTTGAGACCCAGAAGGCTTTGCCAGAAGTCCCCAGGCAGTGAGGGCAGAATTCAAGGCGGAATCAGAATTGGTGTCTTATTTTGATTTGTTTTTTTTTTCCCCCATCATCTGGGCTAACACAAGTGAGGCCATCGGCTGCAATAGGGAGGTTTGAATAGCAAATAAATGCCAGGAAATTAAAAAATAAATGGAGCCTGCTCCCCACTGAGAGGGTTACTATTAGATGACACAGAATTCTGGAATCATGTTGACCTTTTACTTTCATAAGCTATTTCCAGAAGGCTCTGGGTTGAGAGGAGATGCAGCAATTAGAGCGACCCTGATAAGACTACTGTTGCCTGGTTCCTTCCATTGAGTCACATCCCCTTGACCAACTGCCCGCTCTCTCTCTTGCTGGGACACGAGGTGTCACCAGACATGGTGCCTTGGCTCAGCCAGCCAGCGGCTTTTCACTTGAAATTATGAAACCCTTGACTTGCCTCCCTCAGAGCCTCAGTAATGGGTGACTCACAGTCCCCTCCGCCTCAAGTTCCTGAGGGTGATAAAGAGAGACCTGTGTAAGGCTTTGGGAATGAATGTGTGGTGGAGGGTGGGTGTGGGCTGTGTTCTGGCCAGGAATTTCATCATTAAGCAGTGACATATGGGTCCCCATTTGGACCCTGTTGACAAAAAGACCATATACTAATGATCACCATGCTAATTCAGGGTGCTGATGCTGGAATGAAATGATGTAACCTCCGAATGGCATTCAATACTGAGAAAGACACGATCGAAATGAAATTATCTGACCTCTGTCATGTTTTCTAAAACAGATAATGTCTGACCTTTCATCCAAATTTCCAGACCAGTTTAAATGACTATCAGTCCAAGCTAGCAGGACACTCATACATTATATGTCTTCTAATGTCAGAGGGAGTGTCTCTTCAAACTTTGATGGGATTGCTCCTGACTCTCACCTTCTACACAGGCATAAAAATAAAGTATGGATTCTCAAGAGGGGCAAATCTAAGTCTGTATCCTGGCTCTGCTTGTTATTACTTGTATTACCTTGGTTCAGACACTTGGTCTCCTTAAATGTCATTTTATTTAACTACTAAATAAAGGTTATTATATAGAATAATGAAAATAATAAAAACTCCCAATTATCTGACAGGTGGTATTGTAATTGCCATCATATACACAATTTTATTTAAATTATACAACCTCATAGGTTAAGTAGTGCTAACACCTCTATTTTACTCATGAAGAAACCGAGGCTCAGAGAACTTAACTAACTTGTCCAAGGAAACACAGCTGGCAAGTTGGGATAAGATACGTAAAGTGTCCAGGAAGCAGTCACAGCTTAGGTGCTCAATAAACTTGTGTCTCTTTGTCCCTTCGTGAAGAGTGACTATTGTTTTGGAAACTCATGGATTCCAGAAGATAAAGAGGCACCGAAAGACAACTGAACTCCACTTCCTGCACATGCTCATCACGTCTGCCGCCTCTGACCATCCCCATCGTCTTCTGAATAGTGTTCGTGCCCCTTCCACGAGAACTGGCATAGGAAGAACCCCTGCCTGCCACCTTCCCCACATCCCACCCCTGGTTCCTCAACTCCCTTTCCATAGGACTCCACATGCAGCTTTGGAATTTCCAATGTCCTGGACTCCGGAGTGATAACAGCAACACCTACCGTTAGGTAAGCGCTGACTGTATGCCAGGGACTGGGCTCCACTGTTTAGCTTTGACCCATGGAAGCCTCACAATCACACGCTGGGGGATGTGCCATCGTATCCTTGTGCTGAGAGGAAACTGAGGCTCAGGTGGTCGGAACTTGCCCAGAGTCACACCCAGTAATTGATGGCGCCTGAATCTAAACTCATGTCTATTTAAGGACAAAGCTCAAGTTCTTAATCACACATTGAGAAAGCTTCTCAATAAATAAATAGTAAAATTTGAGCCAGAAAGGGGCAAGGGCATGTGCAGAGTTGTATAGCAAGTTATCAAGGTGCTGAGGGTAAGGGCACATTTTCTGGCATCTTTTTTAACATTCTCTATCACACTCCAGCCTGAGCAACTCTCACTGTGTCCAGATTCCACCCTCCATCCGCTCCATGCCACGTGCTGTCCCAATAAATGTCATTATTGATGACATAGTGGCCAATGGTGTCTAGGATTATACAATGTCAAGGGATTCATACAACTTCAGTCTCATTCATCACCACGTTGTATCGATACAACCCTTTAAGCTTAAGTTCTTTTTCAATACTTCGACATGAACTAAAAAAGAAAAAAAATCTTGCTATGAATCAGGAAAAGTGGTATTTTAAAACTCTAATCCTTTTGCTCCTTGCAAAAAACAGGATAAATATCTTGGTTTTATTCAAAACTGTCACAGAAAGGTTTTCCTCTTATCAGAAGGCTACAGCCTTGCCAGTGGGTGAAGTATTAAGAATAGCAGTGGGATCTGGCAGTTTAAAGAGCTTAGTGGGATGGGGCAGTGTGAACGCTATAAACAATGCAAAGCTCCACATTTTCCCGAAGGCGTGGATTCAGTGAATTTACTAGACAGTCCCAGCACACAAAAACCTGAGTTGGGCAGGAGAAAAAAAATGATCAATAAGAATTGGTTCCTGTCCTCAAGGAGCCTAAAATCTGGTAGGGAAGCTCAGCAAGGGCAGGATTCATGAGCCCCGTGGAAAAGCCTAGCAAAACATTATAAGAGAAGGGCAAATAAAGGGCTTTGGAGATTGGAATAGGTCAACAACCTCCTGCTGTCCCAAAGGCTGGCAAAGACTTCAAGTCAAAGGTGGCAGCTGAGATGACCTTTGGAAGAGATACTGGGAGACGTACATCCAGGGGCAAGAAAGGAGGATCAATAGACTGAAGGTGAAACGCAAAGAGAAAGTATATGGAATCTGGAGCGTATTGTCTGCTCTGCAGGGTTCAAGAGGAATAACTGGAGGCGAAACTGTCAATAGTAGACTTAGAAAAACTAGGGAGAGCCTAGAGTTTGGGAGGCAATGAATAATCTGGTAGGGGGTTTTGATCAAGAAACAGCATGCTCATATTGGGTTTTATAGCCTAAAGGCCCCGTCCAGAGGAGAGAAACATCAATTGCAGAAGGATGATGCTAGGAAGGAGATAAGGAAATGCATGAGAAAAAAAGTCTGCCAATTATATAACCAGATTGAATTTCCTTCTATCTGATAAAATGAATAGTTTTAATAGCAAACCACTTTCTGGCTGGCCAAGAACTGGTGTTTACTTCTAATTAGACGCCACTTGGAATTACTTAAAATCGATTTAGAACCACTGCGTAAATGCATCTTTGTTTACAGCCACCAGTACTCCAAGGAGAAAGAAGAGAAGCAAAGAGGGAAAGATGTGCAAGATGAGAATTCCTCTGTTTCAAGGATGGCTCTTGCTGCTCAAGCTGACGAACCTCTGGTGACTCAAGTTCCCTCTGCAAGTGAGAGAAAGGCTGGGCCAGCAGGGCCTGGATTCCACTTCCAGCGCCAGCAAATCCCTGGTCACTTCTCTGAGGTGCAGCTCAGTTTCTTCATTTATACAATGGGGAAATGATACTTACCTGTAGGGTTTCATATACAATGCTTCCCACCAAGCCTGGAACATAGGAGGTACCTAACGGTGTCTAACGCTTTTTAATCATTATCAGGTCCCTCCCACTTTGCCCACATTTACTGAGCACCAGGCAGCCACGTGCAGCTCATCTTTGCTTCAGAGGCTTTGTTTGCTGGTTTCTATCAACAATATCACGTTCTTCTATCAACACAAGCTGACTGCTCTCCAGCATATTGTCCCAGGTCACAGGGCGACCCCATTCCGGGCAGCTTCCCCTGACTACCCTGTATCATGTACACACCTCAGCCCCATCTCTATTTTCCATATTCTTTATTGCACTGTGAGTATCTACACTTGTCTAATTCATGTATATATATCTTCTTGTTAATTTTCTGGTTCCCAACAAGAGAGCACAGAGACCTTGTCAGTATTATTTATTGATTAACCTCTGACACTTAGTAGACGTCCAAAAAAAAAAAAAATCTGTGAACATTGTAGTGCTGTTGATAAAATTAAACTGTGTGACAAATAAAAACTATCTAGCATATAGCAAACACTAAATCAATGCTAGATTCTCACCCTTGTATGGGTTGGGAGAATGGCTGCTCCAAAGTGAAGAAAGACAACTTGAAAAGAAAGCAAGAACAAGGATAGGGGCCCCAGGCTAGTTTGGTTAAGTGTCCAAGGTCTAGTTCTCTGTCTGGACTCAGAGGATGCTTCACATGGAGGTTATGGCTCAGATTGTCAATCTAGGGTGAAAGCTGCAGGAAATTGAACATTTCTTAAATTTATTGATTTGAGAGAGAAAGAGAGATAGAGAGAGAGAGGGAGAGGGAGAGAGATTTGTTGATTTACTTACTTACACATTCATTGGTTGTTTCTCACATGTACCTTGACTGGGGATTGAATCCTCAACCTTGGCTTATGGGGATGACGCTAACCAACTGAGCTACCCAGTCAGGGTGGAGCTTTTCTTCTTTTCTTTTTTAGTGTGGAGGAAGAGATTTTGTAAATAAGTGGACGGTTGTGATTCTGAGGAAATACATGTGGATAAAGAACTCACAGAGGCCTTATGAATTTTTTAGAAAAACTCAAGAGGAAAACCAAACACCATCACAGACCTCTAGAGGTGAGTGCCTGGTCCAGCTGCTAAGAATTTTAAGCTGCGAAGAAGGCCCCTTCCGAGGATCAAATATAATGAGCAGAGATGGAGGATCCAGTTATATCTGTACTTCCATCCTGTTTCAGCCCATGGGCAATGGGGTTCCAGGTAAATTTGTGTAGAAAGAATGCTGATTTGAAAACCTAATTCTTGTCCACCTTCTGCATTTTCTATGTGAGATGATGGAGGCCCCAGGGGTTAAACAGCAGAGCTAGCACAAATGCCCAGCCCCTGGCCACCAGTGGGGGTCTTGCCCCATCCTCAAAAGGTATAGCACTAGAATTTCATCAACATATACTCCAGGCTTAACACCCTAAAGGCTCCAGGCATGGGGGCTGGACTCCAGGCTCCTGGGTAGTTCATGACACCAAAAAATGTTTCAGCAAGGAGAGAAATACTTAGTAACCTCCACCCAAGCCCTGCAGATGCAACAGCTGCCTTGCTGCCAGGCACAGCTCCCAGGGGGTGTGCCCTGAGAGTGGCTGGGCTGCATCTTTCCCCACCCTCTGCTCTTGGGATGAGCACGGCAGAGAGATCTGCCCTAGTGCTTGAGACTCTGATGAAGGTGGCACAATCACATCATCCAGTGGTCCTGGGCTTCTGGCTTTACTTTGAGGAGAACCTGATACTGGAGACAGAATAGCCTCCAGCTTCAAATGCCCAAAGATTCCGAGGGCTGGGCTGGGCTACGGAGCTTACAGAGAAGCTCTAGAGAACTGAGACATGGGACTGACATTGGTATTTTATTGTGTATTCCAAATCCAGTTATTAGTTTTAAGGTGTTCCTCAATGTGTAATGTATATAAACATGTACAGAATGCACAAATATAAACATACGTGTAATTTATTAATGTTTATCAATAAATAGAATTTATTGATTAAAAAAACAAGTCTTCATAGACTCCTTTTTTTCTCAGAATACCTTCCTGGGAACTGCATCAAAAAAAGTCTGTCAACAAAAAGCCAGGGGTGCTTCCCACAGAATCAAATCAGACCCAAGGATCCTAGTGCCTACAAAGCTTAAGCTTCAAATAAATCACAGGTATAAAAAACAATTTCAAAAAGCCAAAGATGCAACCATCATTAACATTTATAATCCTTTGAAATTATATAATAAAGTTCCATGTTCTATGTAAGGGGCACACATGTAGTTTACATGTTGATTACAAGGAGGCTCAGTGCATTGTGACCTGGATGAGTGGCCCCACTTGTAATCCTACTTTATTAAAAATGTAAACAAAATTAAGGTGCTAGCAAAATAACATTAAACTCTAACTAATAATCATTTACACAGACTGCCATACTAGCAAAAATCTCAAAAGTTACCTGGTTCAGTATCTTAGCAGATTCTTTGCGTAACATCCTTGTCAGCTGCTCATTCATAGTCAGGTCCATGTTTGAGGGGTTTTTTAAAAATAGAATTTATAGGATAGGGATAATTTTGGTGACCCCTTTTCTCCAAATAAATGTTTTCATGACAAAAAGACATTTGAATTTACTCCATGCTACTTTGAAGTTACATGAAGTTTGGCTCATTCTTAACAAAATTAGTCCCCGTAGCTCTCCACCCACTCCTTTATTTCCAGAACCACAAATTTCCATCAGATGAAGGGCTTGTAATGTATATATCTACAATGTTGTGTGGCTTGCACGACCTGGAGTAACCAAATGAAGAAGGGTGGATTTGGAAGACTGCATCCCCAAAATGGTGCTCCCTCGGTATCGTTTTTTTAATATAGAAAGCTTCTCCTCTAAATTGGTTCATCTCTTGGTGAAGAAATTCTTAGTCCTGGAGAGCTTAGAAGCATCCAAAGTAATAATAATAAACACACAGAATGGCATTTTATGATTTACAGGATTTTTTTTACAAAAATCGTTTATCACCACCACAGCTTAGTGACTTAGGCAGGAGATTCTCCCTGAGTCCACAGAGGTCCAGCTATTCAGGATCACACAGTAAGTCAGCCACTGGTTCAGTGCAGGTGCTTACAGAGGTGGTGGGCAGTGTGGGCGGCTGTCAGAGCGGACAGTTTGGGTCTGATTGCCAGGTTCACAGCTTTACGGCTCCCTCCTTTGTACTAGAAAAGGATCATCCTCAAAAATGGTCGTAAGTGCCAATCTAGCAAAGGCAGAGGACAGTGACTTGAAAAAGCAAAGGGGACCGATCTAGCCAGAGTCAAGGTGCAAGGAAGGACTTGAAATAAACTTTCTTCATGTGTGATAAGAATGGATTCCCAGTTGAATCTGCTCCTTGGACCAGCGAGAGTACCAGCCTCTGCGGACCATTTCAGCGGGGTGCAGTATTTCCTCAACAACACTCGGAGTCCTAAAGAACATTCTCCCGAGAGGCTTTTTCTCTTCCCTAAGGCATGACTTTCTCCCCAATAAAATTAAGTCTTCACAGGACAGACTTTCTTTTCATTTGGATGGTTTAGGGGTCATCTCCTCTTCCTTATGCCCAAGTCTCTTTCCGGTCTGGCTGGATTCCAGGACTAAAGTAAACATCAACACACATGGTAACTGACACTTCCTAAGCAGCAGGAACAAGGTAAGTACACAAAGTCCTGAGATGCTATCAAATCACAGCCAAGATCAAAGTTAAAACCTCCCATGGCTCTGGGATGTGATAGTGTTTATTTCTTTGTGACGTTCACTCCGGGGCAGTTGGCAAGAGCCGTGGACTGAGCTTTGAATGAAAGATATCCAGGTGAATCTGAAGGGCAAAGCTGGCAAGGTCAAGGGTCTAGAAGGCCCAAAGGAGGTGGCTAGTTCCTTTGAAACAGACAAAAGACAGGCTGGCCATGGCTTTTCGAGGTAGCAGACGGCTGTAACTGCATCCTGTTGTCCGAGAAACAGAGAGGAATCTTAGAGATCCCCTAGTACAGACTTCAGTCGACAGATACAGAAAGTGATGTCCAGGGATGGAAGGGTTCGCTCAAGATCTCACCACCTATCAGAAACAGAGCGAGGGCTGGATTTTGGTCCTCCAACTTCTAGTCAAGCACTGGTTTTCCACCTTTGGCACTGCTTGGTCCTGCCTCCTCCATGGCAGGGGGTGGGGGAGGGGACTGCAGTGAGTGACAGGTCTCAGCAGCACGAGCTCCCTCCAGTTCTCTTCTTTGACAGCAGCAGAGCCAGAATCCAGGGTTAAAAACTGGTGCCGTGGGCTGCACCACAAGCTCATGGGAAAGATTCCAAAGTCTTAATAAGCACTACGAGGCCGCTGGCCCTGCAAAAGGCTCCTTAGGATGAGATGCTGCTCTATTTCAAGAGCAGGGCAGACATCTCAGAGCAGAAGAGACTGAGGCCAGGGCACTGGGGGAAGCTGTCTGTCTTCGGCTTCCCTCCAAGGTCGCTGCAGAGACGTTTTCCTGGGGTAGACCTTTGCCTCAGTGTCTTCCATGGTCAATCAATGAAGCATGTCCTGAAGTGAAGGCTGACACCAGACATAAGGCAGAGCAGGTGAAGTCTGCGGCTGACATGGGGCTGGCCAGGGGGACACACATTCGGACTGGGACTCTGGGAGGAAAGTGTACCAGTGTCTGGCACAGACCAGGATGAGATGAGACAGCGAGTAGTTAAAACAAGCAAGAAATGTGAGCTTTTGAACATGACTCTGACCAAGACAGGCACAAAGAGAATGTGTTTTGACAATATCTGTGAGCAGGCATAGAAAAGAAGGCATATTTAGCGACACCTAAGGCTGAGATAGGACACAGTGAGCAATCGTGCTTGGGACACGAGTGAAACCATTCAGGCACAATAAAAGGACAGACTGGGGACAACAGATAGTGTCAGGCAAGGACAAGAAGTCAGGAAGAAGGAGTGCTGAGAAATAAAGAAATCCCTTCATGAGGGAGGTTATCTCTGGAGGAGAACCCCCAATGAACAGGGGGCTGTGCTCTCCCCTGACTCCCTCAAACATCACCTGCTGGAATCCCTGAGGAAAAGCCTGGTGGGCACGGGGGGCTTGCTCCCGTGGACAGACAGACAGATGGATGGATGGAACGCTTGACTGAGGAGAATACCAGGTGCAGTCATGCACAAGCAGCAGCTTAGGTAGGACCTGGCCCTTGCTTGGAGGGATGGCTGTCTTCTGAGTCACTGCCCCAGGGGACTAAGTGTCACTGGGCTGAGCAGCCACCAAAGGAGAAGTTGCTGGGGGGTGGCTCTGACTCTCCCATTGGCCACCATACTCCACTGCATCCCTGGAGAGGGGAGAAGACCAGAGAACCTCAGAGTTGGAACGAATGTCACTGAGGATCTCATGAAGAGCCCACGCATGCAGAAAAGCCCTGTGCCATGCAGACAGAGGGCTGGTTATCCCCTACACAGGAATCTCCAGTGACTGACCAGGACATTTTGTTTTTGAGCAACTTACTGGAAGAGCTTATTATTGTTATTAGAAAGCACTTATTAATGTTCAGTCAACATCTGTCTTCCTGGTAGAACTACTGTGCCCTCCAAGCCCACTTAAAATTCTTCCCTCTATTAATTATGTCCTCCAAGTTTTCTCTCTTTAGGCTACACATTTCTCTAACAGTTCATGGTATGTTGTGACTTCCAGAATAGTCCCCATAATGAGCACTGTCCTCTGAACACAATCTTTATTTTATGACTGTCTTTCTTGAAATAAGGTAGCAGAAAAGAGCACAGATCTACACAGTGAACCTGACGTATTCACTTTTCATCATCAGTTCAGTTGACTTCCATGAACACGGACAACATTAAGTTCGTTTCTGACTGGTCATATACTTTTGGCTTATATTGAGTTTGGCGTCAACTTGTATGCTTTTGATACAAACAGTTGTCAATTCCTCTGGTTCTTTCTTACATGGGTGCAGTTTATGTTGTGTGTGCTTGAGTCAAAATATAGGACATTACATTTGTCTCAGTTAAATTTCATTTTATCGATTGGGTATCATTTTAGTTAATTGAGGTCATTCTAAATCATAACAATTTCAACACTCAAGATGTGATTTCTTAGCACCAACACAAACTAGACTATAAGGATTTTTCAAGCACATAGGAAGATCAGATAATTTATTGGTACCTAGATCTTCCAGTTTAGTGTCATCTGCCTTTTAGGTCAAGAACAAAAACTATTGATCAGGACAAGGCTAAAACAGAGAACTGTGGTAACACCACCACAGACTGACTTCACAGCAAACAGGTGACACTCAGTGAATGGACCCACCCATAGAAGGCTTTGTCCAATGACTTGCTAAAATGTCTCTGCCAAGTAGTAAATGAATGTGTCCTAATGGATAATGAAATTAGTTGGCATGTTTCATTCATTCATTCATTCATTCATTCATTCATCCATTTTTTCCCCCATCACCATTTATCCCCCGTATACCTTCTTCCACCTCCACCTACCCACCTGCCCCTGCAGTTACCACACTGTTGTCCATGTTCATGAGGGCATGACTTATTTTTAATGAAACAACACTGACTCTTGCTCACCAATAATCTGTGTTATAACTGTCTTAGAATTTTGTAAGGCCTATTTCAAGCTATGGATGTATCGTTTCCTGAGTCTAGCTTTAGTATTTCCTTAACAACCGGGTCAATATTTACTGGTCTCCAGGCTGCCATAATTTCCCCAGTCCCCCAAAGAGATCCAGTCAGAGATCTTAACAACCAGTTCCTTTAACCCCTTGGGATATAATACATCTTGGCTCAGAGATAGTAAAATGTTTCCCCTTAATCCTGGATAGCAACTTTCTCCCTATAATGTTCTCTCATTTCCAGTTGGAAAACTATTCTTTTTTTTTTTTTTTTTTTTTTTTTTAAGTATATTTTATTGATTATATTGTTACAATAGTTCCAATTTTTTTTTCCCCTTTGCTCCCCTCCGCCCAGCACCCCCCTTCCCCAACAATCCCCTCTCCAAGTCCATGCCCATGGGTCGTACATACAAGCTCTCCCGCCTCACCCTTTCATATATTCTTCTTCTTCTTTTTTAAAATTAATTAATTAATTAGTTAAATATTTTAACAATAAAAAATAACAATTCCTCCCTCTCAGACTTAAGACCCTTTACAATCTTATAAAGGACAATGGATGAAGGTCTCGAGCTCCTCTAGCTGCTTCAAGCTGGACATGGTCGTCGTCCTACCTACCCGTGGGTCAAGAAATCCCTAATAAGAGTGGGGATGTGGAGGGGAGGGTGGCCTTCCCACAAGGGGAAGGATCGTGCAGACTCCAGGTTGGTTGGTTGTCTCTGGACAACGGCATGCTTGGTTTGACAGGCTGGCATCCTTGTTGTATTCTGGGGGCAACAGGGTTAAAGGACATCATTTAATCCGTAACCACTAGATGACAAAAGACAGGTATTAATTTTTCAATGTCCCACATTAGGGAAAAGAAGGGCTTCTTTGGAGGAAGGTGTGCCAGGTACATCTCACCTGTCCAAAACCCTTTTGCCCATTATACTTATTTTGGACTGAGGGAAATATTTTAGGTTTCCCCCATCTCAGGCCTCTGGGCTTTTTCTGTCCAAGCCATTAGGATAGAAAAGAGAAACCAGTTTTAAAGTGAAGCCCACAGACCACCCCGTTCTTCACCAACCCAGCCACTTAGTTCAGCCAAACCATTGAGTCTCAGGAGGCAGCAATGCAGACAGGATTAAGTGAGGCCTATGCATACAGATAATCACTCAGGTAATGAGATTGTAGGCTTATGCCCTTTGAAAACAGAAAACACATGTTAATTTATGTAACATAACCCACATACAAGTCTCTAAATCTGTAGGACTGTCTTATCGGAAGGAAAATCCTTGTCCTTCTAATATTCACTGAACTTGCATTTCTATTCTTTATATTTTTATTCCCCCCCCACTAAAAAATTTTCTGTTTGTTTGTTTTTCCACTAAAGTTGTCTCACTTTTTTTCCCCCTCTTGCTTCCCTGCACCCTGCCCCCCCCCACAGTCAGTCCCCACCCAGTTGTCCATGTCCATGGGTCATTCATACATGTTCTTTGACTAGACCCTTCCCCTTCTTACCCCTTCTCTCCCTCCCATCTCCCCCTTTGTTACTGTTAGTTTATTCCTTGTTTACATACCTCTGGTTCAATTTTGCTCATTTGTTTGTGTTGTTCATTAGTTTCCTGTAACAGGTGACAGCATAAGGTAATTTTCTTTTGTTGCCTGGCTTATTTCGCTAAGCATAATTCTCTCTAGTTCCAATCATGTTGTTGCAAATGGTAGAAGTTCCTTCTTTCTTTCAGTACTTATTCATTGTCATTTTCCCCCTTTGTACTCGTGTTCCTCTCTGTCTCTCTGTTTCTTCATCTTCTTAAAGCAGACCCTTTAGCATCTCTTGCAATGCTGGTTTGGTGGAGATGTATTCTTTTAGCCTTCTTTTGTCTTGGAAACTCCTTATTTCACCTTCCATTTTGAATGAAAGCCTTGCTGGGTAGAGTATTCTTGGTTGTAGGCCTTTGTTTTTCATTGCTTGGAATATTTTTTGCCAATCCCTTCTGGCTTGTAATGTTTCTGCTGAGAAATCTGATGATAGCCTTATTGGAGCTCCCTTGTATGTTATTAGTTGTTTCTCTCTTGCTGCTTTTAGGATTCTCTCTTTGTCTTTGAATGTTGGCATTTTAATTATGATGTGTCTTGAAGTGGGCCTGTTGGGGTTCATCTTCATTGGGACCCTCTGTGCTTCCTGGACTTGCGTGACTCTTTCTCTCGTCATGTTAGGAAAGTTTTCTGTCATTAGTTTTTCAAAGAGGTTTTCTATCCCTTGCTCTTCTTCTTCTCCTTCTGGAATTCCTATGATACGGATATTATTACGTTTCATGTTGTCCTGCAGCTGTCTTAGAACCTCTTCAGTCTTGTTCAGTCTTTTTTCATTTTGTTGCATTGTCTGGGAGTTTTTGTGTAGGTTGTCCTCCAGCTCGCTGATCCGATCTTCTGCTTCCTCTAGCCTGCTTTTAATTCCTTCTACTGTGTTCTTCAATTCAGAGATCGTATTTTTCATTTCCTCCTGGCTCTTATTGATAGCTTCTATGTCCTTTTTCATGCTCACGTAATTTTCTGTGAGTTCCTTGTAGTTTTTCTGGAGTTCTTTGAAGTTTCCGCTGAGCTCATTCAGCTTCTCCATAATCCATGTTTTGAATTCCATATCTGATAGTTCGCTCCCCTCTATTACATTTAGCACTCTTTCTGGGGATTCTACCTTTCCTTTTGATGGGAGGTTGTTTCTCTGTCTCCCCAATTTTTTGACTCCTATTGTTTGTTGGTGCTTCTTGGAATGATCTGCACTTCCTGGATCTGGAAAACTATTCTTATTGTAGCAGAATATGCAAGATTTATTCCCCAAATATTGAGATCAAACTATTCCTGGGGTTGTTATTTGCTCTGAACACAGCTTTTGATTCATCTTCGGTTCTATATTGCCTCTTCCAAATTTTCCATGTGCCATTTTCAAGTATAAATTCGCGATGTAACTCAAGATGTGGATTCATATCTTTACATACCCCCAACACTTTTATCTGTCTCATTCATTGAACATACCTATTAAAAGAAAAAAGAATGGATAGAAAGGAAGCAAGGAAGGAAGGAGGGGTTTCTCACTTCTCACTGGCCAAATTCTCTTTATATAATACTTATTTATTATCATTGTTATCAATAGCAAAAACCCCCTGGCTGGTTTGGCTCAGTGGATTGAGCGTCAGTCTGCGAGCTAAGTGTCGCTGGTTCGATCTTCCAGTCAGGGCACATCAGAGAAGGAAAACTCTGATTCCAAAAAACCTCCGCTGCCTTGCGGCATACCTCTTCAGGGGAAAGGCTAAGGGAGTAAACCCCGACAGAAAATCCGGAGCCGGAGTCCCTAAGGCGGTTTGATGTTGTAGTCAACACCGGCAACTCCTGCGGCGCACCTGAACCCAAGCTGTATCGACTCCGTCTTTCCCTTGGACCCTTCAGCTGTGAAGAGAGGGGGGGTCTGCTGCATGGGCAACAGCAGACCCTCCATATCACCCTGCCCAGGCTCTGTAGCTTCAGCTTCGCTGGAGAGGACACTCCAGCGTCATCGTAAGAGGTCGATTCAACACGGGAGGAGACAGATACCGTGTCACTCCCGAGTCGGACTGCACAACCATTCTCGGCGGTGCAGATAGACTCTTAAGAAGCTACACCATCGTCTCTCGAGACGGACGGCTGCCGATGAGTCCAGTTACTAACCACAAGGAGTCCTTCTTGGTAGGTACCTTCTTTCTCAGGGTCCAGGCTACTTTCCACTTTTTCCTTCTTTGTCTTCCCCTTAGAGATGGGTCTTCACTGGAATGTTTCAGTTGTCTGCTCTCTCACTAAATGCTGGGCATGAATGAGCTCATTTTCTTACCATCTGACTTGCTACTTCCAAACATTTCAACCCAGACGCAGTCCAGTCTTGACACCCCAATGTGTGTTAAATTATGTCAAGGGATATAAAGAAAACCTTAACAGAAATAAATTTAAATTTGCTGTAATTAAAACCCAATATATGCCACACAACTGGAAGGGATGTGTGAGAAAGAAGTGATTATAGTAAAAATCAAGTGAACGTTAGTATTTCTACATCAGGGAAAGTTTTTGATCACTGCCCTCCAACCTACTCTCTGTGTCTGAATTTTATAGACACAGGTAAGATCTGCACCATTCGTTGTACGATAACATTTACTTTCCTTGAAACGCCCCTAGACCCCCCCTGCCTCCTCACACACGATGCTGTGAATCGCCATGACCACTACATCCCTTCCTAGGCTGGGCATGAGCACATGTGCCAGGCTAACTGTGAGACAACCCCACACTGGGACCATTTTCCAGACAGGTGAGCCTCTTTTGCTGTTCATTCTGTTCAGTTCCAGGGTGCTTTTGAAACCAGGAACCAACCTCATAAAGCAGTCAAAGGAGCATGTCACCATAAATTTAAGAAAAGAAAATCTCACTCCACAGTAAAATGGATTTAATGGCCACAGCGGTGTTCATAAAACACCTCTCCTCAGCTTCTTAAGCACAGACTTTAATAATTTAATATTTTTCCTGCTGTGACGCTAGGATTTCTTGACACAGAGAAAGCCAGCAGTAAGACGAAGCCAGCATCCTCTCCCGCTTTCATGATAGCGAAGTAGGGCCTCTTTTGTCACCTCTGACGATGCTTTTCTGTGAAAAGTCTCTTCACCCTGTCACTGATTTGAGATGCTCCTCTCCTCTCTGGCTGACCAGGACAAAAGGCCCAGTGCTCAAAAAGTTTAGCAAAGGAAAAGACTGCAGTTTTGCATTGGACCTAACTTATTTCAAACTCTGAATCCTTATTCTAAAAACAGAGCAAGTAACATAACAAAAACATAAAAGCAAAACAAGACACCCGATGACCTGCCATACTAATCTGATACGTGCTTCAGAATCGCTTTCCCTCTTGTGGGTTTATTATTGTTACTAAAAATACCCCATTTAAAGCTACATATTCAAGGTTTTAAAACATATTAAAAGTATACACTTTTAAATTGAAAAAGTAATCAATATTCCTCCTAAAAATTTGGAAAATAGGGACTATAAAAAGAAGAACACTAAAATTACCCAGAATTCCACAGGTAAGAACTACTGTTAACATTGTTTTACAGTTTTTATGTTTTTTTATGGACATGTACCTAGATTCATGTGTTTATGAGATCATACTACAATACTGTCCCAAAACCTGCTTTTTAAAATAATCTACAATGAGAATTTAGACATCATGTCCTCCAGAGAAGACATATAAGTTACCAACCGGTACATGAACAAGTGCTCAACATCACTAATCATCAAGGAAATGCACATCAAAACCACACTGAGATACCACCTCATACCTGTTACAATGGCTGTTATCAAAAAGACAAGTAAGAACTTCTGGCCAAGATGGAGGCCTAGACAGACACGCTGCCTCTCCCTCCATAACTAAGAAGGAATACAACTACCTCAAAACTAGAGACAACCAGAAGTTCCAGAAAATCGAGCTGCATGGAAGTCCAACAAACAAAGATAAAAAGAAGAAATACTCACCCAGACAGGTAGGAGGGGAGGAGCTGGGGTAGAGAGGATACAGTGTGGTGGCAGCCGCAGGCTGGCAGAAAGCGCAATCACATTTTAAAAAGTTGGAAAGGACACCTGGGGAGCGCTCCCAGCACCAGACCAGACTGTGCAGCTCATGGTCCCAGTGCCAGGGAAAATCAAGCCTCATTGCTTCTGACTGTGCAAACCAGTGGGGGGTGGGGCAGAGGAAGAAACTGCTGGTTTCTCAGCAGAATCCCCTTGTTTAAAGGGTCTCCATGGCCCTAGAACATCTGCATACCCACCCACTCTGGGAATGACGGCAAGAGCAGCAACTAGAGAGGTACCAGTCCCATATGGAAGTGGGAGAAGTGCCTGGAAAAGGGGTGAGTGCTGAGTAAGCAGCATTATTCCCTCTCTGACCCCTCTCCCACATACAGTGCCACAATGTGGTGAAACAGGTCGCCTTAACTGGTGAATACCTAAGTCTCCACCCCTTACAACATAACAGGAGAGATAGCTCTACCTAAGACGCAGAGGCAAACAAACACAGGAGCCTGTCAAGATGAGGAGAAAGAGAAGTATGGCCCAAAAGAGGAAACAGATCAAAGTTCCAGTGGGAGAACTAAGCAATGAGGAGATAGCCAATCTAACAGATACAGAGTTTAAAACACTGGTGATAAAGATGCTCACAGGCTTGACAGATATGCTTGAGTATGGCAAACGCACAAGGAAAGATGCGAAGGCCATGCTAAATGAAACGAAGGAAAATCCACACAAAACCAATGGTGAAGAGAAGGAAACTGGGGTTCAAATCAATGATTTGAAACATAAGGAAGAAATAAACAATCAACCAGTACAGATGAGGAAACAAGAATTGAAAAAATGAGGAGAGGCTTAGAAACCTCTGGGACAACTTTAAAAGTGCCAACATCCAAACCATAGGGATGCCAGAAGGAGAAGAGAAAGAGCAAGAAATTGAAAGCTTATGTGAGAAAATAATGAAGGAGAACTAGCTAAATTTGGTAAAGGAAATAAACATACAAGTCCAAGAAGCACAGAGAGTCCCAAAAAAACTAGACCCAAAAAGGATCACACCAAGACACATCATCATTAAAATGCCAAAGGTTCAAGATAAAGACAGAATCTTAAAAGCAGCAAGAGAAAAGCAGAGAGTTATCTACAAAGGGGTGCCTATAAGACTATCAGCTGACTTCTCAAAAGAAACTTTGCAGGCAAGAAGAGAATGGCAAGAAGTATTCTAGGTGATGAAAAGCAAAGACTTTCAACCAAGATTAATCTATCCAGCAATGCTATCATTTAGAATGGAAGGGCAGATCAAGTGCTTCCCAGACAAGATAAAGTTAAAGGAGTTCCTTATCACCAAGCCATTATTATATGAAATGTCAAAGGGACTTACTTAAGAAAAAGAAGATCAAAATTATGAACATTAAAATGACAACAAACGCATGCCTATCAACAACTGAATCTAAAACATAAAAGCAAAATCTAATTAAGCAAACCAGAACAGGAACAGAATCATAAGTATGGGGATCATTCGGAGGGTTATCAGCCAGGAGGAGGAAGGGGGAGAAATGGGGACATGGTGCAGGGATTAAGAAGCATAATTGGTTAGTACAAAAAGACAGGGAGAAGTTAAGAAAAATATAGGAAAGGGTGAAGCCAAAAAACTTATATGCACGACCCATGGACATGAACTAAGGGGGGTGGGATTGCTGGAGGGAAGGGGGGTACTGGGCAGCAGGGAGCAAAGGGAAAAAATTGGGACTACTGTAATAACATAATCAATAAAATATACAGTACTTAAAAAAAAAGACAAATAATAACAAGTGTTGGTGAAAATGTGGAGCAAAAGGGAACCCTAGTCCTCTGTTGGTGGGAATTTAAACTGATACAGACCATTATGAAAAACACAGTAATATGGAGTTTCCTCAGAAAATTAGGAACAGAGCTACCATATGATCCAGAAATTCCTCTTGTGGGGAGGAAAAAAAAATCATTATCTTGAAAAGATATCTGTACCCCTATGTTTATTGCATAATTATGTTAGCCAAGACATGGAAACAACCTAAGGGCCCACCTATAGATGAATAAATAAAAAAAATTATATATATACAAAATTATTCAGCTATAAGAAAGAAGGAAGTCTTGTCATTTTCAATAACCTGATGGACCTTGAGGACATGATACATGAAATAAGTCAGACAGAGAAAGGCAAATACCGTATGATTTCACTTACATATGAAATCTTTAAAAAATGGAACTCATAGATGCATAGAACAGTTTGATGGTTGCCTGTGTGTGTGTGTGTGTGTGTGTGTGTGTGTGTGTGTGGCAGGGGTGGTGTGTACAGATGAAGGTGGTTAAAAAGTAAAACCTTCCAAGTTATAAGAGAAATAAATTTCGAGGGTAGAACAGAGCACGATGGCATGATGACTATCGTTAACGAGACTGCATTGTGTATTTGAAATTTGCTAAAAGAGTAGATCTTAACAGTTTCCATCACAAGAGCTGTTACAACTAGGTGATAGTTGTTAACTAAACTTATTATGGTAATCACTTCACATTATATACTTTTATAAAATCATATGTTGTACCCCCTGGACTAATACAATGTTACATGTCAATTTTATCTGTTACACTGGGGGGCGGGGTGGATCTGGCTCATGAAATACCTTAGCAACCCAGAGACTTCCCTGGGGGGCTGTTTTAGGGTTTCCTGGATTACTGGTGACTCCTTGCAGTACAAACAAGCCCGTGCTTTCTGGGGGCGGGGTCAGAGGGCCACACCTACACAACTGGAGATCTGTGACAATGTGACACTTTTTCTTGCTGGTTGTCGTCACATTGGGGTAGCTGAGGTGCAGAGCAGGAAGTGAGCAAACAGAGAGGGGGTTGAAAACATCTGAGCCAGAAAGAAGGCAATTCTCCTGTGCGGTGCTTGCTCCTAAGGGTGACATGTGGAGGACAGTGTAAGCTGACAGGGGTGGGGTGGAGCTCAGCCTTGCTGTGGCCTTGGAGGACTGGGTTCTGTTTCTTCTATTGGTCAATATGTCACAGTCAAGATTGCCTTAAACCACTGTGGTGTGAGGGAGTGACTGAGAAAGAACAATGCGAGGTGAGATAAAAGATAAGCCCACTTGGGGACACAGAATTGTGAACCCTGAGACCCAGATTTACCGACCTAGGTCCTGGGAACACCTGAGTGTTCCTGGGAAACTGTCCTCCCTTCAGTCCATTTGCCAACAGGACGATCAGCCCCCAAGAGACACCCTGGACAGGGAGAAACCAGACTTTCTCCCCTGTCCCCCTTCTCAGTCTGGGGGGCCCTTTGAAACTAGAGACAGGTCATCAGAATGGGGTGAATAACCCTGAAACCTTATAGAGACGTAGGCTTTCTCCATGCTGAGGCTTGCAAATGAAGGTCCAGGAAGACGCTGGATCAATACCAACCCAGGAAGCCAAGTTCTTTAAATTATTTTTGGAAGAAAAGTAACCACAAGATGACATCCTGTACTGCTGAGGCCTAAAAGTACTGGGGACATGGTTTCGGACATGACCCCAGAAGGGAAAAGTGCCAAGAGCTGTTATATAAGCATCCCCCCAAACAAGACCGTACTGACCTTGAATGCTATAAGCAGGGTGGGGTGGCTCCATGTACTCTGGGAATCTGGCCAGGCCCCAGGGGCCAAAGACCCACCAGGTGTTTCTTGTCATACAGAGAGCAGTTATCTTCATATAATTATTGTTAGCAAAATCTATATAAGCTAAGGAGCAGGGAGCAGTCCTCTGAAGCCTCACCTGTGGAGTGGACGCACTGCCCAGAACCCCTAGTGTTCCCACGGAGGCCCTGGAGGACTGCCGCCCCGGGACTCCCTGGCATGTGTTGCTCTGTGACTTCAGATGCTGTTGGCTCAGTCGGTGATGTATTTCCCCTGAAATTCCCCTCCACCTTTCCCTGCATCTTACTATTGATACATACTCTTCCCCTAATAAAGCATCTTTCCCTTATCCCCATCCAGAGTGGCTGTGCTTCCCTTTTCCAGTCCCTTTCGGTAATGCTGCGCACGACACACCCCACCATAAAATGAAGGAGAGGCTTGACCTGAAAAAAAATCATTAAACTTAATTGGGGCCTAGTTCTTAAACTTTCTGGGGTGCAAGCTGGGTACCACTGAGAACTGGCGTGTGGCTAACTGGACGTATATGCAAAGCTTAGGTTTTTCTCTGGGATCTATGTTCTCCATGAACACACACATAATGCTTCTGGGGAAAAACGGAGATTACTGCTGATACCCTAAGGTGTTACTGGTCCCAGGGACACTGGCATTTAAATGTCCTAAACCATCAAATGGGAGGACTTGTCTGAGAGGGAGAGCTCTCATGTGGGCACCCAGACTCTGGGGGCTGCCAGGCTTCCTCAGCTTGTTGATCCAACTTCCCTGTGGCCCAGGACGATTCTAGATAAATGCGATTGGGGGCCCCGTTTTGTGAGTGGCTCCACTAAAGCCAATATAAATGAACAGCATTTTCACATCCTTTTATTTCATTTTCCCTTCACCCAGCTGTTATCAAGTCTGAACCTCTAAGCACATTCATGCATCAACCAGTCAATTTATTTCTGCCTTCCATCTGACTAGTGCAAAATTAATCTAATTTAAGACTTAATCAGGTGAGGCAATCAACACAATATGGAAATCCAGGGTTTCCGCCCTCTGCATAATGTATGAGTAAGAAAAAAATATATTTACCAGAATGGTGAATAGTTTCAAAGGGCTTAATAATTTCTCCCTGCTGGGAGCAAAGCCTTGGAGAGGCAGATCAAGAACGCACTAAAGATAACCTGGTTTGGGTGTCACAGTTAGGTGTCTGCTGACTGAAACCCTTGGCTGGGGCAGACTGGGAAAGCAAGTGGAACCCTGGCAAGGACACTGAGGACAGGCCGGCAGGGCCATCCGTTGCTGACAGGCTTAATCTGACAGTCAGTCCTGGTCCAGCGGAAGGGGCGGTGAATTTTGCATCTGGAAGGTCTGTTTCATCATCTGTGACTCCTTGTGGGAGCCTCAACTTTCTTATCTGGCCAACGGGGACCCAACCCCTACCTATCATGGTTGTCATGGGCACCATCTGGGGTAACAGACACCCCAGCGGGCGGTAAGCTCTGAGGCACTACACAGTGTTGGTTGTTCTTATTAAATGAGACTGATTATGTGTAAACAGTCATGGAAAGCAGCTGGATTGTTGCTGGCAGTGAGAACGGCGCCAGGTGTTAGGCTGGTGGGGTCTGATTGGACCTTGGTTCAGCAACCTCAGTACTTGAGTTCTGGCTAAGGAAGAATTCAGAGCCAAGACTCAAACTATAAGAGGAAGTTTATTTAGAAAGTCACAGAGGTAGAAGTGTGTGGTAGAAGAAATGGGCTCAGGAAACAAGCCACAGAGGCAAAAGAAGGGCCCTTGGAGCTTAGAAGAGAGAGAGAGAGAGAGAGAGAGAGAGAAAGGAAACCTCCCCGCCCCTGGGGGAGAAGAAGAGGGGGGCAGGAGGAGATAGGCCTAGGCATGCTCCCAAGAGGAAGAGCCTGAGCTTTTAAGGGCAGGGACTTCAGGGGAGGTTCCAGGGGAAGGAGTATTCATCTGCTTTCCAGGTGTGTCCTTTCAGGGTCGTGGTGCCCACCGATTGGTCAGTGCCAGAGCAGTGGGTCATGAGTCAGTGCAGCTGGTCCTGAGGTCCGCCACGGCTCACTTGTCTGGTTTTGCTTCTTTTCTGGGCCTGGAGCTGAAACGCACCTGAGGCCTAGATGTCATCTCTAGAGCTTAATTTGTAAGGGATGGTCGTGCAAGGGCTTGTATGAGAGTCATATAAGGCCCCCTTGTTCCTCCTCTACCACGTGACTAGCAACGTGTCAGAGGGGGAAAGGTCAGGGGAGTGTCTGAGTGCATGACCAGCAATGTGAAAGGCCAGGGGGCCTAAACCTCACAATCAGCCATACACCTGGGGAGGCGAGGTCCTTGTTTTCCCAGGTTTGCCTGTTGCTAGACACCTGGGGTTTCTGCCCTGGTGTCCTTCTGTACCTGGCCCATTGTCTTTGCTCCACTCCTGCCTTCTGCAGTGTAACTCATCAAACGACTCGCATGGGAAACCTCCTGCTGGCAGAGCACAGGGAATACGCTGGGACTCAAGGACACACTCGGCGGCGTGCAAAGCTACGCTGGGAGGAAGTCAAGGGGTACGTTTGGGCAGTGGGTGTTGGATGAGTCCTGAGAACCAGGTAAGGTCTGAGGCGAGTGAGGATCTTAATCTGTGAGGATCAGGAAGGAGCTCTCCAAGGCAGACAGAATCACAGGATTCACACATTTATTTAAAAAACTATTTGCTCCACAAATGTCTATTGTGTGTTTGATCTGTAGCAGGCAGAGGATCAAATGCCTCGAGGCAAGAATGTGCAGTACAAACTTGAAGCCTCTGAAAGGAGAGAGAGAGAGACAGACAGACAGAAAGAGAGAGAGACCGGGGAGACTGTGGCAGATCAAGGAGTGTTAATGAATATGTGGCTTTGGTTCTGCAGGTGCGGACTCACTGCCCTTGAAGACAGATGTGGGAGAATGGATGTCTTCCCCTCTGTTTTATTGGACGCTCCCCTCATGGACAGAGCTGTGTTCGGAGAGCAGGTTAAGAGGCATTTGAGCAGCAGAGGGCCCAGATCAGAGGCCCTTCTTAGAGTCCCAAAAGCCAAATTACAAAAGCACATGGCTGGCTCAAGTCTGGGGCCTGGTTCTGGGACCCCAGGTCCTTTACGAGGTGGAGGTCCTGGTCTCCACTCCCTGAAGCCTCTGACACTCAAAGCTTCTTAGGATGGAGAGGATTCCAGGGAACAAAATGCATCTGTCTGGGGAGAGAGAACCACAAGGTGTCCGCTTTGTTGTCATGGCAAAACTCCGGGCCCCGATGGACGTCACCTGTCATCCCAGCTGGGCTAGCGAGTCCACACCAGTCAGGAAATCAGCAACAGGGCCACAGAGGCTTAAACATGCTTGTCCCCAGTGCATTCTTAGGTTGGAAATAAGAGGGGTACGACCAGGTCCTCACTATTTTCTCATCCCTGTTGGTTGAACTGGTCTGGTCGTAGGGATGACCAGATGATGTCAGGGAGCCAGGAGCCCTGAATTCTACCGCCACTATCCTATCTTTCTGGGTCTCAGCTGACTCACTTGTAAATGGGAGGTGTTGGGAGTGGAACTGTGGTCCTCACCTGGCAGGCGGGCGGTAGAAGGATGAATGGAATCAGGCTCCTGGATGGGGGCCTATGCCAGTTACAAGCCACTCTGGCATTTTAACAGCACTGGCCGGCCCCTTCCCCAGGACTCCACCCACAGCCTCTAACCCTGCCCCCCAAGGTTGGATGTAGACATTGTTGGAAATGCTTGTTGGCTGGGTGAGGATGAGGACAGGGGGGCCCAGGGAGTCTGTCACCTCAGCCCGATGCCCCACAACCCATGGTGACTTTTGAACTCCAGAATCATGTCACATCCGATCGTTCTCACCCCGAAGGCAAGCAAAGCAGGACTGACCTTCCTGTGTCCAAAGCAAAAATCAAGAAAACGGTGGCATCTTACAGGAAACAGCTGAATCTTCAGTCGTATGAACCCCCAAATTTCAGGATGGCACCACCAAGTTATAACGGAAGCAAGAACATTGACTGCCTGACACTGAACTGGAAGCCCCAGCAGCTACATCGCACAAGCATTCGGTGGGCATGAGAGTCGGAGGGGCAGCTTTCTGCTCTGGCTTCCTCTTCGGCTTTGATTCCGGTTTCCCCCTTTTGCACGCTTGGCGACATGTGGTCTGTCACTGGGCCACCCCTCTGCAACCTGTCCCTCCTGCCCTCACCTGGCTCTCACGATAGAAGGGAGTTGGCACTATGCCAGCTTCTATGGTTCTTTAGAACCTTCCTGTCAGGATGTCCAGCCTTCATCACTCTTTTGCTCCTGCCGTCTTCACAGAACAACCTTTGAGTAACTTCAGGGCTCCGGGCTGCAGGGGCTGTCCCTGGTTGTCTGGTCCCTGCCCTGGGTGACAAGGGAGGGGGATAGTGACCCAGAGTGACAGCCCCATGGAGGAGGTGGTTGGGGCGTGGGTTCTGGATTGGTTGGTTGGCATATGGAAGGTGTTCTCATGGTGTTGTTCACTCTCTCTAGGAACTGGCTAACCCTGGGGACGGACAGTCCTTCCAGGTTCAGAAGGGCCCCAGATGTCAAAATATCACATAATAAAATTAAATTAAAAAAAGATCGATGCAGACTTGCTATTCTTAGCTCCACCCTTCTCCTCCGTCAAGGCTGAGCCTAAATGTCACCTCCTTGAAGAAGGTAGTGGTCTGGGAAGGCCTTTCCTTTTATTTTTTTCAAAGAATCCACCACAAGTTAGAATTACTGTCTTAGCTGTGGTTGCCTAGAAAACAGAACGAGAAATGAGACGAAGGTTTTGTGTGAATGTTTCCCTTGCGAGGCAGTGGGAGTGAGCGAGAGGGGAGGCAGGAGGAGAGGGAGAGGTTGCCGTGCGCTGCCCAGGCGTTTCAAGGAGACGCAGCTGGTCGCTCAGGAGGACCCGCTGGGCCCGCAGCGCGGCCCGCACGCCACACGGAACAGCTGCCTGGGAGCCGTCACGGGAAGGAGAGGGCCTGGGCCTCACCTGCCGTTGTTCCTCCACCCGTCAGAGCCGCTTCACACTCTGGGCTGCACTGTCTGACCACCTGGAAGCCAGATGTTAAAACCGGTGTGTGGTGGCATCAGAACTCAAGTCTGGACGGTACGAGAGAAGCGTTAACTCAGAGCGCGTGACCGGTCAGCCTGACATGTAGGAGATGCTGCATTTGTTGAAATTCGCACATGATGAAATGAATGGGTGCGATCTCTAGAGGTGGATGACTAGACCTGCTGGGATTATTTTCCTGGTGGGCCCACTGGCAAGACACTTTCCTGAGCTGCTTGTTCAGAAATATGTACAGTGAAATCAGGCTGCTCCAACCTGGAAACTATTGTTTCATTTTGCTCATTACTTAGTTGTGATAGTGTAGGGGAGAAAAAAATTTTTATCCTCTCCTTTGGTTCTTTTGGCTGGTTGAGTAGTTAAAACGACATAAGACAGATTAACAGGAAGAAAAAAAAAACATACAGAGAATCCACATAAAGATGAGCAATTTCAGAGACAGGCAAAATGAGGTACAGGTGTCACTCTGGACTAAGGAGAAGGAGGTAGGGGTCTGAAACTTCAAGGGGAAGTAAGGCCAGGCACAGGAAGATGAAGAGTTAATGTTTGGAAAACGAATGTTTGCTGGGCCATTCAGAAACACTGGGTCACAGCAGGGACTTTGATCCAATGGGTCTTGCTAAATTCCTCCCTGTCTGGCACACCTGGTTCATGTTGTGTAGTTATCTATGAGGATAGTTTTCTTTTTTCCTGGAGCAGCTCCTTTCTCTAAATTCTTTTAGGCACTTAGCGGGGAGGTCAAGGTTCTTCCTGGAAATTTTGTTTCCTGAAAATAATCAGCCTAAAACAATCCTTATGCCAGAAAGACACAGCTTGGGTGGTGAATTTTGCTCCCCTTCAACAGCAAGTACTTTCTTTTTTGGTGAAACATTGTATTAGATAACCTGCTAACTTTCCTGCTTATAGAACACCTGGAAATAATGATCAAAATAGTGCAATTAGTTTTTGAAATGCATAATTAAGCTTTCAAGATAGTAAGGAGACTCCCCAGAGGCAAAGCCAAATACCTACAGTCGCTCCTCATTCCTTGTGAATTCCGTATTTGCTAACAAGCCTCCTGCAAATCCCAGTCACCTGTAGAGATGCACGAGTGGGAGACAAATTTTGAGTTGCTCTATGCGCACGTTCCCCACTGATGTTGAACAAGGCGACCTTTGGCTCCTAGTTTCAGTTCCACTCTGTAGACCACTGTGTTTTTTTTCCCAGTCGGTTCAATGCTACATTTTTCACATTGAAGTTCTTTGTGTTGTTGATTTCACTGGTTAAAATGGTCCCCAGCCCTGGCTGGTGTGGCTCAGTTGGTTGGAGCATCATCCCATGAAGCAGTGTCTGGGTTTGAGTCCCCCAGAGGTGGATTTAATGGGCACACCGGGCACGTGCCCTGGGCTCCGACTTCTGAAGGGCCCCACAAAACCCCAACTTTACACTTTTTTGTAATGACACCAAGTTTGGTTTCCTATGTGGAATTTTAATTACGTATAAGTTGTAACCTTGCGGGGCCCTTCAGAAGTCGGGGGCCAGGGCGCACGCCTGGGGCACCTGCCATTAAATCCGCCTCTGGTCAGGGCACATACCTGGGTTGTGCGTTTGGTCCCAGTTGGGGGCATGTCTTCCTCACATGATGTTTCTCTCCCTCTCTCTCTCCTTCTTTTTCCCTCTCTCTAGGGTTAGTGAGCAAGTCCTCTGGTGAGAATTTTTAAAAATCAATGAAATAAAATAAAATAGGATGGTCCTCAAACAAAGGGCTGAAGCACTGTCCAGCATTCCTAAGCCTGAGAAAGCAGTAACGTGCCTTACAGAAAAAAATACATGTATTAAATAAGCTTCCTCCAGACATGAGGTACAGGACTGTTGGTTGTGATTTCAATGTTAATGAATCAACAATACTAATAAGTTTCCTCAAATACATACATGTAGAACAAAGTTATATATTAATCAGTTGATGAAAATGTGACCAGAAGTTTGAAGACCCTAACCTTGTACTTGCACTAGGAGCAATGGTTCAGCTTTTGCTAGCTCAGTGTTCGTGGTGACTTTATAGAACATAACTGCTGCCAATAATGAGAACCAACCGCTTCTGATAGGAGTTCCAAGAGAGAATAGAGGAAGATTTAATACTGGCCATGAGGGCCTTGGTAAGTTGGAATGCTATTAGAATTTAGCATTTGGAAAGGTTTGGGAAGAAGGGTGTTTAAATCAGACCCTACTGAGGGAAAGTAAGAAACAGATTTTGTGGGCTGTGGCCAGTCGTAAATTTGTCTTAATACCAGAGTTTTCAAAAAGTGGATTTTACAATGTATAAATCAGTTTTATTTATGAACTTAAACTTGATCTACTTTCTTCCTGTTCCTTGGCATAAAATAGGCTGCACTTGCCTTGTGTTACTTGGACCGTGCAGCAAAATGATTGTGCGATATCAGAGGTCCCCAACTTGTCAAAGTCAAATCTGTCTAATTTATAATGTCCGTGAACACAGCTGGAGAACAGGAGCTCCTCTCCTTGGCCTTCCAGGCCACTTCTGGGAACGGCCCTCTTAGTCCAGGTCCTGCTGTGTTGAGCCAGGAGGGGAGAGCCAGGGGAGGGGGGGGGCACCCTGCTGTCCTGCCCAGGTGAGACCTGGGAATCGACATCCACCCAAACAGGGTATCCCTGAGAAAACAAACTCAAGAGTTGCAAACAGCTGAATTAAATCACTGTTTTCAACTCACCCACACGAGAGGGATGTGAAACCAGATGATAATGACCCAAGATCAAGAAGAAAGATTCCTGCTTCACTGAGGAAAACATGTTTTTCTCTCAGCCCCCACAACACGTGATCTTACCTTGGCGAGCTGAACTTGGCTCTGTGTGGGGGATGGGAAGAAGTGCGTGCCAGCTGGGGTAATGAGAATGAGTCAATCCTTCGCTACCCAGGACCAGGGCATGCAGCACACGCCTTAAGGAAACCAGCTCACCCAACCAAGCAGGTGAGCTACCCCTTCTTCAACCGTCAGCAAGCAATGGGTTCTTTCTCCTCTGGAAGTGAGCAGGGCAAGCAGGGGTCGGCGCCCTCAGAAACAGCCGGGAGATGCCAGCACTGAGAGCTGGGGCACCTGCAGCCTCCCCTGGCCTTGGACAGGGGTCTCCTCGAGGGGGTTTAGGTCACACATGAGTCAGGGTCAACTGTGCTCCACCCAGCCCTGACTTCAGCCTCTGCTCTCTTGTCCCCGCACCTTTGTGAGAATACACCTGGGAAGGGCCACCAGTGATGGAACTAGGAAGAAGGGACCCCAGGGCTCTTACCACTTGTCTCAAGGAGATGGAAACCTGCTCGCTGCAACGGGGAAATAAACAGAGTAAATTCTGTGGCCTTTAAGCCAGATCCTGCGTAACCTGATCATCAGCATCACCTGAGAAGCTTAAAAAAAATCCTTCCGATATTTGGGCCCCACTCAGACACACTGGATCGGACTTGGGGGGTGGAGGCCGGGACTGTGCACTTGTTCCCCTCCCCTGGGGATTCGGATGATAAGCGGGGCCGAGGAAGGCCTGACAGAAGAATCTCACGCTGGGGATTGACTCATTAGCAGCCTCCCGGAGCACAAAGAACTTCTAAGTCAATTTTTTTTAAAAAAGTGAACCTAGAGACAAAGGCAGTTCTGTTTAAAATGTTCAAGTGGTCAATAGTTCATGGCAGGATGTTCATCCTCACCGCTGCAGAGTTGAAGCAACAAGATGTCCTTGTGTTTCCCCAACAGATTGGCAACGATGACAACCCAGGTGATGCCGGTGCCACAGGGGTGAGGACGCACCCACTCCTGCACCCTGTTGGTGGGGATGGGAATTGATGGCATGTGTTTGGAGAGCAATTGAGCAGTCTGTCAAAATCTGAAATGAATGTCAGCATTTTAAATAAACGCATTTTCCATGAAACAATATCAAGGCTTTTATTCTACAGATATGTGTGAAGAAGCAAGCAACACACTTGTGCATGAGAATGGTCCCCGCAGCCTTGTTTATGGTAGCAAGATCTGGAAACAGCCTGAACGTCCACTAACGGGAGACAATCCTGCCCACGGTGGTACAACCACAAGTGAGTTACTATCCAGCTGTTGAGAAGGAGCTGGCGCTATCCATGCCGATATGGGACAGTCTCGACGAGATGCTATTTTATTTACTTTTTAAAGTATGCAGGGCTGGAATTCACTCGGAGTAAAACAGAAATGGCTAGAAATAGTTATTTGTGTTTATATGTGCGTAGAACACTGAGAAACAGGAGACACAATAAAATGAAGTTACTTCTAGAGAGTAGGAATAAAGGTTTGGGGGGGGGAGAGGTGCCTTTTATTTACTTTTCACTTGACAACCTTATAAATTATTTAACTTTTACCATGAGCATGTATTACTTTTGTAGGACAAAAAAAGGCAAATAAACTAAACTGAAAACATACACACATACATACACAGCTGCTATGGGTATGGAAGTCATGTTCTGATCTCCCATCCCCTTAGCAGATCTCCCCCCACCATTCCCCACAGTGCTGCCACACCTCCTGGGGGAGGAGACAGGGGGGACTCTGGGGCTTGGGACTTTCAGGGAAGCGCTAGAGCCTGGGACCAGGCCCCTAAGTGAGGAGGGGTCTGCAGCCGCTACACCAAAGCTCTGGGGAGCTTGAATTCCTTCCTCAATCACCTGTCATCTAAATAAAAACATTCTCCAAGCAAAACCATTCTGTTGGCTCTGCACAGGTGGCTTCAACATGAGTCCCCAGCTCTCTGTTGCCACTCCAGAACCCCTCTTCCGGAGCTCCCTTCGGACAGGGCAGGGAGAGCAAAGCAAACTGCTCTTGCCCTGTTTAGAAACTTCTAATAAGCCTCTGCGGCAGTGCTGGGGGGTGGGGGGTGGCTCTGCAGGTGTGGCCAGGTGGCTGCAGGCATCAGATGCCTCTTGCACACACCCCTTCCAGGGACCAAACCTGAAACCCAGGCAGGTGCCCTGACTGGTAATTGAACTGCTGACCCTTGGCTTTGAAGGACAGCTGCCCAACTCACTGAGCCAGGCAGGTCAGGGCAAGGGAAGGCATTTTAGAAGGACACAAGGACACGATTTTATTAGCAGAGAGCTCCAGGAACAGCATATTTGTTCTTTGACACTGACCGAGGCTCCCCGTGTTCTTAAGAGTAATGTTTATGCAGAGGTGGCGTTTAAGTGGATAGATGAACATCTGAACCCAGGATGGACTGAAATTCTCTCAGGGAGACGCATCCTGGACAAGAAAACCATGTACACTCCCTGGGTCCCACTGTCTCCGGAGAAGCAGAGGACTCCGGGTCTGAGCACAGCTGACCCGGGAAGGACAGCAGGAAGCGACCTGGTGCATTAAGGTCTCTGTGCTCCAGAAAGCCCGAAGCTCAGATAAGCCTGACGGCTGCAGACAGCTGCTGTGTTTCCTGCAAGGAGCTGCCCGCAACGGCTGCAGGTTCTGATTTCCTTCCAGGGTGTAGGGCCTGAAGGGAGGAGCCCAGCACCTCCAAGCCGTGGCTGTGTGTGCTGCTGGCCATGAGGGCTTTGGGAAAGGCTTTCAAAGAGGGAGAGGGAGGATGAGATGGTTGAATCGGGTCACCACTAAGTTCATGTGTTGGAGTCCCAATCCCCAGGACCTCAGAACTGGAAAAAGGGTCATTGCAGATGTAATTCCTTAAGATACTGGAATAGGATATAACCCCTAAACTAATATTATTGGTGTCTTTATTAAAAGGGGAATTTGGGCCCTGGCAGGGTAGGTCAGTTGGTAGGAGCGTCGTCCCGATACGTCAAGGTTGTGGGTTCAATCCCTGGTCAGGCCACAACCAATGAATGCATGAATAAGTGGAACAACAGAGTGACATTTCTCTGATTCCCAAACAAACATGACCAGAATAACTCTATGGAAAGTCTGGATATATGTTTTTTTCATAAACTGTATCTCCCTCGACAATCAAAATAAAACATGTGAACTATAGACACCAAGGTAAAATTGGTCTCTGGACGTGACTCTCAGCCAGGACTCGACTTTTCCTCGGCCAAGGAGCCAGAGCAGCAGGGACCTCTGGGGCAGTCTGCCGTGCTGACGTCAGCTGTCTGCGTCTCACGTGGCACTCCCCCAGACCCCGCCGAATGCTGCCTTCTGTCTAATACACAGCCCAGAGCTCCCAGAGAAAACAACTGCAAAGCACCAGCATAAAGGGCAGTGAGTCACCTCATGTGGGGCAAAAACTGGAAATGAAACCAAGAACAGCATAGGCCGTTGCTCATTAGTCAAATGAAAGCAGTTTCTCTCACGGTTCATAAGTCATGTGTGTTTTTGAAAGCCCCATTAACCCTTGTGTTGGTGGAGCTTTGCAGGTACACCTGACCTTACGGTGGTAGGCATGCTGAATGAGTCCCCTTACCTGTGCAGATGCTGGGACAGCTCAAGTTGACTTAATTAGAGACAAGTTGGGCTTTTAAAAAAAATCCTCACTCAAGGATATATTTATTGATTCTAGACAGAGAGGAAGGAAGGGGAAGAGGGAGAGATCGGACGCCTCTTATATACACCATGACTGGGGATCGAACGCACAACCTTTTGGTGTACAGGACGATGCTGGTGCCAAAGCAAGCTGGGCATTTTTAAAATCCTCACCAAGGACATGCTTATTGATTTTAGAGAGAGGGAGAGAGAGGGAAGCACCGATTGGTTGCCTCTTGTATGCACCCACTGTGGACTGACCCCAGAACCTAGGCACGTCCCCAACTGGGAACTGAACCCAGACCTTTCGGTTTACGGGACGACCCTCCAGCAGCGGAGCCGCACCAGCCATTGCTAAGCTGAGCTTTTTTTTGCTTATTGTTGTATTTTTTTCCATGACCATTTACCCCTCATACCCTCTTCCACCTCCACTCCCCTCCCCCCTAGTCACCACACTGCTGTCCCTGGCCACAAGTCCTTTTTGTTTTGTGCTCAACATGTCCACTCCCTAACCCTCCGCCCCTTAGTTGTCGTCCTGCTATGAGTCTGTCTCTATTTTGCTTGTTAGTTCAGTGTGTTCATTAGATTCCACACACGGGTGAGATCATATGGCATGTGCCTCAGTCTCATTGGCTTATCTCACTTAGCATAATGTTCTCCAGGTCCATCTGTGCTGTCACAAAGGGTAAACTTTTCTTCTTCTTCTCCTTCTCCTCCTTCTTTCTTCTTTTTTTATGGCTAAGTAGCATTCCACTGTGTACATGTCCCATAGTTGTTGCATCCACTCATCTAGTAATGGACACTTGGGCTGCTTCCACATCCTGGCGATTGTAAACAATAAGCTGGGCAGTTCTGATGCAAGGGCCTGGGTTTCACTTCTGGTTTCTACGGAGCCAGGGCAAGCACCTATGCAGAGACTACATCCCATTCTGTGAGCGACGAGGAAAGGAGGGGATCGGCAAAATCCAGGCCTTTTCTTGGCTCTCTCAGGCAGGTTTCATTACGGAGGAATCAACACCCAGACATGGAGACAGAGCTTCCCTTCTGCTTGATGTGGCTCCCCAGGACTTGGGCTTCGGCACCTCCTGGCAGATTTCCGCTCCACGTTGGCAGCATTACAAAAGCCCCACATCAGCAAATACCTGTGGGTGTTACCTATACGTTAGTAGTATTTCACTAAGAGACCCACGTTCTCTGTTTCTTAGCTGGAAGAGCGCACTGTAGCCCGGATCCACGTACATTCTCATTATCCCCAGGGGGCGGAATTCTCACTTTTTCCCACTTCCGCTCCAGATAAATAATTCACCACAGGGCTAAAATGAAACATGTAGTCAGAAGACAGAGAGAGCAAGGGAGCAGAAACCAGGCGGACTGCATGGTAGTGTGCACTTCTGCAAAGGCTGTAATAATCTCTCCATGGGTGGGTGTCCTTGCCAGGCTGGTCACCAGGACTCGATGACCTCATTTTCGGCAACGACATTTTGGCTTCCAAGTGGAAGACAGGTATTTCTTGAATTGGCTTGGTCAATATGCTTGACCTTTAGGAGGGAAAAAAAAAAAAAAGAAATCAAGAGAAAGAGAGAGAGGGAGAAGAAAATTTTCAACACACTGTTTCCTGTTTTCTCTTTGGCAGGAGCGCTGAGAAAGAATTGCCAAGGTTGAAGCCATGGTTCCAGCTGAACAATTTAGGACAAATTCCCTATTTCCTTTTCCCTTATTTCCCCTTTGATTAATCACGGCAATGTCTGAATTTTCGTCTTAAAAGAATCGTGGCCCAGACTGTTTTTGGCAGTCAGTTATAACTGCTGCTAAAGAAAAGGTTCTTGTGTTTCTCTGGGACCAATTCTCAGAGCTTCAGAAAACGGCACACAACCCAAGTGACTCAGCCTCTTTCAATGCAACTGCTCAGTGCGTTTGTTCCCCTGTTTCCCAGCTGCAGAACGAGAAGCAGAGTTGAGGTTCTGCTTCTAGTTGGTCTGGTCCACACTCCTGAGGTCTGGACTCACTCACGGGGACCACAGGAGGGAAAAGCAGAAAAGAGACCCTGGTTGACATGCTCTCTCCTAAAAACTGTTCTTTTACCTACTAAAACCCCAAGTAAGCGCTCATCAATGAGAAGCAACAAATCAGAGCTCTCTTGACACTCTGTGCCTGCTCCTGCCATGGATGGGGTGGAGACAGGCCACCAGATCCAATGCCAAGAGACCTTGCCTGGCCTGGCCCACCATGGCCTGCTGTCCCAGAGTGACTTAGATGGGTCACTGCCCTCTCTGGCCTTGCTCTGGTGCATCAGCAGGGAGGGCCCAGAAGTTCCACACAGAAGTTGCTGGGTGTAGCCATGTGGCACCCCTCCCCCACCCCAGCTGGTTCGTTCGTTTGTTTTTGAACAGGTCATGAGAGCAAACCTTCTATGGCATTTGTCTGTGCTGGGCTGTACTCTAAACCTACCCTAAACCTTACAATTCCAGAGGGAGATGTGGTCCCATTTACAGAGGGAGGTGAGGCACAGAGAGATTAAGGTTTAAAAATGAACAGATTAAAGGATTAAGGCACAGACGGATTATCTTCTCAAAGCAACTCAGGTACAGGGGGCGGAGCTGGGGATGGCAGGCAGGCAGCGTCACGCAGCCCAGCGCCCTTCACCTGCGAACCTGCCCGCCCCAGCCCCCGTTCCCTCCCCTCTCTCTCCAGACTGCTACTGTCAACAATTCCTTGCCTACCTTTTCCAAAAGAAATGTTATATGGCCTTTATACATTTACACACACACACATGCGCACAGACAGCATATTATATATATGTATTATATTTGTGTGTATATATATACATGTACATAACATAGACACATATTCTTTCTTTAGACAGATAGTAGCATTTATACTTTTCCCTTTTGCGCCAGATCCAAGAATGTGATCTCATCTCAACTCATTTAGAGCTGTCCCATTTTTTTTAACATCTGCACAGTTGTTGTTTTTTTTTTTTTTCCATTCTGTAAACTGTAATTCATAAACTACTGCCTACTGATTCACATTTAGGTGGTTCCCATTATTTTATTATGACAATAACGCTGCAGTGAATGTTCTTGTAGATACACCATTTTGCACAAATGAAGCTATGACGGGTAGACTCCCCGCTCCCAAGATGTTCATGCTCCAGTCCCTGGAGTTTGTGAATGTTACCTTACACGGCACAGGGGACTTTGTAAGAGAGGGATGTTATCCTGGGTTCTCTGGTATCTAGTCTAATCACACGAGCTTTTCCAGCTGGACGCAGGAGAGATGAGGAGTGCCAGAGAGACTAGACTCGTGAGAAGGACACAACCCACCCTCTGGCTTTGAAGGTGGAGGGGGCCATGAGCCAGGGAATGTGGATGGCCTCTGGAAGCTGAGAACGAGAGAGCCAGCAAGTAAACAGAGGCCTCGGGGCTATAATCTCATGGGACTGAAATCTGCCAACAACCCGCATGAGCCTGGAAATAGATCTTCCCCCAGAGCCCAGGCCTCCAAGCCCTAGATTTCAGCCTTGGGGGATCTGAAGCAGAGAAACCAGCTGAGCCGTTCTGAGCTACAGAACTGTGACATAATAAATCTGTGTTATTTTAAACACGGCATTTGTGGCAATCTGTTACAGAAGCAATAGAAAATGAATATATTGCTGAAGAGCTACTGGTAGATAGCTGGGACAGAGCGTAGATGCTTTGAATATTTTGATAGATCCTGTCAAATTGCTCTCCTTGGAAGTATAACCAATTTACAATCTTTCTAGTTATACATGAGGAGCTGTTCCCCAGATCTTCACCCACCCAGTATGCAATCAAGGTTTTTGATCTTTGCGAATCAGGTATAGGAGGTTGTCCTGAACCTGTGCTCACCTGGCAGGAGGGCGGCTTCCATTTAGGTTCTTTGTTTACTTGGGATTCTTTGGGTGGGGGGAGGCTTCTGTTGGAAAAGGCCAGGCTCTCTTGGGGATGCTGCTGTCAAACAGGCTTCGAGAAATGGTTCATCTTCCCTCTGTGCAATGAGAGGTAAGTAGGGAAGGTTCTGGGACCGGCCCCAGCTGGGGTAGGGGAGCTTGGGACCATGAGGTGTCAAGCAAGCCAAAGGAGACCCAAGTGCAGCTGGGTGCAGAGGAGTCCAGGTGTTGTCTCCTTGGGGGCAAGGGGAAAACAGAAGCAGTCTGAGGTCAGCTGCAAAAGAGGGGGTGCAGGGCCCATGTCTGTGAGGCCAAGCCCAGGAGCCTTGAGATCATGCCCTGCAGAGTACAGAGCATTCTAAAGAGCTCCAAGGCCAGGCCAGTTTAGACCCAGCTATGAAAGCAGGATTGTGGCCGGTGCAAGGGAACTCGGAGGGGAGTCTGGGTCAGGCTGACTCAGAAACAGGAGCCCTGTGTGTGTGCATATATACTTATGTACATAAGTGGATGTATACATGCTTATGGTATGTGTACACATGGTACATGTGTGTGTGCATGCATAGACGTGCACAGTATATATGTACATGCATGCTCATGTGTATGTACACACACACACACAGGAAAGAGAACACATGAGTGACTTGAACATGGTAGGTACTTGGTAAATGATCACTATAATTTCTCAATTAATTAAAACATCTGAAAAATTACCTAGTGCAACCAGTTTATAGAAAGGAAGCCAGGGTTCAGGAAATTTTGGTCACATGCCCAGGGTCAGGCCACAAAAGCAGCAAACTCTGGTGTGGTGCATTTTCACCCTGCCCACCTCGGGGTCCATGATGCCCAGGGACAATGACAAGCCCCTTGGGAAGAGCACAGGGAGAACTCTCCTCCATTGGGCCCACGAGCACAGCAGCAGTGCCTGTCCCCGGGGTGGTCAGAACGCCTTCCCTGTTCGAAGATGGTAGACAATGCTATGGGATAGATATGGTTAGAAAGCTGATTGAAGTATGTCAATATGGACAAAGAATAATTATTCTGCTTATATTTTTAACGTTTAAATCAGTTTAAAGTTCTTTTAAACATTTGCTTCAATGCATATGGATATATAGGCTTTTTATTTTTAGGAAAAAATTTCTTAGAAAAGGGTTTTCTATATAAAAACTCTTTTATGTAGATCCACCGATATAAGGAACCGGTTTTCAGTGAATAATTTTAATCATGATAATTTACTCTCAGATTCGTCTTGAGTGAGCAGGTAAATTATATGATTACATATCGATGCGTCTCTGATGCTTCCTTCTGCATTTCTCTCCTCCGGCTCTGGTGGGTTGAGCGCTTATCCCCCTCAAACACTCCCTCCCCGTGAAGAGCACGCTGCACCTACGGTTCAGGGGGAAGCGCATCCACACAGGCCTGTCGCACAGAATATACAGCTTTGTGCCTTTTCCTTAGTCTCTGAGGTGCATGGATTCAATAGACTTTTCATTTACTCATTCATTCATTCATTTATTCATTCAACAAATCACTTCCCATGTTCCAAGTGCTGCTGGCACTCAGAGCAATGAGTCAGGGCCCCCACCCTCGAGAAACTCACGCCCTGGTCTTGTGTGGGGGAAACTGCCCCGAACGAGGCTGTTCTGCCAACGGGCACATTGCTCAGGAGACTGCAGGACAAGGGACGCGCGACGGTACAGCGGGCATTCCCCAGGTCACTTACCTACAGAGAAGTGAAAAGGACAGTCGCAGACAGACCCTCACCGACACTTTCAGGCCCCAAGGTGACTGAAGTGGGGAGTTGCACAGTCCCACTGGCCTGGTGCCCACAGGTGTGTGGAGGGTACCTCTGCCTCTGTCTGTCTCCCCCCTGCCAGCTGCTCCGCCCCCGCCTCACCCCCCCCTCCCACCCCAGCTGTGGCAGCCAGCAAGACCCTCAGGCCCAGATTGCCTGGACTCTGTACTCACTCTCCCAGGGGGCAGCACAGTGTCACGTCTGGGTGCTGAGAAGCCACAGTCCTGGCTGTTAGGCCGTCCCGCCTGCCTTTTCCCCAGGCTGGGTTACTTTTCACCAGCCTGGGTCAGAACTGCCCCAGCCCCAGGGTTGTGCCACAGACACAGTCAAATACACCCTCCACTCCCCTTCAAGGTGCCTTGGCCCCCTGCTTTTGCCACACCCCAGATAAAGCCCGGCCTCACCGTTCCCACCTTCACCACACAATCCCACCAGGTGACCCCCTCCTACTCCCTGGCTGCACAGGACTCAGCCCCGGCCCGGGACCCCAAAACCGAGGGCTCTCCTTTCCCCACCAGCAGTCTGGGAGCCTGTTTCATGAGCTCTCTTCACTTTGCGGGCCCCAGTCTCTTTAAAGCCTGGGGTTCTGCTTTGTTTCATAGGGATGCTAGTCGATATCATCATAAAAAGCACATTTTAAAAAACCCCGCAGTGCTAGCTACTAAAAAAGGAAATTAAATGCATGAGTGTCTGTTAGAAATTTTAAAAGAAAGCAAAAGGGAAACGGGCGAGCAGAGAACAACGGCCAAAGGGACCCGACACAGACATCGGGGAAGTCCTGCCCAGAAGTGTGCCAAAGGGGGCAGGTGATGGCTCCATCAGAGGGGGCTCGCCCCTCCTTTCCCAGGCACCTGTGGTGGCCTCTGGCCCTAAGAGTAAAAGCAGTGGACAAGAACACGTTGGGACATGTAACTACCGGTCTCCCGAGAGGCCTGGAGTACACGTGGACCTGCAGCTTCGTTTCCGTAACCTCAGCCCCAGGGTGGGAACCCCTGTTCTAACACACTGGTTCCATCACTGGTGTAGTTCCCAGGGGGCTGTGCACAGTGCACCGACTTGGCAATGCCAAGGTCAAGCCCAAGGTCAGCCCCAGCGCTCAGGACCTGTGAGCCTTGGCCAAGGGCCCTTGAGGCCTCAGAAATTACAGTTGTTGTTTTTTTATTCCTTTCTTCTTTTTTGGACAGGTCTTATGACTTCTGTACAGTAAACACAACTTACCTGAAAAGTTTTAAAGTTGCCTTTGAAGGTGAATCTTCTTTTGATTTTATTTGTCATACACTTAAGTATGACTAACTACATTCCTGACCCTATTTCCAAGCATGTTTCATGCCACTCTTCACAACAGCACCATTTATAAGCTATTATTTATTTATTTATTTTTTAATGTTTTTTATTGATTATATTGTTACAACAGTCCCAATTTTATAAGCTATTATTTATAACCCCCACTTTACAGATGAGGAAAATGAGGCACAGAGAGATTAAGTGACTTGCCCAAGGTCACACAGCTAGTAAGTGCAGGGCCAGCGTATGAACCAGGTGTTCTGGCTCCAAGGTCTGTGCTTCTAACCCCTAGGCCATGCTGCCTTATACAGGAAAAGGCTGATATCCCTGGAGAAAAAGGTCAGTGCGTTAGAAAGATTTTCTAGGGATTGTCGTAACCGAGCAAATGAGGGCCAAAGCAGAAACAGCATGGAAACATTCTCACTCACAGGATGCCAGCGAGGAGGACTATGCATGTCACAGTGTTCAAGAGAAGCCACGGGGCCCCAGGCTCTAGGGCACCAACAGAGAAAAGCCCTGGGGCTAGTTGGCAAACGTGGCAGAAAAGAGAATGTGGCCAAGTGAGCTGCTGTTCCCAGGAGGACAAGGATGACAGGAACCCATCAAGATGTGGGCCAGGAAACGGGCTGCGTGGGAGGACCGGGTCTGAGAGAAGTGCACACGATGGAACAGAAGGATAGAAAAAGAAAACATAATGAGCGACTCCTAGTGTTTATGAGAAATAGAGGCAACCACGTCTAAACCCATTTTCTTTCATCTGGGAGTTGTGGGCAATCACGCACCCCTTCTGAGTCTCTCTCTGAGTCCCTGCTGTAACATTACTGAATTCACAGCTGCACGGTCCCTCCAGCTACTGAGAAAATGCTCCTGTGTCTCATCAATCCTCGCTGGAAAGTGATGAAGCCAGAGGCCACCTTCTTCATTAGCTCTTCACAGAGAGAAGGTGAGCAGGGTGCATTAGCACCCCTGGACCTCCAAAGGCCAGACAGAGGAGGGCACCTGCTGCATCCTCACGAGAAAAAAATGGTTTGGCCTTGACCTCCATCCAGCATCTTTCGTGGCCACTGTGTTCCTCCCTGTCTTGCCAAGGCTCGAGTCGCTGTGCAGGTGAACCGCTCATTCTTTTCCAGGAGGGAATTAAAGTCATAATTGTTCCTTCATTTTCACTCACCAAAGGCAGTGCTGTGTTATTGTATCAGGGCAAGCGAGGGCTTGGCGCCGCTTTGCTGATGTCTGCATCTAGGGCTCACTTTGTTTTTTCTTTTTTTAGATTTTATTTATTTATTTTTAGAGAGAGGGGAAGGGAAAAAGAGAGGGAGAGAAACATCGATGTGAGAGGGAAACATCGGTGGATATCGTATGCACCCCGACCGGGGACCAAACCTGCAACCCGGGCATGTGCCCTGGATGATGCCCAAGCCACCAAGCTGCGCCAGTCAGGGCTAGGACTCATTAGCTGGTTAGCAGGTTTTTCTTGAGATTTACTTCCTTTGTCTCTGCCAAGTTCCATTTATTCCTTTTTATTTCTTGTCATTACAGCTGAGTTTGGGGATTTAGGTTATTTATATGTATTTTTAAATCAATATGTGGTTTTTTGCTCTAAACAATATGTAAAATAGATTTTCCTTTTGGCAAGAGAGAAAGATGTGATTTATAACTAGAGCTTGATAAGCTACATATATTTGACCATAAAAGATAAATAACATCCATGGTGTTCTTGACAAATAACTTGTCTCAAGTGGAATTCATGGCTTTCAATACATTAATGATCTTGTTTGACAGATTAATTAAGTTATTCTTCTGAGCTCACAGAAAAGCAAGTTGATTCAAGTGGCTCCAGTATCCGTTGTAGTTCTCAGAAACAGGTTTTTTTTTCTTTTTTTCTTTTGCTGGAAGAAAAAGCAAACTCTTGGAGCAGGCAGTAGACAGGTCTGACACTCTGAGTCCTAAGAGCGTCTACACAGAAAACAACAGAATAGATCTGGCCGGGTGGCGCAGCTGGTTAGAGCATCATCCCAACATGCCAAGGCTGCAGGTTCGATCCCTAGTCAGGGCACATACAAGAAGCAATCAATCAATGAATGCATAGATAAATGGAACAACACATCAGTGTTTTTCTTTCTCCTTTCCTGTCTCTCTCCCTCTCAAATCAATAAATAAAAAAAAGATTTTTTAAAAAAGAAGAAAGGCAATGTGGGTGATGGACACAGGCTGGGTGATGATGGTCAGCATCCTGTATCAGTGGACAAGTCCCCCCAATCCCATTAGCAGCCTGGATTAGGAGGCCACTGCTACTCATGTGCCAAGTCCCCAGGAGAAGAGGCAAAAAAAGAGGAGAAGAGGAAAACAGAGATGTGCCATGTCAGCCTTCATTAGACAAATGCTCTGTGTCCTTGAAAGGTGGTATGGGGTGGGGGGTTGGGGAGAACGCCAAAACCTTTGTCATATTGGAAAGCAGGAGAATGAACACATGACCAAGCAGGCAGTACAGGGGTCCTCGTCAGATACCTCTATTGTCACAGAACTGCTGTGACTGCCACCACCATCCCCAAACCCCTCACCTACAAATATCACTGCAACCAAGAATCCCAGAAGAAGGAAGAACCCACAAAAGAGAGCCACTGGCCTCTGGAAGACATGCTTAACTTAGCGGGGGTTATGCCTAAATGTTCCAGGAAGGCAGGGTGGCCAGATTGAATGAATGCTACCATCTGATTCAATGAGAAAACATCTTCTGGGTGCCTACTATGTGCCAGGCACAGCTGGAGGTCCAGGGGAACTGGAGGAGCCCACAGTCACCATGGGGCATGTTACCAGCAAGCTGTTCATCTGCCCCTCCCTTCGCCACTCAGGGGAGGTCGTGGAAGAGTCTCCCTGAGATTTCAGAGGAGCAACAGCTCACTCCCTTCTGATCACAGAGAGTAAGGAAGATGGGAATGCAGGAGACAGCCTTCCCACCAGGGCAGAGAGCTTATCATCATCTGAAACCCAGAGGAGGAAGGGGTGTGGGAGATAGAGAGAGGGGGCGGGGAGAGAGACTCTTTTGGCCTCTGGCTCTAGTTTTTCCAATTCAGGCAAAGCTTTCGGATTTGCCGGCAACTTGAGCTCGTTCCAGTGGAGTCTCTGAGTTTGCGTCATCCGCGGAACCCTGACTCCTCCTGCTACTGAGATTTGAGATGAACTTCATGCTGGTCCAGGTGAGGAGCTCATGAGGAATCCCCTGGGCTTTCCAGGAAAGCAAAGCAGAGCAGGGGGATCTCATTTGTGGGGAGAAGCAAAGGCAAGCCCAGACTAAAGACAGTAAGAAAAGAAACACCCGAAGCAGGAGCAAGTACTGACTAGATGCTTTGACGTCTCAGGCCTGAATCCCCAAATCCCACCCTGAGATGTCTGTGTGTTGACACTAACCCCCTGTGACCATTGGCACCCCCATGCTTCTACCTCAGGACACTTTTAGTTTTACATAAATTCGGGGGTAAACCCTCACTCACTCCAGGATTCCGGTGATACTGCTGAGGCACCTGTGTGTACCTGGAGCCATGCCTGACATCACACAGAAAAGCACCTGCTGGCTTAATTGCATTGACCTTTTGGTTCTATGACAAAGTTAATTATTGGTACAGACAATCCAATTATACATATTGACACAGCCCATAATGAACTCTATTATCTGTGGTAGGAAAAATTTCAACAACTAAGTTACTTTTCTCAGCTCCGTTTTCCTCCTAGATCTTGAGGAACAAATGGAAAATATCTGGTACAATCAGAAAAGTGTACAGGGATGTCCCTTGTAGCACTGTGAATTATAGCAAAACATTGTTAATAGCATAAATACACTGGGGAACACAATTTTCTTTGAGCTATATCTGACACATGTTTTTGTTTTTCTTAAGGATATTTTATTGATTATATTGTTACAATAGTTCCAATTTTTTCCTCTTTGCTCCTCTCTGCCCAGCACCACCCCTCCCCCAACAATCCCCGCACCTCAGTCCATGCCCATGGGTCGTACATACAAGTTCTCTGGCTTCACCCGTTCCTATATTATTCTTTTAAAAAAAATTAATTAATTATTTTAACAATAAAAAATAACAATCCCCCCTTCTCAGACTTAAGACCCTTTATAATCTTTTAAAGGACAATGGGCGAAGGTCGCGAGCTGCTCTAGCTGCTTCAGGCTGGACATGGTCATCATCCTACCTACCCTTGGGTCCAGAAAACCCTAATAAGAGTGGGGGTGCGGAGGGGAGGGTGGCCTTCCCACAAGGGGAAGGATCGTGCAGACTCCAGGTCAGTTGGCTGTCCCCGGACCACGGCGTGCTTGGTTTAACAGGCCGGCGTCCTTGTTGTGTTCGGTCCCATTGTGATGTAGCGGCCTTTTCTGTCTCTTCGTAGTTATAAGACTTCTCTCCAGCTAGTGTTCAGTTAGTTATTCCCTGACACTTGTTTTTGACTAACTTTTGGCATCTGAATCCAAAAATGACCCAGTTTTTCTCTATCACGTCAACTTTTTAAGGTACAGGATACCCTCCCTCTGTGCCCAAAATCATACAAAATGTACATACAAAGGAAAATAAAGAAAAAATTATCTGAATATACTGTTTATTTAGAGTTATTTTATTCATATAAAGGCTATATATTGCTACTGTAAGTCAAATTGTGTACAAGTAGTAAAGTTCTGCTACCAAACCTACATAAAAAGGTATTTTATCTTTTCAAATTACAGGCTAGGAAATGCCAAAATTAAATACTTGAAACAGTCTCCTTCAGTTGGCAAAGCTTTCACAAATTATTTCATGAGACCCATTTTATGTGCAGAGGTGGGAATATAATGTTCTTTCTGTCAACAAGTGGCTCACGTAGAATGTTTGGATCACCAGGTTTGAGGTCAGATCTTGGAGGCCAGTTTGACTCCACCCAATGCTTCTCACGAGCTCTGCTGTCCCACATACACAGAAAAGAGAGAGACTTGGTGTATCCACGTGGCTGACAAGAAGGAAGCAGATCATTCAAGGTCAACACAGACAATTCAATTGTACTTGTGCTATTGCAACAGATCAATGACTCTTTTTATGTCTTCATATTCTTCATGACCCAGCGTCATCGCAAGATGTCGATTCAACACGGGAGGAGACAGATACCGTGTCACTCCCGTGTCGGACTGCACAGCCATTCTCGGCGGTGCAGATAGACTCTTAAGAAGCTACACCATCGTCTCTCGAGACGGACGGCTGCCGCCGCTGCCGGATTCTTCATGAAAACAAACCAAGCGGCCAATTGGACTGCACCAAATAAATTGCCATTGTGGAGGAGGACACACTTCAAGCTCCGCTTTGAGCTATTGATGAACAGCTGCCATTCAGTTGCGTTCTAGATTGGAGTTCCCAATTCCTCCATTAAACCATGTATGTTATGGCAATACACAAAGCCACCATCACTTCAAAAGTACTGCAGAAATGCACTTCTCTTGATAGAAAGTAGGATACCGTCGCTCCTTTCTCAAGCAAGTTTTTCTCGTGCAGTCTTGATGCTAGGAGTTCTGAAGCCTCTTTGGATAGTCCTAAATCTCATGCCAAATCATTCAACTCATGCTGATCAAATCCCTTATGAACTGAGTCATCTTCAATTTCAAAATCTTCATCGTTGCTGTCACTTAGTTCTTCACCATACTCCTGCTTTTCGAAAGAGGGTAGTTCAATGAAAGCTGGCACTGGGATTTTAGCTGAAAAAGGCACTGGGCGTAGAGCTGATGGTAGACTAGGATACTCTATTCTACATTTATTTTTCTTGTTATGTCCTGACGTTTTCACTATACAAAAGTAACAGTCACTTGAATGATCTTTGAGCTCTTGCCAAACGACAGGTATACCAAATGGCAAATTATCACGTGTTCCCTTCGTCCACATCTGTAATCTCTCAACGCACTGTCTGCACACCTTGTGAGGGGCCCAAGACTTATCTAGATCACCAAGTTTTACTTTAAAATATGCAAAATAGGCTTGCCTAACAAATGCACTGATGTTTGTCCTTTGACTAGGAGTGGTGAAACTGCCACAGATATAACAGAACAAATCAGGGATTTTTAGGCACTTAGGATGAGAAATAGCAGAGGCAGACATGATCTGAAGGAAAGGAAATAAGTACGTATATAAATAACAAAATAAATTCTGCTAACTCCTTGTATACAGACAACTCAGACTACGCTTTGGAATATGATTCACTATACAGAGCAGCACACAACTTCTCACCACACTGTCTCCTGTGTACCTGAATAGCCTAAACAGGTATGAACCTGTCGCTGGTCTCCAAGGTCATCCCCCAACCCTCCCCACTTGAGGGAGGTTTGCTCTCAGCCAACAGGAGAGCACTAGTGCCTCCCCCGATCCAGACTTGATCCAGCCTAGATCCAGCCTAGAGTGGTCACATTAAGATATGCTATACAGAAAAAACTTGATGTTATAGAAGAAACCTAACTGCAGTTTTGAAATCAGCATGCCAATTTAAGTCTAAAACAGGAATTATGTTAAAAATTGTTCCCCTGTGATATGCATCAAAAGGATTAAATATAATATATTGAAATACAGCATTTAAAAAGTTGTGGTCTATACATTGTCATGGAAAGCTGCCCATATATATATGCCAATGTAATATATATATATTTGTGAAATGGGAATAAAGCTGATGTTATATATATGTGTTATATGTGTATATAACATATATATATATGAAATGGGAATAAAGCTAGGTTACTTGACAACATGTACACCATGAGCCCATTTTACATATGTATTTATACATACATGTTTACACATGCATAGAAGAATTTAGCCACTCATTGATAAGAGTTATCTCTGGTAGAAGGTGGAGAAGGGTTGGGAAGAGATTAATTACTAGGAGGTCTTTATCTTGTATTTACATATGCTTCTGTATCCCTTTATTTTTGTTATATAAGTGTGTATTTTTTTATACTTTAAAAAATTCCAATAAACATTTACCTATTAGAAAAAAGTAATATCCTCATTTTGTGTGTGAAGGTAATTCACACCCTCATTACAGGCCTTGACCTTAGAAAGGGTTTTGCTAATGTTTCCTATGACTGTTTCTACTACAGCATACCGGACACCTCTTTCCTTCATATTTCACTCATTAAACATCTTCTTTATGTAAATGTCACCTTCTTAGAGAAGCTTTTCCTGAATACTCTTTCTGAATCATCCCTCCCTTTCAACACCCCCCAACACACACATGTACCTCTCCCCTGTTTGAATTGTGCTGAGAGCAGTGCTGTCTCACATGCTCTACAGAATTTCCTTTTTGCCTGGTGTACTATCCCTTTCTTCTTGCTAGCATGCCAGGTCTAAGCGAGCAGGGGACTTGAGTCCCCTTTGCCCACAGCTGCCTCTCTAGCGCCTACAACAGGCCTGGCACATAAGAGGCCCTCCACAGATATCAGCTAAATGCACAGATGAGCAACACTGTTACTGCAAATGTTGGATAAGGTCACCTAATGCGGAGTATGGGGACTACAGAAGCACTGGCGTGTAGAGATTCAAAGGCATGGCTCTGACATTGAACCACCCAGATGTGAACATGGGTTTCCTGGTTACAGGCTGTTATCCTGGGCAAATTCTTTAATCCCTCCAGTTTCAGATTCCTCATCTATAAAATGCAAATGAAAAGTCTACAAGAGCCTCCTGTTTCTAGCCAAGATGGAGGTCTTATTTACGCCCCCAAAGGAAGACAAAATACATGAAGCAATGGTGTTTAAGACACTGGCCACCAGGCAGCAAAGGGCAGTGATCTCTGAGAGCTAGGAAGCAAATGAGGGAGCCTGAAAATTGCCCCAGCTTACAGCCTTGAAAAAGTTTTCCAGCTGTGGCACACGAGTTGGAGCCCAAACAACCTGGGGGACGACTTGAGAGTAGGGGAAACTGAGGCAGCCAGAGTTACAGGACGGAGTCCCTGAGGGAACAGAGAGCACACGAAGGAGAACTCTGGAGTCCTGCAGAGGGCTTCCCTCAAGTATTCAACAGAGTACTGATCAGAACAGAGCACTGATCACGTGCAGCAAGTAACTGAGGCAGGGGAACAACACCTGGAAGATTAGAAGTAAGAGTCCCTATGCCCCCCTGGAGCTGGGAATAGTGCCTGCTCCCACCAGTCAAGCCAGAGAACCTCATGGTCAACAGTGCATCCGTTTTCCCCTAGAAGTGGGGGAAAAACTAGGCCTAGATTGAGCACAACTCCAGTCCTGCCTCAATATTAAAAGCAAGACCTGAAAGGATCAGACTATTTTCAAGTCAGTTACCTATATCCCAGAACAGAGATGAAAAATATTTCTAAAAATACAAAACTATCCAGCACCCAACAAGGTAAAATTCACAATATGTAGCATTCAGTAAAAGATTAGCAGATATACAAAGAAGCAGGAAAATGTGATCCACAATGAAAAGAATGATCAATCAAAACTAATTTGGAAGTGAGACAGAAATTGTAAATGGCAGACAAGGACATTAAAATACTTATCATCATTCTATTCCATATGTTCAAAGAGTTAAGTAGAGGTATAAAAAGATATTCAAAAAATGCAAATTAAATCTCATTGTATTTTTAAACAAGCTAAATCTCAAGTACAAGAAAAATGACATCAAGACACATCATAATCAATTTTGAAAAATGAACAATGAAAATATAACCCTAAAAACACTCACAGGAAAACAAAATAGTTATGTACAGAGGAGTCAAATAAAGATGATAGTAAATTTCTCATAAGAAAAATGCAAGCAATGTCTTTAAAGTGCCGAAAGAAAAAAATCATCAAACTAGAATTCTATACCCAGGGGAAGTTATCTTTCAAAAATGAAAGCAAAATAGACTTTTTCAGAAACACAAAAGCTGAAGAAATTTATCACGAGAAGACATGTACTACAAAAATAAATATGGAAAAAGTCATTCTGACAGAAATAGTATCAGATGGAAATATGAACCCACACAAAAAAATAAACAGCAGTGGAAATGGTAATTATATAGCTAATTATATCAGAATTTCCTATGTATTATTTAAACCCCTAAAAGATAACTGATTGTTTAAAAAATAATAACAATGTAACATGAAGTTTAAAACATACGACAAAGTAAAATGTAAGATAACAGTAGCACAGAAATGGGGTGGGAGAAATGGAAATATACTGCTATAAGAGTTATACTATAGGTAAAGTGAATGGTATCACTTGAACTTATAAGTTACAGATGTGTATGTTGAACTCTAAATTCACCACTAAAATAAAACAATGAGTAATTGTTAATAAGCCATAATAAAGTAGCTAAAATGATATAACAGAAGTATTTAATTAATTCAAAAGAAGTCAGGAAAAGAGAAAAAGGAGAAACCAATAACAGATGAATTAAATAGAAATCAAACAGCAAGATGATCCATTTGAAGCCAACCATATAAATCATTACATACATGTAATATAAATGGTCTAAACATCCCGATTAAAAGGCAGAGATCATCAAACTGCCCTAACTATAGGCTGCCTCCAAGAACTCACTTCAAACTTTAATATACAAATTCCTCTCTTCTTCTAAGAACACCTACTACGCTATGTTTAGGGCCGACCCTAATTCAGTATGACCTCATCTTTATTAATTATTTCTGCAAAGACCCCATTTCCAAATAACAGCATTTTGAAATTCCAGCAGACATGAGTTTTGGGGGAACATTATTCAACCCAGTACAATTATGAACAATTTTGTGCCAATAAATTCAACAACTTAGATGAAATGATAAAATTCCTTAAAAGACACAAACTACCAAATTTCACTGATGAAGAAATAAGTAACCTGAGCAGCCCTATATCTGTTAAAGAAATTAAAGTTGATTGTAAAATTTTCCTGAAGAAAAGAAACCAAAAAAATCCCTCCAGGACCAGATGGCTTCACTGGTGAACCCTACCAAACATTTAAAGAAGAAATAATAATAATTTTACAAACTCTTTCATGATACCAATTCTATAACTTGAAAGGGAAGGAACTTTTTCTCCATTAATTTTATGAAGCCAGTCCTAAAACCAAGCACTAATACCAAAACTAGACAAAGAAAACACAGAAAAATATCTTATACATGCAAGTTTCTCAAGGAAATTTTGGTTAATTGAATCCAGAATATCTAAAAATATTCATCATGATTAAGTGAGAATTATACCAGGAATGAAAGTTGGTTTAACATTTGAAAACCAGTCAATGTAATTCACCATACTAACAAACAAAAAATTGATTTTTCAGTGGACATGTAAAAATCATTTTCCAAAATCCAACATTCATTCCCAATAAAAACTCTCAGCAAACTAGGAACAGAAAGTACATTCTGAACCTGATAAAAGGCATGAATTAAAAAAAAAAAAAAAAGTCTACAGTTAACCTCATGTAATGGTGAAAGACTGACTGCTCTCTCACTACAATCAGGAACAAGACAAGAATTTCTGCTCTCAACCCGTTTTATCATGGGGTAGGAGGTTCTACCCAATGTGATCAATCAAGAAAAAGAAATAAAAGGCATCCAGATCAGAAAGAAAGACATAAACTTGTTTTTATTCACAGATGACATCATCATCTACATAAATCTGATATAAAACTACTAGAACTAATAAGGGAGTTTTACAAGGACACAACGCAGAAGGTCAACTTACAAACATCAATTGTGTTTCTAAATACTAGCAACAATGAAAACAGACATTTAAAAATAACATTTATGATAGTATAAAGTACAAAACGCTTAGAGGTAAGTTTGACTAAAGTGCAAAACATACACTGAAAACTATAAAATATTGCTCAGAGAGATTAAAGAAGAAATAAATAGAAATAGATATACCTGTGTTCATAGGTTGGAAGGATTAATATTAGATATCAATTTTCCCCAAACAAAATCCTAGAAGACTTTTTTTTAATTTCAAGGTAATTTTAAAATTTATATGGAAATGCCAAGGATCTGCTATAGCAAAAACAAAGCAGACAAAAGGAACAAAGTTGGTATTGATGTATAGATAGACAAATAAGTCAATGGAACAATATAGAGAATTCAGAAATAGAATCACACATGTAGTAAACTGATTCTTGATCAAAATACAATGGCTATTCAGTCCTTTCAATAAATAGTGCCAGAACAATGGCTATCAATATGTTAAAAAAAGACGCCCAATCAATATTTCATATTATCTATACAAATTAATTCAAAATGCTAAAATGCTTCATAAACATAAATGTAAAACCTATAGCAATAAGAAATTACAGAAGACAATTAAAGAGAAATCCGTAGGTTAGGCAAAGACATTTTCTATGTGACACCAAAATCGCAATACATAAAAGAACAAATTAGACATCTTCAGAATAAAAATCTCCTGTTCTTCAATAGACGATATTGAATAAAATATTTGCAAGTCATATGTATGATAAAGGATTCATATCCATAGTATACTAAGAATTCTCAAAACTCAATAATCAGAAAACAAACAACCTAAGTCTTAAAAATGAGCAAAAGACTTTGATAGACACTTCAGCAAAGAAGATAGATGACAGGTGGCAAAGTGTGAACTTGTCCCACCTATTAGTCATTAGAACCACAATGGGATCAGAAACACTCCCCCTGGAGTGGTTAGGGGTGGGCCGAACCAAGGGAGGGTGAAAATGTACAGGAAATGGAACTTTCACCCCTGCTACTAAATATCTTAAAACATCTTATTTAGAAAAGAATATTTGTTTCTTAAGGTTCAGCATATACTTATCGTATGATCCCGCCATTGTCCTCCTAGAGACAATGCATATTTTCATACACAGATATGTGGGAAAAGTTCACAGCTTCTTTTATAATAGCCCCAAACTGGAAAGAGCCCCAAAGTCTCTTAACAGCTGAAATGCAAGTTAAATAATTGACTAGTCTCTAGCAATCAAAAGGAGTGAAATGTGATTCCAATTATATAAAATTTTACAAAATGAAAGCTAATGTGTAGTGACAGGAAGGAGACCAGTGGGTGCCTGGGGATGGGACAGAAGTGGAAGGTGGGTGGCAAAGAAACATGAGGACACTTGGGGGTGACAGATGTATTCCTTATCTTGACTGTCATGATTGTTATATAGGTGCTTACATAAATCAAAACATTAATTAGTTCAATATATGCAGTTTGTTTTATGAATTACACATCAATTTAGCTACTTGTAAAGTCTTAAAACCTTAACCACAGGATTATTATGAGCAAAAATGAGATTTTACATATGTTCAAAATATAAAATATATTTCATATATATATAATTCCTAAAGCATAAATATTTTTAAATGCTAATTATTATGTCAGCATTTACTTCTATTTTGGAGGAGATGTAACCTATCTAACAGTAAACTGCATAGACATTAAGTGTATAGCTTCGTACGTTTTTGCATGGTTCCAGAACCCGCAAAAGTACCTTCATTTCCCCTCCTCATCAATACTCCCCCAATCCAGCCATTAGCCTAACAGCTATCACCATAGATCACTTGTGCCTGTTCCTGAGCTTCAGGTATACACGGGATCATGGGACGCACGGAGTCAATGTTCTTCACTCAACACCATGGCTGTCAGACCCACCCACGTCTTTGCACGCACTCATTGCTACATCTCTGTCCTCATCTGATCACCATCCACTGTATAAATACCCTAAAATTCATTTATCTCTTCCACTGCTGGTGGACACTCTTCCAGGTTGTGCCTTTCACGCTGACATGAATGAGTGGCCAAGGGAATACGATCCTTGGCCCGGTCACATGTCTCAGATGCCTGCACAGGTTTATCACCTCAGGGAACCAGAAAGCCTGCCGCCCACAGCCCTCGCCCCGTCCCGAGTGCCCCCGTGGGAGGTGCCCTGCAGAGCTGAGCGAGCCCTGACCAAGGCCCATGGCGTAGGTGCCCTGTGCCCTCGGGGTCCCGTCTGCACCTGCATCACGGGGCAGCATGTGAAACACCTTCTCCCCAGCAAAAGTCACCAGGCAGTCCCGGTCCGCTGACATATGCTTCCTCCCAGACTATCTTCTAGCAAAGCCAAGTGTGTTCTGAGAGCTGATCAGGGTGTTTAAAATGGTAAATTAAAATGTAGTTCTGCTGGGAGGCCCCTCTCCAGCCACGGTCACTGGGGTGATGGAGGTACTCAGCTGGCAAAGCCAGGAGTAACTCGGGTCTTGCTCTGGCCTCGCAGCTCACGTGTGCGGATTCTTTGACGACTCCGCTGGTCAGGGCTGAGGAGAAAAACAACTCCGCGTACCTGTCCATCGCTTGACTCCGAGGGACTCGAAAATGTGACAAGAATGAAAGGAACAGTGTGCCCAAAGTATCTCAAGTGTGGGGGACTGCCTCCCGGGTGGAGATTTACAGAGGGAGACAGACAGGGTGCCGCGACCCCGGGAAGACAGAGGCGGGGACGGAGGGGCAGGGCAGGAGCAGGAGAGGAGCTTCCGGCTTCTTCATTTATTCATTTTCTCTGACCACCACCAAAAAAATTGGAAGGGGCTTTCTGCAAAATGTGGCAGATCCTCAAAACTAAGGGAGTGAAAACTTAGCTCTTACAACAAAGCAAAAGGTAAAGTGAGAAGGCAGAATTATAATTAAATACAAAAATCAGCCTCACGGAAAGTTACCAAAAGGGCAAACCAGCTCTGAGCTTCCAGAAAGCCTAGCAGAGGGAAGCATTGCATGTCACGTAACTTCTCTGGTTTCACAGGATGCCTTGGGAGCAAGGGACTTACCTGACCCCCAAAAATCTATTAGAACACAGATGGAAAAATTTTCGCATAACCTAATTTTGATACAATAGTAGCAAATAAAATACAGCAATGCATCAAAAAAAGACACTATGATTAAGTAAGTTTTATTCAGGGGTGATGCAAATATCAGGAAATTTACACATAACATTGATTGCAATAACAGATTAGAAGAGAAAATTTATGCGGTCCTATCAATAGATGCTGAAAAGGCACTTAGAGAAGTTCAGCAGCCACTTCTCAAGCAGTATAAGCACAAGAATAAGAATCAACTTAAATATGTTACAGGTTGTTTACAGTTTCATTAGCCAATAACATCCTCAGCAGCAAATCACTAAAACCATCTGAAACCAGACAAGCGTGCCAGCTCTGCCAATAGGTTTTTTATGTTTTTTTTGTTTGTTTTTGTTTTTGACAATGTCTTGGAGGTTTTAGCAAATACAATTAGGCAAGAAAATAAAACAATTGGCATATTTATTAAGAAAAAATAAAATTTTCTCTTGCTAATGACATAACTTTTTATCTAGAAAAGGAATATAGCAAAGGAACTAAAGGTAAGGTACATATCTAAAAGTTAATAGCTTTTCCTTATGCTGCCTTAACAGAGAAATCACTTTAAAATGCTCTGTTCGTGAGAGTGATAAAATCTATCAGTACAGAAGTCAAGAAAATAAGTATAAGGGTGAAAGCACGGTATCTCTACAAAGAAAACCTTAAAATGTATGGGAGCACTGGCCTGGGTGTCTTGGCTGGGGCATGATCCCATACACCGAAAGTTTGCAGGTTCGATCCCTGGTCAGGGAGCCCAAAAGAGACGACCAATTGATGTTTCTCTCTCATATTGATGTTTTTCTCTTTCTCTCTCTCTCTCTCCGTCTCTCTCTCTGTCTCTCTCCCTCCACCCCTTCCTCTCCAAATCCAATGAAAAAAATGTCCTCAGGTGAGAATAAAAGAAATGTGTCTGAAAGGTATAAAATGAGTTTTCCAAAAGAAAGGGAAAAATGTCTTCTATGGGTGAGAAGACTTATTATAAAAATTAATCCCCCCACATAGTTATATAAAGTTAATGTAATTTCAATTGAATTGTTGACAGAATTTGCTTCACCCTGAAAATGGATAAAATTACCTTAAAGTTCATTTGGAAGAATAAGTAGATGAGAGTTAACACAGAGAAACTTGGAAGAAGAACACGAGCACTTCTTTTTCCAACTCTCTGAACCTAGTAACAAGTTACTACACTCCAATCGATATTCTATTGGCACAGGAATCAGCAAATAGATCCATTAGACAGAAACAAATACAGAGTCCACAAAACAGATTTTCGTTCCAACTGAAAATTTAATATATGACAAAGTTGGAATGTGAAGGAGCATGACATTTATTTTTTCAAGAATATGCTCAACTTCTTATCAGGAATTATCACGTGTGGGTTGGAGAAGGAAAAAAGTCAGTCAGTCAGCGGGGACGGGGAAGGAGAGAGAGAGGGAAGAGGCAGGCAGATGTAACAACAGCAGCAGTAACACGAGCACTTCCTGAGCTTTTACTCGTTGTCAGATCCTATTCCTTAGATAGCTGTAGACATATATAGACACGCATGTGTATATATTCTCTACATTCGTATAAACACACATTAGGTATGTATGGTCTCCATATATATATACACACTATCCAGTCTCTAAATTACACATATACACTGGTAACTGCATGGGCAACAGCAGACCCTCCATATCACCCTGCCCAGGCTCTGTAGCTTCAGCTTCACTGGAGAGGACACTCCAGCGACATCGCAAGATGTCGATTCAACACGGGAGGAGACAGATACCGTGTCACTCCCGAGTCGGACTGCACAGCCATTCTCGGCGGTGCAGATAGACTCTTAAGAAGCTACACCATCGTCTCTCGAGATGGACGGCTGCCGCCGCCGCCGCCGACTGGTAACAAGCCAACAGGGAAGATATCATTAGACTCTATTACTAGACGCTGAAACCGAGGCACAAAAGGGAAGTTGCCCAAGTTCACAAATCCAACAAGCGGCAGCATTGGGATTCCTCGGGCCACTGGGTCCCAGACTCTGCCCTTAACCACCGAACTCACTGTCCGCTGAGAAGGAGAGCACTGCCTGGGCTGGAAAGGGCGATGAAAACCACCTCCCGGGAGCACCTGCTTGAATTACGCTCCCTAAGCACCTTGGCTGACCCACGCCGCTCGAGCCCTGACCATTACATAAATGCACTTATACATGTATCTGCACAAAAGAAACTTTTGAAAAGATACAATGATATCCCTATTGCGGACCTGTAGGGACAGATGTGACATTCACAGGAGAAAGGGCAGGTTGCACAGAGCAACAATTTGATTTCCCTGAAAACAAACAAATACATGAAACCAAATGTTAAGTGGGAGCCTGTATCACACATGTTCAAACTACAGATAACAGAGGTGAAGAATCGGTTCAATGGGCACCCCACCAGAAAGATGTGCAAACAAGTATGAAACGGGAAAGGATTTACGAGGAAGGCGAGACTTCGTCAAGCCATTCCTGTGAGGAGAGCTGCTGCCTTCCCATCAGTTCCAGCTCCCGATTCACCTGGGCTGCCTCTGCGCCCATGTCTGCCCCTTTCATGGTGGCAGCATCGTCACTATTTGTCTTTGGGAGGGGAAGAGGAGTGTGTTGACTGGGTTGCCATTTGTGTTATGTCATTTTGTCATGAATTTGGTGTCCATTTAGAATAAAAATGGGTCCCCAGTCCCACCCTGGGAAGTCATTCAGGAGACACTCCCTTGGCCTTCGAGTGACTTGAACATCTCTGCCAGTGTCACTTTGAATATGATGAACTCATCCTTACATTCCTGTCATCTATGGGCCCAGAGCCCTGACGTGGAGCCCTGGCATCCAGCAGATGCCTCTCCACCAGCTGTGAGACCGCAGGGAGGCCGCTGAGCCTCTCGCTGCTTTGAGTCGTCGCTTCTAAAAACCTGAGGGTCCTATGAATTGACGTGTGAGACCAGAAGAGGTCAAGAAGAGCTTGTCTTTGCTTTTACTCTTCCCAACTGAAATGTCTTCCCTCTCTTCTCCACGGGCCCAGTGGTCACAGGTCCTTCAGGCCCACCCCCAAGGAGCCTTCCTTAGCTCGCAGGCCACGCAAACCACTGCCTCTCCAACTGTGGGGTACAGAGGGTCAGGGCCGGAAACCCAGCTGTCATGGGCCAATCTTGCTTCTCCTGCCCGTCTCACAGTGGAGCTTCTCCTCCCTTCCTGTGCTCACCGGGGCTGTGCCCGTCCACACCTACGCACCACAGGGCGTGGCTCCTTGACCTGGGCTTGGGTGGGGAGGGCCAGATACCAGGGCACAGGCAGGGTGCCTCTGGGCCCGTGGCCTGCTCTCCATGAAGCCCTGAGAGCCTCAAGCCACACATTCCATGAGTGACATCACCGGGGAGTGATGACCTCACGGTCTGCATCCCAGGGTAACTACGGAAACGTGAGAACCTTTCCTACCATTTCTCTAACGGACACCAACCTGTTTGGTTGCCCCAGAGAAAGACAGAGAGAGACAGAGACAATGATTGACCAGGTCATTTCCGTTGAAAGTGACTTGACCACAGTCCCCTGGGTGAATAGCGCAGCAGGTAGGTCTAAGCTGGGCATCTGTACAGGAGGGATTGGTGTACACACAAGCACATCCACTGGGGCTTGTCTATCATACCTGATAACGACCCTCACTCTAAGTAATGCCAGTGAATGGCCTGGGTCCCCATCAGAGACCCACAGTGTCCTGCTCACCACTGAGGACAACTACAAGGTCATACCTGGGCAAGTGTTCAGAAAGGTTCACATCTTGATGTAGCCTCCCCTTTGGGCTACAAGATATTTCCATTCAAACCCTTTACTGGTTGGCCTCTTAGCAAAGTCAAGTACATTTTCATTGGCTCGTGATAAATAAAGAAGTTTGAAAAAGAGGTTTGGACGGTTCTTTCAAACGCAGTCACCTTCACAGTGCTGTCAAGTACACATCCACAGGGGCCCCCTCAGATACATCCCAGACTGAGCTGCTGAGTACTAGGGGGAATGGGAGAACTTACCCATGGGAAGAACGAAAGACCCAAGGGAGTGATGAAGTGATTCTGAGACTGAGGGCTGAGGAAATGGTCTCCCAGAAGGCTGTTGGGTTGATGGAAGCCCACACTTGGTACCCAGAATGCGGTTCTGAGTCTCCTGGTAACTGTTCGATCATGTGGCCTTTTTCTCATCTCCATAAAACTATCAGAGGAGTAGCGTTCATTTTGGCTGAAAAATCAGCACCAATGGGGCCTGTGAGGAGTTGCCAGGGCAGAAGGGGGTTCTGAAACAAATTTATATTAAATTATATTTTTCCCAAAACTTGGAAGGATTTTACTTCCTTAAAGCCTCAAAGTGACAGGTTGTAAGAAATTATTTCTCTGTTGTGGGAGAGATTAGGGGGCACCCAGTTTGCAATTATTTCCGGGTTCTGTTTTCTCTGGGAATGGGGGAGATATTCTGGTCTGCTGCTGCCCTAGGCCCCCAGCACCCTCTCTCTAGGGGACGTGAAGTGACGTGCCGAGGCTGTGCTTGGGGTGCCAAGCAGCTGAGAAGGCTTCAGCAAGAGCCTGGGAGAGACACGGGAGAAGGGACGTCCCGGCAGGACAACATACAGCACAAGTGAGGGGTCAGTTCTGATCTCTTTCCAACAGGTGTGCCTCGCATCTATGGCTCTACACCTGGTCGCTACCATGTCCCCTACCTAATGAGTGGAGACACCCAGGTGGGCTGGCATGGAGAGACATATTCCCTGGCTGGTGGATATCGATGCTTTGGGGACCCTGCTTTGGCCACCCCAGCAAAGAAGCCAGCCAGACGAGCCCTCAAGAGACGCCATCCCGAGGAAGACTCGGAAGAAGAACTCGGCTGCCCCAGTCCCAAACGTCAGCGGCTGGAGCACGGGTACAAGGAGCTGAGCCACCAGAAGCTCCCCCCAGCCGAGGGGGTGGCGGAGAAGCCAGCCAGACGGGCCATGAAGAGACACCATCCCGAGGAAGACTCGGACGAAGAACTCGGCTGCCCCAGTCCCAAACGTCAGCGGCTGGAGCGTGGGTACAAGGAGCTGAGCCACCGTAAGCTCCCCACAGCCGACGGGGTGGCGGACAAGCCAGCCAGACGAGCCACGAAGAGACGCCATCCCGAGGAAGACTCGGACGAACCCCTCGGCTGCTCCAGTGCCAAACGTCAGCGGCTGGAGCGCGGGGCAAACATCTGAGCCCGCACAAGCTTGCTGGCTGAGGCACTCTGCACAAGGGACAAAAGTCTCATGGCCCAGGACAGCCAATGTCCCTTTTCTCAGTCACCCCTGTGCTCACCGCTGGCCATCACAACCTGAGCCATTGCGTCTGAGCCTTCCTCAGCCAGCTCCTTCCACCTTGACAGCCCTGGGCAGGGAGCCTCTCACACCGAGGTTCCCACGGGAGACACCGCTGGCCGTCCCAGGGCTGAAGCCGGCCGGGCAGGAAGCCTTGTGCTTCTCTGGTCATCCTCGACACCTCCTGCTTGGGCAGAAGAAACACCAGCCTGCCCTCTGAGTCCAGCAGAATCCAGCAGCAGAGAGTGCAGGGGGGCCTTAGCAGGGCCCCCCCGGTCTACCAGATGGACTCCTGCCCCGCGTCATTGCCAGCGGCCGCCAACACAAACTAGGAGACTCCTTGAAGCCGTCTGTGGTAACTCGGGGAGCCTCCAGCGGGGGTCTCGGGAGCAGAATAGGGAGACTTAGGGAGGGGCTAGTTACACGAGGTGGTCAGGGAAGGCTCCTCTGAAGAGGTGCATGTTCAGTGAAGACGTGAGTGATGGGTCACGTGAGGAGCTGGGGGGAAGAGCATTCCTGGAGGGCAGGTGGCAAATGCAAAGACCCTGAGGCAGTAATGCGGTCGGCCTGATCCAGGACCCCCAGAAAAGCCAGGTGAGGGCAGGAGTGGTGAGAGAGTGAAGACCTGATGGGGGAGGTAGCAGAGACTACATGGGCCCTGTCACCCAGGGAGAGGAGTGTGGATCTTGTCCTAAGTGGCCCGGGAGGTCTGGGTGGGCTTAGAACAGGGTGGTGGCGTGGTGTGAGGGACAAGATGCAGAGGCCACTCGGACTGCCGTGGGCCGTGGCAGGGCGGTGCTGGCTGGTAGCAGTGGGCGTCTCTGCAGGTAAGGCGACAGGCAGGCCTGGGGAGTGGGGGGCGTGGGGGAGGGGCGATATCAGCAGACAAGGACGAGCCATGGTTTGGGGGGCACTGTCAGCAGCTTGTGGCCCTTGGGCGGGGCTGCAGTCACCCTGCCTGTGGACAGCACACTTGTCCTCAGGGGCCACTGCAGGGAGACTGTTGTGGCTCCTCCCCCGACACACACCCTCAGGCCAGGGAAGGTCCTGGTCACATAAGGACTTTTCCTAAGCTGGGTTAGAGGACGGAGGCACACGCACTGGGGCCCCCCAAAAGTTCCCAATGGGAATCTCAGTTAACCTACAAAAGACAGCTAATGCATCTTCCCTCAGTGACCACCCCACTGCCCACCCCTGGAGACGGGATCCCTCCTGTCTGTGTCTGATACGTGCTGTGACCAAGGCTGACATTGGCTACTGGCACTCAGGCGGTTCGGCAGTGCCCAGACACGAGGCACACAGACTCAGACCCACACGGGGAGCTCAGGAATAGGAGAGACTCCCAGCACCCCCACCAGGCCCACTGAACACACTTTAGGGCGGGCTCTGGACATGTGCACTTTGAAGAGCTTCCCGGAGCTACCAGTTTGTAGGGACCACAAGCAACAGAGAAACATGGGAAATGACACCATGGGATGCAGCCAGCAAATTCCACAACAAAACTAACAGACAAAGGTTGGGATTTTGTTCACAAATAGATTACAGGGAAGAACCTTTCATCAAGACGGCAGAGTAGGTAAGTGCTGTGCTCACCCCCCGCACCACACCCCCCGGTACCACCTCAAAATTACACCTAAACTGCAGAACAACACCCCTCGGGAACGGCCTGAAGACCAGCTGAACACAAGTCCTATACAGTGAAGGACACTCAGAAGAAGCCACGAGGAAACGCAGGTAGGAGGGCTGGCGATGCGGAAGGCACAGGCCCCACACCCACCGTGTGGCACTTAAGAGACGATGGGGGGTATGCGGGCTGCAGGGGTCCCCTTGGCAGGAGCGATGATGAGTAAGGGGTCCCAGCCCCACTGATGCTCCTCAGCCCAGGGTCCCAGTTGCTTGCTGCAGCCTCAGTTTCCCCTTAAGGGGCCCGTGCAGGGATTTACTCACCGGCACACTCAGTTGCTCTGAGCTCCAGTGTTGGGGCAGGAGCTTGGAGAGTGTCAGGGACATACAGGGAGGAACCACATGGTCTGGCTTCAGAGTGAGGGCTGGGGAGCAGCTTTCTCCCACACACAAGTGCCAGCAGAAGCCATTGTTTTGTCATTGATCCTCCCCTCACCCAGCTTGCACACCTATCAATAACTTCTATCAATGTAAATGGTTGAAATGCTCCAATCAAAAGACTACTTTCCATTGATACACAAATGAATAAAGAAATATATACAATGGAATATTTCTCAGCCATAAAAAAGAACAAAACCCATTTGGGACAATAGGGATGAATAAACCGAGAGGACATTATGCTAAGTGACACAAGTCACACAGACGAAGACAAGTACCATGTAACCTACTTACATTTAGGATCTAAAACACAAAAGAAATGAACAGACTGAACAGAGACAAACTCACAGATACAGAATCAATTGATGATTCCCGATGCGAGAGCTTTGGGGAGAGGGTGGCAAAAGGCGAAGGGATTAATAATTAAGAAACTGCCAGTTATGAAGTTAGTCAGGGAGATGTCATGGGCATCATGTGGAATAGAGTCAATAATATTCTAATAACTGTGAATGGGGTAACCTATCTAACAGTAAACTGCATAGACATTAAGTGTATAGCTTCGTACATTTTTGCATGGTTCCAGAACCCGCAAAAGTACCTTCATTTCCCCTCCTCATCAATACTCCCCCAATCCAGCCATTAGCCTAACAGCTATCACCATAGATCACTTGTGCCTGTTCCTGAGCTTCAGGTATACACGGGATCATGGGACGCACGGAGTCAATGTTCTCTCACTCAACACCATGGCTGTCAGACCCACCCACGTCTTTGCACGCACTCATTGCTACATCTCTGTCCTCATCTGATCACCATCCACTGTATAAATACCCTAAAATTCATTTATCTCTTCCACTGCTGGTGGACACTCTTCCAGGTTGTGCCTTTCACGCTGACATGAATGAGTGGCCAAGGGAATACGATCCTTGGCCCGGTCACATGTCTCAGATGCCTGCACAGGTTTATCACCTCAGGGAACCAGAAAGCCTGCCGCCCACAGCCCTCGCCCCGTCCCGAGTGCCCCCGTGGGAGGTGCCCTGCAGAGCTGAGTGAGCCCTGACCAAGGCCCATGGTGCAGGTGCCCTGTGCCCTCGGGGTCCCGTCTGCGCCTGCATCACGGGGCAGCATGTGAAACACCTTCTCCCCAGCAAAAGTCACCAGGCAGTCCCGGTCCGCTGACATATGCTTCCTCCCAGACTATCTTCTAGCAAAGCCAAGTGTGTTCTGAGAGCTGATCAGGGTGTTTAAAATGGTAAATTAAAATGTAGTTCTGCTGGGAGGCCCCTCTCCAGCCACGGTCACTGGGGTGATGGAGGTACTCAGCTGGCAAAGCCAGGAGTAACTCGGGTCTTGCTCTGGCCTCGCAGCTCACGTGTGCGGATTCTTTGACGACTCCGCTGGTCAGGGCTGAGGAGAAAAACAGCTCCGCGTACCTGTCCATCGCCTGACTCCGAGGGACTCGAAAATGTGACAAGAATGAAAGGAACAGTGTGCCCAAAGTATCTCAAGTGTGGGGGACTGCCTCCCGGGTGGAGATTTACAGAGGGAGGGAGACAGGGTGCCGCGACCCCGGGAAGACAGAGGCGGGGACGGAGGGGCAGGGCAGGAGCAGGAGAGGAGCTTCCGGCTTCTTCATTTATTCATTTTCTCTGACCACCACCAAAAAAATTGGAAGGGGCTTTCTGCAAAATGTGGCAGATCCTCAAAACTAAGGGAGTGAAAACTTAGCTCTTACAACAAAGCAAAAGGTAAAGTGAGAAGACAGAATTATAATTAAATACAAAAATCAGCCTCACGGAAAGTTACCAAAAGGGCAAACCAGCTCTGAGCTTCCAGAAAGCCTAGCAGAGGGAAGCATTGCATGTCACATAACTTCTCTGGTTTCACAGGACGCCTTGGGAGCAAGGGACCTTCCCGACCGCCAGTGGCTACCCCTGTGCTCAGCCCATCGCAGGCAGCTCCTGGTATGTGTGCTGATTGAAAACATGTGCCAAGAAGCCTGCAGGTGTTGCTCATGGGGAGTCTGCCAAACTGGCATTACAGCTGGCCAGCAAAGCCATGTCTGGACCCCTTTTGCAAGAGAACAGCTTGTAAGATTTTACCTCGTATGATTTCTTTTGTTGGTTTGAAAGAAAGTTACCAAACAGGACATTGAAAAAGGAAAGTGCACAGATATATGTGGGCAATTTAAATACCGAATATAAAGCACGCGCTCTGCTACCAACAGCCAGGGGAAGAAAGAGACCACCACCCCCACATCCCCTCCTCAAGAGGCAATTTACCGTTGTCTTCTTTCTTTATAGTTTTACCGCCTGCGTGTTTAAAACCTAAAAAGGACAGTCCTGTTCCTGAATGAATGGAATTACACTGAGGTACGAGTTCTGTGTCTTCATTCTTTCTGTCTTTAAAAAAAAATCCTCATTGAGGAAATGTTCATTGATTTTAGAGAAAGAGATGGGGGTGGGGAGGAGGAAAGGAGAGAGGGAGAGAAGAGAGAAACACTGACCCATTGCTTCCTGTCCATGCCCCAACCAGGGACCGAACCTGCAACTTCCAGTGCGCGGGACAACGCTCCAACCAGCTGAGCCGGCCGGCCAGGACAACGTGTTCTCGTTCTTTTGCTCAGTGTACTGTTTGGGGGACTCTACCGTGTTTTTACAGCTGCACTTTGTCCTTTGCTTGTCGCAGTGTATAAACCACACTTGATCAATACTTCGTCCTGTCCGTGCACGTTTGGTTTTGTTCCAGTCTTTGGAAGCCTGCCCGGGTTTTCCAGCCCACCCTGGGCTCTCACTTCTAGTTGACCCTTGCTCAGGCTCTCCTGGCCACCAGCCGCTGCCCAGGGAAACCCCCTCCGTTTCTGCCCAGTAGCTCCTGGCTCGGTCTCCCAGCCAGCCCCTGCACCTCTAGTTCTGGGTACCAGTCACTGTCCCGTGACCTCGTGCCTAGAGCCGTCTCATGAGCTCAGACACTTCATTAGCTTTGACTCAACTTTTACTCCCTCTTCTTCTTCTTCCTGGATTTCACCTCTGCTCTCTTTTCTAGCTCCCGGGCTAACGGCATCCAGCTCACCCGACCGCTATGGCCACGCCTGGCTTCCCGTAATTGAGACTGCGAGTGCGAACTCAATGTCTGCCACCGTCCTTTCCCCGATCCCCACTCTCTGCCCGGGCTCCTTGAATTGGATCAAAGAGCCTTATTGGGTTGGAGGACCTGAACTGCGTCTTTACAGCCACTGAAAATAGGACCCATTGGCCAGCTTCAATAAACTCCGAAGTCAATAGATACAAATGTAAAATTGACCCACTATTTCCCACAGCCAATACTGTTTTATTTCCCACCAAACTTAAGTCATGAAGGAAATTAGGTCCATGAATTCAATTGAGTGAGTTTCTTGTGCATTTAGTATGTCCTGGGCACCCTGTGAAGTGCTCTGAATTGAAAAAGTTGAAGAAAGACACAAAAGGTGGGCAGTGTAGCTTTTTGATCGCAGTCAGACCCTGCGCTCTAAGGATGACGCCAGAGCTCACACCCAGAATATTCTTGCAGTGAGCTTGTTCCTTCTGCAAAGGCACAGCCCAACCGGGGCAGTTGGGAGAGGCCCAGAACTGTTCACATATTCGACCAAAACGTCATCTTCTTCGTGGGAGGGTAGCCCCGGGATGCGAAGAGATTCGGTGTCTGCAGCATCCAGGAGGGAGGGCTCATTGTTAGCTGGGCTGCATACATTCAAAGGCTGAGGGGCCGGAGGGTGGGGGGACAAGGGACATGGCGGCAGGTCCACCAGCACAGACTCACCCAGAGCAGTGGGCAAAGCAAGAAGCAGAGACCTGGGGAGATGGAGAGCATCTGGGGGGCCCCGCCTTCCTCTGCACACACATGTGGCGGCTTGGCTTACAGTTATTTGACTCCGGTCTTGTGGGTTAAGCAGAAATGCATATGGTGGAGCCCCGCGCCCTCAGGAGCTGAGAGTCTCAGTGGAGAAACTAATCTGCACACAGATGAGCAGAGCACCCTGTGCTGGGGCAGGACGCTGAGCACCTGGTGCACCTGGGAAGGCCTCCTGGTGGAGGCAAGGCCAGGCAAGTCACATGCAGAGGTGCTAGGGGGGCAGCAGCAGCAGGAGAGCGGGGAAGGCCAGCGTTTCCGTGCTGAGTCCGCAGCCCTTTTACTTCGCAGCTTCTGTGCTCTGCCTTCTCTTTCCTTCTGTAGCTCCGGCACGTCGTGGTGCTTTGCAGAGGGTGGGCACCCGGAATGCAACTGAGTGCCCGGGTCAGCGCCACACAGGCCACTCTAGGAAGAAGGTGAAGGGGGCAAGAGGCCAACATCTTAGCCCGTCACATGTTTCTGGACCAGTAGTGGGGCCCTGTGTCTATCTACCCCCGGCTGTGATGACCATGTGGCCTTCTGTGTGCTCCGGGCTCCCTAGCGCAGTGCTGGTGACACAGTGGGCCACCCCACAGTGTTCCTGTCCTGGCTGGAGCTTACTGGTCCTCTCCTTTCCTATCTCCACCTTCCAGGGGCTTCCTGGAAGATGCCCCCGAGGGTACCTGCTTAAGGGCTGCTGACCTGGCTGGGACAGAATTAGCGACCGACCGGGCTTCAATTCCACCTCATCCGTGGGAAGCTGCTCCTCCTCCAACTGGCAAATGACTTCCAGATGCCACAACAGCTCAAGTTTTCATTGCTTGCTGCAAAGACCAAGTCTCCTCTTCCCCATGGGCAAGGCTCTGTGTCACTGAAGCACTTTTGAAAGGAGAGGACAATGAAATCCATTTTTGGTGTCATCCTACTTGGCAACAAAACAAATACAAGTCCTTTCAGCTGACAATGCACTGTGTGCTCGGATGGGGAGTCAGCCTTCCTTCTTGCATGAGCTCTGTTAGGGACTCAGGTCTTCACTCAGAAGGGATGGACTCATCTTTCTTTGACTTACTTTCTCCATTTACAAACTAGAGATAATGGTGTAGTTCCCAACCTCTCTTGTCCTACAAGGGTATTAAAATTCAGACTCTTGACCAACCTCACCCACAGGTTTCCCAAGTTCTGATAGACACATGTTTGGACAATGATGTGAGGATTCTCCTAGACACTGGTCGGTGCCCATCTGTGACTGTCTGCTGTCTCCTGTCATCCAAGTTGTCGCCTCCAAGCTCTGCCCACCTTGGCTGTACCACCTCCCACCGCCTGCCAGCCTTCTCTGCCAGCGCACCAGACACACGCACCCTGGGCCACGGCATCTGCTTCCTAACCAGCCACCTCCTGCTGTGGTTTCTCTTCCAACCACCCTGTGACTACTGCCAGAGTCTCTAGGACATCTTCCTACAATGTCCTTCTTGACAGATTGTCCCCCAGGGGTGATTGTGTCCCCTAGGGGACATTTGGCAGTGCCTAGACACATTAGTGGATATCACTACTGGGGTGGGGGTGCCACAGGCCAGGGATGCTGCTCCACCTCCTACACCTCCTACAACGCCTCCCCTGATGAAGACTTCCCTGGCTCACAACGTCATGAGGGCCAATGTCGAGGAACTCTGCCCTAGACACACACACACATACACACAGATACACACACATTCAGCGGCTTCTTAGAACCTCTAAAAAAAAGTCCAAACTTAACCTGGATTCCAGGCCCAGCACAATCAGACTTTTACCACCTCTCCAAACTTGTCTTCCTTTAGCTCCCAGCGTCCATCTATTCAGCTTGAGACCTGCCAGTTCTCGAAGTCTTTCCAAGCTCACACAGAGCTTCCCCGCCTCTGAGACCATGTAGCACTATTTGTCTGTTCCTTTCCTCACAGGACATCCTACTTCCTGGGGGCCAGGGACACTAGAGCCACTGTGCTAACACAGGGACACCACAGCGAGCAGCAAGGACGGCCATGGAAGAAATTCCTGAAAAGAGGAATGAGCCCTCTGGACATGTGATTTCATGTCTGTTTGGACAATCCATATTTCAAATGCTTAACAGCCAGCAGCTTCTGTATGGGACAGAAGTTCTGGGCTAGAATCAAATAATATCTTCATGATACTTCGGTAGGCTGAATTATCAACTTCTCTTTTGAGTACAGTGTAATGGATCCTTAACAGCCAATTGGGCTCCTTGACAAGTTTCAGAGATGGAGTAGCTTAAACAACAAACATGTATTCTGCACAGTCCTGGAGGCTGCGAAGTCCCAGGTCAAGGCGAGGGCAGGGTGGATGTCTTGCGAGAACTCTGCCGAGTTTGCGGACAGCTGCCTTCTTGCAGAATCCTAACATAGTGGGGTGGGGTGTGGGGGAGAGGACAGAGAAAGAGAGGGAGTGGGAGAGAGAGGGAGAGACAGCCCTCTCTAGTCTCTTCTTATAAGGGCGTATGCCCATCATGATCACATCAGAATTTAATCACCTCCTAAATGCCTCACGTCCAAATACGATTACATTGGAGGTTAGGGTTTCAGCATAGGACTTGGGGAGGATACCAGCATTCAGTCCATAGCAAACACCTGCGGAATTGGAAGCATGTGAGTGAGAAGCAAACGTGAAACTTTCTGTGTCTGTAATTGGGATCCAAGGAGAAACACAAAGTTAAATGAGATCATTTCTAAAATGCCCACGGCAACATCATGCGTCACAGTAAAAACTGGGAACAACCCAAAGGCCCGCTGACGGTAGAGTGGACGGGTCAGCCGCGGTCTGTTCAGCAATGACAAACAACAGCGTACAGCGACCAGCAACGACGTGGAGGAATCTCAAGCACAAATTTAGCAAAAGCAGTTAGACACACAAGAGTCTAGGCAGCATGATTCCTTTTCTAGAAAGGTCGGAACACAGGCAGAACTAACCTACTGTGTGAGAGAAAGGGCTGCCGATTACTTCTGGAGGGAAGGCAGGGGACAGGGAGTGGAAAGGACATGTGAATATCTGGGCTCTAACGTGTATTAACTGTTGAGGGCAGTGGTTCCATGGGAGTGTTCGAATTGTGATCATTTATTGAGCTGGCCACTTATGATGTGCATTTTCAAGGGCATGTTTATTGTGAATAATTCATATTTAGACTTGTCCTCAGAGTATCTCTTGAAAAGCAAGGCCCGATTTGCCTCAAGTCAGGAACCAGCAGTGTGTACCTGTGAGCAGAGGGGTCTCTAACATTTGGAGCTTGTTAAACCAAAGTAATGCCCATTGGTCATTGCGGCAGCTGCTACAGCCTTCCAGTGAGCCGGTCCGTCAACCAATGTTTCTTAAATGCCATCCCTCACCCAGTTCTCACGACCCTTGTGTCCAGTTTTTGGTCAGACAGCGACCTAGCCAAGCAGCCATGTGAACAGTTGCAGGACTAAGACCAGGCATGAAGTTCTAAGCCTCTCTCGATACCCCTTCCAGAATTTTCTCACCCTGGCCCTCTACCTTGGAACGTGCTCCGGGCTAAGGGAGAGAATCAGGGGAAAGGAAGGACCATAGCAAGACATCGGGAGCAGAGGTCGGAGGCTCCAGAGGCAGTCTCCTAAGATCCCAGGCAGTAAAGGCAAGTTATGTAGAAGACAGCTTGGCAGTGGATTTCTTACTTTGCCTAGAGACGAGAGTACAGTCATTGAACACCTACAGACAGTGAAGAGAGAAAACCTGCAACCCAAGAATCCTCTTCTCAGTCAAGAATGCTCTGCTCAACATGCAAGAAATACTCATGGGGATTGGCAAGAATCTGAGTATTGATCGCCCACACCTAGGGCTGTCACCTGGGCCAACCCCTGTGACCTCCATCCTGCAAGAAGCACCTGAGAATTCACTAACCAAGTAAAAACTGAATCAGAACAAACACCTCCATTTTGGAAACAGGAAGGCAAAACGAAACAAGATAGGCCAAGGTGCATCTTTTCTAACTTGGCCACAGTAGAATACTTACATTAAAAAAGACAGAGTAGAATTTTTGCAAGCCATTGTATCTAGTCAAAAGTTAATAAAGCTAGAAGGAAAAAAATAAGAATAAAGAGGGTGCCCCCCAAAATCTTAACTATTAAAATTAAGAACACAGCCATGGATCAAAGACGGACTGAAAAGTGAAATTATAAGTGGTCTCAAAAGCAATGTAAAGGAGTACAGTTTCTTCAAACCTGTGTGCAAAGCTAAAGCTAATTAGGACTTTAAAAGCTTTCTTCTTTGAAGAAAGAAATCTAAAAATGGATGCTGTATTTGTCTATAATAAGGAGAAAAAAGTAGAGCAAAATAATCCAAACAGCAAGAAGGAATTAAATCCAGGCATTTTTAAAAAAATAAAGATGAATAATTCCCAAAGCTGGTCTTTGAAAAGACTAACAAATGTCGAATTCTCATGAACCTAATTATGGAAGGATGGACGGGAAAGAGGGAGAAGGGGAAAAAGCAAATACAGAATTATAAGATAATACTTGAGCAGCAAAGGGGAAATGAGTGCTTTTGGATGAAGTATATGTTAACAAGATTAAGTGAGAAGAAATGGGAAAACTGAATAGACCAATTACCATACCACTACAAAAGGTACTGGGAACAGATGGCTTTAGGGTTTGATTCTATCAAAACTTTAAAGAACAGATCATTCCAACAATAGTTACATTATTCCAAGCTATAGGGAAATATTAAAGATTCTCTCATTTAGTTTATATAATTAATACAAAAATCCAATAAAACACAGAAGGAAAAACTATCGCCTACCCTCATTTTCATACAATAGTAGCAAATAAAATACAGCAACACATCGAAAGAAGACACTATGACTAAGTAAGTTTTATTCAGGGGTGATGCAAATATCAAAAAATCTACACATAAAATTGATTGCAATAACAGATTAGAAGAGAAAATTCAGGCGGTCCTATCAACAGATGCTGAAAAGGCACTTAGAGAAGTTCAGCAGCCATTTTTCAAGCAGTATAAGCACAAGTATAAGAATCAACTTAAATATGTTACAGGTTGTTTACAGTTTCATTAGCCAATAACATCCTCAGCAGCAAATCACTAAAACCATCTGAAACCAGACAAGCGCGCCAGCTCTGCCAATAGGTTTTTTTTGACAATGTCTTGGAGGTTTTAGCAAATACAATCAGGCAAGAAAATAAAACAATTGGCATATTTATTAAGAAAAAATAAAATTTTCTCTTGCTAATGATATAACTTTCTATCTACAAAAGGAATATAGCAAAGGAACTAAAGGTAAGGTACATATCTAAAAGTTAATAGCTTTTCCTTATGCTGCCTTAACAGAGAAATCACTTTAAAATGCTCTGTTCGTGAGAGTGATAAAATCTATCAGTACAGAAGTCAAGAAAATAAGTATAAGGGTGAAAGCATGGTATCTCTACAAAGAAAACCTTAAAATGTATGGGAGCACTGGCCTGGGTGTCTTGGCTGGGGCATGATCCCATACACCGAAAGTTTGCAGGTTCGATCCCTGGTCAGGGAGCCCAAAAGAGACGACCAATTGATGTTTCTCTCTCATATTGATGTTTTTCTCTTTCTCTCTCTCTCTCTCCGTCTCTCTCTGTCTCTCTCCCTCCACCCCTTCCTCTCCAAATCCAATGAAAAAAATGTCCTCAGGTGAGAATAAAAGAAATGTGTCTGAAAGGTATAAAATGAGTTTTCCAAAGAAAGGGAAAAATGTCTTCTATGGGTGAGAAGACTTATTATAAAAATTAATCCCCCCACATAGTTATATAAAGTTAATGTAATTTCAATTGAATTGTTGACAGAATTTGCTTCACCCTGAAAATGGATAAAATTACCTTAAAGTTCATTTGGAAGAATAAGTAGATGAGAGTTAACACAGAGAAACTTGGAAGAAAAACACGAGCACTTCCTTTCCCAACTCTCTGAACCTAGTAACAAGTTACTACACTCCAATCGATATTCTATTGGCACAGGAATCAGCAAATAGATCCATTAGACAGAAACAAATACAGAGTCCCCAAAACAGATTTTCGTTCCAACTGAAAATTTAATATATGACAAAGTTGGAATGTGAAGGAGCATGACATTTATTTTTTCAAGAATATGCTCAACTTCTTATCAGGAATTATCACGTGTGGGTTGGAGAAGGAAAAAAGTCAGTCAGTCAGCGGGGACGGGGAAGGAGAGAGAGAGGGAAGAGGCAGGCAGATGTAACAACAGCAGTAGTAACACGAGCACTTCCTGAGCTTTTATTCGTTGTCAGACCCTATTCCTTAGATAGCTGTAGACATATATAGACACGTATCTGTATATATTCTCTACATTCGTATAAGCACACATTAGGTATGTATGGTCTCCATATATACAAACACTACCCAGTCTCTCTAAATTACACATATATACTGGTAACAAGACAATAGGGAAGATATCATTAGACTCTATTACTAGATGCTGAAACCGAGGCACAAAAGGGAAGTTGCCCAAGTTCACAAATCCAACAAGTGGCAGCATTGGGATTCCTCGGGCCATTGGGTGCCAGACTCTGCCCTTAACCACCGAACTCACTGTCTGCTGAGAAGGAGAGCACTGCCTGGGCTGGAAAGGGCGATGAAAACCACCTCCCGGGAGCACCTGCTTGAATTTCGCTCCCTAAGCACCTTGGCTGACCCACGCCGCTCGAGCCCTGCCCATTACATAAATGCACTTATACATGTATTTGCACAAAAGAAACTTCTGAAAAGATACAATGATATCCCTATTGCGGACCTGTAGGGATGGATGTGACATTGACAGGAGAAAGGGCAGGTTGCACAGAGCAACAATTTGATTTCCCTGAAAACAAACAAATACATGAAACCAAATGTTAAGTGTGACCCTGTATCACACATGTTCAAACTACAGATAACAGAGGTGAAGAATCGGTTCAATGGGCACCCCACCAGAAAGATGTGCAAACAAGTATGAAACGGGGAAGGATTTACGAGGAAGGCGAGACTTCGTCAAGCCATTCCTGTGAGGAGAGCTGCTGCCTTCCCATCAGTTCCAGCTCCCGATTCACCTGGGCTGCCTCTGCGCCCATGTCTGCCCCTTTCATGGTGGCAGCATCGTCACTATTTGTCTTTGGGAGGGGAAGAGGAGTGTGTTGACTGGGTTGCCATTTGTGTTATGTCATTTTGTCATGAATTTGGTGTCCATTTAGAATAAAAATGGGTCCCCAGTCCCACCCTGGGAAGTCATTCAGGAGACACTCCCTTGGCCTTCGAGTGACTTGAACATCTCTGCCAGTGTCACTTTGAATATGATGAACTCATCCTTTCATTCCTGTCATCTATGGGCCCAGAGCCCTGACGTGGAGCCCTGGCATCCAGCAGATGCCTCTCCACCAGCTGTGAGACCGCAGGGAGGCCGCTGAGCCTCTCGCTGCTTTGAGTCGTCGCTTCTAAAAACGTGAGGGTCCTATGAATTGACGTGTGAGACCAGAAGAGGTCAAGAAGAGCTTGTCTTTGCTTTTACTCTTCCCAACTGAAATGTCTTCCCTCTCTTCTCCACGGGCCCAGTGGTCACAAGTCCTTCAGGCCCACCCCCAAGGAGCCTTCCTTAGCTCGCAGGCCACGCAAACCACTGCCTCTCCAACTGTGGGATGTGGAGGGTCAGGGCCGGAAACCCAGCTGTCATGGGCCAATCTTGCTTTTCCCGCCCGTCTCACAGTGGAGCTTCTCTTCCCTTCCTGTGCTCACCAGGGCTGTGCCCGTCCACACCTACGCGCCACAGGGCGTGGCTCCTTGACCTGGCCTTGGGTCGGGAGGGCCAGATAACAGGGCACAGGCAGGGTGCCTCTGGGCCCGTGGCCTGCTCTCCATGAAGCCCTGAGAGCCTCAAGCCACACATTCCATGAGTGACATCACCGGGGAGTGATGACCTCACGGTCTGCATCCCAGGGTAACTACGGAAACGTGAGAACCTTTCCTACCATTTCTCTAACGGACACCAACCTGTTTGGTTGCCCCAGAGAAAGACAGAGAGAGACAGAGACAATGATTGACCAGGTCATTTCCGTTGAAAGTGACTTGACCACAGTCCCCTGGGTGAATAGCGCAGCAGGTAGGTCTAAGCTGGGCATCTGTACAGGAGGGATTGGTGTACACACAAGCACATCCACTGGGGCTTGTCTATCATACCTGATAACGACCCTCACTCTAAGTAATGCCAGTGAATGGCCTGGGTCCCCATCAGAGACCCACAGTGTCCTGCTCACCACTGAGGACAACTACAAGGTCATACCTGGGCAAGTGTTCAGAAAGGTTCACATCTTGATGTAGCCTCCCCTTTGGGCTACAAGATATTTCCATTCAAACCCTTTACTGGTTGGCCTCTTAGCAAAGTCAAGTACATTTTCATTGGCTCGTGATAAATAAAGAAGTTTGAAAAAGAGGTTTGGACGGTTCTTTCAAACGCAGTCACCTTCACAGTGCTGTCAAGTACACATCCACAGGGGCCCCCTCAGATACATCCCAGACTGAGCTGCTGAGTACTAGGGGGAATGGGAGAACTTACCCATGGGAAGAACGAAAGACCCAAGGGAGTGATGAAGTGATTCTGAGACTGAGGGCTGAGGAAATGGTCTCCCAGAAGGCTGTTGGGTTGATGGAAGCCCACACTTGGTACCCAGAATGCGGTTCTGAGTCTCCTGGTAACTGTTCGATCATGTGGCCTTTTTCTCATCTCCATAAAACTATCAGAGGAGTAGCGTTCATTTTGGCTGAAAAATCAGCACCAATGGGGCCTGTGAGGAGTTGCCAGGGCAGAAGGGGGTTCTGAAACAAATTTATATTAAATTATATTTTTCCCAAAACTTGGAAGGATTTTACTTCCTTAAAGCCTCAAAGTGACAGGTTGTAAGAAATTATTTCTCTGTTGTGGGAGAGATTAGGGGGCACCCAGTTTGCAATTATTTCCGGGTTCTGTTTTCTCTGGGAATGGGGGAGATATTCTGGTCTGCTGCTGCCCTAGGCCCCCAGCACCCTCTCTCTAGGGGACGTGAAGTGACGTGCCGAGGCTGTGCTTGGGGTGCCAAGCAGCTGAGAAGGCTTCAGCAAGAGCCTGGGAGAGACACGGGAGAAGGGACGTCCCGGCAGGACAACATACAGCACAAGTGAGGGGTCAGTTCTGATCTCTTTCCAACAGGTGTGCCTCGCATCTATGGCTCTACACCTGGTCGCTACCATGTCCCCTACCTAATGAGTGGAGACACCCAGGTGGGCTGGCATGGAGAGACATATTCCCTGGCTGGTGGATATCGATGCTTTGGGGACCCTGCTTTGGCCACCCCAGCAAAGAAGCCAGCCAGACGAGCCCTCAAGAGACGCCATCCCGAGGAAGACTCGGAAGAAGAACTCGGCTGCCCCAGTCCCAAACGTCAGCGGCTGGAGCACGGGTACAAGGAGCTGAGCCACCAGAAGCTCCCCCCAGCCGAGGGGGTGGCGGAGAAGCCAGCCAGACGGGCCATGAAGAGACACCATCCCGAGGAAGACTCGGACGAAGAACTCGGCTGCCCCAGTCCCAAACGTCAGCGGCTGGAGCGTGGGTACAAGGAGCTGAGCCACCGTAAGCTCCCCACAGCCGACGGGGTGGCGGACAAGCCAGCCAGACGAGCCACGAAGAGACGCCATCCCGAGGAAGACTCGGACGAACCCCTCGGCTGCTCCAGTGCCAAACGTCAGCGGCTGGAGCGCGGGGCAAACATCTGAGCCCGCACAAGCTTGCTGGCTGAGGCACTCTGCACAAGGGACAAAAGTCTCATGGCCCAGGACAGCCAATGTCCCTTTTCTCAGTCACCCCTGTGCTCACCGCTGGCCATCACAACCTGAGCCATTGCGTCTGAGCCTTCCTCAGCCAGCTCCTTCCACCTTGACAGCCCTGGGCAGGGAGCCTCTCACACCGAGGTTCCCACGGGAGACACCGCTGGCCGTCCCAGGGCTGAAGCCGGCCGGGCAGGAAGCCTTGTGCTTCTCTGGTCATCCTCGACACCTCCTGCTTGGGCAGAAGAAACACCAGCCTGCCCTCTGAGTCCAGCAGAATCCAGCAGCAGAGAGTGCAGGGGGGCCTTAGCAGGGCCCCCCCGGTCTACCAGATGGACTCCTGCCCCGCGTCATTGCCAGCGGCCGCCAACACAAACTAGGAGACTCCTTGAAGCCGTCTGTGGTAACTCGGGGAGCCTCCAGCGGGGGTCTCGGGAGCAGAATAGGGAGACTTAGGGAGGGGCTAGTTACACGAGGTGGTCAGGGAAGGCTCCTCTGAAGAGGTGCATGTTCAGTGAAGACGTGAGTGATGGGTCACGTGAGGAGCTGGGGGGAAGAGCATTCCTGGAGGGCAGGTGGCAAATGCAAAGACCCTGAGGCAGTAATGCGGTCGGCCTGATCCAGGACCCCCAGAAAAGCCAGGTGAGGGCAGGAGTGGTGAGAGAGTGAAGACCTGATGGGGGAGGTAGCAGAGACTACATGGGCCCTGTCACCCAGGGAGAGGAGTGTGGATCTTGTCCTAAGTGGCCCGGGAGGTCTGGGTGGGCTTAGAACAGGGTGGTGGCGTGGTGTGAGGGACAAGATGCAGAGGCCACTCGGACTGCCGTGGGCCGTGGCAGGGCGGTGCTGGCTGGTAGCAGTGGGCGTCTCTGCAGGTAAGGCGACAGGCAGGCCTGGGGAGTGGGGGGCGTGGGGGAGGGGCGATATCAGCAGACAAGGACGAGCCATGGTTTGGGGGGCACTGTCAGCAGCTTGTGGCCCTTGGGCGGGGCTGCAGTCACCCTGCCTGTGGACAGCACACTTGTCCTCAGGGGCCACTGCAGGGAGACTGTTGTGGCTCCTCCCCCGACACACACCCTCAGGCCAGGGAAGGTCCTGGTCACATAAGGACTTTTCCTAAGCTGGGTTAGAGGACGGAGGCACACGCACTGGGGCCCCCCAAAAGTTCCCAATGGGAATCTCAGTTAACCTACAAAAGACAGCTAATGCATCTTCCCTCAGTGACCACCCCACTGCCCACCCCTGGAGACGGGATCCCTCCTGTCTGGGTCTCATACGTGCTGTGACCAAGGCTGACATTGGCTACTGGCACTCAGGCGGTTCGGCAGTGCCCAGACACGAGGCACACAGACTCAGACCCACACGGGGAGCTCAGGAAAAGGAGAGACTCCCAGCACCCCCACCAGGCCCACTGAACACACTTTAGGGCGGGCTCTGGACATGTGCACTTTGAAGAGCTTCCCGGAGCTACCAGTTTGTAGGGACCACAAGCAACAGAGAAACATGGGAAATGACACCATGGGATGCAGCCAGCAAATTCCACAACAAAACTAACAGACAAAGGTTGGGATTTTGTTCACAAATAGATTACAGGGAAGAACCTTTCATCAAGACGGCAGAGTAGGTAAGTGCTGTGCTCACCCCCCGCACCACACCCCCCGGTACCACCTCAAAATTACACCTAAACTGCAGAACAACACCCCTCGGGAACGGCCTGAAGACCAGCTGAACACAAGTCCTATACAGTGAAGGACACTCAGAAGAAGCCACGAGGAAACGCAGGTAGGAGGGCTGGCGATGCGGAAGGCACAGGCCCCACACCCACCGTGTGGCACTTAAGAGACGATGGGGGGTATGCGGGCTGCAGGGGTCCCCTTGGCAGGAGCGATGATGAGTAAGGGGTCCCAGCCCCACTGATGCTCCTCAGCCCAGGGTCCCAGTTGCTTGCTGCAGCCTCAGTTTCCCCTTAAGGGGCCCGTGCAGGGATTTACTCACCGGCACACTCAGTTGCTCTGAGCTCCAGTGTTGGGGCAGGAGCTTGGAGAGTGTCAGGGACATACAGGGAGGAACCACATGGTCTGGCTTCAGAGTGAGGGCTGGGGAGCAGCTTTCTCCCACACACAAGTGCCAGCAGAAGCCATTGTTTTGTCATTGATCCTCCCCTCACCCAGCTTGCACACCTATCAATAACTTCTATCAATGTAAATGGTTGAAATGCTCCAATCAAAAGACTACTTTCCATTGATACACAAATGAATAAAGAAATATATACAATGGAATATTTCTCAGCCATAAAAAAGAACAAAACCCATTTGGGACAATAGGGATGAATAAACCGAGAGGACATTATGCTAAGTGACACAAGTCACACAGACGAAGACAAGTACCATGTAACCTACTTACATTTAGGATCTAAAACACAAAAGAAATGAACAGACTGAACAGAGACAAACTCACAGATACAGAATCAATTGATGATTCCCGATGCGAGAGCTTTGGGGAGAGGGTGGCAAAAGGCGAAGGGATTAATAATTAAGAAACTGCCAGTTATGAAGTTAGTCAGGGAGATGTCATGGGCATCATGTGGAATAGAGTCAATAATATTCTAATAACTGTGAATGGGGTAACCTATCTAACAGTAAACTGCATAGACATTAAGTGTATAGCTTCGTACATTTTTGCATGGTTCCAGAACCCGCAAAAGTACCTTCATTTCCCCTCCTCATCAATACTCCCCCAATCCAGCCATTAGCCTAACAGCTATCACCATAGATCACTTGTGCCTGTTCCTGAGCTTCAGGTATACACGGGATCATGGGACGCACGGAGTCAATGTTCTCTCACTCAACACCATGGCTGTCAGACCCACCCACGTCTTTGCACGCACTCATTGCTACATCTCTGTCCTCATCTGATCACCATCCACTGTATAAATACCCTAAAATTCATTTATCTCTTCCACTGCTGGTGGACACTCTTCCAGGTTGTGCCTTTCACGCTGACATGAATGAGTGGCCAAGGGAATACGATCCTTGGCCCGGTCACATGTCTCAGATGCCTGCACAGGTTTATCACCTCAGGGAACCAGAAAGCCTGCCGCCCACAGCCCTCGCCCCGTCCCGAGTGCCCCCGTGGGAGGTGCCCTGCAGAGCTGAGTGAGCCCTGACCAAGGCCCATGGCGCAGGTGCCCTGTGCCCTCGGGGTCCCGTCTGCGCCTGCATCACGGGGCAGCATGTGAAACACCTTCTCCCCAGCAAAAGTCACCAGGCAGTCCCGGTCCGCTGACATATGCTTCCTCCCAGACTATCTTCTAGCAAAGCCAAGTGTGTTCTGAGAGCTGATCAGGGTGTTTAAAATGGTAAATTAAAATGTAGTTCTGCTGGGAGGCCCCTCTCCAGCCACGGTCACTGGGGTGATGGAGGTACTCAGCTGGCAAAGCCAGGAGTAACTCGGGTCTTGCTCTGGCCTCGCAGCTCACGTGTGCGGATTCTTTGACGACTCCGCTGGTCAGGGCTGAGGAGAAAAACAGCTCCGCGTACCTGTCCATCGCCTGACTCCGAGGGACTCGAAAATGTGACAAGAATGAAAGGAACAGTGTGCCCAAAGTATCTCAAGTGTGGGGGACTGCCTCCCGGGTGGAGATTTACAGAGGGAGGGAGACAGGGTGCCGCGACCCCGGGAAGACAGAGGCGGGGACGGAGGGGCAGGGCAGGAGCAGGAGAGGAGCTTCCGGCTTCTTCATTTATTCATTTTCTCTGACCACCACCAAAAAAATTGGAAGGGGCTTTCTGCAAAATGTGGCAGATCCTCAAAACTAAGGGAGTGAAAACTTAGCTCTTACAACAAAGCAAAAGGTAAAGTGAGAAGACAGAATTATAATTAAATACAAAAATCAGCCTCACGGAAAGTTACCAAAAGGGCAAACCAGCTCTGAGCTTCCAGAAAGCCTAGCAGAGGGAAGCATTGCATGTCACATAACTTCTCTGGTTTCACAGGACGCCTTGGGAGCAAGGGACCTTCCCGACCGCCAGTGGCTACCCCTGTGCTCAGCCCATCGCAGGCAGCTCCTGGTATGTGTGCTGATTGAAAACATGTGCCAAGAAGCCTGCAGGTGTTGCTCATGGGGAGTCTGCCAAACTGGCATTACAGCTGGCCAGCAAAGCCATGTCTGGACCCCTTTTGCAAGAGAACAGCTTGTAAGATTTTACCTCGTATGATTTCTTTTGTTGGTTTGAAAGAAAGTTACCAAACAGGACATTGAAAAAGGAAAGTGCACAGATATATGTGGGCAATTTAAATACCGAATATAAAGCACGCGCTCTGCTACCAACAGCCAGGGGAAGAAAGAGACCACCACCCCCACATCCCCTCCTCAAGAGGCAATTTACCGTTGTCTTCTTTCTTTATAGTTTTACCGCCTGCGTGTTTAAAACCTAAAAAGGACAGTCCTGTTCCTGAATGAATGGAATTACACTGAGGTACGAGTTCTGTGTCTTCATTCTTTCTGTCTTTAAAAAAAAATCCTCATTGAGGAAATGTTCATTGATTTTAGAGAAAGAGATGGGGGTGGGGAGGAGGAAAGGAGAGAGGGAGAGAAGAGAGAAACACTGACCCATTGCTTCCTGTCCATGCCCCAACCAGGGACCGAACCTGCAACTTCCAGTGCGCGGGACAACGCTCCAACCAGCTGAGCCGGCCGGCCAGGACAACGTGTTCTCGTTCTTTTGCTCAGTGTACTGTTTGGGGGACTCTACCGTGTTTTTACAGCTGCACTTTGTCCTTTGCTTGTCGCAGTGTATAAACCACACTTGATCAATACTTCGTCCTGTCCGTGCACGTTTGGTTTTGTTCCAGTCTTTGGAAGCCTGCCCGGGTTTTCCAGCCCACCCTGGGCTCTCACTTCTAGTTGACCCTTGCTCAGGCTCTCCTGGCCACCAGCCGCTGCCCAGGGAAACCCCCTCCGTTTCTGCCCAGTAGCTCCTGGCTCGGTCTCCCAGCCAGCCCCTGCACCTCTAGTTCTGGGTACCAGTCACTGTCCCGTGACCTCGTGCCTAGAGCCGTCTCATGAGCTCAGACACTTCATTAGCTTTGACTCAACTTTTACTCCCTCTTCTTCTTCTTCCTGGATTTCACCTCTGCTCTCTTTTCTAGCTCCCGGGCTAACGGCATCCAGCTCACCCGACCGCTATGGCCACGCCTGGCTTCCCGTAATTGAGACTGCGAGTGCGAACTCAATGTCTGCCACCGTCCTTTCCCCGATCCCCACTCTCTGCCCGGGCTCCTTGAATTGGATCAAAGAGCCTTATTGGGTTGGAGGACCTGAACTGCGTCTTTACAGCCACTGAAAATAGGACCCATTGGCCAGCTTCAATAAACTCCGAAGTCAATAGATACAAATGTAAAATTGACCCACTATTTCCCACAGCCAATACTGTTTTATTTCCCACCAAACTTAAGTCATGAAGGAAATTAGGTCCATGAATTCAATTGAGTGAGTTTCTTGTGCATTTAGTATGTCCTGGGCACCCTGTGAAGTGCTCTGAATTGAAAAAGTTGAAGAAAGACACAAAAGGTGGGCAGTGTAGCTTTTTGATCGCAGTCAGACCCTGCGCTCTAAGGATGACGCCAGAGCTCACACCCAGAATATTCTTGCAGTGAGCTTGTTCCTTCTGCAAAGGCACAGCCCAACCGGGGCAGTTGGGAGAGGCCCAGAACTGTTCACATATTCGACCAAAACGTCATCTTCTTCGTGGGAGGGTAGCCCCGGGATGCGAAGAGATTCGGTGTCTGCAGCATCCAGGAGGGAGGGCTCATTGTTAGCTGGGCTGCATACATTCAAAGGCTGAGGGGCCGGAGGGTGGGGGGACAAGGGACATGGCGGCAGGTCCACCAGCACAGACTCACCCAGAGCAGTGGGCAAAGCAAGAAGCAGAGACCTGGGGAGATGGAGAGCATCTGGGGGGCCCCGCCTTCCTCTGCACACACATGTGGCGGCTTGGCTTACAGTTATTTGACTCCGGTCTTGTGGGTTAAGCAGAAATGCATATGGTGGAGCCCCGCGCCCTCAGGAGCTGAGAGTCTCAGTGGAGAAACTAATCTGCACACAGATGAGCAGAGCACCCTGTGCTGGGGCAGGACGCTGAGCACCTGGTGCACCTGGGAAGGCCTCCTGGTGGAGGCAAGGCCAGGCAAGTCACATGCAGAGGTGCTAGGGGGGCAGCAGCAGCAGGAGAGCGGGGAAGGCCAGCGTTTCCGTGCTGAGTCCGCAGCCCTTTTACTTCGCAGCTTCTGTGCTCTGCCTTCTCTTTCCTTCTGTAGCTCCGGCACGTCGTGGTGCTTTGCAGAGGGTGGGCACCCGGAATGCAACTGAGTGCCCGGGTCAGCGCCACACAGGCCACTCTAGGAAGAAGGTGAAGGGGGCAAGAGGCCAACATCTTAGCCCGTCACATGTTTCTGGACCAGTAGTGGGGCCCTGTGTCTATCTACCCCCGGCTGTGATGACCATGTGGCCTTCTGTGTGCTCCGGGCTCCCTAGCGCAGTGCTGGTGACACAGTGGGCCACCCCACAGTGTTCCTGTCCTGGCTGGAGCTTACTGGTCCTCTCCTTTCCTATCTCCACCTTCCAGGGGCTTCCTGGAAGATGCCCCCGAGGGTACCTGCTTAAGGGCTGCTGACCTGGCTGGGACAGAATTAGCGACCGACCGGGCTTCAATTCCACCTCATCCGTGGGAAGCTGCTCCTCCTCCAACTGGCAAATGACTTCCAGATGCCACAACAGCTCAAGTTTTCATTGCTTGCTGCAAAGACCAAGTCTCCTCTTCCCCATGGGCAAGGCTCTGTGTCACTGAAGCACTTTTGAAAGGAGAGGACAATGAAATCCATTTTTGGTGTCATCCTACTTGGCAACAAAACAAATACAAGTCCTTTCAGCTGACAATGCACTGTGTGCTCGGATGGGGAGTCAGCCTTCCTTCTTGCATGAGCTCTGTTAGGGACTCAGGTCTTCACTCAGAAGGGATGGACTCATCTTTCTTTGACTTACTTTCTCCATTTACAAACTAGAGATAATGGTGTAGTTCCCAACCTCTCTTGTCCTACAAGGGTATTAAAATTCAGACTCTTGACCAACCTCACCCACAGGTTTCCCAAGTTCTGATAGACACATGTTTGGACAATGATGTGAGGATTCTCCTAGACACTGGTCGGTGCCCATCTGTGACTGTCTGCTGTCTCCTGTCATCCAAGTTGTCGCCTCCAAGCTCTGCCCACCTTGGCTGTACCACCTCCCACCGCCTGCCAGCCTTCTCTGCCAGCGCACCAGACACACGCACCCTGGGCCACGGCATCTGCTTCCTAACCAGCCACCTCCTGCTGTGGTTTCTCTTCCAACCACCCTGTGACTACTGCCAGAGTCTCTAGGACATCTTCCTACAATGTCCTTCTTGACAGATTGTCCCCCAGGGGTGATTGTGTCCCCTAGGGGACATTTGGCAGTGCCTAGACACATTAGTGGATATCACTACTGGGGTGGGGGTGCCACAGGCCAGGGATGCTGCTCCACCTCCTACACCTCCTACAACGCCTCCCCTGATGAAGACTTCCCTGGCTCACAACGTCACGAGGGCCAATGTCGAGGAACTCTGCCCTAGACACACACACACATACACACAGATACACACACATTCAGCGGCTTCTTAGAACCTCTAAAAAAAAGTCCAAACTTAACCTGGATTCCAGGCCCAGCACAATCAGACTTTTACCACCTCTCCAAACTTGTCTTCCTTTAGCTCCCAGCGTCCATCTATTCAGCTTGAGACCTGCCAGTTCTCGAAGTCTTTCCAAGCTCACACAGAGCTTCCCCGCCTCTGAGACCATGTAGCACTATTTGTCTGTTCCTTTCCTCAAAGGACATCCTACTTCCTGGGGGCCAGGGACACTAGAGCCACTGTGCTAACACAGGGACACCACAGCGAGCAGCAAGGACGGCCATGGAAGAAATTCCTGAAAAGAGGAATGAGCCCTCTGGACATGTGATTTCATGTCTGTTTGGACAATCCATATTTCAAATGCTTAACAGCCAGCAGCTTCTGTATGGGACAGAAGTTCTGGGCTAGAATCAAATAATATCTTCATGATACTTCGGTAGGCTGAATTATCAACTTGTCTTTTGAGTACAGTGTAATGCATCCTTAACAGCCAATTGGGCTCCTTGACAAGTTTCGGAGATGGAGTAGCTTAAACAACAAACATGTATTCTGCACAGTCCTGGAGGCTGCGAAGTCCCAGGTCAAGGCGAGGGCAGGGTGGATGTCTTGCGAGAACTCTGCCGAGTTTGCGGACAGCTGCCTTCTTGCAGAATCCTAACATAGTGGGGTGGGGTGTGGGGGAGAGGACAGAGAAAGAGAGGGAGTGGGAGAGAGAGGGAGAGACAGCCCTCTCTAGTCTCTTCTTATAAGGGCGTATGCCCATCATGATCACATCAGAATTTAATCACCTCCTAAATGCCTCACGTCCAAATACGATTACATTGGAGGTTAGGGTTTCAGCATAGGACTTGGGGAGGATACCAGCATTCAGTCCATAGCAAACACCTGCGGAATTGGAAGCATGTGAGTGAGAAGCAAACGTGAAACTTTCTGTGTCTGTAATTGGGATCCAAGGAGAAACACAAAGTTAAATGAGATCATTTCTAAAATGCCCACGGCAACATCATGCGTCACAGTAAAAACTGGGAACAACCCAAAGGCCCGCTGACGGTAGAGTGGACGGGTCAGCCGCGGTCTGTTCAGCAATGACAAACAACAGCGTACAGCGACCAGCAACGACGTGGAGGAATCTCAAGCACAAATTTAGCAAAAGCAGTTAGACACACAAGAGTCTAGGCAGCATGATTCCTTTTCTAGAAAGGTCGGAACACAGGCAGAACTAACCTACTGTGTGAGAGAAAGGGCTGCCGATTACTTCTGGAGGGAAGGCAGGGGACAGGGAGTGGAAAGGACATGTGAATATCTGGGCTCTAACGTGTATTAACTGTTGAGGGCAGTGGTTCCATGGGAGTGTTCCAATTGTGATCATTTATTGAGCTGGCCACTTATGATGTGCATTTTCAAGGGCATGTTTATTGTGAATAATTCATATTTAGACTTGTCCTCAGAGTATCTCTTGAAAAGCAAGGCCCGATTTGCCTCAAGTCAGGAACCAGCAGTGTGTACCTGTGAGCAGAGGGGTCTCTAACATTTGGAGCTTGTTAAACCAAAGTAATGCCCATTGGTCATTGCGGCAGCTGCTACAGCCTTCCAGTGAGCCGGTCCGTCAACCAATGTTTCTTAAATGCCATCCCTCACCCAGTTCTCACGACCCTTGTGTCCAGTTTTTGGTCAGACAGCGACCTAGCCAAGCAGCCATGTGAACAGTTGCAGGACTAAGACCAGGCATGAAGTTCTAAGCCTCTCTCGATACCCCTTCCAGAATTTTCTCACCCTGGCCCTCTACCTTGGAACGTGCTCCGGGCTAAGGGAGAGAATCAGGGGAAAGGAAGGACCATAGCAAGACATCGGGAGCAGAGGTCGGAGGCTCCAGAGGCAGTCTCCTAAGATCCCAGGCAGTAAAGGCAAGTTATGTAGAAGACAGCTTGGCAGTGGATTTCTTACTTTGCCTAGAGACGAGAGTACAGTCATTGAACACCTACAGACAGTGAAGAGAGAAAACCTGCAACCCAAGAATCCTCTTCTCAGTCAAGAATGCTCTGCTCAACATGCAAGAAATACTCATGGGGATTGGCAAGAATCTGAGTATTGATCGCCCACACCTAGGGCTGTCACCTGGGCCAACCCCTGTGACCTCCATCCTGCAAGAAGCACCTGAGAATTCACTAACCAAGTAAAAACTGAATCAGAACAAACACCTCCATTTTGGAAACAGGAAGGCAAAACGAAACAAGATAGGCCAAGGTGCATCTTTTCTAACTTGGCCACAGTAGAATACTTACATTAAAAAAGACAGAGTAGAATTTTTGCAAGCCATTGTATCTAGTCAAAAGTTAATAAAGCTAGAAGGAAAAAAATAAGAATAAAGAGGGTGCCCCCCAAAATCTTAACTATTAAAATTAAGAACACAGCCATGGATCAAAGACGGACTGAAAAGTGAAATTATAAGTGGTCTCAAAAGCAATGTAAAGGAGTACAGTTTCTTCAAACCTGTGTGCAAAGCTAAAGCTAATTAGGACTTTAAAAGCTTTCTTCTTTGAAGAAAGAAATCTAAAAATGGATGCTGTATTTGTCTATAATAAGGAGAAAAAAGTAGAGCAAAATAATCCAAACAGCAAGAAGGAATTAAATCCAGGCATTTTTAAAAAAATAAAGATGAATAATTCCCAAAGCTGGTCTTTGAAAAGACTAACAAATGTCGAATTCTCATGAACCTAATTATGGAAGGATGGACGGGAAAGAGGGAGAAGGGGAAAAAGCAAATACAGAATTATAAGATAATACTTGAGCAGCAAAGGGGAAATGAGTGCTTTTGGATGAAGTATATGTTAACAAGATTAAGTGAGAAGAAATGGGAAAACTGAATAGACCAATTACCATACCACTACAAAAGGTACTGGGAACAGATGGCTTTAGGGTTTGATTCTATCAAAACTTTAAAGAACAGATCATTCCAACAATAGTTACATTATTCCAAGCTATAGGGAAATATTAAAGATTCTCTCATTTAGTTTATATAATTAATACAAAAATCCAATAAAACACAGAAGGAAAAACTATCGCCTACCCTCATTTTCATACAATAGTAGCAAATAAAATACAGCAACACATCGAAAGAAGACACTATGACTAAGTAAGTTTTATTCAGGGGTGATGCAAATATCAAAAAATCTACACATAAAATTGATTGCAATAACAGATTAGAAGAGAAAATTCAGGCGGTCCTATCAACAGATGCTGAAAAGGCACTTAGAGAAGTTCAGCAGCCATTTTTCAAGCAGTATAAGCACAAGTATAAGAATCAACTTAAATATGTTACAGGTTGTTTACAGTTTCATTAGCCAATAACATCCTCAGCAGCAAATCACTAAAACCATCTGAAACCAGACAAGCGCGCCAGCTCTGCCAATAGGTTTTTTTTGACAATGTCTTGGAGGTTTTAGCAAATACAATCAGGCAAGAAAATAAAACAATTGGCATATTTATTAAGAAAAAATAAAATTTTCTCTTGCTAATGATATAACTTTCTATCTACAAAAGGAATATAGCAAAGGAACTAAAGGTAAGGTACATATCTAAAAGTTAATAGCTTTTCCTTATGCTGCCTTAACAGAGAAATCACTTTAAAATGCTCTGTTCGTGAGAGTGATAAAATCTATCAGTACAGAAGTCAAGAAAATAAGTATAAGGGTGAAAGCATGGTATCTCTACAAAGAAAACCTTAAAATGTATGGGAGCACTGGCCTGGGTGTCTTGGCTGGGGCATGATCCCATACACCGAAAGTTTGCAGGTTCGATCCCTGGTCAGGGAGCCCAAAAGAGACGACCAATTGATGTTTCTCTCTCATATTGATGTTTTTCTCTTTCTCTCTCTCTCTCTCCGTCTCTCTCTGTCTCTCTCCCTCCACCCCTTCCTCTCCAAATCCAATGAAAAAAATGTCCTCAGGTGAGAATAAAAGAAATGTGTCTGAAAGGTATAAAATGAGTTTTCCAAAGAAAGGGAAAAATGTCTTCTATGGGTGAGAAGACTTATTATAAAAATTAATCCCCCCACATAGTTATATAAAGTTAATGTAATTTCAATTGAATTGTTGACAGAATTTGCTTCACCCTGAAAATGGATAAAATTACCTTAAAGTTCATTTGGAAGAATAAGTAGATGAGAGTTAACACAGAGAAACTTGGAAGAAAAACACGAGCACTTCCTTTCCCAACTCTCTGAACCTAGTAACAAGTTACTACACTCCAATCGATATTCTATTGGCACAGGAATCAGCAAATAGATCCATTAGACAGAAACAAATACAGAGTCCCCAAAACAGATTTTCGTTCCAACTGAAAATTTAATATATGACAAAGTTGGAATGTGAAGGAGCATGACATTTATTTTTTCAAGAATATGCTCAACTTCTTATCAGGAATTATCACGTGTGGGTTGGAGAAGGAAAAAAGTCAGTCAGTCAGCGGGGACGGGGAAGGAGAGAGAGAGGGAAGAGGCAGGCAGATGTAACAACAGCAGTAGTAACACGAGCACTTCCTGAGCTTTTATTCGTTGTCAGACCCTATTCCTTAGATAGCTGTAGACATATATAGACACGTATCTGTATATATTCTCTACATTCGTATAAGCACACATTAGGTATGTATGGTCTCCATATATACAAACACTACCCAGTCTCTCTAAATTACACATATATACTGGTAACAAGACAATAGGGAAGATATCATTAGACTCTATTACTAGATGCTGAAACCGAGGCACAAAAGGGAAGTTGCCCAAGTTCACAAATCCAACAAGTGGCAGCATTGGGATTCCTCGGGCCATTGGGTGCCAGACTCTGCCCTTAACCACCGAACTCACTGTCTGCTGAGAAGGAGAGCACTGCCTGGGCTGGAAAGGGCGATGAAAACCACCTCCCGGGAGCACCTGCTTGAATTTCGCTCCCTAAGCACCTTGGCTGACCCACGCCGCTCGAGCCCTGCCCATTACATAAATGCACTTATACATGTATTTGCACAAAAGAAACTTCTGAAAAGATACAATGATATCCCTATTGCGGACCTGTAGGGATGGATGTGACATTGACAGGAGAAAGGGCAGGTTGCACAGAGCAACAATTTGATTTCCCTGAAAACAAACAAATACATGAAACCAAATGTTAAGTGTGACCCTGTATCACACATGTTCAAACTACAGATAACAGAGGTGAAGAATCGGTTCAATGGGCACCCCACCAGAAAGATGTGCAAACAAGTATGAAACGGGGAAGGATTTACGAGGAAGGCGAGACTTCGTCAAGCCATTCCTGTGAGGAGAGCTGCTGCCTTCCCATCAGTTCCAGCTCCTGATTCACCTGGGCTGCCTCTGCGCCCATGTCTGCCCCTTTCATGGTGGCAGCATCGTCACTATTTGTCTTTGGGAGGGGAAGAGGAGTGTGTTGACTGGGTTGCCATTTGTGTTATGTCATTTTGTCATGAATTTGGTGTCCATTTAGAATAAAAATGGGTCCCCAGTCCCACCCTGGGAAGTCATTCAGGAGACACTCCCTTGGCCTTCGAGTGACTTGAACATCTCTGCCAGTGTCACTTTGAATATGATGAACTCATCCTTTCATTCCTGTCATCTATGGGCCCAGAGCCCTGACGTGGAGCCCTGGCATCCAGCAGATGCCTCTCCACCAGCTGTGAGACCGCAGGGAGGCCGCTGAGCCTCTCGCTGCTTTGAGTCGTCGCTTCTAAAAACGTGAGGGTCCTATGAATTGACGTGTGAGACCAGAAGAGGTCAAGAAGAGCTTGTCTTTGCTTTTACTCTTCCCAACTGAAATGTCTTCCCTCTCTTCTCCACGGGCCCAGTGGTCACAAATCCTTCAGGCCCACCCCCAAGGAGCCTTCCTTAGCTCGCAGGCCACGCAAACCACTGCCTCTCCAACTGTGGGATGTGGAGGGTCAGGGCCGGAAACCCAGCTGTCATGGGCCAATCTTGCTTTTCCCGCCCGTCTCACAGTGGAGCTTCTCTTCCCTTCCTGTGCTCACCAGGGCTGTGCCCGTCCACACCTACGCGCCACAGGGCGTGGCTCCTTGACCTGGCCTTGGGTCGGGAGGGCCAGATAACAGGGCACAGGCAGGGTGCCTCTGGGCCCGTGGCCTGCTCTCCATGAAGCCCTGAGAGCCTCAAGCCACACATTCCATGAGTGACATCACCGGGGAGTGATGACCTCACGGTCTGCATCCCAGGGTAACTACGGAAACGTGAGAACCTTTCCTACCATTTCTCTAACGGACACCAACCTGTTTGGTTGCCCCAGAGAGAGACAGAGAGAGACAGAGACAATGATTGACCAGGTCATTTCCGTTGAAAGTGACTTGACCACAGTCCCCTGGGTGAATAGCGCAGCAGGTAGGTCTAAGCTGGGCATCTGTACAGGAGGGATTGGTGTACACACAAGCACATCCACTGGGGCTTGTCTATCATACCTGATAACGACCCTCACTCTAAGTAATGCCAGTGAATGGCCTGGGTCCCCATCAGAGACCCACAGTGTCCTGCTCACCACTGAGGACAACTACAAGGTCATACCTGGGCAAGTGTTCAGAAAGGTTCACATCTTATTGATGTAGCCTCCCCCTTTGGGCTACAAGATATTTCCATTCAAACCCTTTACTGGTTGGCCTCTTAGCAAAGTCAAGTACATTTTCATCGGCTCGTGATAAATAAAGAAGTTTGAAAAAGAAGTTTGGACGGTTCTTTCAAACGCAGTCACCTTCACAGTGCTGTCAAGTACACATCCACAGGGGCCCCCTCAGATACATCCCAGACTGAGCTGCTGAGTACTGGGGGGAATGGGGGAACTTACCCATGGGAAGAACGAAAGACCCAAGGGAGTGATGAAGTGATTCTGAGACTGAGGGCTGAGGAAATGGTCTCCCAGAAGGCTGTTGGGTTGATGGAAGCCCACACTTGGTACCCAGAATGCGGTTCTGAGTCTCCTGGTAACTGTTCGATCATGTGGCCTTTTTCTCATCTCCATAAAACTATCAGTGGAGTAGCGTTCATTTTGGCTGAAAAATCAGCACCAATGGGGCCTGCGAGGAGTTGCCAGGGCAGAAGGGGGTTCTGAAACAAATTTATATTAAATTATATTTTTCCCAAAACTTGGAAGGATTTTACTTCCTTAAAGCCTCAAAGTGACAGGTTGTAAGAAATTATTTCTCTGTTGTGGGAGAGATTAGGGGGCACCCAGTTTGCAATTATTTCCGGGTTCTGTTTTCTCTGGGAATGGGGGAGATATTCTGGTCTGCTGCTGCCCTAGGCCCCCAGCACCCTCTCTCTAGGGGACGTGAAGTGACGTGCCGAGGCTGTGCTTGGGGTGCCAAGCAGCTGAGAAGGCTTCAGCAAGAGCCTGGGAGAGACACGGGAGAAGGGACGTCCCGGCAGGACAACATACAGCACAAGTGAGGGGTCAGTTCTGATCTCTTTCCAACAGGTGTGCCTCGCATCTATGGCTCTACACCTGGTCGCTACCATGTCCCCTACCTAATGAGTGGAGACACCCAGGTGGGCTGGCATGGAGAGACATATTCCCTGGTTGGTGGATATCGATGCTTTGGGGACCCTGCTTTGGCCACCCCAGCAAAGAAGCCAGCCAGACGAGCCCTCAAGAGACGCCATCCCGAGGAAGACTCGGAAGAAGAACTCGGCTGCCCCAGTCCCAAACGTCAGCGGCTGGAGCACGGGTACAAGGAGCTGAGCCACCAGAAGCTCCCCCCAGCCGAGGGGGTGGCGGAGAAGCCAGCCAGACGGGCCATGAAGAGACACCATCCCGAGGAAGACTCGGACGAAGAACTCGGCTGCCCCAGTCCCAAACGTCAGCGGCTGGAGCGTGGGTACAAGGAGCTGAGCCACCGTAAGCTCCCCACAGCCGACGGGGTGGCGGACAAGCCAGCCAGACGAGCCACGAAGAGACGCCATCCCGAGGAAGACTCGGACGAACCCCTCGGCTGCTCCAGTGCCAAACGTCAGCGGCTGGAGCGCGGGGCAAACATCTGAGCCCGCACAAGCTTGCTGGCTGAGGCACTCTGCACAAGGGACAAAAGTCTCATGGCCCAGGACAGCCAATGTCCCTTTTCTCAGTCACCCCTGTGCTCACCGCTGGCCATCACAACCTGAGCCATTGCGTCTGAGCCTTCCTCAGCCAGCTCCTTCCACCTTGACAGCCCTGGGCAGGGAGCCTCTCACACCGAGGTTCCCACGGGAGACACCGCTGGCCGTCCCAGGGCTGAAGCCGGCCGGGCAGGAAGCCTTGTGCTTCTCTGGTCATCCTCGACACCTCCTGCTTGGGCAGAAGAAACACCAGCCTGCCCTCTGAGTCCAGCAGAATCCAGCAGCAGAGAGTGCAGGGGGGCCTTAGCAGGGCCCCCCCGGTCTACCAGATGGACTCCTGCCCCGCGTCATTGCCAGCGGCCGCCAACACAAACTAGGAGACTCCTTGAAGCCGTCTGTGGTAACTCGGGGAGCCTCCAGCGGGGGTCTCGGGAGCAGAATAGGGAGACTTAGGGAGGGACTAGTTACACGAGGTGGTCAGGGAAGGCTCCTCTGAAGAGGTGCATGTTCAGTGAAGACGTGAGTGATGGGTCACGTGAGGAGCTGGGGGGAAGAGCATTCCTGGAGGGCAGGTGGCAAATGCAAAGACCCTGAGGCAGTAATGCGGTCGGCCTGATCCAGGACCCCCAGAAAAGCCAGGTGAGGGCAGGAGTGGTGAGAGAGTGAAGACCTGATGGGGGAGGTAGCAGAGACTACATGGGCCCTGTCACCCAGGGAGAGGAGTGTGGATCTTGTCCTAAGTGGCCCGGGAGGTCTGGGTGGGCTTAGAACAGGGTGGTGGCGTGGTGTGAGGGACAAGATGCAGAGGCCACTCGGACTGCCGTGGGCCGTGGCAGGGCGGTGCTGACTGGTAGCAGTGGGCGTCTCTGCAGGTAAGGCGACAGGCAGGCCTGGGGAGTGGGGGGCGTGGGGGAGGGGCGATATCAGCAGACAAGGACGAGCCATGGTTTGGGGGGCACTGTCAGCAGCTTGTGGCCCTTGGGCGGGGCTGCAGTCACCCTGCCTGTGGACAGCACACTTGTCCTCAGGGGCCACTGCAGGGAGACTGTTGTGGCTCCTCCCCCGACACACACCCTCAGGCCAGGGAAGGTCCTGGTCACATAAGGACTTTTCCTAAGCTGGGTTAGAGGACGGAGGCACACGCACTGGGGCCCCCCAAAAGTTCCCAATGGGAATCTCAGTTAACCTACAAAAGACAGCTAATGCATCTTCCCTCAGTGACCACCCCACTGCCCACCCCTGGAGACGGGATCCCTCCTGTCTGTGTCTGATACGTGCTGTGACCAAGGCTGACATTGGCTACTGGCACTCAGGCGGTTCGGCAGTGCCCAGACACGAGGCACACAGACTCAGACCCACACGGGGAGCTCAGGAATAGGAGAGACTCCCAGCACCCCCACCAGGCCCACTGAACACACTTTAGGGCGGGCTCTGGACATGTGCACTTTGAAGAGCTTCCCGGAGCTACCAGTTTGTAGGGACCACAAGCAACAGAGAAACATGGGAAATGACACCATGGGATGCAGCCAGCAAATTCCACAACAAAACTAACAGACAAAGGTTGGGATTTTGTTCACAAATAGATTACAGGGAAGAACCTTTCATCAAGACGGCAGAGTAGGTAAGTGCTGTGCTCACCCCCCGCACCACACCCCCCGGTACCACCTCAAAATTACACCTAAACTGCAGAACAACACCCCTCGGGAACGGCCTGAAGACCAGCTGAACACAAGTCCTATACAGTGAAGGACACTCAGAAGAAGCCACGAGGAAACGCAGGTAGGAGGGCTGGCGATGCGGAAGGCACAGGCCCCACACCCACCGTGTGGCACTTAAGAGACGATGGGGGGTATGCGGGCTGCAGGGGTCCCCTTGGCAGGAGCGATGATGAGTAAGGGGTCCCAGCCCCACTGATGCTCCTCAGCCCAGGGTCCCAGTTGCTTGCTGCAGCCTCAGTTTCCCCTTAAGGGGCCCGTGCAGGGATTTACTCACCGGCACACTCAGTTGCTCTGAGCTCCAGTGTTGGGGCAGGAGCTTGGAGAGTGTCAGGGACATACAGGGAGGAACCACATGGTCTGGCTTCAGAGTGAGGGCTGGGGAGCAGCTTTCTCCCACACACAAGTGCCAGCAGAAGCCATTGTTTTGTCATTGATCCTCCCCTCACCCAGCTTGCACACCTATCAATAACTTCTATCAATGTAAATGGTTGAAATGCTCCAATCAAAAGACTACTTTCCATTGATACACAAATGAATAAAGAAATATATACAATGGAATATTTCTCAGCCATAAAAAAGAACAAAACCCATTTGGGACAATAGGGATGAATAAACCGAGAGGACATTATGCTAAGTGACACAAGTCACACAGACGAAGACAAGTACCATGTAACCTACTTACATTTAGGATCTAAAACACAAAAGAAATGAACAGACTGAACAGAGACAAACTCACAGATACAGAATCAATTGATGATTCCCGATGCGAGAGCTTTGGGGAGAGGGTGGCAAAAGGCGAAGGGATTAATAATTAAGAAACTGCCAGTTATGAAGTTAGTCAGGGAGATGTCATGGGCATCATGTGGAATAGAGTCAATAATATTCTAATAACTGTGAATGGGGTCACCTATCTAACAGTAAACTGCATAGACATTAAGTGTATAGCTTCGTACATTTTTGCATGGTTCCAGAACCCGCAAAAGTACCTTCATTTCCCCTCCTCATCAATACTCCCCCAATCCAGCCATTAGCCTAACAGCTATCACCATAGATCACTTGTGCCTGTTCCTGAGCTTCAGGTATACACGGGATCATGGGACGCACGGAGTCAATGTTCTCTCACTCAACACCATGGCTGTCAGACCCACCCACGTCTTTGCACGCACTCATTGCTACATCTCTGTCCTCATCTGATCACCATCCACTGTATAAATACCCTAAAATTCATTTATCTCTTCCACTGCTGGTGGACACTCTTCCAGGTTGTGCCTTTCACGCTGACATGAATGAGTGGCCAAGGGAATACGATCCTTGGCCCGGTCACATGTCTCAGATGCCTGCACAGGTTTATCACCTCAGGGAACCAGAAAGCCTGCCGCCCACAGCCCTCGCCCCGTCCCGAGTGCCCCCGTGGGAGGTGCCCTGCAGAGCTGAGTGAGCCCTGACCAAGGCCCATGGCGCAGGTGCCCTGTGCCCTCGGGGTCCCGTCTGCGCCTGCATCACGGGGCAGCATGTGAAACACCTTCTCCCCAGCAAAAGTCACCAGGCAGTCCCGGTCCGCTGACATATGCTTCCTCCCAGACTATCTTCTAGCAAAGCCAAGTGTGTTCTGAGAGCTGATCAGGGTGTTTAAAATGGTAAATTAAAATGTAGTTCTGCTGGGAGGCCCCTCTCCAGCCACGGTCACTGGGGTGATGGAGGTACTCAGCTGGCAAAGCCAGGAGTAACTCGGGTCTTGCTCTGGCCTCGCAGCTCACGTGTGCGGATTCTTTGACGACTCCGCTGGTCAGGGCTGAGGAGAAAAACAGCTCCGCGTACCTGTCCATCGCCTGACTCCGAGGGACTCGAAAATGTGACAAGAATGAAAGGAACAGTGTGCCCAAAGTATCTCAAGTGTGGGGGACTGCCTCCCGGGTGGAGATTTACAGAGGGAGGGAGACAGGGTGCCGCGACCCCGGGAAGACAGAGGCGGGGACGGAGGGGCAGGGCAGGAGCAGGAGAGGAGCTTCCGGCTTCTTCATTTATTCATTTTCTCTGACCACCACCAAAAAAATTGGAAGGGGCTTTCTGCAAAATGTGGCAGATCCTCAAAACTAAGGGAGTGAAAACTTAGCTCTTACAACAAAGCAAAAGGTAAAGTGAGAAGACAGAATTATAATTAAATACAAAAATCAGCCTCACGGAAAGTTACCAAAAGGGCAAACCAGCTCTGAGCTTCCAGAAAGCCTAGCAGAGGGAAGCATTGCATGTCACATAACTTCTCTGGTTTCACAGGACGCCTTGGGAGCAAGGGACCTTCCCGACCGCCAGTGGCTACCCCTGTGCTCAGCCCATCGCAGGCAGCTCCTGGTATGTGTGCTGATTGAAAACATGTGCCAAGAAGCCTGCAGGTGTTGCTCATGGGGAGTCTGCCAAACTGGCATTACAGCTGGCCAGCAAAGCCATGTCTGGACCCCTTTTGCAAGAGAACAGCTTGTAAGATTTTACCTCGTATGATTTCTTTTGTTGGTTTGAAAGAAAGTTACCAAACAGGACATTGAAAAAGGAAAGTGCACAGATATATGTGGGCAATTTAAATACCGAATATAAAGCACGCGCTCTGCTACCAACAGCCAGGGGAAGAAAGAGACCACCACCCCCACATCCCCTCCTCAAGAGGCAATTTACCGTTGTCTTCTTTCTTTATAGTTTTACCGCCTGCGTGTTTAAAACCTAAAAAGGACAGTCCTGTTCCTGAATGAATGGAATTACACTGAGGTACGAGTTCTGTGTCTTCATTCTTTCTGTCTTTAAAAAAAAATCCTCATTGAGGAAATGTTCATTGATTTTAGAGAAAGAGATGGGGGTGGGGAGGAGGAAAGGAGAGAGGGAGAGAAGAGAGAAACACTGACCCATTGCTTCCTGTCCATGCCCCAACCAGGGACCGAACCTGCAACTTCCAGTGCGCGGGACAACGCTCCAACCAGCTGAGCCGGCCGGCCAGGACAACGTGTTCTCGTTCTTTTGCTCAGTGTACTGTTTGGGGGACTCTACCGTGTTTTTACAGCTGCACTTTGTCCTTTGCTTGTCGCAGTGTATAAACCACACTTGATCAATACTTCGTCCTGTCCGTGCACGTTTGGTTTTGTTCCAGTCTTTGGAAGCCTGCCCGGGTTTTCCAGCCCACCCTGGGCTCTCACTTCTAGTTGACCCTTGCTCAGGCTCTCCTGGCCACCAGCCGCTGCCCAGGGAAACCCCCTCCGTTTCTGCCCAGTAGCTCCTGGCTCGGTCTCCCAGCCAGCCCCTGCACCTCTAGTTCTGGGTACCAGTCACTGTCCCGTGACCTCGTGCCTAGAGCCGTCTCATGAGCTCAGACACTTCATTAGCTTTGACTCAACTTTTACTCCCTCTTCTTCTTCTTCCTGGATTTCACCTCTGCTCTCTTTTCTAGCTCCCGGGCTAACGGCATCCAGCTCACCCGACCGCTATGGCCACGCCTGGCTTCCCGTAATTGAGACTGCGAGTGCGAACTCAATGTCTGCCACCGTCCTTTCCCCGATCCCCACTCTCTGCCCGGGCTCCTTGAATTGGATCAAACAGCCTTATTGGGTTGGAGGACCTGAACTGCGTCTTTACAGCCACTGAAAATAGGACCCATTGGCCAGCTTCAATAAACTCCGAAGTCAATAGATACAAATGTAAAATTGACCCACTATTTCCCACAGCCAATACTGTTTTATTTCCCACCAAACTTAAGTCATGAAGGAAATTAGGTCCATGAATTCAATTGAGTGAGTTTCTTGTGCATTTAGTATGTCCTGGGCACCCTGTGAAGTGCTCTGAATTGAAAAAGTTGAAGAAAGACACAAAAGGTGGGCAGTGTAGCTTTTTGATCGCAGTCAGACCCTGCGCTCTAAGGATGACGCCAGAGCTCACACCCAGAATATTCTTGCAGTGAGCTTGTTCCTTCTGCAAAGGCACAGCCCAACCGGGGCAGTTGGGAGAGGCCCAGAACTGTTCACATATTCGACCAAAACGTCATCTTCTTCGTGGGAGGGTAGCCCCGGGATGCGAAGAGATTCGGTGTCTGCAGCATCCAGGAGGGAGGGCTCATTGTTAGCTGGGCTGCATACATTCAAAGGCTGAGGGGCCGGAGGGTGGGGGGACAAGGGACATGGCGGCAGGTCCACCAGCACAGACTCACCCAGAGCAGTGGGCAAAGCAAGAAGCAGAGACCTGGGGAGATGGAGAGCATCTGGGGGGCCCCGCCTTCCTCTGCACACACATGTGGCGGCTTGGCTTACAGTTATTTGACTCCGGTCTTGTGGGTTAAGCAGAAATGCATATGGTGGAGCCCCGCGCCCTCAGGAGCTGAGAGTCTCAGTGGAGAAACTAATCTGCACACAGATGAGCAGAGCACCCTGTGCTGGGGCAGGACGCTGAGCACCTGGTGCACCTGGGAAGGCCTCCTGGTGGAGGCAAGGCCAGGCAAGTCACATGCAGAGGTGCTAGGGGGGCAGCAGCAGCAGGAGAGCGGGGAAGGCCAGCGTTTCCGTGCTGAGTCCGCAGCCCTTTTACTTCGCAGCTTCTGTGCTCTGCCTTCTCTTTCCTTCTGTAGCTCCGGCACGTCGTGGTGCTTTGCAGAGGGTGGGCACCCGGAATGCAACTGAGTGCCCGGGTCAGCGCCACACAGGCCACTCTAGGAAGAAGGTGAAGGGGGCAAGAGGCCAACATCTTAGCCCGTCACATGTTTCTGGACCAGTAGTGGGGCCCTGTGTCTATCTACCCCCGGCTGTGATGACCATGTGGCCTTCTGTGTGCTCCGGGCTCCCTAGCGCAGTGCTGGTGACACAGTGGGCCACCCCACAGTGTTCCTGTCCTGGCTGGAGCTTACTGGTCCTCTCCTTTCCTATCTCCACCTTCCAGGGGCTTCCTGGAAGATGCCCCCGAGGGTACCTGCTTAAGGGCTGCTGACCTGGCTGGGACAGAATTAGCGACCGACCGGGCTTCAATTCCACCTCATCCGTGGGAAGCTGCTCCTCCTCCAACTGGCAAATGACTTCCAGATGCCACAACAGCTCAAGTTTTCATTGCTTGCTGCAAAGACCAAGTCTCCTCTTCCCCATGGGCAAGGCTCTGTGTCACTGAAGCACTTTTGAAAGGAGAGGACAATGAAATCCATTTTTGGTGTCATCCTACTTGGCAACAAAACAAATACAAGTCCTTTCAGCTGACAATGCACTGTGTGCTCGGATGGGGAGTCAGCCTTCCTTCTTGCATGAGCTCTGTTAGGGACTCAGGTCTTCACTCAGAAGGGATGGACTCATCTTTCTTTGACTTACTTTCTCCATTTACAAACTAGAGATAATGGTGTAGTTCCCAACCTCTCTTGTCCTACAAGGGTATTAAAATTCAGACTCTTGACCAACCTCACCCACAGGTTTCCCAAGTTCTGATAGACACATGTTTGGACAATGATGTGATGATTCTCCTAGACACTGGCCGGTGCCCATCTGTGACTGTCTGCTGTCTCCTGTCATCCAAGTTGTCGCCTCCAAGCTCTGCCCACCTTGGCTGTACCACCTCCCACCGCCTGCCAGCCTTCTCTGCCAGCGCACCAGACACACGCACCCTGGGCCACGGCATCTGCTTCCTAACCAGCCACCTCCTGCTGTGGTTTCTCTTCCAACCACCCTGTGACTACTGCCAGAGTCTCTAGGACATCTTCCTACAATGTCCTTCTTGACAGATTGTCCCCCAGGGGTGATTGTGTCCCCTAGGGGACATTTGGCAGTGCCTAGACACATTAGTGGATATCACTACTGGGGTGGGGGTGCCACAGGCCAGGGATGCTGCTCCACCTCCTACACCTCCTACAACGCCTCCCCTGATGAAGACTTCCCTGGCTCACAACGTCACGAGGGCCAATGTCGAGGAACTCTGCCCTAGACACACACACACATACACACAGATACACACACATTCAGCGGCTTCTTAGAACCTATAAAAAAAGTCCAAACTTAACCTGGATTCCAGGCCCAGCACAATCAGACTTTTACCACCTCTCCAAACTTGTCTTCCTTTAGCTCCCAGCGTCCATCTATTCAGCTTGAGACCTGCCAGTTCTCGAAGTCTTTCCAAGCTCACACAGAGCTTCCCCGCCTCTGAGACCATGTAGCACTATTTGTCTGTTCCTTTCCTCACAGGACATCCTACTTCCTGGGGGCCAGGGACACTAGAGCCACTGTGCTAACACAGGGACACCACAGCGAGCAGCAAGGACGGCCATGGAAGAAATTCCTGAAAAGAGGAATGAGCCCTCTGGACATGCAATTTCATGTCAGTTTGGACAATCCATATTTCAAATGCTTAACAGCCAGCAGCTTCTGTATGGGACAGAAGTTCTGGGCTAGAATCAAATAATATCTTCATGATACTTCGGTAGGCTGAATTATCAACTTGTCTTTTGAGTACAGTGTAATGGATCCTTAACAGCCAACTTGGGCTCCTTGACAAGTTTCAGAGATGGAGTAGCTTAAACAACAAACATGTATTCTGCACAGTCCTGGAGGCTGCGAAGTCCCAGGTCAAGGCGAGGGCAGTGTTGATGTCCTGCGAGAACTCCGCTGAGTTTGCGGACAGCTGCCTTCTTGCAGAATCCTAACATAGTGGGGTGGGGTGCAGGGGAGAGGACAGAGAAAGAGAGGGAGAGGGAGAGAGAGGGAGAGACAGCCCTCTCTAGTCTCTTCTTATAAGGGCATATGCCCATCATGATCACATCAGAATTTAATCACCTCCTAAATGCCTCACGTCCAAATACGATTACATTGGAGGTTAGGGTTTCAGCATAGGACTTGGGGAGGATACCAGCATTCAGTCCATAGCAAACACCTGCGGAATTGGAAGCATGTGAGTGAGAAGCAAACGTGAGACTTTCTGTGTCTGTAATTGGGATCTCAAGGAGAAACACAAAGTTAAATGAGATCATTTCTAAAATGCCCACGGCAACATCATGCGTCACAGTAAAAACTGGGAACAACCCAAAGGCCCGCTGACGGTAGAGTGGACGGGTCAGCCGCGGTCTGTTCAGCAATGACAAACAACAGCGTACAGCGACCAGCAACGACGTGGAGGAATCTCAAGCACAAACTTAGCAAAAGCAGTTAGACACACAAGAGTCTAGGCAGCATGATTCCTTTTCTAGAAAGGTCAGAACACAGGCAGAACTAACCTACTGTGTGAGAGAAAGGGCTGCCGATTACTTCTGGAGGGAAGGCAGGGGACAGGGAGTGGAAAGGACATGTGAATATCTGGGCTCTAACGTGTATTAACTGTTGAGGGCAGTGGTTCCATGGGAGTGTTCCAATTGTGATCATTTATTGAGCTGGCCACTTATGATGTGCATTTTCAAGGGCATGTTTATTGTGAATAATTCATATTTAGACTTGTCCTCAGAGTATCTCTTGAAAAGCAAGGCCCGATTTGCCTCAAGTCAGGAACCAGCAGTGTGTACCTGTGAGCAGAGGGGTCTCTAACATTTGGAGCTTGTTAAACCAAAGTAATGCCCATTGGTCATTGCGGCAGCTGCTACAGCCTTCCAGTGAGCCGGTCCGTCAACCAATGTTTCTTAAATGCCATCCCTCACCCAGTTCTCACGACCCTTGTGTCCAGTTTTTGGTCAGACAGCAACCTAGCCAAGCAGCCATGTGAACAGTTGCAGGACTAAGACCAGGCATGAAGTTCTAAGCCTCTCTCGATACCCCTTCCAGAATTTTCTCACCCTGGCCCTCTACCTTGGAACGTGCTCCGGGCTAAGGGAGAGAGTCAGGGGAAAGGAACGACCATAGCAAGACATCGGGAGCAGAGGTCGGAGGCTCCAGAGGCAGTCTCCTAAGATCCCAGACAGTAAAGACAAGTTATGTAGAAGACAGCTTGGCAGTGGATTTCTTACTTTGCCTAGAGACGAGAGTACAGTCATTGAACACCTACAGACAGTGAAGAGAGAAAACCTGCAACCCAAGAATCCTCTTCTCAGTCAAGAATGCTCTGCTCAACATGCAAGAAATACTCATGGGGATTGGCAAGAATCTGAGTATTGATCGCCCACACCTAGGGCTGTCACCTGGGCCAACCCCTGTGACCTCCATCCTGCAAGAAGCACCTGAGAATTCACTAACCAAGTAAAAACTGAATCAGAACAAACACCTCCATTTTGGAAATAGGAAGGCAAAACGAAACAAGATAGGCCAAGGTGCATCTTTTCTAACTTGGCCACAGTAGAATACTTACATTAAAAAAGACAGAGTAGAATTTTTGCAAGCCATTGTATCTAGTCACGAGTTAATAAAGCTAGAAGGAAAAAAATAAGAATAAAGAGGGTGCCCCCCCAAATCTTAACTATTAAAATTAAGAACACAGCCATGGATCAAAGAGGGAATGAAAAGTGAAATTATAAGTGGTCTCAAAAGCAATGTAAGGGAGTACAGCTTCTCCAAACCTGTGTGCATAGCTAAAGCTAATTATAACTTTAAAAGCCGTCTTTAAAGAAAGAAATCTAAAAACGGATGCTGTATTTGTCTATAATAAGGAGGAAAACGTAGAGCAAAATAATCCAAACAGCAAGAAGGAATTAAATCCAGGCATTTTTAAAAAAATAAAGATGAATAATTCCCAAAGCTGGTCTTTGAAAAGACTAACAAATGTCGAATTCTCATGAACCTCATTATGGAAGGATGGACGGGAAAGAGGGAGAAGGGGAAAAAGCAAATACAGAATTATAAGATAATACTTGAGCAGCAAAGGGGAAATGAGTGCTTTTGAATGTAGTATATGTTAACAAGATTAAGTGAGAAGAAATGGGAAAACTGATTAGACCAATTACCATACCACTAAAAAGTCACTGGGAACAGATGGCATTAGAGTTTGATTCTATCAAAACTTTAAAGAACAGATCATTCCAACAATAGTTACATTATTCCAAGCTTTAGGAAAATATTAAAAATTCTCTCATTTAGTTTATATAATTAATACAAAAATCCAATAAAACACAGAAGGAAAAACTATCGCCTAACCTCATTTTGATACAATAGTAGCAAATACAATACAGCAATGCATCGAAAGAAGACACTATGACTAAGTAAGTTTTATTCAGGGGTGATGCAAATATCAGGAAATCTACACATAACATTGATTGCAATAACAGATTAGAAGAGAAAATTCAGGCGGTCCTATCAACAGATGCTGAAAAGGCACTTAGAGAAGTTCAGCAGCCATTTTTCAAGCAGTATAAGCACAAGTATAAGAATCAACTTAAATATGTTACAGGTTGTTTACAGTTTCATTAGCCAATAACATCCTCAGCAGCAAATCACTAAAACCATCTGAAACCAGACAAGCGTGTCAGCTCTGCCAATAGGGTTTTTTTCTTTCTTTTTTGACAATGTCTTGGAGCTTTTAGCAAATACAGTTAGGCAAGAGAATAAAACAATTGGCATAATTATTAAGAAAAAATAAAATTTTCTCTTGCTAATGACATAACTTTTTATCTAGAAAAGGAATATAGCAAAGGAACTAAAGGTAAGGTAGATATCTAAAAGTTAATAGCTTTTCCTTATGCTGCTTTAACAGAGAAATGATTTTAAAATGCTCTGTTCATGAGAGTGATAAAATCTATCAGTACAGAAGTCAAGAGAATAAGTATAATGGTGAAAGCATGGTATCTCTACAAAGAAAACCTTAAAATGTACGGGAGCACTGGCCTGGGTGTCTTGGCTGGAGCATGATCCCATACACCAAAAGTTTGCAGGTTCGATCCCTGGTCAATGAGCCTAAAAGAGACGACCAACTGATGTTCTCTCTCTCTCTCTCTCTCTCTCTCTCTCTCTCTCTCTCTCTCTCTCTCTCTCTCTCTCTCTCTCTCTCTCTCTCCGTCTCTCTCTCTCTGTGTCTCTCTCCCTCCACCCCTTCCTCTCCAAATGCAATGAAAAGAATGTCCTCAGGTGAGAATAAAAGAAATGTGTCTGAAAGGTATAAAATGAGTTTTCCATATAAAGGAAAAAATGTCTTCTATGGGTAGGAAGACTTATAAAAATTAATCCCCCCCACATAGTTATATAAAGTTAATGTAATTTCAATTGAATTGTTGACAGAATTTGCTTCACCCTGAAAATGGATAAAATTACCTTTAAAGTTCATTTGGAAGAATAAGTAGATGAGAGTTAACACAGAGAAACTTGGAAGAAAAACACGAGCACTTCCTTTTCCAACCATCTGAACCTAGTAACAAGTTACTACACTCCAATCGATATTCTATTGGCACAGGAATCAGCAAATAGATCCATTAGACAGAAACAAATACAGAGTCCACAAAACAGATTTTCGTTCCAACTGAAAATTTAATATATGACAAACTTGGAATGTCAAGGAGCATGACATTTTTTTTTTCAAGAATATGCTCAACTTCTTATCATGAATTATCATGTGTGGGTTGGAGAGGGAAAAAAGTCAGTCAGTCAGCGGGGACGGGGAAGGAGAGAGAGAGGGAAGAGGCAGGCAGATGTAACAACAGCAGTAACACGAGCACTTCCTGAGCTTTTACTCGTTGTCAGACCCTATTCCTTAGATAGCTGTAGACATATATAGACACGCATGTGTATATATTCTCTACATTCGTATAAACACACATTAGGTATGTATGGTCTCCATATATATATACACACTATCCAGTCTCTAAATATGAAACATATATACTGGTAAGCAGCCAACAGGGAAGATATTATTACACTCTATTACTAGACGCTGAAACTGAGGCACAAAAGGGAAGTTGCCCAAGTTCACAAATCCAACAAGCGGCAGCATTGGGATTCCTCGGGCCACTGGGTCCCAGATTCTGCCCTTAACCACCGAACTCACTGTCTGCTGAAAAGGAGAGCACTGCCTGGGCTGGAAAGGGCGATGAAAACCACCTCCCGGGAGCACCTGCTTGAATTTCGCTCCCTAAGCACCTTGGCTGACCCACGCCACTCGAGCCCTGCCCATTACATAAATGCACTTATACATGTATCTGCACAAAAGCAACATTTGAAAAGATACAATGATATCCCTATTGTGGACCTGTAGGGACGGATATGACATTGACACGAGAAAGGGCAGGTTGCACAGAGCAACAATTTGATTTCCCTGAAAACAAACAAATACATGAAACCAAATGTTAAGTGGGAGCCTGTATCACACATGTTCAAACTACAGATAACAGAGGTGAAGAAGCGGTTCAATGGGCACCCCACCAGAAAGATGTGCAAACAAGTATGAAACGGGGAAGGATTTACGAGGAAGGCGAGACTTCGTCAAGCCATTCCTGTGAGGAGAGCTGCTGCCTTCCCATCAGTTCCAGCTCCCGATTCCCCTGGGCTGCCTCTGCGCCCATGTCTGCCCCTTTCATGGTGGCAGCATTGTCACTGTTTGTCTTTGGGAGGGGAAGACGAGTGTGTTGACTGGGTTGTCATTTGTATAGTGTCATTTTGTCATGAATTTGGTGTCCATTTAGAATAAAAATGGGTCCCCATTCCCACCCTGGGAAGTCATTCAGGAGACACTCCCTTGGCCTTCGAGTGACTTGAACATCTCTGCCAGTGTCACTTTGAATATGATGAACTCATCCTTACGTTCCTGTCATCTATGGGCCCAGAGCCCTGACGTGGAGCCCTGGCATCCAGCAGATGCCTCTCCACCAGCTGTGAGACCGCAGGGAGGCCGCTGAGCCTCTCGCTGCTTTGAGTCGTCGCTTCTAAAAACGTGAGGGTCCTATGAATTGACGTGTGAGACCAGAAGAGGTCAAGAGGAGCTTGTCTTTGCTTTTACTCTTCCCAACTGAAATGTCCTCCCTCTCTTCTCCACGGGCCCAGTGGTCACAGGTCCTTCAGGCCCACCCCCAAGGAGCCTTCCTTAGCTCGCAGGCCACGCAAACCGCTGCCTCTCCAACTGTGGGATGTGGAGGGTCAGGGCCGGAAACCCAGCTGTCATGGGCCAATCTTGCTTTTCCCGCCCGTCTCACAGTGGAGCTTCTCTTCCCTTCCTGTGCTCACCAAGGCTGTGCCCGTCCACACCTACGTGCCACAGGGCGTGGCTCCTTGACCTGGCCTTGGGTCGGGAGGGCCAGATAACAGGGCACAGGCAGGGTGCCTCTGGGCCCGTGGCCTGCTCTCCATGAAGCCCTGAGAGCCTCAAGCCACACATTCCATGAGTGACATCACCGGGGAGTGATGACCTCACGGTCTGCATCCCAGGGTAACTACGGAAACGTGAGAACCTTTCCTACCATTTCTCTAACGGACACCAACCTGTTTGGTTGCCCCAGAGAGAGACAGAGAGAGACAGAGACAATGATTGACCAGGTCATTTCCAATCAAAGTGACTTGACCACAGTCCCCTGGGTGAATAGCGCAGCAGGTAGGTCTAAGCTGGGCATCTGTACAGGAGGGATTGGTGTACACACAACCTCACCCACTGGGGCTTGTCTATCATACCTGAGAACGACCCTCACTCTAAGTAATGCCAGTGAATGGCCTGGGTCCCCATCAGAGACCCACAGTGTCCTGCTCACCACTGAGGACAACTACAAGGTCATACCTGGGCAAGTGTTCAGAAAGGTTCACATCTTATTGATGTAGCCTCCCCCTTTGGGCTACAAGTTATTTCCATTCAAACCCTTTACTGGTTGGCCACTTAGCAAAGTCAAGTACATTTTCATTGGCTCATGATAAATAAAGAAGTTTGAAAAAGAAGTTTGGACGGTTCTTTCAAACCCAGTCACCTTCACTGTGCTGTCATGTACACATCCACAGGGGCCCCCTCAGATACATCCCAGACTGAGCTGCTGAGTACTGGGGGGAATGGGGGCACTTACTAATGGGAAGAACAAAAGAACCAAGGGAGTGATGAAGTGATTCAGAGACTGAGGGCTGAGGAAATGGTCTCCCAGAAGGCTGTTGGGTTGATGGAAGCCCACACTTGGTACCCAGAATGCGGTTCTGAGCCTCCTGGTAACTGATCGAGCATGTGGCCTTTTTCTCATCTCAATAAAACTATCAGAGAACTAGCGTTCAGTGTGGCTGAAAAATCAGCACCAATGGGACCTGCGAGGATTTGCCAGGGCAGAAGGGAGATCTGAAACAAATTTATATTAAATTATTTTTTTCCCAAAACTTGGAAGGATTTTATTTCCTTAAAGCCTCAAAAGTGATAGGTTGTAAGAAATTATTTCTCTGTGTGGGAGAGATTGGGGGGCACCCTGATTGCAATTTTTTTTCGGGTTCTGTCTTCTCCGGGAATGGGGGAGATATTCTGGACGGCTGCTGCCCTAGGCCCCCAGCACCCCCTCTCTAGGGGAAGTGAAGTGACGTGCCAAGGCTGTGCTCGGTGTGCCAAGCAGCTGAGAGGGCTTCAGCAAGAGCCTGGGAGAGACACGGGAGAGGGGACGTCCCGGCAGGACAACATATAGCACAAGTGAGGGGTCAGTTCTGATCTCTTTCCAACAGGTGTGCCTCGCATCTATGGCTCTACACCTGGTCGCTACCATGTCCCCTACCTAATGAGTGGAGACACCCAGGTGGGCTGGCATGGAGAGACATATTCCCTGGTTGGTGGATATCGATGCTATGGGGACCCTCCTTTGGTCACCCCAGCAAAGAAGCCAGCCAGACGAACCCTCAAGAGACGTCATCCCGAGGAAGACTCGGAAGAACAGCTCGGCTGCCCCAGTCCCAAACGTCAGCGGCTGGAGCACGGGTACAAGGAGCTGAGCCACCAGAAGCTCCCCCCAGCGCACGGGGTGGCGGAGAAGCCAGACAGACGGGCCATGAAGAGACGCCATCCCGAGGAAGACTCGGAAGAACAACTCGGCTGCCCCAGTCCCAAACGTCAGCGGCTGGAGCGTGGGTACAAGGAGCTGAGCCACCGTAAGCTCCCCACAGCCGACGGGGGTGGCGGACAAGCCAGCCAGACGAGCCACGAAGAGACGCCATCCCGAGGAAGACTCGGACGAACCCCTCGGCTGCTCCAGTGCCAAACGTCAGCGGCTGGAGCGCGGGGCAAACATCTGAGCCCGCACAAGCTTGCTGGCTGAGGCACTCTGCACAAGGGACAAAAGTCTCATGGCCCAGGACAGCCAATGTCCCTTTTCTCAGTCACCCCTGTGCTCACCGCTGGCCATCACAACCTGAGCCATTGCGTCTGAGCCTTCCTCAGCCAGCTCCTTCCACCTTGACAGCCCTGGGCAGGGAGCCTCTCACACCGAGGTTCCCACGGGAGACACCGCTGGCCGTCCCAGGGCTGAAGCCGGCCGGGCAGGAAGCCTTGTGCTTCTCTGGTCATCCTCGACACCTCCTGCTTGGGCAGAAGAAACACCAGCCTGCCCTCTGAGTCCAGCAGAATCCAGCAGCAGAGAGTGCAGGGGGGCCTTAGCAGGGCCCCCCCGGTCTACCAGATGGACTCCTGCCCCGCGTCATTGCCAGCGGCCGCCAACACAAACTAGGAGACTCCTTGAAGCCGTCTGTGGTAACTCGGGGAGCCTCCAGCGGGGGTCTCGGGAGCAGAATAGGGAGACTTAGGGAGGGGCTAGTTACACGAGGTGGTCAGGGAAGGCTCCTCTGAAGAGGTGCATGTTCAGTGAAGACGTGAGTGATGGGTCACGTGAGGAGCTGGGGGGAAGAGCATTCCTGGAGGGCAGGTGGCAAATGCAAAGACCCTGAGGCAGTAATGCGGTCGGCCTGATCCAGGACCCCCAGAAAAGCCAGGTGAGGGCAGGAGTGGTGAGAGAGTGAAGACCTGATGGGGGAGGTAGCAGAGACTACATGGGCCCTGTCACCCAGGGAGAGGAGTGTGGATCTTGTCCTAAGTGGCCCGGGAGGTCTGGGTGGGCTTAGAACAGGGTGGTGGCGTGGTGTGAGGGACAAGATGCAGAGGCCACTCGGACTGCCGTGGGCCGTGGCAGGGCGGTGCTGGCTGGTAGCAGTGGGCGTCTCTGCAGGTAAGGCGACAGGCAGGCCTGGGGAGTGGGGGGCGTGGGGGAGGGGCGATATCAGCAGACAAGGACGAGCCATGGTTTGGGGGGCACTGTCAGCAGCTTGTGGCCCTTGGGCGGGGCTGCAGTCACCCTGCCTGTGGACAGCACACTTGTCCTCAGGGGCCACTGCAGGGAGACTGTTGTGGCTCCTCCCCCGACACACACCCTCAGGCCAGGGAAGGTCCTGGTCACATAAGGACTTTTCCTAAGCTGGGTTAGAGGACGGAGGCACACGCACTGGGGCCCCCCAAAAGTTCCCAATGGGAATCTCAGTTAACCTACAAAAGACAGCTAATGCATCTTCCCTCAGTGACCACCCCACTGCCCACCCCTGGAGACGGGATCCCTCCTGTCTGTGTCTGATACGTGCTGTGACCAAGGCTGACATTGGCTACTGGCACTCAGGCGGTTCGGCAGTGCCCAGACACGAGGCACACAGACTCAGACCCACACGGGGAGCTCAGGAATAGGAGAGACTCCCAGCACCCCCACCAGGCCCACTGAACACACTTTAGGGCGGGCTCTGGACATGTGCACTTTGAAGAGCTTCCCGGAGCTACCAGTTTGTAGGGACCACAAGCAACAGAGAAACATGGGAAATGACACCATGGGATGCAGCCAGCAAATTCCACAACAAAACTAACAGACAAAGGTTGGGATTTTGTTCACAAATAGATTACAGGGAAGAACCTTTCATCAAGACGGCAGAGTAGGTAAGTGCTGTGCTCACCCCCCGCACCACACCCCCCGGTACCACCTCAAAATTACACCTAAACTGCAGAACAACACCCCTCGGGAACGGCCTGAAGACCAGCTGAACACAAGTCCTATACAGTGAAGGACACTCAGAAGAAGCCACGAGGAAACGCAGGTAGGAGGGCTGGCGATGCGGAAGGCACAGGCCCCACACCCACCGTGTGGCACTTAAGAGACGATGGGGGGTATGCGGGCTGCAGGGGTCCCCTTGGCAGGAGCGATGATGAGTAAGGGGTCCCAGCCCCACTGATGCTCCTCAGCCCAGGGTCCCAGTTGCTTGCTGCAGCCTCAGTTTCCCCTTAAGGGGCCCGTGCAGGGATTTACTCACCGGCACACTCAGTTGCTCTGAGCTCCAGTGTTGGGGCAGGAGCTTGGAGAGTGTCAGGGACATACAGGGAGGAACCACATGGTCTGGCTTCAGAGTGAGGGCTGGGGAGCAGCTTTCTCCCACACACAAGTGCCAGCAGAAGCCATTGTTTTGTCATTGATCCTCCCCTCACCCAGCTTGCACACCTATCAATAACTTCTATCAATGTAAATGGTTGAAATGCTCCAATCAAAAGACTACTTTCCATTGATACACAAATGAATAAAGAAATATATACAATGGAATATTTCTCAGCCATAAAAAAGAACAAAACCCATTTGGGACAATAGGGATGAATAAACCGAGAGGACATTATGCTAAGTGACACAAGTCACACAGACGAAGACAAGTACCATGTAACCTACTTACATTTAGGATCTAAAACACAAAAGAAATGAACAGACTGAACAGAGACAAACTCACAGATACAGAATCAATTGATGATTCCCGATGCGAGAGCTTTGGGGAGAGGGTGGCAAAAGGCGAAGGGATTAATAATTAAGAAACTGCCAGTTATGAAGTTAGTCAGGGAGATGTCATGGGCATCATGTGGAATAGAGTCAATAATATTCTAATAACTGTGAATGGGGTCACCTATCTAACAGTAAACTGCATAGACATTAAGTGTATAGCTTCGTACATTTTTGCATGGTTCCAGAACCCGCAAAAGTACCTTCATTTCCCCTCCTCATCAATACTCCCCCAATCCAGCCATTAGCCTAACAGCTATCACCATAGATCACTTGTGCCTGTTCCTGAGCTTCAGGTATACACGGGATCATGGGACGCACGGAGTCAATGTTCTCTCACTCAACACCATGGCTGTCAGACCCACCCACGTCTTTGCACGCACTCATTGCTACATCTCTGTCCTCATCTGATCACCATCCACTGTATAAATACCCTAAAATTCATTTATCTCTTCCACTGCTGGTGGACACTCTTCCAGGTTGTGCCTTTCACGCTGACATGAATGAGTGGCCAAGGGAATACGATCCTTGGCCCGGTCACATGTCTCAGATGCCTGCACAGGTTTATCACCTCAGGGAACCAGAAAGCCTGCCGCCCACAGCCCTCGCCCCGTCCCGAGTGCCCCCGTGGGAGGTGCCCTGCAGAGCTGAGTGAGCCCTGACCAAGGCCCATGGCGCAGGTGCCCTGTGCCCTCGGGGTCCCGTCTGCGCCTGCATCACGGGGCAGCATGTGAAACACCTTCTCCCCAGCAAAAGTCACCAGGCAGTCCCGGTCCGCTGACATATGCTTCCTCCCAGACTATCTTCTAGCAAAGCCAAGTGTGTTCTGAGAGCTGATCAGGGTGTTTAAAATGGTAAATTAAAATGTAGTTCTGCTGGGAGGCCCCTCTCCAGCCACGGTCACTGGGGTGATGGAGGTACTCAGCTGGCAAAGCCAGGAGTAACTCGGGTCTTGCTCTGGCCTCGCAGCTCACGTGTGCGGATTCTTTGACGACTCCGCTGGTCAGGGCTGAGGAGAAAAACAGCTCCGCGTACCTGTCCATCGCCTGACTCCGAGGGACTCGAAAATGTGACAAGAATGAAAGGAACAGTGTGCCCAAAGTATCTCAAGTGTGGGGGACTGCCTCCCGGGTGGAGATTTACAGAGGGAGGGAGACAGGGTGCCGCGACCCCGGGAAGACAGAGGCGGGGACGGAGGGGCAGGGCAGGAGCAGGAGAGGAGCTTCCGGCTTCTTCATTTATTCATTTTCTCTGACCACCACCAAAAAAATTGGAAGGGGCTTTCTGCAAAATGTGGCAGATCCTCAAAACTAAGGGAGTGAAAACTTAGCTCTTACAACAAAGCAAAAGGTAAAGTGAGAAGACAGAATTATAATTAAATACAAAAATCAGCCTCACGGAAAGTTACCAAAAGGGCAAACCAGCTCTGAGCTTCCAGAAAGCCTAGCAGAGGGAAGCATTGCATGTCACATAACTTCTCTGGTTTCACAGGACGCCTTGGGAGCAAGGGACCTTCCCGACCGCCAGTGGCTACCCCTGTGCTCAGCCCATCGCAGGCAGCTCCTGGTATGTGTGCTGATTGAAAACATGTGCCAAGAAGCCTGCAGGTGTTGCTCATGGGGAGTCTGCCAAACTGGCATTACAGCTGGCCAGCAAAGCCATGTCTGGACCCCTTTTGCAAGAGAACAGCTTGTAAGATTTTACCTCGTATGATTTCTTTTGTTGGTTTGAAAGAAAGTTACCAAACAGGACATTGAAAAAGGAAAGTGCACAGATATATGTGGGCAATTTAAATACCGAATATAAAGCACGCGCTCTGCTACCAACAGCCAGGGGAAGAAAGAGACCACCACCCCCACATCCCCTCCTCAAGAGGCAATTTACCGTTGTCTTCTTTCTTTATAGTTTTACCGCCTGCGTGTTTAAAACCTAAAAAGGACAGTCCTGTTCCTGAATGAATGGAATTACACTGAGGTACGAGTTCTGTGTCTTCATTCTTTCTGTCTTTAAAAAAAAATCCTCATTGAGGAAATGTTCATTGATTTTAGAGAAAGAGATGGGGGTGGGGAGGAGGAAAGGAGAGAGGGAGAGAAGAGAGAAACACTGACCCATTGCTTCCTGTCCATGCCCCAACCAGGGACCGAACCTGCAACTTCCAGTGCGCGGGATAACGCTCCAACCAGCTGAGCCGGCCGGCCAGGACAACGTGTTCTCGTCCTTTTGCTCAGTGCACTGTTTGGGGGACTCTACCGTGTTTTTACAGCTGCACTTTGTCCTTTGCTTGTCGCAGTGTATAAACCACACTTGATCAATACTTCGTCCTGTCCGTGCACGTTTGGTTTTGTTCCAGTCTTTGGAAGCCTGCCCGGGTTTTCCAGCCCACCCTGGGCTCTCACTTCTAGTTGACCCTTGCTCAGGCTCTCCTGGCCACCAGCCGCTGCCCAGGGAAACCCCCTCCGTTTCTGCCCAGTAGCTCCTGGCTCGGTCTCCCAGCCAGCCCCTGCACCTCTAGTTCTGGGTACCAGTCACTGTCCCGTGACCTCGTGCCTAGAGCCGTCTCATGAGCTCAGACACTTCATTAGCTTTGACTCAACTTTTACTCCCTCTTCTTCTTCTTCCTGGATTTCACCTCTGCTCTCTTTTCTAGCTCCCGGGCTAACGGCATCCAGCTCACCCGACCGCTATGGCCACGCCTGGCTTCCCGTAATTGAGACTGCGAGTGCGAACTCAATGTCTGCCACCGTCCTTTCCCCGATCCCCACTCTCTGCCCGGGCTCCTTGAATTGGATCAAACAGCCTTATTGGGTTGGAGGACCTGAACTGCGTCTTTACAGCCACTGAAAATAGGACCCATTGGCCAGCTTCAATAAACTCCGAAGTCAATAGATACAAATGTAAAATTGACCCACTATTTCCCACAGCCAATACTGTTTTATTTCCCACCAAACTTAAGTCATGAAGGAAATTAGGTCCATGAATTCAATTGAGTGAGTTTCTTGTGCATTTAGTATGTCCTGGGCACCCTGTGAAGTGCTCTGAATTGAAAAAGTTGAAGAAAGACACAAAAGGTGGGCAGTGTAGCTTTTTGATCGCAGTCAGACCCTGCGCTCTAAGGATGACGCCAGAGCTCACACCCAGAATATTCTTGCAGTGAGCTTGTTCCTTCTGCAAAGGCACAGCCCAACCGGGGCAGTTGGGAGAGGCCCAGATCTGTTCACATATTCGACCAAAACGTCATCTTCTTCGTGGGAGGGTAGCCCCGGGATGCGAAGAGATTCGGTGTCTGCAGCATCCAGGAGGGAGGGCTCATTGTTAGCTGGGCTGCATACATTCAAAGGCTGAGGGGCCGGAGGGTGGGGGGACAAGGGACATGGCGGCAGGTCCACCAGCACAGACTCACCCAGAGCAGTGGGCAAAGCAAGAAGCAGAGACCTGGGGAGATGGAGAGCATCTGGGGGGCCCCGCCTTCCTCTGCACACACATGTGGCGGCTTGGCTTACAGTTATTTGACTCCGGTCTTGTGGGTTAAGCAGAAATGCATATGGTGGAGCCCCGCGCCCTCAGGAGCTGAGAGTCTCAGTGGAGAAACTAATCTGCACACAGATGAGCAGAGCACCCTGTGCTGGGGCAGGACGCTGAGCACCTGGTGCACCTGGGAAGGCCTCCTGGTGGAGGCAAGGCCAGGCAAGTCACATGCAGAGGTGCTAGGGGGGCAGCAGCAGCAGGAGAGCGGGGAAGGCCAGCGTTTCCGTGCTGAGTCCGCAGCCCTTTTACTTCGCAGCTTCTGTGCTCTGCCTTCTCTTTCCTTCTGTAGCTCCGGCACGTCGTGGTGCTTTGCAGAGGGTGGGCACCCGGAATGCAACTGAGTGCCCGGGTCAGCGCCACACAGGCCACTCTAGGAAGAAGGTGAAGGGGGCAAGAGGCCAACATCTTAGCCCGTCACATGTTTCTGGACCAGTAGTGGGGCCCTGTGTCTATCTACCCCCGGCTGTGATGACCATGTGGCCTTCTGTGTGCTCCGGGCTCCCTAGCGCAGTGCTGGTGACACAGTGGGCCACCCCACAGTGTTCCTGTCCTGGCTGGAGCTTACTGGTCCTCTCCTTTCCTATCTCCACCTTCCAGGGGCTTCCTGGAAGATGCCCCCGAGGGTACCTGCTTAAGGGCTGCTGACCTGGCTGGGACAGAATTAGCGACCGACCGGGCTTCAATTCCACCTCATCCGTGGGAAGCTGCTCCTCCTCCAACTGGCAAATGACTTCCAGATGCCACAACAGCTCAAGTTTTCATTGCTTGCTGCAAAGACCAAGTCTCCTCTTCCCCATGGGCAAGGCTCTGTGTCACTGAAGCACTTTTGAAAGGAGAGGACAATGAAATCCATTTTTGGTGTCATCCTACTTGGCAACAAAACAAATACAAGTCCTTTCAGCTGACAATGCACTGTGTGCTCGGATGGGGAGTCAGCCTTCCTTCTTGCATGAGCTCTGTTAGGGACTCAGGTCTTCACTCAGAAGGGATGGACTCATCTTTCTTTGACTTACTTTCTCCATTTACAAACTAGAGATAATGGTGTAGTTCCCAACCTCTCTTGTCCTACAAGGGTATTAAAATTCAGACTCTTGACCAACCTCACCCACAGGTTTCCCAAGTTCTGATAGACACATGTTTGGACAATGATGTGATGATTCTCCTAGACACTGGCCGGTGCCCATCTGTGACTGTCTGCTGTCTCCTGTCATCCAAGTTGTCGCCTCCAAGCTCTGCCCACCTTGGCTGTACCACCTCCCACCGCCTGCCAGCCTTCTCTGCCAGCGCACCAGACACACGCACCCTGGGCCACGGCATCTGCTTCCTAACCAGCCACCTCCTGCTGTGGTTTCTCTTCCAACCACCCTGTGACTACTGCCAGAGTCTCTAGGACATCTTCCTACAATGTCCTTCTTGACAGATTGTCCCCCAGGGGTGATTGTGTCCCCTAGGGGACATTTGGCAGTGCCTAGACACATTAGTGGATATCACTACTGGGGTGGGGGTGCCACAGGCCAGGGATGCTGCTCCACCTCCTACACCTCCTACAACGCCTCCCCTGATGAAGACTTCCCTGGCTCACAACGTCACGAGGGCCAATGTCGAGGAACTCTGCCCTAGACACACACACACATACACACAGATACACACACATTCAGCGGCTTCTTAGAACCTATAAAAAAAGTCCAAACTTAACCTGGATTCCAGGCCCAGCACAATCAGACTTTTACCACCTCTCCAAACTTGTCTTCCTTTAGCTCCCAGCGTCCATCTATTCAGCTTGAGACCTGCCAGTTCTCGAAGTCTTTCCAAGCTCACACAGAGCTTCCCCGCCTCTGAGACCATGTAGCACTATTTGTCTGTTCCTTTCCTCACAGGACATCCTACTTCCTGGGGGCCAGGGACACTAGAGCCACTGTGCTAACACAGGGACACCACAGCGAGCAGCAAGGACGGCCATGGAAGAAATTCCTGAAAAGAGGAATGAGCCCTCTGGACATGCAATTTCATGTCAGTTTGGACAATCCATATTTCAAATGCTTAACAGCCAGCAGCTTCTGTATGGGACAGAAGTTCTGGGCTAGAATCAAATAATATCTTCATGATACTTCGGTAGGCTGAATTATCAACTTGTCTTTTGAGTACAGTGTAATGGATCCTTAACAGCCAACTTGGGCTCCTTGACAAGTTTCAGAGATGGAGTAGCTTAAACAACAAACATGTATTCTGCACAGTCCTGGAGGCTGCGAAGTCCCAGGTCAAGGCGAGGGCAGTGTTGATGTCCTGCGAGAACTCCGCTGAGTTTGCGGACAGCTGCCTTCTTGCAGAATCCTAACATAGTGGGGTGGGGTGCAGGGGAGAGGACAGAGAAAGAGAGGGAGAGGGAGAGAGAGGGAGAGACAGCCCTCTCTAGTCTCTTCTTATAAGGGCATATGCCCATCATGATCACATCAGAATTTAATCACCTCCTAAATGCCTCACGTCCAAATACGATTACATTGGAGGTTAGGGTTTCAGCATAGGACTTGGGGAGGATACCAGCATTCAGTCCATAGCAAACACCTGCGGGATTGGAAGCATGTGAGTGAGAAGCAAACGTGAGACTTTCTGTGTCTGTAATTGGGATCTCAAGGAGAAACACAAAGTTAAATGAGATCATTTCTAAAATGCCCACGGCAACATCATGCATCACAGTAAAAACTGGGAACAACCCAAAGGCCCGCTGACGGTAGAGTGGACGGGTCAGCCGCGGTCTGTTCAGCAATGACAAACAACAGCGTACAGCGACCAGCAACGACGTGGAGGAATCTCAAGCACAAATTTAGCAAAAGCAGTTAGACACACAAGAGTCTAGGCAGCATGATTCCTTTTCTAGAAAGGTCAGAACACAGGCAGAACTAACCTACTGTGTGAGAGAAAGGGCTGCCGATTACTTCTGGAGGGAAGGCAGGGGACAGGGAGTGGAAAGGACATGTGAATATCTGGGCTCTAACGTGTATTAACTGTTGAGGGCAGTGGTTCCATGGGAGTGTTCCAATTGTGATCATTTATTGAGCTGGCCACTTATGATGTGCATTTTCAAGGGCATGTTTATTGTGAATAATTCATATTTAGACTTGTCCTCAGAGTATCTCTTGAAAAGCAAGGCCCGATTTGCCTCAAGTCAGGAACCAGCAGTGTGTACCTGTGAGCAGAGGGGTCTCTAACATTTGGAGCTTGTTAAACCAAAGTAATGCCCATTGGTCATTGCGGCAGCTGCTACAGCCTTCCAGTGAGCCGGTCCGTCAACCAATGTTTCTTAAATGCCATCCCTCACCCAGTTCTCACGACCCTTGTGTCCAGTTTTTGGTCAGACAGCAACCTAGCCAAGCAGCCATGTGAACAGTTGCAGGACTAAGACCAGGCATGAAGTTCTAAGCCTCTCTCGATACCCCTTCCAGAATTTTCTCACCCTGGCCCTCTACCTTGGAACGTGCTCCGGGCTAAGGGAGAGAGTCAGGGGAAAGGAACGACCATAGCAAGACATCGGGAGCAGAGGTCGGAGGCTCCAGAGGCAGTCTCCTAAGATCCCAGACAGTAAAGACAAGTTATGTAGAAGACAGCTTGGCAGTGGATTTCTTACTTTGCCTAGAGACGAGAGTACAGTCATTGAACACCTACAGACAGTGAAGAGAGAAAACCTGCAACCCAAGAATCCTCTTCTCAGTCAAGAATGCTCTGCTCAACATGCAAGAAATACTCATGGGGATTGGCAAGAATCTGAGTATTGATCGCCCACACCTAGGGCTGTCACCTGGGCCAACCCCTGTGACCTCCATCCTGCAAGAAGCACCTGAGAATTCACTAACCAAGTAAAAACTGAATCAGAACAAACACCTCCATTTTGGAAATAGGAAGGCAAAACGAAACAAGATAGGCCAAGGTGCATCTTTTCTAACTTGGCCACAGTAGAATACTTACATTAAAAAAGACAGAGTAGAATTTTTGCAAGCCATTGTATCTAGTCACGAGTTAATAAAGCTAGAAGGAAAAAAATAAGAATAAAGAGGGTGCCCCCCCAAATCTTAACTATTAAAATTAAGAACACAGCCATGGATCAAAGAGGGAATGAAAAGTGAAATTATAAGTGGTCTCAAAAGCAATGTAAGGGAGTACAGCTTCTCCAAACCTGTGTGCATAGCTAAAGCTAATTATAACTTTAAAAGCCGTCTTTAAAGAAAGAAATCTAAAAACGGATGCTGTATTTGTCTATAATAAGGAGGAAAACGTAGAGCAAAATAATCCAAACAGCAAGAAGGAATTAAATCCAGGCATTTTTAAAAAAATAAAGATGAATAATTCCCAAAGCTGGTCTTTGAAAAGACTAACAAATGTCGAATTCTCATGAACCTCATTATGGAAGGATGGACGGGAAAGAGGGAGAAGGGGAAAAAGCAAATACAGAATTATAAGATAATACTTGAGCAGCAAAGGGGAAATGAGTGCTTTTGAATGTAGTATATGTTAACAAGATTAAGTGAGAAGAAATGGGAAAACTGATTAGACCAATTACCATACCACTAAAAAGTCACTGGGAACAGATGGCATTAGAGTTTGATTCTATCAAAACTTTAAAGAACAGATCATTCCAACAATAGTTACATTATTCCAAGCTTTAGGAAAATATTAAAAATTCTCTCATTTAGTTTATATAATTAATACAAAAATCCAATAAAACACAGAAGGAAAAACTATCGCCTAACCTCATTTTGATACAATAGTAGCAAATACAATACAGCAATGCATCGAAAGAAGACACTATGACTAAGTAAGTTTTATTCAGGGGTGATGCAAATATCAGGAAATCTACACATAACATTGATTGCAATAACAGATTAGAAGAGAAAATTCAGGCGGTCCTATCAACAGATGCTGAAAAGGCACTTAGAGAAGTTCAGCAGCCATTTTTCAAGCAGTATAAGCACAAGTATAAGAATCAACTTAAATATGTTACAGGTTGTTTACAGTTTCATTAGCCAATAACATCCTCAGCAGCAAATCACTAAAACCATCTGAAACCAGACAAGCGTGTCAGCTCTGCCAATAGGGTTTTTTTCTTTCTTTTTTGACAATGTCTTGGAGCTTTTAGCAAATACAGTTAGGCAAGAGAATAAAACAATTGGCATAATTATTAAGAAAAAATAAAATTTTCTCTTGCTAATGACATAACTTTTTATCTAGAAAAGGAATATAGCAAAGGAACTAAAGGTAAGGTAGATATCTAAAAGTTAATAGCTTTTCCTTATGCTGCTTTAACAGAGAAATGATTTTAAAATGCTCTGTTCATGAGAGTGATAAAATCTATCAGTACAGAAGTCAAGAGAATAAGTATAATGGTGAAAGCATGGTATCTCTACAAAGAAAACCTTAAAATGTACGGGAGCACTGGCCTGGGTGTCTTGGCTGGAGCATGATCCCATACACCAAAAGTTTGCAGGTTCGATCCCTGGTCAATGAGCCTAAAAGAGACGACCAACTGATGTTTCTCTCTCATATTGATGTTTTTCTCTTTCTCTCTCTCTCTCTCTCTCTCTCTCTCTCTCTCTCTCTCTCTCCGTCTCTCTCTCTCTGTGTCTCTCTCCCTCCACCCCTTCCTCTCCAAATGCAATGAAAAGAATGTCCTCAGGTGAGAATAAAAGAAATGTGTCTGAAAGGTATAAAATGAGTTTTCCATATAAAGGAAAAAATGTCTTCTATGGGTAGGAAGACTTATAAAAATTAATCCCCCCCACATAGTTATATAAAGTTAATGTAATTTCAATTGAATTGTTGACAGAATTTGCTTCACCCTGAAAATGGATAAAATTACCTTTAAAGTTCATTTGGAAGAATAAGTAGATGAGAGTTAACACAGAGAAACTTGGAAGAAAAACACGAGCACTTCCTTTTCCAACCATCTGAACCTAGTAACAAGTTACTACACTCCAATCGATATTCTATTGGCACAGGAATCAGCAAATAGATCCATTAGACAGAAACAAATACAGAGTCCACAAAACAGATTTTCGTTCCAACTGAAAATTTAATATATGACAAACTTGGAATGTCAAGGAGCATGACATTTTTTTTTTCAAGAATATGCTCAACTTCTTATCAGGAATTATCATGTGTGGGTTGGAGAGGGAAAAAAGTCAGTCAGTCAGCGGGAACAGGGAAGGAGAGAGAGAGGGAAGAGGCAGGCAGATGTAACAACAGCAGTAACACGAGCACTTCCTGAGCTTTTACTCGTTGTCAGACCCTATTCCTTAGATAGCTGTAGACATATATAGACACGCATGTGTATATATTCTCTACATTCGTATAAACACACATTAGGTATGTATGGTCTCCATATATATATACACACTATCCAGTCTCTAAATATGAAACATATATACTGGTAAGCAGCCAACAGGGAAGATATTATTAGACTCTATTACTAGACGCTGAAACTGAGGCACCAAAGGGAAGTTGCCCAAGTTCACAAATCCAACAAGCGGCAGCATTGGGATTCCTCGGGCCACTGGGTCCCAGATTCTGCCCTTAACCACCGAACTCACTGTCTGCTGAAAAGGAGAGCACTGCCTGGGCTGGAAAGGGCGATGAAAACCACCTCCCGGGAGCACCTGCTTGAATTTCGCTCCCTAAGCACCTTGGCTGACCCACGCCGCTCGAGCCCTGCCCATTACATAAATGCACTTATACATGTATCTGCACAAAAGCAACATTTGAAAAGATACAATGATATCCCTATTGTGGACCTGTAGGGACGGATATGACATTGACACGAGAAAGGGCAGGTTGCACAGAGCAACAATTTGATTTCCCTGAAAACAAACAAATACATGAAACCAAATGTTAAGTGGGAGCCTGTATCACACATGTTCAAACTACAGATAACAGAGGTGAAGAAGCGGTTCAATGGGCACCCCACCAGAAAGATGTGCAAACAAGTATGAAACGGGGAAGGATTTACGAGGAAGGCGAGACTTCCTCAAGCCATTCCTGTGAGGAGAGCTGCTGCCTTCCCATCAGTTCCAGCTCCCGATTCCCCTGGGCTGCCTCTGCGCCCATGTCTGCCCCTTTCATGGTGGCAGCATTGTCACTGTTTGTCTTTGGGAGGGGAAGACGAGTGTGTTGACTGGGTTGTCATTTGTATAGTGTCATTTTGTCATGAATTTGGTGTCCATTTAGAATAAAAATGGGTCCCCATTCCCACCCTGGGAAGTCATTCAGGAGACACTCCCTTGGCCTTCGAGTGACTTGAACATCTCTGCCAGTGTCACTTTGAATATGATGAACTCATCCTTACGTTCCTGTCATCTATGGGCCCAGAGCCCTGACGTGGAGCCCTGGCATCCAGCAGATGCCTCTCCACCAGCTGTGAGACCGCAGGGAGGCCGCTGAGCCTCTCGCTGCTTTGAGTCGTCGCTTCTAAAAACGTGAGGGTCCTATGAATTGACGTGTGAGACCAGAAGAGGTCAAGAGGAGCTTGTCTTTGCTTTTACTCTTCCCAACTGAAATGTCTTCCCTCTCTTCTCCACGGGCCCAGTGGTCACAGGTCCTTCAGGCCCACCCCCAAGGAGCCTTCCTTAGCTCGCAGGCCACGCAAACCGCTGCCTCTCCAACTGTGGGATGTGGAGGGTCAGGGCCGGAAACCCAGCTGTCATGGGCCAATCTTGCTTTTCCCGCCCGTCTCACAGTGGAGCTTCTCTTCCCTTCCTGTGCTCACCAGGGCTGTGCCCGTCCACACCTACGCGCCACAGGGCGTGGCTCCTTGACCTGGCCTTGGGTCGGGAGGGCCAGATAACAGGGCACAGGCAGGGTGCCTCTGGGCCCGTGGCCTGCTCTCCATGAAGCCCTGAGAGCCTCAAGCCACACATTCCATGAGTGACATCACCGGGGAATGATGACCTCACGGTCTGCATCCCAGGGTAACTACGGAAACGTGAGAACCTTTCCTACCATTTCTCTAACGGACACCAACCTGTTTGGTTGCCCCAGAGAGAGACAGAGAGAGACAGAGACAATGATTGACCAGGTCATTTCCGTTGAAAGTGACTTGACCACAGTCCCCTGGGTGAATAGCGCAGCAGGTAGGTCTAAGCTGGGCATCTGTACAGGAGGGATTGGTGTACACACAACCTCACCCACTGGGGCTTGTCTATCATACCTGAGAACGACCCTCACTCTAAGTAATGCCAGTGAATGGCCTGGGTCCCCATCAGAGACCCACAGTGTCCTGCTCACCACTGAGGACAACTACAAGGTCATACCTGGGCAAGTGTTCAGAAAGGTTCACATCTTATTGATGTAGCCTCCCCCTTTGGGCTACAAGTTATTTCCATTCAAACCCTTTACTGGTTGGCCACTTAGCAAAGTCAAGTACATTTTCATTGGCTCATGATAAATAAAGAAGTTTGAAAAAGAAGTTTGGACGGTTCTTTCAAACCCAGTCACCTTCACTGTGCTGTCATGTACACATCCACAGGGGCCCCCTCAGATACATCCCAGACTGAGCTGCTGAGTACTGGGGGGAATGGGGGCACTTACTAATGGGAAGAACAAAAGAACCAAGGGAGTGATGAAGTGATTCAGAGACTGAGGGCTGAGGAAATGGTCTCCCAGAAGGCTGTTGGGTTGATGGAAGCCCACACTTGGTACCCAGAATGCGGTTCTGAGCCTCCTGGTAACTGATCGAGCATGTGGCCTTTTTCTCATCTCAATAAAACTATCAGAGAACTAGCGTTCAGTGTGGCTGAAAAATCAGCACCAATGGGACCTGCGAGGATTTGCCAGGGCAGAAGGGAGATCTGAAACAAATTTATATTAAATTATCTTTTTTCCAAAACTTGGAAGGATTTTATTTCCTTAAAGCCTCAAAAGTGATAGGTTGTAAGAAATTATTTCTCTGTGTGGGAGAGATTGGGGGGCACCCTGATTGCAATTTTTTTTCGGGTTCTGTCTTCTCCGGGAATGGGGGAGATATTCTGGACGGCTGCTGCCCTAGGCCCCCAGCACCCCCTCTCTAGGGGAAGTGAAGTGACGTGCCAAGGCTGTGCTCGGTGTGCCAAGCAGCTGAGAGGGCTTCAGCAAGAGCGTGGGAGAGACACGGGAGAGGGGACGTCCCGGCAGGACAACATACAGCACAAGTGAGGGGTCAGTTCTGATCTCTTTCCAACAGGTGTGCCTCGCATCTACGGCTCTACACCTGGTCGCTACCATGTCCCCTACCTAATGAGTGGAGACACCCAGGTGGGCTGGCATGGAGAGACATATTCCCTGGTTGGTGGATATCGATGCTATGGGGACCCTCCTTTGGTCACCCCAGCAAAGAAGCCAGCCAGACGAACCCTCAAGAGACGTCATCCCGAGGAAGACTCGGAAGAACAGCTCGGCTGCCCCAGTCCCAAACGTCAGCGGCTGGAGCACGGGTACAGGGAGCTGAGCCACCAGAAGCTTCCCCCAGCGCACGGGGTGGCGGAGAAGCCAGACAGACGGGCCATGAAGAGACGCCATCCCGAGGAAGACTCGGAAGAACAACTCGGCTGCCCCAGTCCCAAACGTCAGCGGCTGGAGCGTGGGTACAAGGAGCTGAGCCACCGTAAGCTCCCCACAGCCGACGGGGTGGCGGACAAGCCAGCCAGACGAGCCACGAAGAGACGCCATCCCGAGGAAGACTCGGACGAACCCCTCGGCTGCTCCAGTGCCAAACGTCAGCGGCTGGAGCGCGGGGCAAACATCTGAGCCCGCACAAGCTTGCTGGCTGAGGCACTCTGCACAAGGGACAAAAGTCTCATGGCCCAGGACAGCCAATGTCCCTTTTCTCAGTCACCCCTGTGCTCACCGCTGGCCATCACAACCTGACCCATTGCGTCTGAGCCTTCCTCAGCCAGCTCCTTCCACCTTGACAGCCCTGGGCAGGGAGCCTCTCACACCGAGGTTCCCACGGGAGACACCGCTGGCCGTCCCAGGGCTGAAGCCGGCCGGGCAGGAAGCCTTGTGCTTCTCTGGTCATCCTCGACACCTCCTGCTTGGGCAGAAGAAACACCAGCCTGCCCTCTGAGTCCAGCAGAATCCAGCAGCAGAGAGTGCAGGGGGGCCTTAGCAGGGCCCCCCCGGTCTACCAGATGGACTCCTGCCCCGCGTCATTGCCAGCGGCCGCCAACACAAACTAGGAGACTCCTTGAAGCCGTCTGTGGTAACTCGGGGAGCCTCCAGCGGGGGTCTCGGGAGCAGAATAGGGAGACTTAGGGAGGGGCTAGTTACACGAGGTGGTCAGGGAAGGCTCCTCTGAAGAGGTGCATGTTCAGTGAAGACGTGAGTGATGGGTCACGTGAGGAGCTGGGGGGAAGAGCATTCCTGGAGGGCAGGTGGCAAATGCAAAGACCCTGAGGCAGTAATGCGGTCGGCCTGATCCAGGACCCCCAGAAAAGCCAGGTGAGGGCAGGAGTGGTGAGAGAGTGAAGACCTGATGGGGGAGGTAGCAGAGACTACATGGGCCCTGTCACCCAGGGAGAGGAGTGTGGATCTTGTCCTAAGTGGCCCGGGAGGTCTGGGTGGGCTTAGAACAGGGTGGTGGCGTGGTGTGAGGGACAAGATGCAGAGGCCACTCGGACTGCCGTGGGCCGTGGCAGGGCGGTGCTGGCTGGTAGCAGTGGGCGTCTCTGCAGGTAAGGCGACAGGCAGGCCTGGGGAGTGGGGGGCGTGGGGGAGGGGCGATATCAGCAGACAAGGACGAGCCATGGTTTGGGGGGCACTGTCAGCAGCTTGTGGCCCTTGGGCGGGGCTGCAGTCACCCTGCCTGTGGACAGCACACTTGTCCTCAGGGGCCACTGCAGGGAGACTGTTGTGGCTCCTCCCCCGACACACACCCTCAGGCCAGGGAAGGTCCTGGTCACATAAGGACTTTTCCTAAGCTGGGTTAGAGGACGGAGGCACACGCACTGGGGCCCCCCAAAAGTTCCCAATGGGAATCTCAGTTAACCTACAAAAGACAGCTAATGCATCTTCCCTCAGTGACCACCCCACTGCCCACCCCTGGAGACGGGATCCCTCCTGTCTGTGTCTGATACGTGCTGTGACCAAGGCTGACATTGGCTACTGGCACTCAGGCGGTTCGGCAGTGCCCAGACACGAGGCACACAGACTCAGACCCACACGGGGAGCTCAGGAATAGGAGAGACTCCCAGCACCCCCACCAGGCCCACTGAACACACTTTAGGGCGGGCTCTGGACATGTGCACTTTGAAGAGCTTCCCGGAGCTACCAGTTTGTAGGGACCACAAGCAACAGAGAAACATGGGAAATGACACCATGGGATGCAGCCAGCAAATTCCACAACAAAACTAACAGACAAAGGTTGGGATTTTGTTCACAAATAGATTACAGGGAAGAACCTTTCATCAAGACGGCAGAGTAGGTAAGTGCTGTGCTCACCCCCCGCACCACACCCCCCGGTACCACCTCAAAATTACACCTAAACTGCAGAACAACACCCCTCGGGAACGGCCTGAAGACCAGCTGAACACAAGTCCTATACAGTGAAGGACACTCAGAAGAAGCCACGAGGAAACGCAGGTAGGAGGGCTGGCGATGCGGAAGGCACAGGCCCCACACCCACCGTGTGGCACTTAAGAGACGATGGGGGGTATGCGGGCTGCAGGGGTCCCCTTGGCAGGAGCGATGATGAGTAAGGGGTCCCAGCCCCACTGATGCTCCTCAGCCCAGGGTCCCAGTTGCTTGCTGCAGCCTCAGTTTCCCCTTAAGGGGCCCGTGCAGGGATTTACTCACCGGCACACTCAGTTGCTCTGAGCTCCAGTGTTGGGGCAGGAGCTTGGAGAGTGTCAGGGACATACAGGGAGGAACCACATGGTCTGGCTTCAGAGTGAGGGCTGGGGAGCAGCTTTCTCCCACACACAAGTGCCAGCAGAAGCCATTGTTTTGTCATTGATCCTCCCCTCACCCAGCTTGCACACCTATCAATAACTTCTATCAATGTAAATGGTTGAAATGCTCCAATCAAAAGACTACTTTCCATTGATACACAAATGAATAAAGAAATATATACAATGGAATATTTCTCAGCCATAAAAAAGAACAAAACCCATTTGGGACAATAGGGATGAATAAACCGAGAGGACATTATGCTAAGTGACACAAGTCACACAGACGAAGACAAGTACCATGTAACCTACTTACATTTAGGATCTAAAACACAAAAGAAATGAACAGACTGAACAGAGACAAACTCACAGATACAGAATCAATTGATGATTCCCGATGCGAGAGCTTTGGGGAGAGGGTGGCAAAAGGCGAAGGGATTAATAATTAAGAAACTGCCAGTTATGAAGTTAGTCAGGGAGATGTCATGGGCATCATGTGGAATAGAGTCAATAATATTCTAATAACTGTGAATGGGGTCACCTATCTAACAGTAAACTGCATAGACATTAAGTGTATAGCTTCGTACATTTTTGCATGGTTCCAGAACCCGCAAAAGTACCTTCATTTCCCCTCCTCATCAATACTCCCCCAATCCAGCCATTAGCCTAACAGCTATCACCATAGATCACTTGTGCCTGTTCCTGAGCTTCAGGTATACACGGGATCATGGGACGCACGGAGTCAATGTTCTCTCACTCAACACCATGGCTGTCAGACCCACCCACGTCTTTGCACGCACTCATTGCTACATCTCTGTCCTCATCTGATCACCATCCACTGTATAAATACCCTAAAATTCATTTATCTCTTCCACTGCTGGTGGACACTCTTCCAGGTTGTGCCTTTCACGCTGACATGAATGAGTGGCCAAGGGAATACGATCCTTGGCCCGGTCACATGTCTCAGATGCCTGCACAGGTTTATCACCTCAGGGAACCAGAAAGCCTGCCGCCCACAGCCCTCGCCCCGTCCCGAGTGCCCCCGTGGGAGGTGCCCTGCAGAGCTGAGTGAGCCCTGACCAAGGCCCATGGCGCAGGTGCCCTGTGCCCTCGGGGTCCCGTCTGCGCCTGCATCACGGGGCAGCATGTGAAACACCTTCTCCCCAGCAAAAGTCACCAGGCAGTCCCGGTCCGCTGACATATGCTTCCTCCCAGACTATCTTCTAGCAAAGCCAAGTGTGTTCTGAGAGCTGATCAGGGTGTTTAAAATGGTAAATTAAAATGTAGTTCTGCTGGGAGGCCCCTCTCCAGCCACGGTCACTGGGGTGATGGAGGTACTCAGCTGGCAAAGCCAGGAGTAACTCGGGTCTTGCTCTGGCCTCGCAGCTCACGTGTGCGGATTCTTTGACGACTCCGCTGGTCAGGGCTGAGGAGAAAAACAGCTCCGCGTACCTGTCCATCGCCTGACTCCGAGGGACTCGAAAATGTGACAAGGATGAAAGGAACAGTGTGCCCAAAGTATCTCAAGTGTGGGGGACTGCCTCCCGGGTGGAGATTTACAGAGGGAGACAGACAGGGTGCCGCGACCCCGGGAAGACAGAGGCGGGGACGGAGGGGCAGGGCAGGAGCAGGAGAGGAGCTTCCGGCTTCTTCATTTATTCATTTTCTCTGACCACCACCAAAAAAATTGGAAGGGGCTTTCTGCAAAATGTGGCAGATCCTCAAAACTAAGGGAGTGAAAACTTAGCTCTTACAACAAAGCAAAAGGTAAAGTGAGAAGACAGAATTATAATTAAATACAAAAATCAGCCTCACGGAAAGTTACCAAAAGGGCAAACCAGCTCTGAGCTTCCAGAAAGCCTAGCAGAGGGAAGCATTGCATGTCACATAACTTCTCTGGTTTCACAGGACGCCTTGGGAGCAAGGGACCTTCCCGACCGCCAGTGGCTACCCCTGTGCTCAGCCCATCGCAGGCAGCTCCTGGTATGTGTGCTGATTGAAAACATGTGCCAAGAAGCCTGCAGGTGTTGCTCATGGGGAGTCTGCCAAACTGGCATTACAGCTGGCCAGCAAAGCCATGTCTGGACCCCTTTTGCAAGAGAACAGCTTGTAAGATTTTACCTCGTATGATTTCTTTTGTTGGTTTGAAAGAAAGTTACCAAACAGGACATTGAAAAAGGAAAGTGCACAGATATATGTGGGCAATTTAAATACCGAATATAAAGCACGCGCTCTGCTACCAACAGCCAGGGGAAGAAAGAGACCACCACCCCCACATCCCCTCCTCAAGAGGCAATTTACCGTTGTCTTCTTTCTTTATAGTTTTACCGCCTGCGTGTTTAAAACCTAAAAAGGACAGTCCTGTTCCTGAATGAATGGAATTACACTGAGGTACGAGTTCTGTGTCTTCATTCTTTCTGTCTTTAAAAAAAAATCCTCATTGAGGAAATGTTCATTGATTTTAGAGAAAGAGATGGGGGTGGGGAGGAGGAAAGGAGAGAGGGAGAGAAGAGAGAAACACTGACCCATTGCTTCCTGTCCATGCCCCAACCAGGGACCGAACCTGCAACTTCCAGTGCGCGGGACAACGCTCCAACCAGCTGAGCCGGCCGGCCAGGACAACGTGTTCTCGTTCTTTTGCTCAGTGTACTGTTTGGGGGACTCTACCGTGTTTTTACAGCTGCACTTTGTCCTTTGCTTGTCGCAGTGTATAAACCACACTTGATCAATACTTCGTCCTGTCCGTGCACGTTTGGTTTTGTTCCAGTCTTTGGAAGCCTGCCCGGGTTTTCCAGCCCACCCTGGGCTCTCACTTCTAGTTGACCCTTGCTCAGGCTCTCCTGGCCACCAGCCGCTGCCCAGGGAAACCCCCTCCGTTTCTGCCCAGTAGCTCCTGGCTCGGTCTCCCAGCCAGCCCCTGCACCTCTAGTTCTGGGTACCAGTCACTGTCCCGTGACCTCGTGCCTAGAGCCGTCTCATGAGCTCAGACACTTCATTAGCTTTGACTCAACTTTTACTCCCTCTTCTTCTTCTTCCTGGATTTCACCTCTGCTCTCTTTTCTAGCTCCCGGGCTAACGGCATCCAGCTCACCCGACCGCTATGGCCACGCCTGGCTTCCCGTAATTGAGACTGCGAGTGCGAACTCAATGTCTGCCACCGTCCTTTCCCCGATCCCCACTCTCTGCCCGGGCTCCTTGAATTGGATCAAACAGCCTTATTGGGTTGGAGGACCTGAACTGCGTCTTTACAGCCACTGAAAATAGGACCCATTGGCCAGCTTCAATAAACTCCGAAGTCAATAGATACAAATGTAAAATTGACCCACTATTTCCCACAGCCAATACTGTTTTATTTCCCACCAAACTTAAGTCATGAAGGAAATTAGGTCCATGAATTCAATTGAGTGAGTTTCTTGTGCATTTAGTATGTCCTGGGCACCCTGTGAAGTGCTCTGAATTGAAAAAGTTGAAGAAAGACACAAAAGGTGGGCAGTGTAGCTTTTTGATCGCAGTCAGACCCTGCGCTCTAAGGATGACGCCAGAGCTCACACCCAGAATATTCTTGCAGTGAGCTTGTTCCTTCTGCAAAGGCACAGCCCAACCGGGGCAGTTGGGAGAGGCCCAGATCTGTTCACATATTCGACCAAAACGTCATCTTCTTCGTGGGAGGGTAGCCCCGGGATGCGAAGAGATTCGGTGTCTGCAGCATCCAGGAGGGAGGGCTCATTGTTAGCTGGGCTGCATACATTCAAAGGCTGAGGGGCCGGAGGGTGGGGGGACAAGGGACATGGCGGCAGGTCCACCAGCACAGACTCACCCAGAGCAGTGGGCAAAGCAAGAAGCAGAGACCTGGGGAGATGGAGAGCATCTGGGGGGCCCCGCCTTCCTCTGCACACACATGTGGCGGCTTGGCTTACAGTTATTTGACTCCGGTCTTGTGGGTTAAGCAGAAATGCATATGGTGGAGCCCCGCGCCCTCAGGAGCTGAGAGTCTCAGTGGAGAAACTAATCTGCACACAGATGAGCAGAGCACCCTGTGCTGGGGCAGGACGCTGAGCACCTGGTGCACCTGGGAAGGCCTCCTGGTGGAGGCAAGGCCAGGCAAGTCACATGCAGAGGTGCTAGGGGGGCAGCAGCAGCAGGAGAGCGGGGAAGGCCAGCGTTCCCGTGCTGAGTCCGCAGCCCTTTTACTTCGCAGCTTCTGTGCTCTGCCTTCTCTTTCCTTCTGTAGCTCCGGCACGTCGTGGTGCTTTGCAGAGGGTGGGCACCCGGAATGCAACTGAGTGCCCGGGTCAGCGCCACACAGGCCACTCTAGGAAGAAGGTGAAGGGGGCAAGAGGCCAACATCTTAGCCCGTCACATGTTTCTGGACCAGTAGTGGGGCCCTGTGTCTATCTACCCCCGGCTGTGATGACCATGTGGCCTTCTGTGTGCTCCGGGCTCCCTAGCGCAGTGCTGGTGACACAGTGGGCCACCCCACAGTGTTCCTGTCCTGGCTGGAGCTTACTGGTCCTCTCCTTTCCTATCTCCACCTTCCAGGGGCTTCCTGGAAGATGCCCCCGAGGGTACCTGCTTAAGGGCTGCTGACCTGGCTGGGACAGAATTAGCGACCGACCGGGCTTCAATTCCACCTCATCCGTGGGAAGCTGCTCCTCCTCCAACTGGCAAATGACTTCCAGATGCCACAACAGCTCAAGTTTTCATTGCTTGCTGCAAAGACCAAGTCTCCTCTTCCCCATGGGCAAGGCTCTGTGTCACTGAAGCACTTTTGAAAGGAGAGGACAATGAAATCCATTTTTGGTGTCATCCTACTTGGCAACAAAACAAATACAAGTCCTTTCAGCTGACAATGCACTGTGTGCTCGGATGGGGAGTCAGCCTTCCTTCTTGCATGAGCTCTGTTAGGGACTCAGGTCTTCACTCAGAAGGGATGGACTCATCTTTCTTTGACTTACTTTCTCCATTTACAAACTAGAGATAATGGTGTAGTTCCCAACCTCTCTTGTCCTACAAGGGTATTAAAATTCAGACTCTTGACCAACCTCACCCACAGGTTTCCCAAGTTCTGATAGACACATGTTTGGACAATGATGTGATGATTCTCCTAGACACTGGCCGGTGCCCATCTGTGACTGTCTGCTGTCTCCTGTCATCCAAGTTGTCGCCTCCAAGCTCTGCCCACCTTGGCTGTACCACCTCCCACCGCCTGCCAGCCTTCTCTGCCAGCGCACCAGACACACGCACCCTGGGCCACGGCATCTGCTTCCTAACCAGCCACCTCCTGCTGTGGTTTCTCTTCCAACCACCCTGTGACTACTGCCAGAGTCTCTAGGACATCTTCCTACAATGTCCTTCTTGACAGATTGTCCCCCAGGGGTGATTGTGTCCCCTAGGGGACATTCGGCAGTGCCTAGACACATTAGTGGATATCACTACTGGGGTGGGGGTGCCACAGGCCAGGGATGCTGCTCCACCTCCTACACCTCCTACAACGCCTCCCCTGATGAAGACTTCCCTGGCTCACAACGTCACGAGGGCCAATGTCGAGGAACTCTGCCCTAGACACACACACACATACACACAGATACACACACATTCAGCGGCTTCTTAGAACCTATAAAAAAAGTCCAAACTTAACCTGGATTCCAGGCCCAGCACAATCAGACTTTTACCACCTCTCCAAACTTGTCTTCCTTTAGCTCCCAGCGTCCATCTATTCAGCTTGAGACCTGCCAGTTCTCGAAGTCTTTCCAAGCTCACACAGAGCTTCCCCGCCTCTGAGACCATGTAGCACTATTTGTCTGTTCCTTTCCTCACAGGACATCCTACTTCCTGGGGGCCAGGGACACTAGAGCCACTGTGCTAACACAGGGACACCACAGCGAGCAGCAAGGACGGCCATGGGAAGAAATTCCTGAAAAGAGGAATGAGCCCTCTGGACATGCAATTTCATGTCAGTTTGGACAATCCATATTTCAAATGCTTAACAGCCAGCAGCTTCTGTATGGGACAGAAGTTCTGGGCTAGAATCAAATAATATCTTCATGATACTTCGGTAGGCTGAATTATCAACTTGTCTTTTGAGTACAGTGTAATGGATCCTTAACAGCCAACTTGGGCTCCTTGACAAGTTTCAGAGATGGAGTAGCTTAAACAACAAACATGTATTCTGCACAGTCCTGGAGGCTGCGAAGTCCCAGGTCAAGGCGAGGGCAGTGTTGATGTCCTGCGAGAACTCCGCTGAGTTTGCGGACAGCTGCCTTCTTGCAGAATCCTAACATAGTGGGGTGGGGTGCAGGGGAGAGGACAGAGAAAGAGAGGGAGAGGGAGAGAGAGGGAGAGACAGCCCTCTCCAGTCTCTTCTTATAAGGGCATATGCCCATCATGATCACATCAGAATTTAATCACCTCCTAAATGCCTCACGTCCAAATACGATTACATTGGAGGTTAGGGTTTCAGCATAGGACTTGGGGAGGATACCAGCATTCAGTCCATAGCAAACACCTGCGGAATTGGAAGCATGTGAGTGAGAAGCAAACGTGAGACTTTCTGTGTCTGTAATTGGGATCTCAAGGAGAAACACAAAGTTAAATGAGATCATTTCTAAAATGCCCACGGCAACATCATGCGTCACAGTAAAAACTGGGAACAACCCAAAGGCCCGCTGACGGTAGAGTGGACGGGTCAGCCGCGGTCTGTTCAGCAATGACAAACAACAGCGTACAGCGACCAGCAACGACGTGGAGGAATCTCAAGCACAAATTTAGCAAAAGCAGTTAGACACACAAGAGTCTAGGCAGCATGATTCCTTTTCTAGAAAGGTCAGAACACAGGCAGAACTAACCTACTGTGTGAGAGAAAGGGCTGCCGATTACTTCTGGAGGGAAGGCAGGGGACAGGGAGTGGAAAGGACATGTGAATATCTGGGCTCTAACGTGTATTAACTGTTGAGGGCAGTGGTTCCATGGGAGTGTTCGAATTGTGATCATTTATTGAGCTGGCCACTTATGATGTGCATTTTCAAGGGCATGTTTATTGTGAATAATTCATATTTAGACTTGTCCTCAGAGTATCTCTTGAAAAGCAAGGCCCGATTTGCCTCAAGTCAGGAACCAGCAGTGTGTACCTGTGAGCAGAGGGGTCTCTAACATTTGGAGCTTGTTAAACCAAAGTAATGCCCATTGGTCATTGCGGCAGCTGCTACAGCCTTCCAGTGAGCCGGTCCGTCAACCAATGTTTCTTAAATGCCATCCCTCACCCAGTTCTCAGGACCCTTGTGTCCAGTTTTTGGTCAGACAGCAACCTAGCCAAGCAGCCATGTGAACAGTTGCAGGACTAAGACCAGGCATGAAGTTCTAAGCCTCTCTCGATACCCCTTCCAGAATTTTCTCACCCTGGCCCTCTACCTTGGAACGTGCTCCGGGCTAAGGGAGAGAATCAGGGGAAAGGAACGACCATAGCAAGACATCGGGAGCAGAGGTCGGAGGCTCCAGAGGCAGTCTCCTAAGATCCCAGACAGTAAAGACAAGTTATGTAGAAGACAGCTTGGCAGTGGATTTCTTACTTTGCCTAGAGACGAGAGTACAGTCATTGAACACCTACAGACAGTGAAGAGAGAAAACCTGCAACCCAAGAATCCTCTTCTCAGTCAAGAATGCTCTGCTCAACATGCAAGAAATACTCATGGGGATTGGCAAGAATCTGAGTATTGATCGCCCACACCTAGGGCTGTCACCTGGGCCAACCCCTGTGACCTCCATCCTGCAAGAAGCACCTGAGAATTCACTAACCAAGTAAAAACTGAATCAGAACAAACACCTCCATTTTGGAAATAGGAAGGCAAAATGAAACAAGATAGGCCAAGGTGCATTTTTTCTAACTTGGCCACAGTAGAATACTTACATTAAAAAAGACAGAGTAGAATTTTTGCAAGCCATTGTATCTAGTCACGAGTTAATAAAGCTAGAAGGAAAAAAATAAGAATAAAGAGGGTGCCCCCCCAAATCTTAACTATTAAAATTAAGAACACAGCCATGGATCAAAGAGGGAATGAAAAGTGAAATTATAAGTGGTCTCAAAAGCAATGTAAGGGAGTACAGCTTCTCCAAACCTGTGTGCATAGCTAAAGCTAATTATAACTTTAAAAGCCGTCTTTAAAGAAAGAAATCTAAAAACGGATGCTGTATTTGTCTATAATAAGGAGGAAAACGTAGAGCAAAATAATCCAAACAGCAAGAAGGAATTAAATCCAGGCATTTTTAAAAAAATAAAGATGAATAATTCCCAAAGCTGGTCTTTGAAAAGACTAACAAATGTCGAATTCTCATGAACCTCATTATGGAAGGATGGACGGGAAAGAGGGAGAAGGGGAAAAAGCAAATACAGAATTATAAGATAATACTTGAGCAGCAAAGGGGAAATGAGTGCTTTTGAATGTAGTATATGTTAACAAGATTAAGTGAGAAGAAATGGGAAAACTGATTAGACCAATTACCATACCACTAAAAAGTCACTGGGAACAGATGGCATTAGAGTTTGATTCTATCAAAACTTTAAAGAACAGATCATTCCAACAATAGTTACATTATTCCAAGCTTTAGGAAAATATTAAAAATTCTCTCATTTAGTTTATATAATTAATACAAAAATCCAATAAAACACAGAAGGAAAAACTATCGCCTAACCTCATTTTGATACAATAGTAGCAAATACAATACAGCAATGCATCGAAAGAAGACACTATGACTAAGTAAGTTTTATTCAGGGGTGATGCAAATATCAGGAAATCTACACATAACATTGATTGCAATAACAGATTAGAAGAGAAAATTCAGGCGGTCCTATCAACAGATGCTGAAAAGGCACTTAGAGAAGTTCAGCAGCCATTTTTCAAGCAGTATAAGCACAAGTATAAGAATCAACTTAAATATGTTACAGGTTGTTTACAGTTTCATTAGCCAATAACATCCTCAGCAGCAAATCACTAAAACCATCTGAAACCAGACAAGCGTGTCAGCTCTGCCAATAGGGTTTTTTTCTTTCTTTTTTGACAATGTCTTGGAGCTTTTAGCAAATACAGTTAGGCAAGAGAATAAAACAATTGGCATAATTATTAAGAAAAAATAAAATTTTCTCTTGCTAATGACATAACTTTTTATCTAGAAAAGGAATATAGCAAAGGAACTAAAGGTAAGGTAGATATCTAAAAGTTAATAGCTTTTCCTTATGCTGCTTTAACAGAGAAATGATTTTAAAATGCTCTGTTCATGAGAGTGATAAAATCTATCAGTACAGAAGTCAAGAGAATAAGTATAATGGTGAAAGCATGGTATCTCTACAAAGAAAACCTTAAAATGTACGGGAGCACTGGCCTGGGTGTCTTGGCTGGAGCATGATCCCATACACCAAAAGTTTGCAGGTTCGATCCCTGGTCAATGAGCCTAAAAGAGACGACCAACTGATGTTTCTCTCTCATATTGATGTTTTTCTCTTTCTCTCTCTCTCTCTCTCTCTCTCTCTCTCCGTCTCTCTCTCTCTGTGTCTCTCTCCCTCCACCCCTTCCTCTCCAAATGCAATGAAAAGAATGTCCTCAGGTGAGAATAAAAGAAATGTGTCTGAAAGGTATAAAATGAGTTTTCCATATAAAGGAAAAAATGTCTTCTATGGGTAGGAAGACTTATAAAAATTAATCCCCCCCACATAGTTATATAAAGTTAATGTAATTTCAATTGAATTGTTGACAGAATTTGCTTCACCCTGAAAATGGATAAAATTACCTTTAAAGTTCATTTGGAAGAATAAGTAGATGAGAGTTAACACAGAGAAACTTGGAAGAAAAACACGAGCACTTCCTTTTCCAACCATCTGAACCTAGTAACAAGTTACTACACTCCAATCGATATTCTATTGGCACAGGAATCAGCAAATAGATCCATTAGACAGAAACAAATACAGAGTCCACAAAACAGATTTTCGTTCCAACTGAAAATTTAATATATGACAAACTTGGAATGTCAAGGAGCATGACATTTTTTTTTTCAAGAATATGCTCAACTTCTTATCAGGAATTATCATGTGTGGGTTGGAGAGGGAAAAAAGTCAGTCAGTCAGCGGGAACAGGGAAGGAGAGAGAGAGGGAAGAGGCAGGCAGATGTAACAACAGCAGTAACACGAGCACTTCCTGAGCTTTTACTCGTTGTCAGACCCTATTCCTTAGATAGCTGTAGACATATATAGACACGCATGTGTATATATTCTCTACATTCGTATAAACACACATTAGGTATGTATGGTCTCCATATATATATACACACTATCCAGTCTCTAAATATGAAACATATATACTGGTAAGCAGCCAACAGGGAAGATATTATTAGACTCTATTACTAGACGCTGAAACTGAGGCACCAAAGGGAAGTTGCCCAAGTTCACAAATCCAACAAGCGGCAGCATTGGGATTCCTCGGGCCACTGGGTCCCAGATTCTGCCCTTAACCACCGAACTCACTGTCTGCTGAAAAGGAGAGCACTGCCTGGGCTGGAAAGGGCGATGAAAACCACCTCCCGGGAGCACCTGCTTGAATTTCGCTCCCTAAGCACCTTGGCTGACCCACGCCGCTCGAGCCCTGCCCATTACATAAATGCACTTATACATGTATCTGCACAAAAGCAACATTTGAAAAGATACAATGATATCCCTATTGTGGACCTGTAGGGACGGATATGACATTGACACGAGAAAGGGCAGGTTGCACAGAGCAACAATTTGATTTCCCTGAAAACAAACAAATACATGAAACCAAATGTTAAGTGGGAGCCTGTATCACACATGTTCAAACTACAGATAACAGAGGTGAAGAAGCGGTTCAATGGGCACCCCACCAGAAAGATGTGCAAACAAGTATGAAACGGGGAAGGATTTACGAGGAAGGCGAGACTTCCTCAAGCCATTCCTGTGAGGAGAGCTGCTGCCTTCCCATCAGTTCCAGCTCCCGATTCCCCTGGGCTGCCTCTGCGCCCATGTCTGCCCCTTTCATGGTGGCAGCATTGTCACTGTTTGTCTTTGGGAGGGGAAGACGAGTGTGTTGACTGGGTTGTCATTTGTATAGTGTCATTTTGTCATGAATTTGGTGTCCATTTAGAATAAAAATGGGTCCCCATTCCCACCCTGGGAAGTCATTCAGGAGACACTCCCTTGGCCTTCGAGTGACTTGAACATCTCTGCCAGTGTCACTTTGAATATGATGAACTCATCCTTACGTTCCTGTCATCTATGGGCCCAGAGCCCTGACGTGGAGCCCTGGCATCCAGCAGATGCCTCTCCACCAGCTGTGAGACCGCAGGGAGGCCGCTGAGCCTCTCGCTGCTTTGAGTCGTCGCTTCTAAAAACGTGAGGGTCCTATGAATTGACGTGTGAGACCAGAAGAGGTCAAGAGGAGCTTGTCTTTGCTTTTACTCTTCCCAACTGAAATGTCTTCCCTCTCTTCTCCACGGGCCCAGTGGTCACAGGTCCTTCAGGCCCACCCCCAAGGAGCCTTCCTTAGCTCGCAGGCCACGCAAACCGCTGCCTCTCCAACTGTGGGATGTGGAGGGTCAGGGCCGGAAACCCAGCTGTCATGGGCCAATCTTGCTTTTCCCGCCCGTCTCACAGTGGAGCTTCTCTTCCCTTCCTGTGCTCACCAGGGCTGTGCCCGTCCACACCTACGCGCCACAGGGCGTGGCTCCTTGACCTGGCCTTGGGTCGGGAGGGCCAGATAACAGGGCACAGGCAGGGTGCCTCTGGGCCCGTGGCCTGCTCTCCATGAAGCCCTGAGAGCCTCAAGCCACACATTCCATGAGTGACATCACCGGGGAGTGATGACCTCACGGTCTGCATCCCAGGGTAACTACGGAAACGTGAGAACCTTTCCTACCATTTCTCTAACGGACACCAACCTGTTTGGTTGCCCCAGAGAGAGACAGAGAGAGACAGAGACAATGATTGACCAGGTCATTTCCGTTGAAAGTGACTTGACCACAGTCCCCTGGGTGAATAGCGCAGCAGGTAGGTCTAAGCTGGGCATCTGTACAGGAGGGATTGGTGTACACACAACCTCACCCACTGGGGCTTGTCTATCATACCTGAGAACGACCCTCACTCTAAGTAATGCCAGTGAATGGCCTGGGTCCCCATCAGAGACCCACAGTGTCCTGCTCACCACTGAGGACAACTACAAGGTCATACCTGGGCAAGTGTTCAGAAAGGTTCACATCTTATTGATGTAGCCTCCCCCTTTGGGCTACAAGTTATTTCCATTCAAACCCTTTACTGGTTGGCCACTTAGCAAAGTCAAGTACATTTTCATTGGCTCATGATAAATAAAGAAGTTTGAAAAAGAAGTTTGGACGGTTCTTTCAAACCCAGTCACCTTCACTGTGCTGTCATGTACACATCCACAGGGGCCCCCTCAGATACATCCCAGACTGAGCTGCTGAGTACTGGGGGGAATGGGGGCACTTACTAATGGGAAGAACAAAAGAACCAAGGGAGTGATGAAGTGATTCAGAGACTGAGGGCTGAGGAAATGGTCTCCCAGAAGGCTGTTGGGTTGATGGAAGCCCACACTTGGTACCCAGAATGCGGTTCTGAGCCTCCTGGTAACTGATCGAGCATGTGGCCTTTTTCTCATCTCAATAAAACTATCAGAGAACTAGCGTTCAGTGTGGCTGAAAAATCAGCACCAATGGGACCTGCGAGGATTTGCCAGGGCAGAAGGGAGATCTGAAACAAATTTATATTAAATTATCTTTTTCCCAAAACTTGGAAGGATTTTATTTCCTTAAAGCCTCAAAAGTGATAGGTTGTAAGAAATTATTTCTCTGTGTGGGAGAGATTGGGGGGCACCCTGATTGCAATTTTTTTTCGGGTTCTGTCTTCTCCGGGAATGGGGGAGATATTCTGGACGGCTGCTGCCCTAGGCCCCCAGCACCCCCTCTCTAGGGGAAGTGAAGTGACGTGCCAAGGCTGTGCTCGGTGTGCCAAGCAGCTGAGAGGGCTTCAGCAAGAGCGTGGGAGAGACACGGGAGAGGGGACGTCCCGGCAGGACAACATACAGCACAAGTGAGGGGTCAGTTCTGATCTCTTTCCAACAGGTGTGCCTCGCATCTACGGCTCTACACCTGGTCGCTACCATGTCCCCTACCTAATGAGTGGAGACACCCAGGTGGGCTGGCATGGAGAGACATATTCCCTGGTTGGTGGATATCGATGCTATGGGGACCCTCCTTTGGTCACCCCAGCAAAGAAGCCAGCCAGACGAACCCTCAAGAGACGTCATCCCGAGGAAGACTCGGAAGAACAGCTCGGCTGCCCCAGTCCCAAACGTCAGCGGCTGGAGCACGGGTACAGGGAGCTGAGCCACCAGAAGCTTCCCCCAGCGCACGGGGTGGCGGAGAAGCCAGACAGACGGGCCATGAAGAGACGCCATCCCGAGGAAGACTCGGAAGAACAACTCGGCTGCCCCAGTCCCAAACGTCAGCGGCTGGAGCGTGGGTACAAGGAGCTGAGCCACCGTAAGCTCCCCACAGCCGACGGGGTGGCGGACAAGCCAGCCAGACGAGCCACGAAGAGACGCCATCCCGAGGAAGACTCGGACGAACCCCTCGGCTGCTCCAGTGCCAAACGTCAGCGGCTGGAGCGCGGGGCAAACATCTGAGCCCGCACAAGCTTGCTGGCTGAGGCACTCTGCACAAGGGACAAAAGTCTCATGGCCCAGGACAGCCAATGTCCCTTTTCTCAGTCACCCCTGTGCTCACCGCTGGCCATCACAACCTGAGCCATTGCGTCTGAGCCTTCCTCAGCCAGCTCCTTCCACCTTGACAGCCCTGGGCAGGGAGCCTCTCACACCGAGGTTCCCACGGGAGACACCGCTGGCCGTCCCAGGGCTGAAGCCGGCCGGGCAGGAAGCCTTGTGCTTCTCTGGTCATCCTCGACACCTCCTGCTTGGGCAGAAGAAACACCAGCCTGCCCTCTGAGTCCAGCAGAATCCAGCAGCAGAGAGTGCAGGGGGGCCTTAGCAGGGCCCCCCCGGTCTACCAGATGGACTCCTGCCCCGCGTCATTGCCAGCGGCCGCCAACACAAACTAGGAGACTCCTTGAAGCCGTCTGTGGTAACTCGGGGAGCCTCCAGCGGGGGTCTCGGGAGCAGAATAGGGAGACTTAGGGAGGGGCTAGTTACACGAGGTGGTCAGGGAAGGCTCCTCTGAAGAGGTGCATGTTCAGTGAAGACGTGAGTGATGGGTCACGTGAGGAGCTGGGGGGAAGAGCATTCCTGGAGGGCAGGTGGCAAATGCAAAGACCCTGAGGCAGTAATGCGGTCGGCCTGATCCAGGACCCCCAGAAAAGCCAGGTGAGGGCAGGAGTGGTGAGAGAGTGAAGACCTGATGGGGGAGGTAGCAGAGACTACATGGGCCCTGTCACCCAGGGAGAGGAGTGTGGATCTTGTCCTAAGTGGCCCGGGAGGTCTGGGTGGGCTTAGAACAGGGTGGTGGCGTGGTGTGAGGGACAAGATGCAGAGGCCACTCGGACTGCCGTGGGCCGTGGCAGGGCGGTGCTGGCTGGTAGCAGTGGGCGTCTCTGCAGGTAAGGCGACAGGCAGGCCTGGGGAGTGGGGGGCGTGGGGGAGGGGCGATATCAGCAGACAAGGACGAGCCATGGTTTGGGGGGCACTGTCAGCAGCTTGTGGCCCTTGGGCGGGGCTGCAGTCACCCTGCCTGTGGACAGCACACTTGTCCTCAGGGGCCACTGCAGGGAGACTGTTGTGGCTCCTCCCCCGACACACACCCTCAGGCCAGGGAAGGTCCTGGTCACATAAGGACTTTTCCTAAGCTGGGTTAGAGGACGGAGGCACACGCACTGGGGCCCCCCAAAAGTTCCCAATGGGAATCTCAGTTAACCTACAAAAGACAGCTAATGCATCTTCCCTCAGTGACCACCCCACTGCCCACCCCTGGAGACGGGATCCCTCCTGTCTGTGTCTGATACGTGCTGTGACCAAGGCTGACATTGGCTACTGGCACTCAGGCGGTTCGGCAGTGCCCAGACACGAGGCACACAGACTCAGACCCACACGGGGAGCTCAGGAATAGGAGAGACTCCCAGCACCCCCACCAGGCCCACTGAACACACTTTAGGGCGGGCTCTGGACATGTGCACTTTGAAGAGCTTCCCGGAGCTACCAGTTTGTAGGGACCACAAGCAACAGAGAAACATGGGAAATGACACCATGGGATGCAGCCAGCAAATTCCACAACAAAACTAACAGACAAAGGTTGGGATTTTGTTCACAAATAGATTACAGGGAAGAACCTTTCATCAAGACGGCAGAGTAGGTAAGTGCTGTGCTCACCCCCCGCACCACACCCCCCGGTACCACCTCAAAATTACACCTAAACTGCAGAACAACACCCCTCGGGAACGGCCTGAAGACCAGCTGAACACAAGTCCTATACAGTGAAGGACACTCAGAAGAAGCCACGAGGAAACGCAGGTAGGAGGGCTGGCGATGCGGAAGGCACAGGCCCCACACCCACCGTGTGGCACTTAAGAGACGATGGGGGGTATGCGGGCTGCAGGGGTCCCCTTGGCAGGAGCGATGATGAGTAAGGGGTCCCAGCCCCACTGATGCTCCTCAGCCCAGGGTCCCAGTTGCTTGCTGCAGCCTCAGTTTCCCCTTAAGGGGCCCGTGCAGGGATTTACTCACCGGCACACTCAGTTGCTCTGAGCTCCAGTGTTGGGGCAGGAGCTTGGAGAGTGTCAGGGACATACAGGGAGGAACCACATGGTCTGGCTTCAGAGTGAGGGCTGGGGAGCAGCTTTCTCCCACACACAAGTGCCAGCAGAAGCCATTGTTTTGTCATTGATCCTCCCCTCACCCAGCTTGCACACCTATCAATAACTTCTATCAATGTAAATGGTTGAAATGCTCCAATCAAAAGACTACTTTCCATTGATACACAAATGAATAAAGAAATATATACAATGGAATATTTCTCAGCCATAAAAAAGAACAAAACCCATTTGGGACAATAGGGATGAATAAACCGAGAGGACATTATGCTAAGTGACACAAGTCACACAGACGAAGACAAGTACCATGTAACCTACTTACATTTAGGATCTAAAACACAAAAGAAATGAACAGACTGAACAGAGACAAACTCACAGATACAGAATCAATTGATGATTCCCGATGCGAGAGCTTTGGGGAGAGGGTGGCAAAAGGCGAAGGGATTAATAATTAAGAAACTGCCAGTTATGAAGTTAGTCAGGGAGATGTCATGGGCATCATGTGGAATAGAGTCAATAATATTCTAATAACTGTGAATGGGGTCACCTATCTAACAGTAAACTGCATAGACATTAAGTGTATAGCTTCGTACATTTTTGCATGGTTCCAGAACCCGCAAAAGTACCTTCATTTCCCCTCCTCATCAATACTCCCCCAATCCAGCCATTAGCCTAACAGCTATCACCATAGATCACTTGTGCCTGTTCCTGAGCTTCAGGTATACACGGGATCATGGGACGCACGGAGTCAATGTTCTCTCACTCAACACCATGGCTGTCAGACCCACCCACGTCTTTGCACGCACTCATTGCTACATCTCTGTCCTCATCTGATCACCATCCACTGTATAAATACCCTAAAATTCATTTATCTCTTCCACTGCTGGTGGACACTCTTCCAGGTTGTGCCTTTCACGCTGACATGAATGAGTGGCCAAGGGAATACGATCCTTGGCCCGGTCACATGTCTCAGATGCCTGCACAGGTTTATCACCTCAGGGAACCAGAAAGCCTGCCGCCCACAGCCCTCGCCCCGTCCCGAGTGCCCCCGTGGGAGGTGCCCTGCAGAGCTGAGTGAGCCCTGACCAAGGCCCATGGCGCAGGTGCCCTGTGCCCTCGGGGTCCCGTCTGCGCCTGCATCACGGGGCAGCATGTGAAACACCTTCTCCCCAGCAAAAGTCACCAGGCAGTCCCGGTCCGCTGACATATGCTTCCTCCCAGACTATCTTCTAGCAAAGCCAAGTGTGTTCTGAGAGCTGATCAGGGTGTTTAAAATGGTAAATTAAAATGTAGTTCTGCTGGGAGGCCCCTCTCCAGCCACGGTCACTGGGGTGATGGAGGTACTCAGCTGGCAAAGCCAGGAGTAACTCGGGTCTTGCTCTGGCCTCGCAGCTCACGTGTGCGGATTCTTTGACGACTCCGCTGGTCAGGGCTGAGGAGAAAAACAGCTCCGCGTACCTGTCCATCGCCTGACTCCGAGGGACTCGAAAATGTGACAAGGATGAAAGGAACAGTGTGCCCAAAGTATCTCAAGTGTGGGGGACTGCCTCCCGGGTGGAGATTTACAGAGGGAGACAGACAGGGTGCCGCGACCCCGGGAAGACAGAGGCGGGGACGGAGGGGCAGGGCAGGAGCAGGAGAGGAGCTTCCGGCTTCTTCATTTATTCATTTTCTCTGACCACCACCAAAAAAATTGGAAGGGGCTTTCTGCAAAATGTGGCAGATCCTCAAAACTAAGGGAGTGAAAACTTAGCTCTTACAACAAAGCAAAAGGTAAAGTGAGAAGACAGAATTATAATTAAATACAAAAATCAGCCTCACGGAAAGTTACCAAAAGGGCAAACCAGCTCTGAGCTTCCAGAAAGCCTAGCAGAGGGAAGCATTGCATGTCACATAACTTCTCTGGTTTCACAGGACGCCTTGGGAGCAAGGGACCTTCCCGACCGCCAGTGGCTACCCCTGTGCTCAGCCCATCGCAGGCAGCTCCTGGTATGTGTGCTGATTGAAAACATGTGCCAAGAAGCCTGCAGGTGTTGCTCATGGGGAGTCTGCCAAACTGGCATTACAGCTGGCCAGCAAAGCCATGTCTGGACCCCTTTTGCAAGAGAACAGCTTGTAAGATTTTACCTCGTATGATTTCTTTTGTTGGTTTGAAAGAAAGTTACCAAACAGGACATTGAAAAAGGAAAGTGCACAGATATATGTGGGCAATTTAAATACCGAATATAAAGCACGCGCTCTGCTACCAACAGCCAGGGGAAGAAAGAGACCACCACCCCCACATCCCCTCCTCAAGAGGCAATTTACCGTTGTCTTCTTTCTTTATAGTTTTACCGCCTGCGTGTTTAAAACCTAAAAAGGACAGTCCTGTTCCTGAATGAATGGAATTACACTGAGGTACGAGTTCTGTGTCTTCATTCTTTCTGTCTTTAAAAAAAAATCCTCATTGAGGAAATGTTCATTGATTTTAGAGAAAGAGATGGGGGTGGGGAGGAGGAAAGGAGAGAGGGAGAGAAGAGAGAAACACTGACCCATTGCTTCCTGTCCATGCCCCAACCAGGGACCGAACCTGCAACTTCCAGTGCGCGGGACAACGCTCCAACCAGCTGAGCCGGCCGGCCAGGACAACGTGTTCTCGTTCTTTTGCTCAGTGTACTGTTTGGGGGACTCTACCGTGTTTTTACAGCTGCACTTTGTCCTTTGCTTGTCGCAGTGTATAAACCACACTTGATCAATACTTCGTCCTGTCCGTGCACGTTTGGTTTTGTTCCAGTCTTTGGAAGCCTGCCCGGGTTTTCCAGCCCACCCTGGGCTCTCACTTCTAGTTGACCCTTGCTCAGGCTCTCCTGGCCACCAGCCGCTGCCCAGGGAAACCCCCTCCGTTTCTGCCCAGTAGCTCCTGGCTCGGTCTCCCAGCCAGCCCCTGCACCTCTAGTTCTGGGTACCAGTCACTGTCCCGTGACCTCGTGCCTAGAGCCGTCTCATGAGCTCAGACACTTCATTAGCTTTGACTCAACTTTTACTCCCTCTTCTTCTTCTTCCTGGATTTCACCTCTGCTCTCTTTTCTAGCTCCCGGGCTAACGGCATCCAGCTCACCCGACCGCTATGGCCACGCCTGGCTTCCCGTAATTGAGACTGCGAGTGCGAACTCAATGTCTGCCACCGTCCTTTCCCCGATCCCCACTCTCTGCCCGGGCTCCTTGAATTGGATCAAACAGCCTTATTGGGTTGGAGGACCTGAACTGCGTCTTTACAGCCACTGAAAATAGGACCCATTGGCCAGCTTCAATAAACTCCGAAGTCAATAGATACAAATGTAAAATTGACCCACTATTTCCCACAGCCAATACTGTTTTATTTCCCACCAAACTTAAGTCATGAAGGAAATTAGGTCCATGAATTCAATTGAGTGAGTTTCTTGTGCATTTAGTATGTCCTGGGCACCCTGTGAAGTGCTCTGAATTGAAAAAGTTGAAGAAAGACACAAAAGGTGGGCAGTGTAGCTTTTTGATCGCAGTCAGACCCTGCGCTCTAAGGATGACGCCAGAGCTCACACCCAGAATATTCTTGCAGTGAGCTTGTTCCTTCTGCAAAGGCACAGCCCAACCGGGGCAGTTGGGAGAGGCCCAGAACTGTTCACATATTCGACCAAAACGTCATCTTCTTCGTGGGAGGGTAGCCCCGGGATGCGAAGAGATTCGGTGTCTGCAGCATCCAGGAGGGAGGGCTCATTGTTAGCTGGGCTGCATACATTCAAAGGCTGAGGGGCCGGAGGGTGGGGGGACAAGGGACATGGCGGCAGGTCCACCAGCACAGACTCACCCAGAGCAGTGGGCAAAGCAAGAAGCAGAGACCTGGGGAGATGGAGAGCATCTGGGGGGCCCCGCCTTCCTCTGCACACACATGTGGCGGCTTGGCTTACAGTTATTTGACTCCGGTCTTGTGGGTTAAGCAGAAATGCATATGGTGGAGCCCCGCGCCCTCAGGAGCTGAGAGTCTCAGTGGAGAAACTAATCTGCACACAGATGAGCAGAGCACCCTGTGCTGGGGCAGGACGCTGAGCACCTGGTGCACCTGGGAAGGCCTCCTGGTGGAGGCAAGGCCAGGCAAGTCACATGCAGAGGTGCTAGGGGGGCAGCAGCAGCAGGAGAGCGGGGAAGGCCAGCGTTCCCGTGCTGAGTCCGCAGCCCTTTTACTTCGCAGCTTCTGTGCTCTGCCTTCTCTTTCCTTCTGTAGCTCCGGCACGTCGTGGTGCTTTGCAGAGGGTGGGCACCCGGAATGCAACTGAGTGCCCGGGTCAGCGCCACACAGGCCACTCTAGGAAGAAGGTGAAGGGGGCAAGAGGCCAACATCTTAGCCCGTCACATGTTTCTGGACCAGTAGTGGGGCCCTGTGTCTATCTACCCCCGGCTGTGATGACCATGTGGCCTTCTGTGTGCTCCGGGCTCCCTAGCGCAGTGCTGGTGACACAGTGGGCCACCCCACAGTGTTCCTGTCCTGGCTGGAGCTTACTGGTCCTCTCCTTTCCTATCTCCACCTTCCAGGGGCTTCCTGGAAGATGCCCCCGAGGGTACCTGCTTAAGGGCTGCTGACCTGGCTGGGACAGAATTAGCGACCGACCGGGCTTCAATTCCACCTCATCCGTGGGAAGCTGCTCCTCCTCCAACTGGCAAATGACTTCCAGATGCCACAACAGCTCAAGTTTTCATTGCTTGCTGCAAAGACCAAGTCTCCTCTTCCCCATGGGCAAGGCTCTGTGTCACTGAAGCACTTTTGAAAGGAGAGGACAATGAAATCCATTTTTGGTGTCATCCTACTTGGCAACAAAACAAATACAAGTCCTTTCAGCTGACAATGCACTGTGTGCTCGGATGGGGAGTCAGCCTTCCTTCTTGCATGAGCTCTGTTAGGGACTCAGGTCTTCACTCAGAAGGGATGGACTCATCTTTCTTTGACTTACTTTCTCCATTTACAAACTAGAGATAATGGTGTAGTTCCCAACCTCTCTTGTCCTACAAGGGTATTAAAATTCAGACTCTTGACCAACCTCACCCACAGGTTTCCCAAGTTCTGATAGACACATGTTTGGACAATGATGTGATGATTCTCCTAGACACTGGCCGGTGCCCATCTGTGACTGTCTGCTGTCTCCTGTCATCCAAGTTGTCGCCTCCAAGCTCTGCCCACCTTGGCTGTACCACCTCCCACCGCCTGCCAGCCTTCTCTGCCAGCGCACCAGACACACGCACCCTGGGCCACGGCATCTGCTTCCTAACCAGCCACCTCCTGCTGTGGTTTCTCTTCCAACCACCCTGTGACTACTGCCAGAGTCTCTAGGACATCTTCCTACAATGTCCTTCTTGACAGATTGTCCCCCAGGGGTGATTGTGTCCCCTAGGGGACATTCGGCAGTGCCTAGACACATTAGTGGATATCACTACTGGGGTGGGGGTGCCACAGGCCAGGGATGCTGCTCCACCTCCTACACCTCCTACAACGCCTCCCCTGATGAAGACTTCCCTGGCTCACAACGTCACGAGGGCCAATGTCGAGGAACTCTGCCCTAGACACACACACACATACACACAGATACACACACATTCAGCGGCTTCTTAGAACCTATAAAAAAAGTCCAAACTTAACCTGGATTCCAGGCCCAGCACAATCAGACTTTTACCACCTCTCCAAACTTGTCTTCCTTTAGCTCCCAGCGTCCATCTATTCAGCTTGAGACCTGCCAGTTCTCGAAGTCTTTCCAAGCTCACACAGAGCTTCCCCGCCTCTGAGACCATGTAGCACTATTTGTCTGTTCCTTTCCTCACAGGACATCCTACTTCCTGGGGGCCAGGGACACTAGAGCCACTGTGCTAACACAGGGACACCACAGCGAGCAGCAAGGACGGCCATGGAAGAAATTCCTGAAAAGAGGAATGAGCCCTCTGGACATGCAATTTCATGTCAGTTTGGACAATCCATATTTCAAATGCTTAACAGCCAGCAGCTTCTGTATGGGACAGAAGTTCTGGGCTAGAATCAAATAATATCTTCATGATACTTCGGTAGGCTGAATTATCAACTTGTCTTTTGAGTACAGTGTAATGGATCCTTAACAGCCAACTTGGGCTCCTTGACAAGTTTCAGAGATGGAGTAGCTTAAACAACAAACATGTATTCTGCACAGTCCTGGAGGCTGCGAAGTCCCAGGTCAAGGCGAGGGCAGTGTTGATGTCCTGCGAGAACTCCGCTGAGTTTGCGGACAGCTGCCTTCTTGCAGAATCCTAACATAGTGGGGTGGGGTGCAGGGGAGAGGACAGAGAAAGAGAGGGAGAGGGAGAGAGAGGGAGAGACAGCCCTCTCCAGTCTCTTCTTATAAGGGCATATGCCCATCATGATCACATCAGAATTTAATCACCTCCTAAATGCCTCACGTCCAAATACGATTACATTGGAGGTTAGGGTTTCAGCATAGGACTTGGGGAGGATACCAGCATTCAGTCCATAGCAAACACCTGCGGAATTGGAAGCATGTGAGTGAGAAGCAAACGTGAGACTTTCTGTGTCTGTAATTGGGATCTCAAGGAGAAACACAAAGTTAAATGAGATCATTTCTAAAATGCCCACGGCAACATCATGCGTCACAGTAAAAACTGGGAACAACCCAAAGGCCCGCTGACGGTAGAGTGGACGGGTCAGCCGCGGTCTGTTCAGCAACGACAAACAACAGCGTACAGCGACCAGCAACGACGTGGAGGAATCTCAAGCACAAATTTAGCAAAAGCAGTTAGACACACAAGAGTCTAGGCAGCATGATTCCTTTTCTAGAAAGGTCGGAACACAGGCAGAACTAACCTACTGTGTGAGAGAAAGGGCTGCCGATTACTTCTGGAGGGAAGGCAGGGGACAGGGAGTGGAAAGGACATGTGAATATCTGGGCTCTAACGTGTATTAACTGTTGAGGGCAGTGGTTCCATGGGAGTGTTCCAATTGTGATCATTTATTGAGCTGGCCACTTATGATGTGCATTTTCAAGGGCATGTTTATTGTGAATAATTCATATTTAGACTTGTCCTCAGAGTATCTCTTGAAAAGCAAGGCCCGATTTGCCTCAAGTCAGGAACCAGCAGTGTGTACCTGTGAGCAGAGGGGTCTCTAACATTTGGAGCTTGTTAAACCAAAGTAATGCCCATTGGTCATTGCGGCAGCTGCTACAGCCTTCCAGTGAGCCGGTCCGTCAACCAATGTTTCTTAAATGCCATCCCTCACCCAGTTCTCAGGACCCTTGTGTCCAGTTTTTGGTCAGACAGCAACCTAGCCAAGCAGCCATGTGAACAGTTGCAGGACTAAGACCAGGCATGAAGTTCTAAGCCTCTCTCGATACCCCTTCCAGAATTTTCTCACCCTGGCCCTCTACCTTGGAACGTGCTCCGGGCTAAGGGAGAGAATCAGGGGAAAGGAACGACCATAGCAAGACATCGGGAGCAGAGGTCGGAGGCTCCAGAGGCAGTCTCCTAAGATCCCAGACAGTAAAGACAAGTTATGTAGAAGACAGCTTGGCAGTGGATTTCTTACTTTGCCTAGAGACGAGAGTACAGTCATTGAACACCTACAGACAGTGAAGAGAGAAAACCTGCAACCCAAGAATCCTCTTCTCAGTCAAGAATGCTCTGCTCAACATGCAAGAAATACTCATGGGGATTGGCAAGAATCTGAGTATTGATCGCCCACACCTAGGGCTGTCACCTGGGCCAACCCCTGTGACCTCCATCCTGCAAGAAGCACCTGAGAATTCACTAACCAAGTAAAAACTGAATCAGAACAAACACCTCCATTTTGGAAATAGGAAGGCAAAATGAAACAAGATAGGCCAAGGTGCATTTTTTCTAACTTGGCCACAGTAGAATACTTACATTAAAAAAGACAGAGTAGAATTTTTGCAAGCCATTGTATCTAGTCACGAGTTAATAAAGCTAGAAGGAAAAAAATAAGAATAAAGAGGGTGCCCCCCCAAATCTTAACTATTAAAATTAAGAACACAGCCATGGATCAAAGAGGGAATGAAAAGTGAAATTATAAGTGGTCTCAAAAGCAATGTAAGGGAGTACAGCTTCTCCAAACCTGTGTGCATAGCTAAAGCTAATTATAACTTTAAAAGCCGTCTTTAAAGAAAGAAATCTAAAAACGGATGCTGTATTTGTCTATAATAAGGAGGAAAACGTAGAGCAAAATAATCCAAACAGCAAGAAGGAATTAAATCCAGGCATTTTTAAAAAAATAAAGATGAATAATTCCCAAAGCTGGTCTTTGAAAAGACTAACAAATGTCGAATTCTCATGAACCTCATTATGGAAGGATGGACGGGAAAGAGGGAGAAGGGGAAAAAGCAAATACAGAATTATAAGATAATACTTGAGCAGCAAAGGGGAAATGAGTGCTTTTGAATGTAGTATATGTTAACAAGATTAAGTGAGAAGAAATGGGAAAACTGATTAGACCAATTACCATACCACTAAAAAGTCACTGGGAACAGATGGCATTAGAGTTTGATTCTATCAAAACTTTAAAGAACAGATCATTCCAACAATAGTTACATTATTCCAAGCTTTAGGAAAATATTAAAAATTCTCTCATTTAGTTTATATAATTAATACAAAAATCCAATAAAACACAGAAGGAAAAACTATCGCCTAACCTCATTTTGATACAATAGTAGCAAATACAATACAGCAATGCATCGAAAGAAGACACTATGACTAAGTAAGTTTTATTCAGGGGTGATGCAAATATCAGGAAATCTACACATAACATTGATTGCAATAACAGATTAGAAGAGAAAATTCAGGCGGTCCTATCAACAGATGCTGAAAAGGCACTTAGAGAAGTTCAGCAGCCATTTTTCAAGCAGTATAAGCACAAGTATAAGAATCAACTTAAATATGTTACAGGTTGTTTACAGTTTCATTAGCCAATAACATCCTCAGCAGCAAATCACTAAAACCATCTGAAACCAGACAAGCGTGTCAGCTCTGCCAATAGGGTTTTTTTCTTTCTTTTTTGACAATGTCTTGGAGCTTTTAGCAAATACAGTTAGGCAAGAGAATAAAACAATTGGCATAATTATTAAGAAAAAATAAAATTTTCTCTTGCTAATGACATAACTTTTTATCTAGAAAAGGAATATAGCAAAGGAACTAAAGGTAAGGTAGATATCTAAAAGTTAATAGCTTTTCCTTATGCTGCTTTAACAGAGAAATGATTTTAAAATGCTCTGTTCATGAGAGTGATAAAATCTATCAGTACAGAAGTCAAGAGAATAAGTATAATGGTGAAAGCATGGTATCTCTACAAAGAAAACCTTAAAATGTACGGGAGCACTGGCCTGGGTGTCTTGGCTGGAGCATGATCCCATACACCAAAAGTCTGCAGGTTCGATCCCTGGTCAATGAGCCTAAAAGAGACGACCAACTGATGTTTCTCTCTCATATTGATGTTTTTCTCTTTCTCTCTCTCTCTCTCTCTCTCTCTCTCTCTCCGTCTCTCTCTCTCTGTGTCTCTCTCCCTCCACCCCTTCCTCTCCAAATGCAATGAAAAGAATGTCCTCAGGTGAGAATAAAAGAAATGTGTCTGAAAGGTATAAAATGAGTTTTCCATATAAAGGAAAAAATGTCTTCTATGGGTAGGAAGACTTATAAAAATTAATCCCCCCCACATAGTTATATAAAGTTAATGTAATTTCAATTGAATTGTTGACAGAATTTGCTTCACCCTGAAAATGGATAAAATTACCTTTAAAGTTCATTTGGAAGAATAAGTAGATGAGAGTTAACACAGAGAAACTTGGAAGAAAAACACGAGCACTTCCTTTTCCAACCATCTGAACCTAGTAACAAGTTACTACACTCCAATCGATATTCTATTGGCACAGGAATCAGCAAATAGATCCATTAGACAGAAACAAATACAGAGTCCACAAAACAGATTTTCGTTCCAACTGAAAATTTAATATATGACAAACTTGGAATGTCAAGGAGCATGACATTTTTTTTTTCAAGAATATGCTCAACTTCTTATCAGGAATTATCATGTGTGGGTTGGAGAGGGAAAAAAGTCAGTCAGTCAGCGGGAACAGGGAAGGAGAGAGAGAGGGAAGAGGCAGGCAGATGTAACAACAGCAGTAACACGAGCACTTCCTGAGCTTTTACTCGTTGTCAGACCCTATTCCTTAGATAGCTGTAGACATATATAGACACGCATGTGTATATATTCTCTACATTCGTATAAACACACATTAGGTATGTATGGTCTCCATATATATATACACACTATCCAGTCTCTAAATATGAAACATATATACTGGTAAGCAGCCAACAGGGAAGATATTATTAGACTCTATTACTAGACGCTGAAACTGAGGCACCAAAGGGAAGTTGCCCAAGTTCACAAATCCAACAAGCGGCAGCATTGGGATTCCTCGGGCCACTGGGTCCCAGATTCTGCCCTTAACCACCGAACTCACTGTCTGCTGAAAAGGAGAGCACTGCCTGGGCTGGAAAGGGCGATGAAAACCACCTCCCGGGAGCACCTGCTTGAATTTCGCTCCCTAAGCACCTTGGCTGACCCACGCCGCTCGAGCCCTGCCCATTACATAAATGCACTTATACATGTATCTGCACAAAAGCAACATTTGAAAAGATACAATGATATCCCTATTGTGGACCTGTAGGGACGGATATGACATTGACACGAGAAAGGGCAGGTTGCACAGAGCAACAATTTGATTTCCCTGAAAACAAACAAATACATGAAACCAAATGTTAAGTGGGAGCCTGTATCACACATGTTCAAACTACAGATAACAGAGGTGAAGAAGCGGTTCAATGGGCACCCCACCAGAAAGATGTGCAAACAAGTATGAAACGGGGAAGGATTTACGAGGAAGGCGAGACTTCCTCAAGCCATTCCTGTGAGGAGAGCTGCTGCCTTCCCATCAGTTCCAGCTCCCGATTCCCCTGGGCTGCCTCTGCGCCCATGTCTGCCCCTTTCATGGTGGCAGCATTGTCACTGTTTGTCTTTGGGAGGGGAAGACGAGTGTGTTGACTGGGTTGTCATTTGTATAGTGTCATTTTGTCATGAATTTGGTGTCCATTTAGAATAAAAATGGGTCCCCATTCCCACCCTGGGAAGTCATTCAGGAGACACTCCCTTGGCCTTCGAGTGACTTGAACATCTCTGCCAGTGTCACTTTGAATATGATGAACTCATCCTTACGTTCCTGTCATCTATGGGCCCAGAGCCCTGACGTGGAGCCCTGGCATCCAGCAGATGCCTCTCCACCAGCTGTGAGACCGCAGGGAGGCCGCTGAGCCTCTCGCTGCTTTGAGTCGTCGCTTCTAAAAACGTGAGGGTCCTATGAATTGACGTGTGAGACCAGAAGAAGTCAAGAGGAGCTTGTCTTTGCTTTTACTCTTCCCAACTGAAATGTCTTCCCTCTCTTCTCCACGGGCCCAGTGGTCACAGGTCCTTCAGGCCCACCCCCAAGGAGCCTTCCTTAGCTCGCAGGCCACGCAAACCGCTGCCTCTCCAACTGTGGGATGTGGAGGGTCAGGGCCGGAAACCCAGCTGTCATGGGCCAATCTTGCTTTTCCCGCCCGTCTCACAGTGGAGCTTCTCTTCCCTTCCTGTGCTCACCAGGGCTGTGCCCGTCCACACCTACGCGCCACAGGGCGTGGCTCCTTGACCTGGCCTTGGGTCGGGAGGGCCAGATAACAGGGCACAGGCAGGGTGCCTCTGGGCCCGTGGCCTGCTCTCCATGAAGCCCTGAGAGCCTCAAGCCACACATTCCATGAGTGACATCACCGGGGAGTGATGACCTCACGGTCTGCATCCCAGGGTAACTACGGAAACGTTGAGAACCTTTCCTACCATTTCTCTAACGGACACCAACCTGTTTGGTTGCCCCAGAGAGAGACAGAGAGAGACAGAGACAATGATTGACCAGGTCATTTCCGTTGAAAGTGACTTGACCACAGTCCCCTGGGTGAATAGCGCAGCAGGTAGGTCTAAGCTGGGCATCTGTACAGGAGGGATTGGTGTACACACAACCTCACCCACTGGGGCTTGTCTATCATACCTGAGAACGACCCTCACTCTAAGTAATGCCAGTGAATGGCCTGGGTCCCCATCAGAGACCCACAGTGTCCTGCTCACCACTGAGGACAACTACAAGGTCATACCTGGGCAAGTGTTCAGAAAGGTTCACATCTTATTGATGTAGCCTCCCCCTTTGGGCTACAAGTTATTTCCATTCAAACCCTTTACTGGTTGGCCACTTAGCAAAGTCAAGTACATTTTCATTGGCTCATGATAAATAAAGAAGTTTGAAAAAGAAGTTTGGACGGTTCTTTCAAACCCAGTCACCTTCACTGTGCTGTCATGTACACATCCACAGGGGCCCCCTCAGATACATCCCAGACTGAGCTGCTGAGTACTGGGGGGAATGGGGGCACTTACTAATGGGAAGAACAAAAGAACCAAGGGAGTGATGAAGTGATTCAGAGACTGAGGGCTGAGGAAATGGTCTCCCAGAAGGCTGTTGGGTTGATGGAAGCCCACACTTGGTACCCAGAATGCGGTTCTGAGCCTCCTGGTAACTGATCGAGCATGTGGCCTTTTTCTCATCTCAATAAAACTATCAGAGAACTAGCGTTCAGTGTGGCTGAAAAATCAGCACCAATGGGACCTGCGAGGATTTGCCAGGGCAGAAGGGAGATCTGAAACAAATTTATATTAAATTATCTTTTTCCCAAAACTTGGAAGGATTTTATTTCCTTAAAGCCTCAAAAGTGATAGGTTGTAAGAAATTATTTCTCTGTGTGGGAGAGATTGGGGGGCACCCTGATTGCAATTTTTTTTCGGGTTCTGTCTTCTCCGGGAATGGGGGAGATATTCTGGACGGCTGCTGCCCTAGGCCCCCAGCACCCCCTCTCTAGGGGAAGTGAAGTGACGTGCCAAGGCTGTGCTCGGTGTGCCAAGCAGCTGAGAGGGCTTCAGCAAGAGCGTGGGAGAGACACGGGAGAGGGGACGTCCCGGCAGGACAACATACAGCACAAGTGAGGGGTCAGTTCTGATCTCTTTCCAACAGGTGTGCCTCGCATCTACGGCTCTACACCTGGTCGCTACCATGTCCCCTACCTAATGAGTGGAGACACCCAGGTGGGCTGGCATGGAGAGACATATTCCCTGGTTGGTGGATATCGATGCTATGGGGACCCTCCTTTGGTCACCCCAGCAAAGAAGCCAGCCAGACGAACCCTCAAGAGACGTCATCCCGAGGAAGACTCGGAAGAACAGCTCGGCTGCCCCAGTCCCAAACGTCAGCGGCTGGAGCACGGGTACAGGGAGCTGAGCCACCAGAAGCTTCCCCCAGCGCACGGGGTGGCGGAGAAGCCAGACAGACGGGCCATGAAGAGACGCCATCCCGAGGAAGACTCGGAAGAACAACTCGGCTGCCCCAGTCCCAAACGTCAGCGGCTGGAGCGTGGGTACAAGGAGCTGAGCCACCGTAAGCTCCCCACAGCCGACGGGGGTGGCGGACAAGCCAGCCAGACGAGCCACGAAGAGACGCCATCCCGAGGAAGACTCGGACGAACCCCTCGGCTGCTCCAGTGCCAAACGTCAGCGGCTGGAGCGCGGGGCAAACATCTGAGCCCGCACAAGCTTGCTGGCTGAGGCACTCTGCACAAGGGACAAAAGTCTCATGGCCCAGGACAGCCAATGTCCCTTTTCTCAGTCACCCCTGTGCTCACCGCTGGCCATCACAACCTGAGCCATTGCGTCTGAGCCTTCCTCAGCCAGCTCCTTCCACCTTGACAGCCCTGGGCAGGGAGCCTCTCACACCGAGGTTCCCACGGGAGACACCGCTGGCCGTCCCAGGGCTGAAGCCGGCCGGGCAGGAAGCCTTGTGCTTCTCTGGTCATCCTCGACACCTCCTGCTTGGGCAGAAGAAACACCAGCCTGCCCTCTGAGTCCAGCAGAATCCAGCAGCAGAGAGTGCAGGGGGGCCTTAGCAGGGCCCCCCCGGTCTACCAGATGGACTCCTGCCCCGCGTCATTGCCAGCGGCCGCCAACACAAACTAGGAGACTCCTTGAAGCCGTCTGTGGTAACTCGGGGAGCCTCCAGCGGGGGTCTCGGGAGCAGAATAGGGAGACTTAGGGAGGGGCTAGTTACACGAGGTGGTCAGGGAAGGCTCCTCTGAAGAGGTGCATGTTCAGTGAAGACGTGAGTGATGGGTCACGTGAGGAGCTGGGGGGAAGAGCATTCCTGGAGGGCAGGTGGCAAATGCAAAGACCCTGAGGCAGTAATGCGGTCGGCCTGATCCAGGACCCCCAGAAAAGCCAGGTGAGGGCAGGAGTGGTGAGAGAGTGAAGACCTGATGGGGGAGGTAGCAGAGACTACATGGGCCCTGTCACCCAGGGAGAGGAGTGTGGATCTTGTCCTAAGTGGCCCGGGAGGTCTGGGTGGGCTTAGAACAGGGTGGTGGCGTGGTGTGAGGGACAAGATGCAGAGGCCACTCGGACTGCCGTGGGCCGTGGCAGGGCGGTGCTGGCTGGTAGCAGTGGGCGTCTCTGCAGGTAAGGCGACAGGCAGGCCTGGGGAGTGGGGGGCGTGGGGGAGGGGCGATATCAGCAGACAAGGACGAGCCATGGTTTGGGGGGCACTGTCAGCAGCTTGTGGCCCTTGGGCGGGGCTGCAGTCACCCTGCCTGTGGACAGCACACTTGTCCTCAGGGGCCACTGCAGGGAGACTGTTGTGGCTCCTCCCCCGACACACACCCTCAGGCCAGGGAAGGTCCTGGTCACATAAGGACTTTTCCTAAGCTGGGTTAGAGGACGGAGGCACACGCACTGGGGCCCCCCAAAAGTTCCCAATGGGAATCTCAGTTAACCTACAAAAGACAGCTAATGCATCTTCCCTCAGTGACCACCCCACTGCCCACCCCTGGAGACGGGATCCCTCCTGTCTGTGTCTGATACGTGCTGTGACCAAGGCTGACATTGGCTACTGGCACTCAGGCGGTTCGGCAGTGCCCAGACACGAGGCACACAGACTCAGACCCACACGGGGAGCTCAGGAATAGGAGAGACTCCCAGCACCCCCACCAGGCCCACTGAACACACTTTAGGGCGGGCTCTGGACATGTGCACTTTGAAGAGCTTCCCGGAGCTACCAGTTTGTAGGGACCACAAGCAACAGAGAAACATGGGAAATGACACCATGGGATGCAGCCAGCAAATTCCACAACAAAACTAACAGACAAAGGTTGGGATTTTGTTCACAAATAGATTACAGGGAAGAACCTTTCATCAAGACGGCAGAGTAGGTAAGTGCTGTGCTCACCCCCCGCACCACACCCCCCGGTACCACCTCAAAATTACACCTAAACTGCAGAACAACACCCCTCGGGAACGGCCTGAAGACCAGCTGAACACAAGTCCTATACAGTGAAGGACACTCAGAAGAAGCCACGAGGAAACGCAGGTAGGAGGGCTGGCGATGCGGAAGGCACAGGCCCCACACCCACCGTGTGGCACTTAAGAGACGATGGGGGGTATGCGGGCTGCAGGGGTCCCCTTGGCAGGAGCGATGATGAGTAAGGGGTCCCAGCCCCACTGATGCTCCTCAGCCCAGGGTCCCAGTTGCTTGCTGCAGCCTCAGTTTCCCCTTAAGGGGCCCGTGCAGGGATTTACTCACCGGCACACTCAGTTGCTCTGAGCTCCAGTGTTGGGGCAGGAGCTTGGAGAGTGTCAGGGACATACAGGGAGGAACCACATGGTCTGGCTTCAGAGTGAGGGCTGGGGAGCAGCTTTCTCCCACACACAAGTGCCAGCAGAAGCCATTGTTTTGTCATTGATCCTCCCCTCACCCAGCTTGCACACCTATCAATAACTTCTATCAATGTAAATGGTTGAAATGCTCCAATCAAAAGACTACTTTCCATTGATACACAAATGAATAAAGAAATATATACAATGGAATATTTCTCAGCCATAAAAAAGAACAAAACCCATTTGGGACAATAGGGATGAATAAACCGAGAGGACATTATGCTAAGTGACACAAGTCACACAGACGAAGACAAGTACCATGTAACCTACTTACATTTAGGATCTAAAACACAAAAGAAATGAACAGACTGAACAGAGACAAACTCACAGATACAGAATCAATTGATGATTCCCGATGCGAGAGCTTTGGGGAGAGGGTGGCAAAAGGCGAAGGGATTAATAATTAAGAAACTGCCAGTTATGAAGTTAGTCAGGGAGATGTCATGGGCATCATGTGGAATAGAGTCAATAATATTCTAATAACTGTGAATGGGGTCACCTATCTAACAGTAAACTGCATAGACATTAAGTGTATAGCTTCGTACATTTTTGCATGGTTCCAGAACCCGCAAAAGTACCTTCATTTCCCCTCCTCATCAATACTCCCCCAATCCAGCCATTAGCCTAACAGCTATCACCATAGATCACTTGTGCCTGTTCCTGAGCTTCAGGTATACACGGGATCATGGGACGCACGGAGTCAATGTTCTCTCACTCAACACCATGGCTGTCAGACCCACCCACGTCTTTGCACGCACTCATTGCTACATCTCTGTCCTCATCTGATCACCATCCACTGTATAAATACCCTAAAATTCATTTATCTCTTCCACTGCTGGTGGACACTCTTCCAGGTTGTGCCTTTCACGCTGACATGAATGAGTGGCCAAGGGAATACGATCCTTGGCCCGGTCACATGTCTCAGATGCCTGCACAGGTTTATCACCTCAGGGAACCAGAAAGCCTGCCGCCCACAGCCCTCGCCCCGTCCCGAGTGCCCCCGTGGGAGGTGCCCTGCAGAGCTGAGTGAGCCTTGACCAAGGCCCATGGCGCAGGTGCCCTGTGCCCTCGGGGTCCCGTCTGCGCCTGCATCACGGGGCAGCATGTGAAACACCTTCTCCCCAGCAAAAGTCACCAGGCAGTCCCGGTCCGCTGACATATGCTTCCTCCCAGACTATCTTCTAGCAAAGCCAAGTGTGTTCTGAGAGCTGATCAGGGTGTTTAAAATGGTAAATTAAAATGTAGTTCTGCTGGGAGGCCCCTCTCCAGCCACAGTCACTGGGGTGATGGAGGTACTCAGCTGGCAAAGCCAGGAGTAACTCGGGTCTTGCTCTGGCCTCGCAGCTCACGTGTGCGGATTCTTTGACGACTCCGCTGGTCAGGGCTGAGGAGAAAAACAGCTCCGCGTACCTGTCCATCGCCTGACTCCGAGGGACTCGAAAATGTGACAAGGATGAAAGGAACAGTGTGCCCAAAGTATCTCAAGTGTGGGGGACTGCCTCCCGGGTGGAGATTTACAGAGGGAGGGAGACAGGGTGCCGCGACCCCGGGAAGACAGAGGCGGGGACGGAGGGGCAGGGCAGGAGCAGGAGAGGAGCTTCCGGCTTCTTCATTTATTCATTTTCTCTGACCACCACCAAAAAAATTGGAAGGGGCTTTCTGCAAAATGTGGCAGATCCTCAAAACTAAGGGAGTGAAAACTTAGCTCTTACAACAAAGCAAAAGGTAAAGTGAGAAGACAGAATTATAATTAAATACAAAAATCAGCCTCACGGAAAGTTACCAAAAGGGCAAACCAGCTCTGAGCTTCCAGAAAGCCTAGCAGAGGGAAGCATTGCATGTCACATAACTTCTCTGGTTTCACAGGACGCCTTGGGAGCAAGGGACCTTCCCGACCGCCAGTGGCTACCCCTGTGCTCAGCCCATCGCAGGCAGCTCCTGGTATGTGTGCTGATTGAAAACATGTGCCAAGAAGCCTGCAGGTGTTGCTCATGGGGAGTCTGCCAAACTGGCATTACAGCTGGCCAGCAAAGCCATGTCTGGACCCCTTTTGCAAGAGAACAGCTTGTAAGATTTTACCTCGTATGATTTCTTTTGTTGGTTTGAAAGAAAGTTACCAAACAGGACATTGAAAAAGGAAAGTGCACAGATATATGTGGGCAATTTAAATACCGAATATAAAGCACGCGCTCTGCTACCAACAGCCAGGGGAAGAAAGAGACCACCACCCCCACATCCCCTCCTCAAGAGGCAATTTACCGTTGTCTTCTTTCTTTATAGTTTTACCGCCTGCGTGTTTAAAACCTAAAAAGGACAGTCCTGTTCCTGAATGAATGGAATTACACTGAGGTACGAGTTCTGTGTCTTCATTCTTTCTGTCTTTAAAAAAAAATCCTCATTGAGGAAATGTTCATTGATTTTAGAGAAAGAGATGGGGGTGGGGAGGAGGAAAGGAGAGAGGGAGAGAAGAGAGAAACACTGACCCATTGCTTCCTGTCCATGCCCCAACCAGGGACCGAACCTGCAACTTCCAGTGCGCGGGACAACGCTCCAACCAGCTGAGCCGGCCGGCCAGGACAACGTGTTCTCGTTCTTTTGCTCAGTGTACTGTTTGGGGGACTCTACCGTGTTTTTACAGCTGCACTTTGTCCTTTGCTTGTCGCAGTGTATAAACCACACTTGATCAATACTTCGTCCTGTCCGTGCACGTTTGGTTTTGTTCCAGTCTTTGGAAGCTTGCCCGGGTTTTCCAGCCCACCCTGGGCTCTCACTTCTAGTTGACCCTTGCTCAGGCTCTCCTGGCCACCAGCCGCTGCCCAGGGAAACCCCCTCCGTTTCTGCCCAGTAGCTCCTGGCTCGGTCTCCCAGCCAGCCCCTGCACCTCTAGTTCTGGGTACCAGTCACTGTCCCGTGACCTCGTGCCTAGAGCCGTCTCATGAGCTCAGACACTTCATTAGCTTTGACTCAACTTTTACTCCCTCTTCTTCTTCTTCCTGGATTTCACCTCTGCTCTCTTTTCTAGCTCCCGGGCTAACGGCATCCAGCTCACCCGACCGCTATGGCCACGCCTGGCTTCCCGTAATTGAGACTGCGAGTGCGAACTCAATGTCTGCCACCGTCCTTTCCCCGATCCCCACTCTCTGCCCGGGCTCCTTGAATTGGATCAAACAGCCTTATTGGGTTGGAGGACCTGAACTGCGTCTTTACAGCCACTGAAAATAGGACCCATTGGCCAGCTTCAATAAACTCCGAAGTCAATAGATACAAATGTAAAATTGACCCACTATTTCCCACAGCCAATACTGTTTTATTTCCCACCAAACTTAAGTCATGAAGGAAATTAGGTCCATGAATTCAATTGAGTGAGTTTCTTGTGCATTTAGTATGTCCTGGGCACCCTGTGAAGTGCTCTGAATTGAAAAAGTTGAAGAAAGACACAAAAGGTGGGCAGTGTAGCTTTTTGATCGCAGTCAGACCCTGCGCTCTAAGGATGACGCCAGAGCTCACACCCAGAATATTCTTGCAGTGAGCTTGTTCCTTCTGCAAAGGCACAGCCCAACCGGGGCAGTTGGGAGAGGCCCAGATCTGTTCACATATTCGACCAAAACGTCATCTTCTTCGTGGGAGGGTAGCCCCGGGATGCGAAGAGATTCGGTGTCTGCAGCATCCAGGAGGGAGGGCTCATTGTTAGCTGGGCTGCATACATTCAAAGGCTGAGGGGCCGAAGGGTGGGGGGACAAGGGACATGGCGGCAGGTCCACCAGCACAGACTCACCCAGAGCAGTGGGCAAAGCAAGAAGCAGAGACCTGGGGAGATGGAGAGCATCTGGGGGGCCCCGCCTTCCTCTGCACACACATGTGGCGGCTTGGCTTACAGTTATTTGACTCCGGTCTTGTGGGTTAAGCAGAAATGCATATGGTGGAGCCCCGCGCCCTCAGGAGCTGAGAGTCTCAGTGGAGAAACTAATCTGCACACAGATGAGCAGAGCACCCTGTGCTGGGGCAGGACGCTGAGCACCTGGTGCACCTGGGAAGGCCTCCTGGTGGAGGCAAGGCCAGGCAAGTCACATGCAGAGGTGCTAGGGGGGGCAGCAGCAGCAGGAGAGCGGGGAAGGCCAGCGTTCCCGTGCTGAGTCCGCAGCCCTTTTACTTCGCAGCTTCTGTGCTCTGCCTTCTCTTTCCTTCTGTAGCTCCGGCACGTCGTGGTGCTTTGCAGAGGGTGGGCACCCGGAATGCAACTGAGTGCCCGGGTCAGCGCCACACAGGCCACTCTAGGAAGAAGGTGAAGGGGGCAAGAGGCCAACATCTTAGCCCGTCACATGTTTCTGGACCAGTAGTGGGGCCCTGTGTCTATCTACCCCCGGCTGTGATGACCATGTGGCCTTCTGTGTGCTCCGGGCTCCCTAGCGCAGTGCTGGTGACACAGTGGGCCACCCCACAGTGTTCCTGTCCTGGCTGGAGCTTACTGGTCCTCTCCTTTCCTATCTCCACCTTCCAGGGGCTTCCTGGAAGATGCCCCCGAGGGTACCTGCTTAAGGGCTGCTGACCTGGCTGGGACAGAATTAGCGACCGACCGGGCTTCAATTCCACCTCATCCGTGGGAAGCTGCTCCTCCTCCAACTGGCAAATGACTTCCAGATGCCACAACAGCTCAAGTTTTCATTGCTTGCTGCAAAGACCAAGTCTCCTCTTCCCCATGGGCAAGGCTCTGTGTCACTGAAGCACTTTTGAAAGGAGAGGACAATGAAATCCATTTTTGGTGTCATCCTACTTGGCAACAAAACAAATACAAGTCCTTTCAGCTGACAATGCACTGTGTGCTCGGATGGGGAGTCAGCCTTCCTTCTTGCATGAGCTCTGTTAGGGACTCAGGTCTTCACTCAGAAGGGATGGACTCATCTTTCTTTGACTTACTTTCTCCATTTACAAACTAGAGATAATGGTGTAGTTCCCAACCTCTCTTGTCCTACAAGGGTATTAAAATTCAGACTCTTGACCAACCTCACCCACAGGTTTCCCAAGTTCTGATAGACACATGTTTGGACAATGATGTGATGATTCTCCTAGACACTGGCCGGTGCCCATCTGTGACTGTCTGCTGTCTCCTGTCATCCAAGTTGTCGCCTCCAAGCTCTGCCCACCTTGGCTGTACCACCTCCCACCGCCTGCCAGCCTTCTCTGCCAGCGCACCAGACACACGCACCCTGGGCCACGGCATCTGCTTCCTAACCAGCCACCTCCTGCTGTGGTTTCTCTTCCAACCACCCTGTGACTACTGCCAGAGTCTCTAGGACATCTTCCTACAATGTCCTTCTTGACAGATTGTCCCCCAGGGGTGATTGTGTCCCCTAGGGGACATTCGGCAGTGCCTAGACACATTAGTGGATATCACTACTGGGGTGGGGGTGCCACAGGCCAGGGATGCTGCTCCACCTCCTACACCTCCTACAACACCTCCCCTGATGAAGACTTCCCTGGCTCACAACGTCACGAGGGCCAATGTCGAGGAACTCTGCCCTAGACACACACACACATACACACAGATACACACACATTCAGCGGCTTCTTAGAACCTATAAAAAAAGTCCAAACTTAACCTGGATTCCAGGCCCAGCACAATCAGACTTTTACCACCTCTCCAAACTTGTCTTCCTTTAGCTCCCAGCGTCCATCTATTCAGCTTGAGACCTGCCAGTTCTCGAAGTCTTTCCAAGCTCACACAGAGCTTCCCCGCCTCTGAGACCATGTAGCACTATTTGTCTGTTCCTTTCCTCACAGGACATCCTACTTCCTGGGGGCCAGGGACACTAGAGCCACTGTGCTAACACAGGGACACCACAGCGAGCAGCAAGGACGGCCATGGAAGAAATTCCTGAAAAGAGGAATGAGCCCTCTGGACATGCAATTTCATGTCAGTTTGGACAATCCATATTTCAAATGCTTAACAGCCAGCAGCTTCTGTATGGGACAGAAGTTCTGGGCTAGAATCAAATAATATCTTCATGATACTTCGGTAGGCTGAATTATCAACTTGTCTTTTGAGTACAGTGTAATGGATCCTTAACAGCCAACTTGGGCTCCTTGACAAGTTTCAGAGATGGAGTAGCTTAAACAACAAACATGTATTCTGCACAGTCCTGGAGGCTGCGAAGTCCCAGGTCAAGGCGAGGGCAGTGTTGATGTCCTGCGAGAACTCCGCTGAGTTTGCGGACAGCTGCCTTCTTGCAGAATCCTAACATAGTGGGGTGGGGTGCAGGGGAGAGGACAGAGAAAGAGAGGGAGAGGGAGAGAGAGGGAGAGACAGCCCTCTCCAGTCTCTTCTTATAAGGGCATATGCCCATCATGATCACATCAGAATTTAATCACCTCCTAAATGCCTCACGTCCAAATACGATTACATTGGAGGTTAGGGTTTCAGCATAGGACTTGGGGAGGATACCAGCATTCAGTCCATAGCAAACACCTGCGGAATTGGAAGCATGTGAGTGAGAAGCAAACGTGAGACTTTCTGTGTCTGTAATTGGGATCTCAAGGAGAAACACAAAGTTAAATGAGATCATTTCTAAAATGCCCACGGCAACATCATGCGTCACAGTAAAAACTGGGAACAACCCAAAGGCCCGCTGACGGTAGAGTGGACGGGTCAGCCGCGGTCTGTTCAGCAATGACAAACAACAGCGTACAGCGACCAGCAACGACGTGGAGGAATCTCAAGCACAAATTTAGCAAAAGCAGTTAGACACACAAGAGTCTAGGCAGCATGATTCCTTTTCTAGAAAGGTCGGAACACAGGCAGAACTAACCTACTGTGTGAGAGAAAGGGCTGCCGATTACTTCTGGAGGGAAGGCAGGGGACAGGGAGTGGAAAGGACATGTGAATATCTGGCCTCTAACGTGTATTAACTGTTGAGGGCAGTGGTTCCATGGGAGTGTTCCAATTGTGATCATTTATTGAGCTGGCCACTTATGATGTGCATTTTCAAGGGCATGTTTATTGTGAATAATTCATATTTAGACTTGTCCTCAGAGTATCTCTTGAAAAGCAAGGCCCGATTTGCCTCAAGTCAGGAACCAGCAGTGTGTACCTGTGAGCAGAGGGGTCTCTAACATTTGGAGCTTGTTAAACCAAAGTAATGCCCATTGGTCATTGCGGCAGCTGCTACAGCCTTCCAGTGAGCCGGTCCGTCAACCAATGTTTCTTAAATGCCATCCCTCACCCAGTTCTCAGGACCCTTGTGTCCAGTTTTTGGTCAGACAGCAACCTAGCCAAGCAGCCATGTGAACAGTTGCAGGACTAAGACCAGGCATGAAGTTCTAAGCCTCTCTCGATACCCCTTCCAGAATTTTCTCACCCTGGCCCTCTACCTTGGAACGTGCTCCGGGCTAAGGGAGAGAATCAGGGGAAAGGAACGACCATAGCAAGACATCGGGAGCAGAGGTCGGAGGCTCCAGAGGCAGTCTCCTAAGATCCCAGACAGTAAAGACAAGTTATGTAGAAGACAGCTTGGCAGTGGATTTCTTACTTTGCCTAGAGACGAGAGTACAGTCATTGAACACCTACAGACAGTGAAGAGAGAAAACCTGCAACCCAAGAATCCTCTTCTCAGTCAAGAATGCTCTGCTCAACATGCAAGAAATACTCATGGGGATTGGCAAGAATCTGAGTATTGATCGCCCACACCTAGGGCTGTCACCTGGGCCAACCCCTGTGACCTCCATCCTGCAAGAAGCACCTGAGAATTCACTAACCAAGTAAAAACTGAATCAGAACAAACACCTCCATTTTGGAAATAGGAAGGCAAAATGAAACAAGATAGGCCAAGGTGCATTTTTTCTAACTTGGCCACAGTAGAATACTTACATTAAAAAAGACAGAGTAGAATTTTTGCAAGCCATTGTATCTAGTCACGAGTTAATAAAGCTAGAAGGAAAAAAATAAGAATAAAGAGGGTGCCCCCCCAAATCTTAACTATTAAAATTAAGAACACAGCCATGGATCAAAGAGGGAATGAAAAGTGAAATTATAAGTGGTCTCAAAAGCAATGTAAGGGAGTACAGCTTCTCCAAACCTGTGTGCATAGCTAAAGCTAATTATAACTTTAAAAGCCGTCTTTAAAGAAAGAAATCTAAAAACGGATGCTGTATTTGTCTATAATAAGGAGGAAAACGTAGAGCAAAATAATCCAAACAGCAAGAAGGAATTAAATCCAGGCATTTTTAAAAAAATAAAGATGAATAATTCCCAAAGCTGGTCTTTGAAAAGACTAACAAATGTCGAATTCTCATGAACCTCATTATGGAAGGATGGACGGGAAAGAGGGAGAAGGGGAAAAAGCAAATACAGAATTATAAGATAATACTTGAGCAGCAAAGGGGAAATGAGTGCTTTTGAATGTAGTATATGTTAACAAGATTAAGTGAGAAGAAATGGGAAAACTGATTAGACCAATTACCATACCACTAAAAAGTCACTGGGAACAGATGGCATTAGAGTTTGATTCTATCAAAACTTTAAAGAACAGATCATTCCAACAATAGTTACATTATTCCAAGCTTTAGGAAAATATTAAAAATTCTCTCATTTAGTTTATATAATTAATACAAAAATCCAATAAAACACAGAAGGAAAAACTATCGCCTAACCTCATTTTGATACAATAGTAGCAAATACAATACAGCAATGCATCGAAAGAAGACACTATGACTAAGTAAGTTTTATTCAGGGGTGATGCAAATATCAGGAAATCTACACATAACATTGATTGCAATAACAGATTAGAAGAGAAAATTCAGGCGGTCCTATCAACAGATGCTGAAAAGGCACTTAGAGAAGTTCAGCAGCCATTTTTCAAGCAGTATAAGCACAAGTATAAGAATCAACTTAAATATGTTACAGGTTGTTTACAGTTTCATTAGCCAATAACATCCTCAGCAGCAAATCACTAAAACCATCTGAAACCAGACAAGCGTGTCAGCTCTGCCAATAGGGTTTTTTTCTTTCTTTTTTGACAATGTCTTGGAGCTTTTAGCAAATACAGTTAGGCAAGAGAATAAAACAATTGGCATAATTATTAAGAAAAAATAAAATTTTCTCTTGCTAATGACATAACTTTTTATCTAGAAAAGGAATATAGCAAAGGAACTAAAGGTAAGGTAGATATCTAAAAGTTAATAGCTTTTCCTTATGCTGCTTTAACAGAGAAATGATTTTAAAATGCTCTGTTCATGAGAGTGATAAAATCTATCAGTACAGAAGTCAAGAGAATAAGTATAATGGTGAAAGCATGGTATCTCTACAAAGAAAACCTTAAAATGTACGGGAGCACTGGCCTGGGTGTCTTGGCTGGAGCATGATCCCATACACCAAAAGTTTGCAGGTTCGATCCCTGGTCAATGAGCCTAAAAGAGACGACCAACTGATGTTTCTCTCTCATATTGATGTTTTTCTCTCTCTCTCTCTCTCTCTCTCTCTCTCTCTCTCTCTCTCCGTCTCTCTCTCTCTGTGTCTCTCTCCCTCCACCCCTTCCTCTCCAAATGCAATGAAAAGAATGTCCTCAGGTGAGAATAAAAGAAATGTGTCTGAAAGGTATAAAATGAGTTTTCCATATAAAGGAAAAAATGTCTTCTATGGGTAGGAAGACTTATAAAAATTAATCCCCCCCACATAGTTATATAAAGTTAATGTAATTTCAATTGAATTGTTGACAGAATTTGCTTCACCCTGAAAATGGATAAAATTACCTTTAAAGTTCATTTGGAAGAATAAGTAGATGAGAGTTAACACAGAGAAACTTGGAAGAAAAACACGAGCACTTCCTTTTCCAACCATCTGAACCTAGTAACAAGTTACTACACTCCAATCGATATTCTATTGGCACAGGAATCAGCAAATAGATCCATTAGACAGAAACAAATACAGAGTCCACAAAACAGATTTTCGTTCCAACTGAAAATTTAATATATGACAAACTTGGAATGTCAAGGAGCATGACATTTTTTTTTTCAAGAATATGCTCAACTTCTTATCAGGAATTATCATGTGTGGGTTGGAGAGGGAAAAAAGTCAGTCAGTCAGCGGGAACAGGGAAGGAGAGAGAGAGGGAAGAGGCAGGCAGATGTAACAACAGCAGTAACACGAGCACTTCCTGAGCTTTTACTCGTTGTCAGACCCTATTCCTTAGATAGCTGTAGACATATATAGACACGCATCTGTATATATTCTCTACATTCGTATAAACACACATTAGGTATGTATGGTCTCCATATATATATACACACTATCCAGTCTCTAAATATGAAACATATATACTGGTAAGCAGCCAACAGGGAAGATATTATTACACTCTATTACTAGACGCTGAAACTGAGGCACCAAAGGGAAGTTGCCCAAGTTCACAAATCCAACAAGCGGCAGCATTGGGATTCCTCGGGCCACTGGGTCCCAGATTCTGCCCTTAACCACCGAACTCACTGTCTGCTGAAAAGGAGAGCACTGCCTGGGCTGGAAAGGGCGATGAAAACCACCTCCCGGGAGCACCTGCTTGAATTTCGCTCCCTAAGCACCTTGGCTGACCCACGCCGCTCGAGCCCTGCCCATTACATAAATGCACTTATACATGTATCTGCACAAAAGCAACATTTGAAAAGATACAATGATATCCCTATTGTGGACCTGTAGGGACGGATATGACATTGACACGAGAAAGGGCAGGTTGCACAGAGCAACAATTTGATTTCCCTGAAAACAAACAAATACATGAAACCAAATGTTAAGTGGGAGCCTGTATCACACATGTTCAAACTACAGATAACAGAGGTGAAGAAGCGGTTCAATGGGCACCCCACCAGAAAGATGTGCAAACAAGTATGAAACGGGGAAGGATTTACGAGGAAGGCGAGACTTCCTCAAGCCATTCCTGTGAGGAGAGCTGCTGCCTTCCCATCAGTTCCAGCTCCCGATTCCCCTGGGCTGCCTCTGCGCCCATGTCTGCCCCTTTCATGGTGGCAGCATTGTCACTGTTTGTCTTTGGGAGGGGAAGACGAGTGTGTTGACTGGGTTGTCATTTGTATAGTGTCATTTTGTCATGAATTTGGTGTCCATTTAGAATAAAAATGGGTCCCCATTCCCACCCTGGGAAGTCATTCAGGAGACACTCCCTTGGCCTTCGAGTGACTTGAACATCTCTGCCAGTGTCACTTTGAATATGATGAACTCATCCTTACGTTCCTGTCATCTATGGGCCCAGAGCCCTGACGTGGAGCCCTGGCATCCAGCAGATGCCTCTCCACCAGCTGTGAGACCGCAGGGAGGCCGCTGAGCCTCTCGCTGCTTTGAGTCGTCGCTTCTAAAAACGTGAGGGTCCTATGAATTGACGTGTGAGACCAGAAGAGGTCAAGAGGAGCTTGTCTTTGCTTTTACTCTTCCCAACTGAAATGTCTTCCCTCTCTTCTCCACGGGCCCAGTGGTCACAGGTCCTTCAGGCCCACCCCCAAGGAGCCTTCCTTAGCTCGCAGGCCACGCAAACCGCTGCCTCTCCAACTGTGGGATGTGGAGGGTCAGGGCCGGAAACCCAGCTGTCATGGGCCAATCTTGCTTTTCCCGCCCGTCTCACAGTGGAGCTTCTCCTCCCTTCCTGTGCTCACCAGGGCTGTGCCCGTCCACACCTACGCGCCACAGGGCGTGGCTCCTTGACCTGGCCTTGGGTCGGGAGGGCCAGATACCAGGGCACAGGCAGGGTGCCTCTGGGCCCGTGGCCTGCTCTCCATGAAGCCCTGAGAGCCTCAAGCCACACATTCCATGAGTGACATCACCGGGGAGTGATGACCTCACGGTCTGCATCCCAGGGTAACTACGGAAACGTGAGAACCTTTCCTACCATTTCTCTAACGGACACCAACCTGTTTGGTTGCCCCAGAGAGAGACAGAGAGAGACAGAGACAATGATTGACCAGGTCATTTCCGTTGAAAGTGACTTGACCACAGTCCCCTGGGTGAATAGCGCAGCAGGTAGGTCTAAGCTGGGCATCTGTACAGGAGGGATTGGTGTACACACAACCTCACCCACTGGGGCTTGTCTATCATACCTGAGAACGACCCTCACTCTAAGTAATGCCAGTGAATGGCCTGGGTCCCCATCAGAGACCCACAGTGTCCTGCTCACCACTGAGGACAACTACAAGGTCATACCTGGGCAAGTGTTCAGAAAGGTTCACATCTTATTGATGTAGCCTCCCCCTTTGGGCTACAAGTTATTTCCATTCAAACCCTTTACTGGTTGGCCACTTAGCAAAGTCAAGTACATTTTCATTGGCTCATGATAAATAAAGAAGTTTGAAAAAGAAGTTTGGACGGTTCTTTCAAACCCAGTCACCTTCACTGTGCTGTCATGTACACATCCACAGGGGCCCCCTCAGATACATCCCAGACTGAGCTGCTGAGTACTGGGGGGAATGGGGGCACTTACTAATGGGAAGAACAAAAGAACCAAGGGAGTGATGAAGTGATTCAGAGACTGAGGGCTGAGGAAATGGTCTCCCAGAAGGCTGTTGGGTTGATGGAAGCCCACACTTGGTACCCAGAATGCGGTTCTGAGCCTCCTGGTAACTGATCGAGCATGTGGCCTTTTTCTCATCTCAATAAAACTATCAGAGAACTAGCGTTCAGTGTGGCTGAAAAATCAGCACCAATGGGACCTGCGAGGATTTGCCAGGGCAGAAGGGAGATCTGAAACAAATTTATATTAAATTATCTTTTTCCCAAAACTTGGAAGGATTTTATTTCCTTAAAGCCTCAAAAGTGATAGGTTGTAAGAAATTATTTCTCTGTGTGGGAGAGATTGGGGGGCACCCTGATTGCAATTTTTTTTCGGGTTCTGTCTTCTCCGGGAATGGGGGAGATATTCTGGACGGCTGCTGCCCTAGGCCCCCAGCACCCCCTCTCTAGGGGAAGTGAAGTGACGTGCCAAGGCTGTGCTCGGTGTGCCAAGCAGCTGAGAGGGCTTCAGCAAGAGCGTGGGAGAGACACGGGAGAGGGGACGTCCCGGCAGGACAACATACAGCACAAGTGAGGGGTCAGTTCTGATCTCTTTCCAACAGGTGTGCCTCGCATCTACGGCTCTACACCTGGTCGCTACCATGTCCCCTACCTAATGAGTGGAGACACCCAGGTGGGCTGGCATGGAGAGACATATTCCCTGGTTGGTGGATATCGATGCTATGGGGACCCTCCTTTGGTCACCCCAGCAAAGAAGCCAGCCAGACGAACCCTCAAGAGACGTCATCCCGAGGAAGACTCGGAAGAACAGCTCGGCTGCCCCAGTCCCAAACGTCAGCGGCTGGAGCACGGGTACAGGGAGCTGAGCCACCAGAAGCTTCCCCCAGCGCACGGGGTGGCGGAGAAGCCAGACAGACGGGCCATGAAGAGACGCCATCCCGAGGAAGACTCGGAAGAACAACTCGGCTGCCCCAGTCCCAAACGTCAGCGGCTGGAGCGTGGGTACAAGGAGCTGAGCCACCGTAAGCTCCCCACAGCCGACGGGGTGGCGGACAAGCCAGCCAGACGAGCCACGAAGAGACGCCATCCCGAGGAAGACTCGGACGAACCCCTCGGCTGCTCCAGTGCCAAACGTCAGCGGCTGGAGCGCGGGGCAAACATCTGAGCCCGCACAAGCTTGCTGGCTGAGGCACTCTGCACAAGGGACAAAAGTCTCATGGCCCAGGACAGCCAATGTCCCTTTTCTCAGTCACCCCTGTGCTCACCGCTGGCCATCACAACCTGAGCCATTGCGTCTGAGCCTTCCTCAGCCAGCTCCTTCCACCTTGACAGCCCTGGGCAGGGAGCCTCTCACACCGAGGTTCCCACGGGAGACACCGCTGGCCGTCCCAGGGCTGAAGCCGGCCGGGCAGGAAGCCTTGTGCTTCTCTGGTCATCCTCGACACCTCCTGCTTGGGCAGAAGAAACACCAGCCTGCCCTCTGAGTCCAGCAGAATCCAGCAGCAGAGAGTGCAGGGGGGCCTTAGCAGGGCCCCCCCGGTCTACCAGATGGACTCCTGCCCCGCGTCATTGCCAGCGGCCGCCAACACAAACTAGGAGACTCCTTGAAGCCGTCTGTGGTAACTCGGGGAGCCTCCAGCGGGGGTCTCGGGAGCAGAATAGGGAGACTTAGGGAGGGGCTAGTTACACGAGGTGGTCAGGGAAGGCTCCTCTGAAGAGGTGCATGTTCAGTGAAGACGTGAGTGATGGGTCACGTGAGGAGCTGGGGGGAAGAGCATTCCTGGAGGGCAGGTGGCAAATGCAAAGACCCTGAGGCAGTAATGCGGTCGGCCTGATCCAGGACCCCCAGAAAAGCCAGGTGAGGGCAGGAGTGGTGAGAGAGTGAAGACCTGATGGGGGAGGTAGCAGAGACTACATGGGCCCTGTCACCCAGGGAGAGGAGTGTGGATCTTGTCCTAAGTGGCCCGGGAGGTCTGGGTGGGCTTAGAACAGGGTGGTGGCGTGGTGTGAGGGACAAGATGCAGAGGCCACTCGGACTGCCGTGGGCCGTGGCAGGGCGGTGCTGGCTGGTAGCAGTGGGCGTCTCTGCAGGTAAGGCGACAGGCAGGCCTGGGGAGTGGGGGGCGTGGGGGAGGGGCGATATCAGCAGACAAGGACGAGCCATGGTTTGGGGGGCACTGTCAGCAGCTTGTGGCCCTTGGGCGGGGCTGCAGTCACCCTGCCTGTGGACAGCACACTTGTCCTCAGGGGCCACTGCAGGGAGACTGTTGTGGCTCCTCCCCCGACACACACCCTCAGGCCAGGGAAGGTCCTGGTCACATAAGGACTTTTCCTAAGCTGGGTTAGAGGACGGAGGCACACGCACTGGGGCCCCCCAAAAGTTCCCAATGGGAATCTCAGTTAACCTACAAAAGACAGCTAATGCATCTTCCCTCAGTGACCACCCCACTGCCCACCCCTGGAGACGGGATCCCTCCTGTCTGTGTCTGATACGTGCTGTGACCAAGGCTGACATTGGCTACTGGCACTCAGGCGGTTCGGCAGTGCCCAGACACGAGGCACACAGACTCAGACCCACACGGGGAGCTCAGGAATAGGAGAGACTCCCAGCACCCCCACCAGGCCCACTGAACACACTTTAGGGCGGGCTCTGGACATGTGCACTTTGAAGAGCTTCCCGGAGCTACCAGTTTGTAGGGACCACAAGCAACAGAGAAACATGGGAAATGACACCATGGGATGCAGCCAGCAAATTCCACAACAAAACTAACAGACAAAGGTTGGGATTTTGTTCACAAATAGATTACAGGGAAGAACCTTTCATCAAGACGGCAGAGTAGGTAAGTGCTGTGCTCACCCCCCGCACCACACCCCCCGGTACCACCTCAAAATTACACCTAAACTGCAGAACAACACCCCTCGGGAACGGCCTGAAGACCAGCTGAACACAAGTCCTATACAGTGAAGGACACTCAGAAGAAGCCACGAGGAAACGCAGGTAGGAGGGCTGGCGATGCGGAAGGCACAGGCCCCACACCCACCGTGTGGCACTTAAGAGACGATGGGGGGTATGCGGGCTGCAGGGGTCCCCTTGGCAGGAGCGATGATGAGTAAGGGGTCCCAGCCCCACTGATGCTCCTCAGCCCAGGGTCCCAGTTGCTTGCTGCAGCCTCAGTTTCCCCTTAAGGGGCCCGTGCAGGGATTTACTCACCGGCACACTCAGTTGCTCTGAGCTCCAGTGTTGGGGCAGGAGCTTGGAGAGTGTCAGGGACATACAGGGAGGAACCACATGGTCTGGCTTCAGAGTGAGGGCTGGGGAGCAGCTTTCTCCCACACACAAGTGCCAGCAGAAGCCATTGTTTTGTCATTGATCCTCCCCTCACCCAGCTTGCACACCTATCAATAACTTCTATCAATGTAAATGGTTGAAATGCTCCAATCAAAAGACTACTTTCCATTGATACACAAATGAATAAAGAAATATATACAATGGAATATTTCTCAGCCATAAAAAAGAACAAAACCCATTTGGGACAATAGGGATGAATAAACCGAGAGGACATTATGCTAAGTGACACAAGTCACACAGACGAAGACAAGTACCATGTAACCTACTTACATTTAGGATCTAAAACACAAAAGAAATGAACAGACTGAACAGAGACAAACTCACAGATACAGAATCAATTGATGATTCCCGATGCGAGAGCTTTGGGGAGAGGGTGGCAAAAGGCGAAGGGATTAATAATTAAGAAACTGCCAGTTATGAAGTTAGTCAGGGAGATGTCATGGGCATCATGTGGAATAGAGTCAATAATATTCTAATAACTGTGAATGGGGTCACCTATCTAACAGTAAACTGCATAGACATTAAGTGTATAGCTTCGTACATTTTTGCATGGTTCCAGAACCCGCAAAAGTACCTTCATTTCCCCTCCTCATCAATACTCCCCCAATCCAGCCATTAGCCTAACAGCTATCACCATAGATCACTTGTGCCTGTTCCTGAGCTTCAGGTATACACGGGATCATGGGACGCACGGAGTCAATGTTCTCTCACTCAACACCATGGCTGTCAGACCCACCCACGTCTTTGCACGCACTCATTGCTACATCTCTGTCCTCATCTGATCACCATCCACTGTATAAATACCCTAAAATTCATTTATCTCTTCCACTGCTGGTGGACACTCTTCCAGGTTGTGCCTTTCACGCTGACATGAATGAGTGGCCAAGGGAATACGATCCTTGGCCCGGTCACATGTCTCAGATGCCTGCACAGGTTTATCACCTCAGGGAACCAGAAAGCCTGCCGCCCACAGCCCTCGCCCCGTCCCGAGTGCCCCCGTGGGAGGTGCCCTGCAGAGCTGAGTGAGCCCTGACCAAGGCCCATGGCGCAGGTGCCCTGTGCCCTCGGGGTCCCGTCTGCGCCTGCATCACGGGGCAGCATGTGAAACACCTTCTCCCCAGCAAAAGTCACCAGGCAGTCCCGGTCCGCTGACATATGCTTCCTCCCAGACTATCTTCTAGCAAAGCCAAGTGTGTTCTGAGAGCTGATCAGGGTGTTTAAAATGGTAAATTAAAATGTAGTTCTGCTGGGAGGCCCCTCTCCAGCCACAGTCACTGGGGTGATGGAGGTACTCAGCTGGCAAAGCCAGGAGTAACTCGGGTCTTGCTCTGGCCTCGCAGCTCACGTGTGCGGATTCTTTGACGACTCCGCTGGTCAGGGCTGAGGAGAAAAACAGCTCCGCGTACCTGTCCATCGCCTGACTCCGAGGGACTCGAAAATGTGACAAGGATGAAAGGAACAGTGTGCCCAAAGTATCTCAAGTGTGGGGGACTGCCTCCCGGGTGGAGATTTACAGAGGGAGACAGACAGGGTGCCGCGACCCCGGGAAGACAGAGGCGGGGACGGAGGGGCAGGGCAGGAGCAGGAGAGGAGCTTCCGGCTTCTTCATTTATTCATTTTCTCTGACCACCACCAAAAAAATTGGAAGGGGCTTTCTGCAAAATGTGGCAGATCCTCAAAACTAAGGGAGTGAAAACTTAGCTCTTACAACAAAGCAAAAGGTAAAGTGAGAAGACAGAATTATAATTAAATACAAAAATCAGCCTCACGGAAAGTTACCAAAAGGGCAAACCAGCTCTGAGCTTCCAGAAAGCCTAGCAGAGGGAAGCATTGCATGTCACATAACTTCTCTGGTTTCACAGGACGCCTTGGGAGCAAGGGACCTTCCCGACCGCCAGTGGCTACCCCTGTGCTCAGCCCATCGCAGGCAGCTCCTGGTATGTGTGCTGATTGAAAACATGTGCCAAGAAGCCTGCAGGTGTTGCTCATGGGGAGTCTGCCAAACTGGCATTACAGCTGGCCAGCAAAGCCATGTCTGGACCCCTTTTGCAAGAGAACAGCTTGTAAGATTTTACCTCGTATGATTTCTTTTGTTGGTTTGAAAGAAAGTTACCAAACAGGACATTGAAAAAGGAAAGTGCACAGATATATGTGGGCAATTTAAATACCGAATATAAAGCACGCGCTCTGCTACCAACAGCCAGGGGAAGAAAGAGACCACCACCCCCACATCCCCTCCTCAAGAGGCAATTTACCGTTGTCTTCTTTCTTTATAGTTTTACCGCCTGCGTGTTTAAAACCTAAAAAGGACAGTCCTGTTCCTGAATGAATGGAATTACACTGAGGTACGAGTTCTGTGTCTTCATTCTTTCTGTCTTTAAAAAAAAATCCTCATTGAGGAAATGTTCATTGATTTTAGAGAAAGAGATGGGGGTGGGGAGGAGGAAAGGAGAGAGGGAGAGAAGAGAGAAACACTGACCCATTGCTTCCTGTCCATGCCCCAACCAGGGACCGAACCTGCAACTTCCAGTGCGCGGGACAACGCTCCAACCAGCTGAGCCGGCCGGCCAGGACAACGTGTTCTCGTTCTTTTGCTCAGTGTACTGTTTGGGGGACTCTACCGTGTTTTTACAGCTGCACTTTGTCCTTTGCTTGTCGCAGTGTATAAACCACACTTGATCAATACTTCGTCCTGTCCGTGCACGTTTGGTTTTGTTCCAGTCTTTGGAAGCCTGCCCGGGTTTTCCAGCCCACCCTGGGCTCTCACTTCTAGTTGACCCTTGCTCAGGCTCTCCTGGCCACCAGCCGCTGCCCAGGGAAACCCCCTCCGTTTCTGCCCAGTAGCTCCTGGCTCGGTCTCCCAGCCAGCCCCTGCACCTCTAGTTCTGGGTACCAGTCACTGTCCCGTGACCTCGTGCCTAGAGCCGTCTCATGAGCTCAGACACTTCATTAGCTTTGACTCAACTTTTACTCCCTCTTCTTCTTCTTCCTGGATTTCACCTCTGCTCTCTTTTCTAGCTCCCGGGCTAACGGCATCCAGCTCACCCGACCGCTATGGCCACGCCTGGCTTCCCGTAATTGAGACTGCGAGTGCGAACTCAATGTCTGCCACCGTCCTTTCCCCGATCCCCACTCTCTGCCCGGGCTCCTTGAATTGGATCAAACAGCCTTATTGGGTTGGAGGACCTGAACTGCGTCTTTACAGCCACTGAAAATAGGACCCATTGGCCAGCTTCAATAAACTCCGAAGTCAATAGATACAAATGTAAAATTGACCCACTATTTCCCACAGCCAATACTGTTTTATTTCCCACCAAACTTAAGTCATGAAGGAAATTAGGTCCATGAATTCAATTGAGTGAGTTTCTTGTGCATTTAGTATGTCCTGGGCACCCTGTGAAGTGCTCTGAATTGAAAAAGTTGAAGAAAGACACAAAAGGTGGGCAGTGTAGCTTTTTGATCGCAGTCAGACCCTGCGCTCTAAGGATGACGCCAGAGCTCACACCCAGAATATTCTTGCAGTGAGCTTGTTCCTTCTGCAAAGGCACAGCCCAACCGGGGCAGTTGGGAGAGGCCCAGATCTGTTCACATATTCGACCAAAACGTCATCTTCTTCGTGGGAGGGTAGCCCCGGGATGCGAAGAGATTCGGTGTCTGCAGCATCCAGGAGGGAGGGCTCATTGTTAGCTGGGCTGCATACATTCAAAGGCTGAGGGGCCGGAGGGTGGGGGGACAAGGGACATGGCGGCAGGTCCACCAGCACAGACTCACCCAGAGCAGTGGGCAAAGCAAGAAGCAGAGACCTGGGGAGATGGAGAGCATCTGGGGGGCCCCGCCTTCCTCTGCACACACATGTGGCGGCTTGGCTTACAGTTATTTGACTCCGGTCTTGTGGGTTAAGCAGAAATGCATATGGTGGAGCCCCGCGCCCTCAGGAGCTGAGAGTCTCAGTGGAGAAACTAATCTGCACACAGATGAGCAGAGCACCCTGTGCTGGGGCAGGACGCTGAGCACCTGGTGCACCTGGGAAGGCCTCCTGGTGGAGGCAAGGCCAGGCAAGTCACATGCAGAGGTGCTAGGGGGGCAGCAGCAGCAGGAGAGCGGGGAAGGCCAGCGTTCCCGTGCTGAGTCCGCAGCCCTTTTACTTCGCAGCTTCTGTGCTCTGCCTTCTCTTTCCTTCTGTAGCTCCGGCACGTCGTGGTGCTTTGCAGAGGGTGGGCACCCGGAATGCAACTGAGTGCCCGGGTCAGCGCCACACAGGCCACTCTAGGAAGAAGGTGAAGGGGGCAAGAGGCCAACATCTTAGCCCGTCACATGTTTCTGGACCAGTAGTGGGGCCCTGTGTCTATCTACCCCCGGCTGTGATGACCATGTGGCCTTCTGTGTGCTCCGGGCTCCCTAGCGCAGTGCTGGTGACACAGTGGGCCACCCCACAGTGTTCCTGTCCTGGCTGGAGCTTACTGGTCCTCTCCTTTCCTATCTCCACCTTCCAGGGGCTTCCTGGAAGATGCCCCCGAGGGTACCTGCTTAAGGGCTGCTGACCTGGCTGGGACAGAATTAGCGACCGACCGGGCTTCAATTCCACCTCATCCGTGGGAAGCTGCTCCTCCTCCAACTGGCAAATGACTTCCAGATGCCACAACAGCTCAAGTTTTCATTGCTTGCTGCAAAGACCAAGTCTCCTCTTCCCCATGGGCAAGGCTCTGTGTCACTGAAGCACTTTTGAAAGGAGAGGACAATGAAATCCATTTTTGGTGTCATCCTACTTGGCAACAAAACAAATACAAGTCCTTTCAGCTGACAATGCACTGTGTGCTCGGATGGGGAGTCAGCCTTCCTTCTTGCATGAGCTCTGTTAGGGACTCAGGTCTTCACTCAGAAGGGATGGACTCATCTTTCTTTGACTTACTTTCTCCATTTACAAACTAGAGATAATGGTGTAGTTCCCAACCTCTCTTGTCCTACAAGGGTATTAAAATTCAGACTCTTGACCAACCTCACCCACAGGTTTCCCAAGTTCTGATAGACACATGTTTGGACAATGATGTGATGATTCTCCTAGACACTGGCCGGTGCCCATCTGTGACTGTCTGCTGTCTCCTGTCATCCAAGTTGTCGCCTCCAAGCTCTGCCCACCTTGGCTGTACCACCTCCCACCGCCTGCCAGCCTTCTCTGCCAGCGCACCAGACACACGCACCCTGGGCCACGGCATCTGCTTCCTAACCAGCCACCTCCTGCTGTGGTTTCTCTTCCAACCACCCTGTGACTACTGCCAGAGTCTCTAGGACATCTTCCTACAATGTCCTTCTTGACAGATTGTCCCCCAGGGGTGATTGTGTCCCCTAGGGGACATTCGGCAGTGCCTAGACACATTAGTGGATATCACTACTGGGGTGGGGGTGCCACAGGCCAGGGATGCTGCTCCACCTCCTACACCTCCTACAACGCCTCCCCTGATGAAGACTTCCCTGGCTCACAACGTCACGAGGGCCAATGTCGAGGAACTCTGCCCTAGACACACACACACATACACACAGATACACACACATTCAGCGGCTTCTTAGAACCTATAAAAAAAGTCCAAACTTAACCTGGATTCCAGGCCCAGCACAATCAGACTTTTACCACCTCTCCAAACTTGTCTTCCTTTAGCTCCCAGCGTCCATCTATTCAGCTTGAGACCTGCCAGTTCTCGAAGTCTTTCCAAGCTCACACAGAGCTTCCCCGCCTCTGAGACCATGTAGCACTATTTGTCTGTTCCTTTCCTCACAGGACATCCTACTTCCTGGGGGCCAGGGACACTAGAGCCACTGTGCTAACACAGGGACACCACAGCGAGCAGCAAGGACGGCCATGGAAGAAATTCCTGAAAAGAGGAATGAGCCCTCTGGACATGCAATTTCATGTCAGTTTGGACAATCCATATTTCAAATGCTTAACAGCCAGCAGCTTCTGTATGGGACAGAAGTTCTGGGCTAGAATCAAATAATATCTTCATGATACTTCGGTAGGCTGAATTATCAACTTGTCTTTTGAGTACAGTGTAATGGATCCTTAACAGCCAACTTGGGCTCCTTGACAAGTTTCAGAGATGGAGTAGCTTAAACAACAAACATGTATTCTGCACAGTCCTGGAGGCTGCGAAGTCCCAGGTCAAGGCGAGGGCAGTGTTGATGTCCTGCGAGAACTCCGCTGAGTTTGCGGACAGCTGCCTTCTTGCAGAATCCTAACATAGTGGGGTGGGGTGCAGGGGAGAGGACAGAGAAAGAGAGGGAGAGGGAGAGAGAGGGAGAGACAGCCCTCTCCAGTCTCTTCTTATAAGGGCATATGCCCATCATGATCACATCAGAATTTAATCACCTCCTAAATGCCTCACGTCCAAATACGATTACATTGGAGGTTAGGGTTTCAGCATAGGACTTGGGGAGGATACCAGCATTCAGTCCATAGCAAACACCTGCGGAATTGGAAGCATGTGAGTGAGAAGCAAACGTGAGACTTTCTGTGTCTGTAATTGGGATCTCAAGGAGAAACACAAAGTTAAATGAGATCATTTCTAAAATGCCCACGGCAACATCATGCGTCACAGTAAAAACTGGGAACAACCCAAAGGCCCGCTGACGGTAGAGTGGACGGGTCAGCCGCGGTCTGTTCAGCAATGACAAACAACAGCGTACAGCGACCAGCAACGACGTGGAGGAATCTCAAGCACAAATTTAGCAAAAGCAGTTAGACACACAAGAGTCTAGGCAGCATGATTCCTTTTCTAGAAAGGTCGGAACACAGGCAGAACTAACCTACTGTGTGAGAGAAAGGGCTGCCGATTACTTCTGGAGGGAAGGCAGGGGACAGGGAGTGGAAAGGACATGTGAATATCTGGCCTCTAACGTGTATTAACTGTTGAGGGCAGTGGTTCCATGGGAGTGTTCCAATTGTGATCATTTATTGAGCTGGCCACTTATGATGTGCATTTTCAAGGGCATGTTTATTGTGAATAATTCATATTTAGACTTGTCCTCAGAGTATCTCTTGAAAAGCAAGGCCCAATTTGCCTCAAGTCAGGAACCAGCAGTGTGTACCTGTGAGCAGAGGGGTCTCTAACATTTGGAGCTTGTTAAACCAAAGTAATGCCCATTGGTCATTGCGGCAGCTGCTACAGCCTTCCAGTGAGCCGGTCCGTCAACCAATGTTTCTTAAATGCCATCCCTCACCCAGTTCTCAGGACCCTTGTGTCCAGTTTTTGGTCAGACAGCAACCTAGCCAAGCAGCCATGTGAACAGTTGCAGGACTAAGACCAGGCATGAAGTTCTAAGCCTCTCTCGATACCCCTTCCAGAATTTTCTCACCCTGGCCCTCTACCTTGGAACGTGCTCCGGGCTAAGGGAGAGAATCAGGGGAAAGGAACGACCATAGCAAGACATCGGGAGCAGAGGTCGGAGGCTCCAGAGGCAGTCTCCTAAGATCCCAGACAGTAAAGACAAGTTATGTAGAAGACAGCTTGGCAGTGGATTTCTTACTTTGCCTAGAGACGAGAGTACAGTCATTGAACACCTACAGACAGTGAAGAGAGAAAACCTGCAACCCAAGAATCCTCTTCTCAGTCAAGAATGCTCTGCTCAACATGCAAGAAATACTCATGGGGATTGGCAAGAATCTGAGTATTGATCGCCCACACCTAGGGCTGTCACCTGGGCCAACCCCTGTGACCTCCATCCTGCAAGAAGCACCTGAGAATTCACTAACCAAGTAAAAACTGAATCAGAACAAACACCTCCATTTTGGAAATAGGAAGGCAAAATGAAACAAGATAGGCCAAGGTGCATTTTTTCTAACTTGGCCACAGTAGAATACTTACATTAAAAAAGACAGAGTAGAATTTTTGCAAGCCATTGTATCTAGTCACGAGTTAATAAAGCTAGAAGGAAAAAAATAAGAATAAAGAGGGTGCCCCCCCAAATCTTAACTATTAAAATTAAGAACACAGCCATGGATCAAAGAGGGAATGAAAAGTGAAATTATAAGTGGTCTCAAAAGCAATGTAAGGGAGTACAGCTTCTCCAAACCTGTGTGCATAGCTAAAGCTAATTATAACTTTAAAAGCCGTCTTTAAAGAAAGAAATCTAAAAACGGATGCTGTATTTGTCTATAATAAGGAGGAAAACGTAGAGCAAAATAATCCAAACAGCAAGAAGGAATTAAATCCAGGCATTTTTAAAAAAATAAAGATGAATAATTCCCAAAGCTGGTCTTTGAAAAGACTAACAAATGTCGAATTCTCATGAACCTCATTATGGAAGGATGGACGGGAAAGAGGGAGAAGGGGAAAAAGCAAATACAGAATTATAAGATAATACTTGAGCAGCAAAGGGGAAATGAGTGCTTTTGAATGTAGTATATGTTAACAAGATTAAGTGAGAAGAAATGGGAAAACTGATTAGACCAATTACCATACCACTAAAAAGTCACTGGGAACAGATGGCATTAGAGTTTGATTCTATCAAAACTTTAAAGAACAGATCATTCCAACAATAGTTACATTATTCCAAGCTTTAGGAAAATATTAAAAATTCTCTCATTTAGTTTATATAATTAATACAAAAATCCAATAAAACACAGAAGGAAAAACTATCGCCTAACCTCATTTTGATACAATAGTAGCAAATACAATACAGCAATGCATCGAAAGAAGACACTATGACTAAGTAAGTTTTATTCAGGGGTGATGCAAATATCAGGAAATCTACACATAACATTGATTGCAATAACAGATTAGAAGAGAAAATTCAGGCGGTCCTATCAACAGATGCTGAAAAGGCACTTAGAGAAGTTCAGCAGCCATTTTTCAAGCAGTATAAGCACAAGTATAAGAATCAACTTAAATATGTTACAGGTTGTTTACAGTTTCATTAGCCAATAACATCCTCAGCAGCAAATCACTAAAACCATCTGAAACCAGACAAGCGTGTCAGCTCTGCCAATAGGGTTTTTTTCTTTCTTTTTTGACAATGTCTTGGAGCTTTTAGCAAATACAGTTAGGCAAGAGAATAAAACAATTGGCATAATTATTAAGAAAAAATAAAATTTTCTCTTGCTAATGACATAACTTTTTATCTAGAAAAGGAATATAGCAAAGGAACTAAAGGTAAGGTAGATATCTAAAAGTTAATAGCTTTTCCTTATGCTGCTTTAACAGAGAAATGATTTTAAAATGCTCTGTTCATGAGAGTGATAAAATCTATCAGTACAGAAGTCAAGAGAATAAGTATAATGGTGAAAGCATGGTATCTCTACAAAGAAAACCTTAAAATGTACGGGAGCACTGGCCTGGGTGTCTTGGCTGGAGCATGATCCCATACACCAAAAGTCTGCAGGTTCGATCCCTGGTCAATGAGCCTAAAAGAGACGACCAACTGATGTTTCTCTCTCATATTGATGTTTTTCTCTTTCTCTCTCTCTCTCTCTCTCTCCGTCTCTCTCTCTCTGTGTCTCTCTCCCTCCACCCCTTCCTCTCCAAATGCAATGAAAAGAATGTCCTCAGGTGAGAATAAAAGAAATGTGTCTGAAAGGTATAAAATGAGTTTTCCATATAAAGGAAAAAATGTCTTCTATGGGTAGGAAGACTTATAAAAATTAATCCCCCCCACATAGTTATATAAAGTTAATGTAATTTCAATTGAATTGTTGACAGAATTTGCTTCACCCTGAAAATGGATAAAATTACCTTTAAAGTTCATTTGGAAGAATAAGTAGATGAGAGTTAACACAGAGAAACTTGGAAGAAAAACACGAGCACTTCCTTTTCCAACCATCTGAACCTAGTAACAAGTTACTACACTCCAATCGATATTCTATTGGCACAGGAATCAGCAAATAGATCCATTAGACAGAAACAAATACAGAGTCCACAAAACAGATTTTCGTTCCAACTGAAAATTTAATATATGACAAACTTGGAATGTCAAGGAGCATGACATTTTTTTTTTCAAGAATATGCTCAACTTCTTATCAGGAATTATCATGTGTGGGTTGGAGAGGGAAAAAAGTCAGTCAGTCAGCGGGAACAGGGAAGGAGAGAGAGAGGGAAGAGGCAGGCAGATGTAACAACAGCAGTAACACGAGCACTTCCTGAGCTTTTACTCGTTGTCAGACCCTATTCCTTAGATAGCTGTAGACATATATAGACACGCATGTGTATATATTCTCTACATTCGTATAAACACACATTAGGTATGTATGGTCTCCATATATATATACACACTATCCAGTCTCTAAATATGAAACATATATACTGGTAAGCAGCCAACAGGGAAGATATTATTAGACTCTATTACTAGACGCTGAAACTGAGGCACCAAAGGGAAGTTGCCCAAGTTCACAAATCCAACAAGCGGCAGCATTGGGATTCCTCGGGCCACTGGGTCCCAGATTCTGCCCTTAACCACCGAACTCACTGTCTGCTGAAAAGGAGAGCACTGCCTGGGCTGGAAAGGGCGATGAAAACCACCTCCCGGGAGCACCTGCTTGAATTTCGCTCCCTAAGCACCTTGGCTGACCCACGCCGCTCGAGCCCTGCCCATTACATAAATGCACTTATACATGTATCTGCACAAAAGCAACATTTGAAAAGATACAATGATATCCCTATTGTGGACCTGTAGGGACGGATATGACATTGACACGAGAAAGGGCAGGTTGCACAGAGCAACAATTTGATTTCCCTGAAAACAAACAAATACATGAAACCAAATGTTAAGTGGGAGCCTGTATCACACATGTTCAAACTACAGATAACAGAGGTGAAGAAGCGGTTCAATGGGCACCCCACCAGAAAGATGTGCAAACAAGTATGAAACGGGAAAGGATTTACGAGGAAGGCGAGACTTCCTCAAGCCATTCCTGTGAGGAGAGCTGCTGCCTTCCCATCAGTTCCAGCTCCCGATTCCCCTGGGCTGCCTCTGCGCCCATGTCTGCCCCTTTCATGGTGGCAGCATTGTCACTGTTTGTCTTTGGGAGGGGAAGACGAGTGTGTTGACTGGGTTGTCATTTGTATAGTGTCATTTTGTCATGAATTTGGTGTCCATTTAGAATAAAAATGGGTCCCCATTCCCACCCTGGGAAGTCATTCAGGAGACACTCCCTTGGCCTTCGAGTGACTTGAACATCTCTGCCAGTGTCACTTTGAATATGATGAACTCATCCTTACGTTCCTGTCATCTATGGGCCCAGAGCCCTGACGTGGAGCCCTGGCATCCAGCAGATGCCTCTCCACCAGCTGTGAGACCGCAGGGAGGCCGCTGAGCCTCTCGCTGCTTTGAGTCGTCGCTTCTAAAAACGTGAGGGTCCTATGAATTGACGTGTGAGACCAGAAGAGGTCAAGAGGAGCTTGTCTTTGCTTTTACTCTTCCCAACTGAAATGTCTTCCCTCTCTTCTCCACGGGCCCAGTGGTCACAGGTCCTTCAGGCCCACCCCCAAGGAGCCTTCCTTAGCTCGCAGGCCACGCAAACCGCTGCCTCTCCAACTGTGGGATGTGGAGGGTCAGGGCCGGAAACCCAGCTGTCATGGGCCAATCTTGCTTTTCCCGCCCGTCTCACAGTGGAGCTTCTCTTCCCTTCCTGTGCTCACCAGGGCTGTGCCCGTCCACACCTACGCGCCACAGGGCGTGGCTCCTTGACCTGGCCTTGGGTCGGGAGGGCCAGATAACAGGGCACAGGCAGGGTGCCTCTGGGCCCGTGGCCTGCTCTCCATGAAGCCCTGAGAGCCTCAAGCCACACATTCCATGAGTGACATCACCGGGGAGTGATGACCTCACGGTCTGCATCCCAGGGTAACTACGGAAACGTGAGAACCTTTCCTACCATTTCTCTAACGGACACCAACCTGTTTGGTTGCCCCAGAGAGAGACAGAGAGAGACAGAGACAATGATTGACCAGGTCATTTCCGTTGAAAGTGACTTGACCACAGTCCCCTGGGTGAATAGCGCAGCAGGTAGGTCTAAGCTGGGCATCTGTACAGGAGGGATTGGTGTACACACAACCTCACCCACTGGGGCTTGTCTATCATACCTGAGAACGACCCTCACTCTAAGTAATGCCAGTGAATGGCCTGGGTCCCCATCAGAGACCCACAGTGTCCTGCTCACCACTGAGGACAACTACAAGGTCATACCTGGGCAAGTGTTCAGAAAGGTTCACATCTTATTGATGTAGCCTCCCCCTTTGGGCTACAAGTTATTTCCATTCAAACCCTTTACTGGTTGGCCACTTAGCAAAGTCAAGTACATTTTCATTGGCTCATGATAAATAAAGAAGTTTGAAAAAGAAGTTTGGACGGTTCTTTCAAACCCAGTCACCTTCACTGTGCTGTCATGTACACATCCACAGGGGCCCCCTCAGATACATCCCAGACTGAGCTGCTGAGTACTGGGGGGAATGGGGGCACTTACTAATGGGAAGAACAAAAGAACCAAGGGAGTGATGAAGTGATTCAGAGACTGAGGGCTGAGGAAATGGTCTCCCAGAAGGCTGTTGGGTTGATGGAAGCCCACACTTGGTACCCAGAATGCGGTTCTGAGCCTCCTGGTAACTGATCGAGCATGTGGCCTTTTTCTCATCTCAATAAAACTATCAGAGAACTAGCGTTCAGTGTGGCTGAAAAATCAGCACCAATGGGACCTGCGAGGATTTGCCAGGGCAGAAGGGAGATCTGAAACAAATTTATATTAAATTATCTTTTTCCCAAAACTTGGAAGGATTTTATTTCCTTAAAGCCTCAAAAGTGATAGGTTGTAAGAAATTATTTCTCTGTGTGGGAGAGATTGGGGGGCACCCTGATTGCAATTTTTTTTCGGGTTCTGTCTTCTCCGGGAATGGGGGAGATATTCTGGACGGCTGCTGCCCTAGGCCCCCAGCACCCCCTCTCTAGGGGAAGTGAAGTGACGTGCCAAGGCTGTGCTCGGTGTGCCAAGCAGCTGAGAGGGCTTCAGCAAGAGCGTGGGAGAGACACGGGAGAGGGGACGTCCCGGCAGGACAACATACAGCACAAGTGAGGGGTCAGTTCTGATCTCTTTCCAACAGGTGTGCCTCGCATCTACGGCTCTACACCTGGTCGCTACCATGTCCCCTACCTAATGAGTGGAGACACCCAGGTGGGCTGGCATGGAGAGACATATTCCCTGGTTGGTGGATATCGATGCTATGGGGACCCTCCTTTGGTCACCCCAGCAAAGAAGCCAGCCAGACGAACCCTCAAGAGACGTCATCCCGAGGAAGACTCGGAAGAACAGCTCGGCTGCCCCAGTCCCAAACGTCAGCGGCTGGAGCACGGGTACAGGGAGCTGAGCCACCAGAAGCTTCCCCCAGCGCACGGGGTGGCGGAGAAGCCAGACAGACGGGCCATGAAGAGACGCCATCCCGAGGAAGACTCGGAAGAACAACTCGGCTGCCCCAGTCCCAAACGTCAGCGGCTGGAGCGTGGGTACAAGGAGCTGAGCCACCGTAAGCTCCCCACAGCCGACGGGGTGGCGGACAAGCCAGCCAGACGAGCCACGAAGAGACGCCATCCCGAGGAAGACTCGGACGAACCCCTCGGCTGCTCCAGTGCCAAACGTCAGCGGCTGGAGCGCGGGGCAAACATCTGAGCCCGCACAAGCTTGCTGGCTGAGGCACTCTGCACAAGGGACAAAAGTCTCATGGCCCAGGACAGCCAATGTCCCTTTTCTCAGTCACCCCTGTGCTCACCGCTGGCCATCACAACCTGAGCCATTGCGTCTGAGCCTTCCTCAGCCAGCTCCTTCCACCTTGACAGCCCTGGGCAGGGAGCCTCTCACACCGAGGTTCCCACGGGAGACACCGCTGGCCGTCCCAGGGCTGAAGCCGGCCGGGCAGGAAGCCTTGTGCTTCTCTGGTCATCCTCGACACCTCCTGCTTGGGCAGAAGAAACACCAGCCTGCCCTCTGAGTCCAGCAGAATCCAGCAGCAGAGAGTGCAGGGGGGCCTTAGCAGGGCCCCCCCGGTCTACCAGATGGACTCCTGCCCCGCGTCATTGCCAGCGGCCGCCAACACAAACTAGGAGACTCCTTGAAGCCGTCTGTGGTAACTCGGGGAGCCTCCAGCGGGGGTCTCGGGAGCAGAATAGGGAGACTTAGGGAGGGGCTAGTTACACGAGGTGGTCAGGGAAGGCTCCTCTGAAGAGGTGCATGTTCAGTGAAGACGTGAGTGATGGGTCACGTGAGGAGCTGGGGGGAAGAGCATTCCTGGAGGGCAGGTGGCAAATGCAAAGACCCTGAGGCAGTAATGCGGTCGGCCTGATCCAGGACCCCCAGAAAAGCCAGGTGAGGGCAGGAGTGGTGAGAGAGTGAAGACCTGATGGGGGAGGTAGCAGAGACTACATGGGCCCTGTCACCCAGGGAGAGGAGTGTGGATCTTGTCCTAAGTGGCCCGGGAGGTCTGGGTGGGCTTAGAACAGGGTGGTGGCGTGGTGTGAGGGACAAGATGCAGAGGCCACTCGGACTGCCGTGGGCCGTGGCAGGGCGGTGCTGGCTGGTAGCAGTGGGCGTCTCTGCAGGTAAGGCGACAGGCAGGCCTGGGGAGTGGGGGGCGTGGGGGAGGGGCGATATCAGCAGACAAGGACGAGCCATGGTTTGGGGGGCACTGTCAGCAGCTTGTGGCCCTTGGGCGGGGCTGCAGTCACCCTGCCTGTGGACAGCACACTTGTCCTCAGGGGCCACTGCAGGGAGACTGTTGTGGCTCCTCCCCCGACACACACCCTCAGGCCAGGGAAGGTCCTGGTCACATAAGGACTTTTCCTAAGCTGGGTTAGAGGACGGAGGCACACGCACTGGGGCCCCCCAAAAGTTCCCAATGGGAATCTCAGTTAACCTACAAAAGACAGCTAATGCATCTTCCCTCAGTGACCACCCCACTGCCCACCCCTGGAGACGGGATCCCTCCTGTCTGTGTCTGATACGTGCTGTGACCAAGGCTGACATTGGCTACTGGCACTCAGGCGGTTCGGCAGTGCCCAGACACGAGGCACACAGACTCAGACCCACACGGGGAGCTCAGGAATAGGAGAGACTCCCAGCACCCCCACCAGGCCCACTGAACACACTTTAGGGCGGGCTCTGGACATGTGCACTTTGAAGAGCTTCCCGGAGCTACCAGTTTGTAGGGACCACAAGCAACAGAGAAACATGGGAAATGACACCATGGGATGCAGCCAGCAAATTCCACAACAAAACTAACAGACAAAGGTTGGGATTTTGTTCACAAATAGATTACAGGGAAGAACCTTTCATCAAGACGGCAGAGTAGGTAAGTGCTGTGCTCACCCCCCGCACCACACCCCCCGGTACCACCTCAAAATTACACCTAAACTGCAGAACAACACCCCTCGGGAACGGCCTGAAGACCAGCTGAACACAAGTCCTATACAGTGAAGGACACTCAGAAGAAGCCACGAGGAAACGCAGGTAGGAGGGCTGGCGATGCGGAAGGCACAGGCCCCACACCCACCGTGTGGCACTTAAGAGACGATGGGGGGTATGCGGGCTGCAGGGGTCCCCTTGGCAGGAGCGATGATGAGTAAGGGGTCCCAGCCCCACTGATGCTCCTCAGCCCAGGGTCCCAGTTGCTTGCTGCAGCCTCAGTTTCCCCTTAAGGGGCCCGTGCAGGGATTTACTCACCGGCACACTCAGTTGCTCTGAGCTCCAGTGTTGGGGCAGGAGCTTGGAGAGTGTCAGGGACATACAGGGAGGAACCACATGGTCTGGCTTCAGAGTGAGGGCTGGGGAGCAGCTTTCTCCCACACACAAGTGCCAGCAGAAGCCATTGTTTTGTCATTGATCCTCCCCTCACCCAGCTTGCACACCTATCAATAACTTCTATCAATGTAAATGGTTGAAATGCTCCAATCAAAAGACTACTTTCCATTGATACACAAATGAATAAAGAAATATATACAATGGAATATTTCTCAGCCATAAAAAAGAACAAAACCCATTTGGGACAATAGGGATGAATAAACCGAGAGGACATTATGCTAAGTGACACAAGTCACACAGACGAAGACAAGTACCATGTAACCTACTTACATTTAGGATCTAAAACACAAAAGAAATGAACAGACTGAACAGAGACAAACTCACAGATACAGAATCAATTGATGATTCCCGATGCGAGAGCTTTGGGGAGAGGGTGGCAAAAGGCGAAGGGATTAATAATTAAGAAACTGCCAGTTATGAAGTTAGTCAGGGAGATGTCATGGGCATCATGTGGAATAGAGTCAATAATATTCTAATAACTGTGAATGGGGTAACCTATCTAACAGTAAACTGCATAGACATTAAGTGTATAGCTTCGTACATTTTTGCATGGTTCCAGAACCCGCAAAAGTACCTTCATTTCCCCTCCTCATCAATACTCCCCCAATCCAGCCATTAGCCTAACAGCTATCACCATAGATCACTTGTGCCTGTTCCTGAGCTTCAGGTATACACGGGATCATGGGACGCACGGAGTCAATGTTCTCTCACTCAACACCATGGCTGTCAGACCCACCCACGTCTTTGCACGCACTCATTGCTACATCTCTGTCCTCATCTGATCACCATCCACTGTATAAATACCCTAAAATTCATTTATCTCTTCCACTGCTGGTGGACACTCTTCCAGGTTGTGCCTTTCACGCTGACATGAATGAGTGGCCAAGGGAATACGATCCTTGGCCCGGTCACATGTCTCAGATGCCTGCACAGGTTTATCACCTCAGGGAACCAGAAAGCCTGCCGCCCACAGCCCTCGCCCCGTCCCGAGTGCCCCCGTGGGAGGTGCCCTGCAGAGCTGAGTGAGCCCTGACCAAGGCCCATGGCGCAGGTGCCCTGTGCCCTCGGGGTCCCGTCTGCGCCTGCATCACGGGGCAGCATGTGAAACACCTTCTCCCCAGCAAAAGTCACCAGGCAGTCCCGGTCCGCTGACATATGCTTCCTCCCAGACTATCTTCTAGCAAAGCCAAGTGTGTTCTGAGAGCTGATCAGGGTGTTTAAAATGGTAAATTAAAATGTAGTTCTGCTGGGAGGCCCCTCTCCAGCCACAGTCACTGGGGTGATGGAGGTACTCAGCTGGCAAAGCCAGGAGTAACTCGGGTCTTGCTCTGGCCTCGCAGCTCACGTGTGCGGATTCTTTGACGACTCCGCTGGTCAGGGCTGAGGAGAAAAACAGCTCCGCGTACCTGTCCATCGCCTGACTCCGAGGGACTCGAAAATGTGACAAGGATGAAAGGAACAGTGTGCCCAAAGTATCTCAAGTGTGGGGGACTGCCTCCCGGGTGGAGATTTACAGAGGGAGGGAGACAGGGTGCCGCGACCCCGGGAAGACAGAGGCGGGGACGGAGGGGCAGGGCAGGAGCAGGAGAGGAGCTTCCGGCTTCTTCATTTATTCATTTTCTCTGACCACCACCAAAAAAATTGGAAGGGGCTTTCTGCAAAATGTGGCAGATCCTCAAAACTAAGGGAGTGAAAACTTAGCTCTTACAACAAAGCAAAAGGTAAAGTGAGAAGACAGAATTATAATTAAATACAAAAATCAGCCTCACGGAAAGTTACCAAAAGGGCAAACCAGCTCTGAGCTTCCAGAAAGCCTAGCAGAGGGAAGCATTGCATGTCACATAACTTCTCTGGTTTCACAGGACGCCTTGGGAGCAAGGGACCTTCCCGACCGCCAGTGGCTACCCCTGTGCTCAGCCCATCGCAGGCAGCTCCTGGTATGTGTGCTGATTGAAAACATGTGCCAAGAAGCCTGCAGGTGTTGCTCATGGGGAGTCTGCCAAACTGGCATTACAGCTGGCCAGCAAAGCCATGTCTGGACCCCTTTTGCAAGAGAACAGCTTGTAAGATTTTACCTCGTATGATTTCTTTTGTTGGTTTGAAAGAAAGTTACCAAACAGGACATTGAAAAAGGAAAGTGCACAGATATATGTGGGCAATTTAAATACCGAATATAAAGCACGCGCTCTGCTACCAACAGCCAGGGGAAGAAAGAGACCACCACCCCCACATCCCCTCCTCAAGAGGCAATTTACCGTTGTCTTCTTTCTTTATAGTTTTACCGCCTGCGTGTTTAAAACCTAAAAAGGACAGTCCTGTTCCTGAATGAATGGAATTACACTGAGGTACGAGTTCTGTGTCTTCATTCTTTCTGTCTTTAAAAAAAAATCCTCATTGAGGAAATGTTCATTGATTTTAGAGAAAGAGATGGGGGTGGGGAGGAGGAAAGGAGAGAGGGAGAGAAGAGAGAAACACTGACCCATTGCTTCCTGTCCATGCCCCAACCAGGGACCGAACCTGCAACTTCCAGTGCGCGGGACAACGCTCCAACCAGCTGAGCCGGCCGGCCAGGACAACGTGTTCTCGTCCTTTTGCTCAGTGCACTGTTTGGGGGACTCTACCGTGTTTTTACAGCTGCACTTTGTCCTTTGCTTGTCGCAGTGTATAAACCACACTTGATCAATACTTCGTCCTGTCCGTGCACGTTTGGTTTTGTTCCAGTCTTTGGAAGCCTGCCCGGGTTTTCCAGCCCACCCTGGGCTCTCACTTCTAGTTGACCCTTGCTCAGGCTCTCCTGGCCACCAGCCGCTGCCCAGGGAAACCCCCTCCGTTTCTGCCCAGTAGCTCCTGGCTCGGTCTCCCAGCCAGCCCCTGCACCTCTAGTTCTGGGTACCAGTCACTGTCCCGTGACCTCGTGCCTAGAGCCGTCTCATGAGCTCAGACACTTCATTAGCTTTGACTCAACTTTTACTCCCTCTTCTTCTTCTTCCTGGATTTCACCTCTGCTCTCTTTTCTAGCTCCCGGGCTAACGGCATCCAGCTCACCCGACCGCTATGGCCACGCCTGGCTTCCCGTAATTGAGACTGCGAGTGCGAACTCAATGTCTGCCACCGTCCTTTCCCCGATCCCCACTCTCTGCCCGGGCTCCTTGAATTGGATCAAACAGCCTTATTGGGTTGGAGGACCTGAACTGCGTCTTTACAGCCACTGAAAATAGGACCCATTGGCCAGCTTCAATAAACTCCGAAGTCAATAGATACAAATGTAAAATTGACCCACTATTTCCCACAGCCAATACTGTTTTATTTCCCACCAAACTTAAGTCATGAAGGAAATTAGGTCCATGAATTCAATTGAGTGAGTTTCTTGTGCATTTAGTATGTCCTGGGCACCCTGTGAAGTGCTCTGAATTGAAAAAGTTGAAGAAAGACACAAAAGGTGGGCAGTGTAGCTTTTTGATCGCAGTCAGACCCTGCGCTCTAAGGATGACGCCAGAGCTCACACCCAGAATATTCTTGCAGTGAGCTTGTTCCTTCTGCAAAGGCACAGCCCAACCGGGGCAGTTGGGAGAGGCCCAGAACTGTTCACATATTCGACCAAAACGTCATCTTCTTCGTGGGAGGGTAGCCCCGGGATGCGAAGAGATTCGGTGTCTGCAGCATCCAGGAGGGAGGGCTCATTGTTAGCTGGGCTGCATACATTCAAAGGCTGAGGGGCCGGAGGGTGGGGGGACAAGGGACATGGCGGCAGGTCCACCAGCACAGACTCACCCAGAGCAGTGGGCAAAGCAAGAAGCAGAGACCTGGGGAGATGGAGAGCATCTGGGGGGCCCCGCCTTCCTCTGCACACACATGTGGCGGCTTGGCTTACAGTTATTTGACTCCGGTCTTGTGGGTTAAGCAGAAATGCATATGGTGGAGCCCCGCGCCCTCAGGAGCTGAGAGTCTCAGTGGAGAAACTAATCTGCACACAGATGAGCAGAGCACCCTGTGCTGGGGCAGGACGCTGAGCACCTGGTGCACCTGGGAAGGCCTCCTGGTGGAGGCAAGGCCAGGCAAGTCACATGCAGAGGTGCTAGGGGGGCAGCAGCAGCAGGAGAGCGGGGAAGGCCAGCGTTTCCGTGCTGAGTCCGCAGCCCTTTTACTTCGCAGCTTCTGTGCTCTGCCTTCTCTTTCCTTCTGTAGCTCCGGCACGTCGTGGTGCTTTGCAGAGGGTGGGCACCCGGAATGCAACTGAGTGCCCGGGTCAGCGCCACACAGGCCACTCTAGGAAGAAGGTGAAGGGGGCAAGAGGCCAACATCTTAGCCCGTCACATGTTTCTGGACCAGTAGTGGGGCCCTGTGTCTATCTACCCCCGGCTGTGATGACCATGTGGCCTTCTGTGTGCTCCGGGCTCCCTAGCGCAGTGCTGGTGACACAGTGGGCCACCCCACAGTGTTCCTGTCCTGGCTGGAGCTTACTGGTCCTCTCCTTTCCTATCTCCACCTTCCAGGGGCTTCCTGGAAGATGCCCCCGAGGGTACCTGCTTAAGGGCTGCTGACCTGGCTGGGACAGAATTAGCGACCGACCGGGCTTCAATTCCACCTCATCCGTGGGAAGCTGCTCCTCCTCCAACTGGCAAATGACTTCCAGATGCCACAACAGCTCAAGTTTTCATTGCTTGCTGCAAAGACCAAGTCTCCTCTTCCCCATGGGCAAGGCTCTGTGTCACTGAAGCACTTTTGAAAGGAGAGGACAATGAAATCCATTTTTGGTGTCATCCTACTTGGCAACAAAACAAATACAAGTCCTTTCAGCTGACAATGCACTGTGTGCTCGGATGGGGAGTCAGCCTTCCTTCTTGCATGAGCTCTGTTAGGGACTCAGGTCTTCACTCAGAAGGGATGGACTCATCTTTCTTTGACTTACTTTCTCCATTTACAAACTAGAGATAATGGTGTAGTTCCCAACCTCTCTTGTCCTACAAGGGTATTAAAATTCAGACTCTTGACCAACCTCACCCACAGGTTTCCCAAGTTCTGATAGACACATGTTTGGACAATGATGTGATGATTCTCCTAGACACTGGCCGGTGCCCATCTGTGACTGTCTGCTGTCTCCTGTCATCCAAGTTGTCGCCTCCAAGCTCTGCCCACCTTGGCTGTACCACCTCCCACCGCCTGCCAGCCTTCTCTGCCAGCGCACCAGACACACGCACCCTGGGCCACGGCATCTGCTTCCTAACCAGCCACCTCCTGCTGTGGTTTCTCTTCCAACCACCCTGTGACTACTGCCAGAGTCTCTAGGACATCTTCCTACAATGTCCTTCTTGACAGATTGTCCCCCAGGGGTGATTGTGTCCCCTAGGGGACATTCGGCAGTGCCTAGACACATTAGTGGATATCACTACTGGGGTGGGGGTGCCACAGGCCAGGGATGCTGCTCCACCTCCTACACCTCCTACAACGCCTCCCCTGATGAAGACTTCCCTGGCTCACAACGTCACGAGGGCCAATGTCGAGGAACTCTGCCCTAGACACACACACACATACACACAGATACACACACATTCAGCGGCTTCTTAGAACCTATAAAAAAAGTCCAAACTTAACCTGGATTCTAGGCCCAGCACAATCAGACTTTTACCACCTCTCCAAACTTGTCTTCCTTTAGCTCCCAGCGTCCATCTATTCAGCTTGAGACCTGCCAGTTCTCGAAGTCTTTCCAAGCTCACACAGAGCTTCCCCGCCTCTGAGACCATGTAGCACTATTTGTCTGTTCCTTTCCTCACAGGACATCCTACTTCCTGGGGGCCAGGGACACTAGAGCCACTGTGCTAACACAGGGACACCACAGCGAGCAGCAAGGACGGCCATGGAAGAAATTCCTGAAAAGAGGAATGAGCCCTCTGGACATGCAATTTCATGTCAGTTTGGACAATCCATATTTCAAATGCTTAACAGCCAGCAGCTTCTGTATGGGACAGAAGTTCTGGGCTAGAATCAAATAATATCTTCATGATACTTCGGTAGGCTGAATTATCAACTTGTCTTTTGAGTACAGTGTAATGGATCCTTAACAGCCAACTTGGGCTCCTTGACAAGTTTCAGAGATGGAGTAGCTTAAACAACAAACATGTATTCTGCACAGTCCTGGAGGCTGCGAAGTCCCAGGTCAAGGCGAGGGCAGTGTTGATGTCCTGCGAGAACTCCGCTGAGTTTGCGGACAGCTGCCTTCTTGCAGAACCCTAACATAGTGGGGTGGGGTGCAGGGGAGAGGACAGAGAAAGAGAGGGAGTGGGAGAGAGAGGGAGAGACAGCCCTCTCCAGTCTCTTCTTATAAGGGCATATGCCCATCATGATCACATCAGAATTTAATCACCTCCTAAATGCCTCACGTCCAAATACGATTACATTGGAGGTTAGGGTTTCAGCATAGGACTTGGGGAGGATACCAGCATTCAGTCCATAGCAAACACCTGCGGAATTGGAAGCATGTGAGTGAGAAGCAAACGTGAGACTTTCTGTGTCTGTAATTGGGATCTCAAGGAGAAACACAAAGTTAAATGAGATCATTTCTAAAATGCCCACGGCAACATCATGCATCACAGTAAAAACTGGGAACAACCCAAAGGCCCGCTGACGGTAGAGTGGACGGGTCAGCCGCGGTCTGTTCAGCAATGACAAACAACAGCGTACGGCGACCAGCAACGACGTGGAGGAATCTCAAGCACAAATTTAGCAAAAGCAGTTAGACACACAAGAGTCTAGGCAGCATGATTCCTTTTCTAGAAAGGTCAGAACACAGGCAGAACTAACCTACTGTGTGAGAGAAAGGGCTGCCGATTACTTCTGGAGGGAAGGCAGGGGACAGGGAGTGGAAAGGACATGTGAATATCTGGGCTCTAACGTGTATTAACTGTTGAGGGCAGTGGTTCCATGGGAGTGTTCCAATTGTGATCATTTATTGAGCTGGCCACTTATGATGTGCATTTTCAAGGGCATGTTTATTGTGAATAATTCATATTTAGACTTGTCCTCAGAGTATCTCTTGAAAAGCAAGGCCCAATTTGCCTCAAGTCAGGAACCAGCAGTGTGTACCTGTGAGCAGAGGGGTCTCTAACATTTGGAGCTTGTTAAACCAAAGTAATGCCCATTGGTCATTGCGGCAGCTGCTACAGCCTTCCAGTGAGCCGGTCCGTCAACCAATGTTTCTTAAATGCCATCCCTCACCCAGTTCTCACGACCCTTGTGTCCAGTTTTTGGTCAGACAGCAACCTAGCCAAGCAGCCATGTGAACAGTTGCAGGACTAAGACCAGGCATGAAGTTCTAAGCCTCTCTCGATACCCCTTCCAGAATTTTCTCACCCTGGCCCTCTACCTTGGAACGTGCTCCGGGCTAAGGGAGAGAGTCAGGGGAAAGGAACGACCATAGCAAGACATCGGGAGCAGAGGTCGGAGGCTCCAGAGGCAGTCTCCTAAGATCCCAGACAGTAAAGACAAGTTATGTAGAAGACAGCTTGGCAGTGGATTTCTTACTTTGCCTAGAGACGAGAGTACAGTCATTGAACACCTACAGACAGTGAAGAGAGAAAACCTGCAACCCAAGAATCCTCTTCTCAGTCAAGAATGCTCTGCTCAACATGCAAGAAATACTCATGGGGATTGGCAAGAATCTGAGTATTGATCGCCCACACCTAGGGCTGTCACCTGGGCCAACCCCTGTGACCTCCATCCTGCAAGAAGCACCTGAGAATTCACTAACCAAGTAAAAACTGAATCAGAACAAACACCTCCATTTTGGAAATAGGAAGGCAAAACGAAACAAGATAGGCCAAGGTGCATCTTTTCTAACTTGGCCACAGTAGAATACTTACATTAAAAAAGACAGAGTAGAATTTTTGCAAGCCATTGTATCTAGTCACGAGTTAATAAAGCTAGAAGGAAAAAAATAAGAATAAAGAGGGTGCCCCCCCAAATCTTAACTATTAAAATTAAGAACACAGCCATGGATCAAAGAGGGAATGAAAAGTGAAATTATAAGTGGTCTCAAAAGCAATGTAAGGGAGTACAGCTTCTCCAAACCTGTGTGCATAGCTAAAGCTAATTATAACTTTAAAAGCCGTCTTTAAAGAAAGAAATCTAAAAACGGATGCTGTATTTGTCTATAATAAGGAGGAAAACGTAGAGCAAAATAATCCAAACAGCAAGAAGGAATTAAATCCAGGCATTTTTAAAAAAATAAAGATGAATAATTCCCAAAGCTGGTCTTTGAAAAGACTAACAAATGTCGAATTCTCATGAACCTCATTATGGAAGGATGGACGGGAAAGAGGGAGAAGGGGAAAAAGCAAATACAGAATTATAAGATAATACTTGAGCAGCAAAGGGGAAATGAGTGCTTTTGAATGTAGTATATGTTAACAAGATTAAGTGAGAAGAAATGGGAAAACTGATTAGACCAATTACCATACCACTAAAAAGTCACTGGGAACAGATGGCATTAGAGTTTGATTCTATCAAAACTTTAAAGAACAGATCATTCCAACAATAGTTACATTATTCCAAGCTTTAGGAAAATATTAAAAATTCTCTCATTTAGTTTATATAATTAATACAAAAATCCAATAAAACACAGAAGGAAAAACTATCGCCTAACCTCATTTTGATACAATAGTAGCAAATACAATACAGCAATGCATCGAAAGAAGACACTATGACTAAGTAAGTTTTATTCAGGGGTGATGCAAATATCAGGAAATCTACACATAACATTGATTGCAATAACAGATTAGAAGAGAAAATTCAGGCGGTCCTATCAACAGATGCTGAAAAGGCACTTAGAGAAGTTCAGCAGCCATTTTTCAAGCAGTATAAGCACAAGTATAAGAATCAACTTAAATATGTTACAGGTTGTTTACAGTTTCATTAGCCAATAACATCCTCAGCAGCAAATCACTAAAACCATCTGAAACCAGACAAGCGTGTCAGCTCTGCCAATAGGGTTTTTTTCTTTCTTTTTTGACAATGTCTTGGAGCTTTTAGCAAATACAGTTAGGCAAGAGAATAAAACAATTGGCATAATTATTAAGAAAAAATAAAATTTTCTCTTGCTAATGACATAACTTTTTATCTAGAAAAGGAATATAGCAAAGGAACTAAAGGTAAGGTAGATATCTAAAAGTTAATAGCTTTTCCTTATGCTGCTTTAACAGAGAAATGATTTTAAAATGCTCTGTTCATGAGAGTGATAAAATCTATCAGTACAGAAGTCAAGAGAATAAGTATAATGGTGAAAGCATGGTATCTCTACAAAGAAAACCTTAAAATGTACGGGAGCACTGGCCTGGGTGTCTTGGCTGGAGCATGATCCCATACACCAAAAGTTTGCAGGTTCGATCCCTGGTCAATGAGCCTAAAAGAGACGACCAACTGATGTTTCTCTCTCATATTGATGTTTTTCTCTTTCTCTCTCTCTCTCTCTCTCTCTCTCTCTCCGTCTCTCTCTCTCTGTGTCTCTCTCCCTCCACCCCTTCCTCTCCAAATGCAATGAAAAGAATGTCCTCAGGTGAGAATAAAAGAAATGTGTCTGAAAGGTATAAAATGAGTTTTCCATATAAAGGAAAAAATGTCTTCTATGGGTAGGAAGACTTATAAAAATTAATCCCCCCCACATAGTTATATAAAGTTAATGTAATTTCAATTGAATTGTTGACAGAATTTGCTTCACCCTGAAAATGGATAAAATTACCTTTAAAGTTCATTTGGAAGAATAAGTAGATGAGAGTTAACACAGAGAAACTTGGAAGAAAAACACGAGCACTTCCTTTTCCAACCATCTGAACCTAGTAACAAGTTACTACACTCCAATCGATATTCTATTGGCACAGGAATCAGCAAATAGATCCATTAGACAGAAACAAATACAGAGTCCACAAAACAGATTTTCGTTCCAACTGAAAATTTAATATATGACAAACTTGGAATGTCAAGGAGCATGACATTTTTTTTTTCAAGAATATGCTCAACTTCTTATCAGGAATTATCATGTGTGGGTTGGAGAGGGAAAAAAGTCAGTCAGTCAGCGGGAACAGGGAAGGAGAGAGAGAGGGAAGAGGCAGGCAGATGTAACAACAGCAGTAACACGAGCACTTCCTGAGCTTTTACTCGTTGTCAGACCCTATTCCTTAGATAGCTGTAGACATATATAGACACGCATGTGTATATATTCTCTACATTCGTATAAACACACATTAGGTATGTATGGTCTCCATATATATATACACACTATCCAGTCTCTAAATATGAAACATATATACTGGTAAGCAGCCAACAGGGAAGATATTATTAGACTCTATTACTAGACGCTGAAACTGAGGCACCAAAGGGAAGTTGCCCAAGTTCACAAATCCAACAAGCGGCAGCATTGGGATTCCTCGGGCCACTGGGTCCCAGATTCTGCCCTTAACCACCGAACTCACTGTCTGCTGAAAAGGAGAGCACTGCCTGGGCTGGAAAGGGCGATGAAAACCACCTCCCGGGAGCACCTGCTTGAATTTCGCTCCCTAAGCACCTTGGCTGACCCACGCCGCTCGAGCCCTGCCCATTACATAAATGCACTTATACATGTATCTGCACAAAAGCAACATTTGAAAAGATACAATGATATCCCTATTGTGGACCTGTAGGGACGGATATGACATTGACACGAGAAAGGGCAGGTTGCACAGAGCAACAATTTGATTTCCCTGAAAACAAACAAATACATGAAACCAAATGTTAAGTGGGAGCCTGTATCACACATGTTCAAACTACAGATAACAGAGGTGAAGAAGCGGTTCAATGGGCACCCCACCAGAAAGATGTGCAAACAAGTATGAAACGGGAAAGGATTTACGAGGAAGGCGAGACTTCCTCAAGCCATTCCTGTGAGGAGAGCTGCTGCCTTCCCATCAGTTCCAGCTCCCGATTCCCCTGGGCTGCCTCTGCGCCCATGTCTGCCCCTTTCATGGTGGCAGCATTGTCACTGTTTGTCTTTGGGAGGGGAAGACGAGTGTGTTGACTGGGTTGTCATTTGTATAGTGTCATTTTGTCATGAATTTGGTGTCCATTTAGAATAAAAATGGGTCCCCATTCCCACCCTGGGAAGTCATTCAGGAGACACTCCCTTGGCCTTCGAGTGACTTGAACATCTCTGCCAGTGTCACTTTGAATATGATGAACTCATCCTTACGTTCCTGTCATCTATGGGCCCAGAGCCCTGACGTGGAGCCCTGGCATCCAGCAGATGCCTCTCCACCAGCTGTGAGACCGCAGGGAGGCCGCTGAGCCTCTCGCTGCTTTGAGTCGTCGCTTCTAAAAACGTGAGGGTCCTATGAATTGACGTGTGAGACCAGAAGAGGTCAAGAGGAGCTTGTCTTTGCTTTTACTCTTCCCAACTGAAATGTCTTCCCTCTCTTCTCCACGGGCCCAGTGGTCACAGGTCCTTCAGGCCCACCCCCAAGGAGCCTTCCTTAGCTCGCAGGCCACGCAAACCGCTGCCTCTCCAACTGTGGGATGTGGAGGGTCAGGGCCGGAAACCCAGCTGTCATGGGCCAATCTTGCTTTTCCCGCCCGTCTCACAGTGGAGCTTCTCTTCCCTTCCTGTGCTCACCAGGGCTGTGCCCGTCCACACCTACGCGCCACAGGGCGTGGCTCCTTGACCTGGCCTTGGGTCGGGAGGGCCAGATAACAGGGCACAGGCAGGGTGCCTCTGGGCCCGTGGCCTGCTCTCCATGAAGCCCTGAGAGCCTCAAGCCACACATTCCATGAGTGACATCACCGGGGAGTGATGACCTCACGGTCTGCATCCCAGGGTAACTACGGAAACGTGAGAACCTTTCCTACCATTTCTCTAACGGACACCAACCTGTTTGGTTGCCCCAGAGAGAGACAGAGAGAGACAGAGACAATGATTGACCAGGTCATTTCCGTTGAAAGTGACTTGACCACAGTCCCCTGGGTGAATAGCGCAGCAGGTAGGTCTAAGCTGGGCATCTGTACAGGAGGGATTGGTGTACACACAACCTCACCCACTGGGGCTTGTCTATCATACCTGAGAACGACCCTCACTCTAAGTAATGCCAGTGAATGGCCTGGGTCCCCATCAGAGACCCACAGTGTCCTGCTCACCACTGAGGACAACTACAAGGTCATACCTGGGCAAGTGTTCAGAAAGGTTCACATCTTATTGATGTAGCCTCCCCCTTTGGGCTACAAGTTATTTCCATTCAAACCCTTTACTGGTTGGCCACTTAGCAAAGTCAAGTACATTTTCATTGGCTCATGATAAATAAAGAAGTTTGAAAAAGAAGTTTGGACGGTTCTTTCAAACCCAGTCACCTTCACTGTGCTGTCATGTACACATCCACAGGGGCCCCCTCAGATACATCCCAGACTGAGCTGCTGAGTACTGGGGGGAATGGGGGCACTTACTAATGGGAAGAACAAAAGAACCAAGGGAGTGATGAAGTGATTCAGAGACTGAGGGCTGAGGAAATGGTCTCCCAGAAGGCTGTTGGGTTGATGGAAGCCCACACTTGGTACCCAGAATGCGGTTCTGAGCCTCCTGGTAACTGATCGAGCATGTGGCCTTTTTCTCATCTCAATAAAACTATCAGAGAACTAGCGTTCAGTGTGGCTGAAAAATCAGCACCAATGGGACCTGCGAGGATTTGCCAGGGCAGAAGGGAGATCTGAAACAAATTTATATTAAATTATCTTTTTCCCAAAACTTGGAAGGATTTTATTTCCTTAAAGCCTCAAAAGTGATAGGTTGTAAGAAATTATTTCTCTGTGTGGGAGAGATTGGGGGGCACCCTGATTGCAATTTTTTTTCGGGTTCTGTCTTCTCCGGGAATGGGGGAGATATTCTGGACGGCTGCTGCCCTAGGCCCCCAGCACCCCCTCTCTAGGGGAAGTGAAGTGACGTGCCAAGGCTGTGCTCGGTGTGCCAAGCAGCTGAGAGGGCTTCAGCAAGAGCGTGGGAGAGACACGGGAGAGGGGACGTCCCGGCAGGACAACATACAGCACAAGTGAGGGGTCAGTTCTGATCTCTTTCCAACAGGTGTGCCTCGCATCTACGGCTCTACACCTGGTCGCTACCATGTCCCCTACCTAATGAGTGGAGACACCCAGGTGGGCTGGCATGGAGAGACATATTCCCTGGTTGGTGGATATCGATGCTATGGGGACCCTCCTTTGGTCACCCCAGCAAAGAAGCCAGCCAGACGAACCCTCAAGAGACGTCATCCCGAGGAAGACTCGGAAGAACAGCTCGGCTGCCCCAGTCCCAAACGTCAGCGGCTGGAGCACGGGTACAGGGAGCTGAGCCACCAGAAGCTTCCCCCAGCGCACGGGGTGGCGGAGAAGCCAGACAGACGGGCCATGAAGAGACGCCATCCCGAGGAAGACTCGGAAGAACAACTCGGCTGCCCCAGTCCCAAACGTCAGCGGCTGGAGCGTGGGTACAAGGAGCTGAGCCACCGTAAGCTCCCCACAGCCGACGGGGTGGCGGACAAGCCAGCCAGACGAGCCACGAAGAGACGCCATCCCGAGGAAGACTCGGACGAACCCCTCGGCTGCTCCAGTGCCAAACGTCAGCGGCTGGAGCGCGGGGCAAACATCTGAGCCCGCACAAGCTTGCTGGCTGAGGCACTCTGCACAAGGGACAAAAGTCTCATGGCCCAGGACAGCCAATGTCCCTTTTCTCAGTCACCCCTGTGCTCACCGCTGGCCATCACAACCTGAGCCATTGCGTCTGAGCCTTCCTCAGCCAGCTCCTTCCACCTTGACAGCCCTGGGCAGGGAGCCTCTCACACCGAGGTTCCCACGGGAGACACCGCTGGCCGTCCCAGGGCTGAAGCCGGCCGGGCAGGAAGCCTTGTGCTTCTCTGGTCATCCTCGACACCTCCTGCTTGGGCAGAAGAAACACCAGCCTGCCCTCTGAGTCCAGCAGAATCCAGCAGCAGAGAGTGCAGGGGGGCCTTAGCAGGGCCCCCCCGGTCTACCAGATGGACTCCTGCCCCGCGTCATTGCCAGCGGCCGCCAACACAAACTAGGAGACTCCTTGAAGCCGTCTGTGGTAACTCGGGGAGCCTCCAGCGGGGGTCTCGGGAGCAGAATAGGGAGACTTAGGGAGGGGCTAGTTACACGAGGTGGTCAGGGAAGGCTCCTCTGAAGAGGTGCATGTTCAGTGAAGACGTGAGTGATGGGTCACGTGAGGAGCTGGGGGGAAGAGCATTCCTGGAGGGCAGGTGGCAAATGCAAAGACCCTGAGGCAGTAATGCGGTCGGCCTGATCCAGGACCCCCAGAAAAGCCAGGTGAGGGCAGGAGTGGTGAGAGAGTGAAGACCTGATGGGGGAGGTAGCAGAGACTACATGGGCCCTGTCACCCAGGGAGAGGAGTGTGGATCTTGTCCTAAGTGGCCCGGGAGGTCTGGGTGGGCTTAGAACAGGGTGGTGGCGTGGTGTGAGGGACAAGATGCAGAGGCCACTCGGACTGCCGTGGGCCGTGGCAGGGCGGTGCTGGCTGGTAGCAGTGGGCGTCTCTGCAGGTAAGGCGACAGGCAGGCCTGGGGAGTGGGGGGCGTGGGGGAGGGGCGATATCAGCAGACAAGGACGAGCCATGGTTTGGGGGGCACTGTCAGCAGCTTGTGGCCCTTGGGCGGGGCTGCAGTCACCCTGCCTGTGGACAGCACACTTGTCCTCAGGGGCCACTGCAGGGAGACTGTTGTGGCTCCTCCCCCGACACACACCCTCAGGCCAGGGAAGGTCCTGGTCACATAAGGACTTTTCCTAAGCTGGGTTAGAGGACGGAGGCACACGCACTGGGGCCCCCCAAAAGTTCCCAATGGGAATCTCAGTTAACCTACAAAAGACAGCTAATGCATCTTCCCTCAGTGACCACCCCACTGCCCACCCCTGGAGACGGGATCCCTCCTGTCTGTGTCTGATACGTGCTGTGACCAAGGCTGACATTGGCTACTGGCACTCAGGCGGTTCGGCAGTGCCCAGACACGAGGCACACAGACTCAGACCCACACGGGGAGCTCAGGAATAGGAGAGACTCCCAGCACCCCCACCAGGCCCACTGAACACACTTTAGGGCGGGCTCTGGACATGTGCACTTTGAAGAGCTTCCCGGAGCTACCAGTTTGTAGGGACCACAAGCAACAGAGAAACATGGGAAATGACACCATGGGATGCAGCCAGCAAATTCCACAACAAAACTAACAGACAAAGGTTGGGATTTTGTTCACAAATAGATTACAGGGAAGAACCTTTCATCAAGACGGCAGAGTAGGTAAGTGCTGTGCTCACCCCCCGCACCACACCCCCCGGTACCACCTCAAAATTACACCTAAACTGCAGAACAACACCCCTCGGGAACGGCCTGAAGACCAGCTGAACACAAGTCCTATACAGTGAAGGACACTCAGAAGAAGCCACGAGGAAACGCAGGTAGGAGGGCTGGCGATGCGGAAGGCACAGGCCCCACACCCACCGTGTGGCACTTAAGAGACGATGGGGGGTATGCGGGCTGCAGGGGTCCCCTTGGCAGGAGCGATGATGAGTAAGGGGTCCCAGCCCCACTGATGCTCCTCAGCCCAGGGTCCCAGTTGCTTGCTGCAGCCTCAGTTTCCCCTTAAGGGGCCCGTGCAGGGATTTACTCACCGGCACACTCAGTTGCTCTGAGCTCCAGTGTTGGGGCAGGAGCTTGGAGAGTGTCAGGGACATACAGGGAGGAACCACATGGTCTGGCTTCAGAGTGAGGGCTGGGGAGCAGCTTTCTCCCACACACAAGTGCCAGCAGAAGCCATTGTTTTGTCATTGATCCTCCCCTCACCCAGCTTGCACACCTATCAATAACTTCTATCAATGTAAATGGTTGAAATGCTCCAATCAAAAGACTACTTTCCATTGATACACAAATGAATAAAGAAATATATACAATGGAATATTTCTCAGCCATAAAAAAGAACAAAACCCATTTGGGACAATAGGGATGAATAAACCGAGAGGACATTATGCTAAGTGACACAAGTCACACAGACGAAGACAAGTACCATGTAACCTACTTACATTTAGGATCTAAAACACAAAAGAAATGAACAGACTGAACAGAGACAAACTCACAGATACAGAATCAATTGATGATTCCCGATGCGAGAGCTTTGGGGAGAGGGTGGCAAAAGGCGAAGGGATTAATAATTAAGAAACTGCCAGTTATGAAGTTAGTCAGGGAGATGTCATGGGCATCATGTGGAATAGAGTCAATAATATTCTAATAACTGTGAATGGGGTCACCTATCTAACAGTAAACTGCATAGACATTAAGTGTATAGCTTCGTACATTTTTGCATGGTTCCAGAACCCGCAAAAGTACCTTCATTTCCCCTCCTCATCAATACTCCCCCAATCCAGCCATTAGCCTAACAGCTATCACCATAGATCACTTGTGCCTGTTCCTGAGCTTCAGGTATACACGGGATCATGGGACGCACGGAGTCAATGTTCTCTCACTCAACACCATGGCTGTCAGACCCACCCACGTCTTTGCACGCACTCATTGCTACATCTCTGTCCTCATCTGATCACCATCCACTGTATAAATACCCTAAAATTCATTTATCTCTTCCACTGCTGGTGGACACTCTTCCAGGTTGTGCCTTTCACGCTGACATGAATGAGTGGCCAAGGGAATACGATCCTTGGCCCGGTCACATGTCTCAGATGCCTGCACAGGTTTATCACCTCAGGGAACCAGAAAGCCTGCCGCCCACAGCCCTCGCCCCGTCCCGAGTGCCCCCGTGGGAGGTGCCCTGCAGAGCTGAGTGAGCCCTGACCAAGGCCCATGGCGCAGGTGCCCTGTGCCCTCGGGGTCCCGTCTGCGCCTGCATCACGGGGCAGCATGTGAAACACCTTCTCCCCAGCAAAAGTCACCAGGCAGTCCCGGTCCGCTGACATATGCTTCCTCCCAGACTATCTTCTAGCAAAGCCAAGTGTGTTCTGAGAGCTGATCAGGGTGTTTAAAATGGTAAATTAAAATGTAGTTCTGCTGGGAGGCCCCTCTCCAGCCACAGTCACTGGGGTGATGGAGGTACTCAGCTGGCAAAGCCAGGAGTAACTCGGGTCTTGCTCTGGCCTCGCAGCTCACGTGTGCGGATTCTTTGACGACTCCGCTGGTCAGGGCTGAGGAGAAAAACAGCTCCGCGTACCTGTCCATCGCCTGACTCCGAGGGACTCGAAAATGTGACAAGAATGAAAGGAACAGTGTGCCCAAAGTATCTCAAGTGTGGGGGACTGCCTCCCGGGTGGAGATTTACAGAGGGAGGGAGACAGGGTGCCGCGACCCCGGGAAGACAGAGGCGGGGACGGAGGGGCAGGGCAGGAGCAGGAGAGGAGCTTCCGGCTTCTTCATTTATTCATTTTCTCTGACCACCACCAAAAAAATTGGAAGGGGCTTTCTGCAAAATGTGGCAGATCCTCAAAACTAAGGGAGTGAAAACTTAGCTCTTACAACAAAGCAAAAGGTAAAGTGAGAAGACAGAATTATAATTAAATACAAAAATCAGCCTCACGGAAAGTTACCAAAAGGGCAAACCAGCTCTGAGCTTCCAGAAAGCCTAGCAGAGGGAAGCATTGCATGTCACATAACTTCTCTGGTTTCACAGGACGCCTTGGGAGCAAGGGACCTTCCCGACCACCAGTGGCTACCCCTGTGCTCAGCCCATCGCAGGCAGCTCCTGGTATGTGTGCTGATTGAAAACATGTGCCAAGAAGCCTGCAGGTGTTGCTCATGGGGAGTCTGCCAAACTGGCATTACAGCTGGCCAGCAAAGCCATGTCTGGACCCCTTTTGCAAGAGAACAGCTTGTAAGATTTTACCTCGTATGATTTCTTTTGTTGGTTTGAAAGAAAGTTACCAAACAGGACATTGAAAAAGGAAAGTGCACAGATATATGTGGGCAATTTAAATACCGAATATAAAGCACGCGCTCTGCTACCAACAGCCAGGGGAAGAAAGAGACCACCACCCCCACATCCCCTCCTCAAGAGGCAATTTACCGTTGTCTTCTTTCTTTATAGTTTTACCGCCTGCGTGTTTAAAACCTAAAAAGGACAGTCCTGTTCCTGAATGAATGGAATTACACTGAGGTACGAGTTCTGTGTCTTCATTCTTTCTGTCTTTAAAAAAAAATCCTCATTGAGGAAATGTTCATTGATTTTAGAGAAAGAGATGGGGGTGGGGAGGAGGAAAGGAGAGAGGGAGAGAAGAGAGAAACACTGACCCATTGCTTCCTGTCCATGCCCCAACCAGGGACCGAACCTGCAACTTCCAGTGCGCGGGATAACGCTCCAACCAGCTGAGCCGGCCGGCCAGGACAACGTGTTCTCGTCCTTTTGCTCAGTGCACTGTTTGGGGGACTCTACCGTGTTTTTACAGCTGCACTTTGTCCTTTGCTTGTCGCAGTGTATAAACCACACTTGATCAATACTTCGTCCTGTCCGTGCACGTTTGGTTTTGTTCCAGTCTTTGGAAGCCTGCCCGGGTTTTCCAGCCCACCCTGGGCTCTCACTTCTAGTTGACCCTTGCTCAGGCTCTCCTGGCCACCAGCCGCTGCCCAGGGAAACCCCCTCCGTTTCTGCCCAGTAGCTCCTGGCTCGGTCTCCCAGCCAGCCCCTGCACCTCTAGTTCTGGGTACCAGTCACTGTCCCGTGACCTCGTGCCTAGAGCCGTCTCATGAGCTCAGACACTTCATTAGCTTTGACTCAACTTTTACTCCCTCTTCTTCTTCTTCCTGGATTTCACCTCTGCTCTCTTTTCTAGCTCCCGGGCTAACGGCATCCAGCTCACCCGACCGCTATGGCCACGCCTGGCTTCCCGTAATTGAGACTGCGAGTGCGAACTCAATGTCTGCCACCGTCCTTTCCCCGATCCCCACTCTCTGCCCGGGCTCCTTGAATTGGATCAAACAGCCTTATTGGGTTGGAGGACCTGAACTGCGTCTTTACAGCCACTGAAAATAGGACCCATTGGCCAGCTTCAATAAACTCCGAAGTCAATAGATACAAATGTAAAATTGACCCACTATTTCCCACAGCCAATACTGTTTTATTTCCCACCAAACTTAAGTCATGAAGGAAATTAGGTCCATGAATTCAATTGAGTGAGTTTCTTGTGCATTTAGTATGTCCTGGGCACCCTGTGAAGTGCTCTGAATTGAAAAAGTTGAAGAAAGACACAAAAGGTGGGCAGTGTAGCTTTTTGATCGCAGTCAGACCCTGCGCTCTAAGGATGACGCCAGAGCTCACACCCAGAATATTCTTGCAGTGAGCTTGTTCCTTCTGCAAAGGCACAGCCCAACCGGGGCAGTTGGGAGAGGCCCAGATCTGTTCACATATTCTACCAAAACGTCATCTTCTTCGTGGGAGGGTAGCCCCGGGATGCGAAGAGATTCGGTGTCTGCAGCATCCAGGAGGGAGGGCTCATTGTTAGCTGGGCTGCATACATTCAAAGGCTGAGGGGCCGGAGGGTGGGGGGACAAGGGACATGGCGGCAGGTCCACCAGCACAGACTCACCCAGAGCAGTGGGCAAAGCAAGAAGCAGAGACCTGGGGAGATGGAGAGCATCTGGGGGGCCCCGCCTTCCTCTGCACACACATGTGGCGGCTTGGCTTACAGTTATTTGACTCCGGTCTTGTGGGTTAAGCAGAAATGCATATGGTGGAGCCCCGCGCCCTCAGGAGCTGAGAGTCTCAGTGGAGAAACTAATCTGCACACAGATGAGCAGAGCACCCTGTGCTGGGGCAGGACGCTGAGCACCTGGTGCACCTGGGAAGGCCTCCTGGTGGAGGCAAGGCCAGGCAAGTCACATGCAGAGGTGCTAGGGGGGCAGCAGCAGCAGGAGAGCGGGGAAGGCCAGCGTTCCCGTGCTGAGTCCGCAGCCCTTTTACTTCGCAGCTTCTGTGCTCTGCCTTCTCTTTCCTTCTGTAGCTCCGGCACGTCGTGGTGCTTTGCAGAGGGTGGGCACCCGGAATGCAACTGAGTGCCCGGGTCAGCGCCACACAGGCCACTCTAGGAAGAAGGTGAAGGGGGCAAGAGGCCAACATCTTAGCCCGTCACATGTTTCTGGACCAGTAGTGGGGCCCTGTGTCTATCTACCCCCGGCTGTGATGACCATGTGGCCTTCTGTGTGCTCCGGGCTCCCTAGCGCAGTGCTGGTGACACAGTGGGCCACCCCACAGTGTTCCTGTCCTGGCTGGAGCTTACTGGTCCTCTCCTTTCCTATCTCCACCTTCCAGGGGCTTCCTGGAAGATGCCCCCGAGGGTACCTGCTTAAGGGCTGCTGACCTGGCTGGGACAGAATTAGCGACCGACCGGGCTTCAATTCCACCTCATCCGTGGGAAGCTGCTCCTCCTCCAACTGGCAAATGACTTCCAGATGCCACAACAGCTCAAGTTTTCATTGCTTGCTGCAAAGACCAAGTCTCCTCTTCCCCATGGGCAAGGCTCTGTGTCACTGAAGCACTTTTGAAAGGAGAGGACAATGAAATCCATTTTTGGTGTCATCCTACTTGGCAACAAAACAAATACAAGTCCTTTCAGCTGACAATGCACTGTGTGCTCGGATGGGGAGTCAGCCTTCCTTCTTGCATGAGCTCTGTTAGGGACTCAGGTCTTCACTCAGAAGGGATGGACTCATCTTTCTTTGACTTACTTTCTCCATTTACAAACTAGAGATAATGGTGTAGTTCCCAACCTCTCTTGTCCTACAAGGGTATTAAAATTCAGACTCTTGACCAACCTCACCCACAGGTTTCCCAAGTTCTGATAGACACATGTTTGGACAATGATGTGATGATTCTCCTAGACACTGGCCGGTGCCCATCTGTGACTGTCTGCTGTCTCCTGTCATCCAAGTTGTCGCCTCCAAGCTCTGCCCACCTTGGCTGTACCACCTCCCACCGCCTGCCAGCCTTCTCTGCCAGCGCACCAGACACACGCACCCTGGGCCACGGCATCTGCTTCCTAACCAGCCACCTCCTGCTGTGGTTTCTCTTCCAACCACCCTGTGACTACTGCCAGAGTCTCTAGGACATCTTCCTACAATGTCCTTCTTGACAGATTGTCCCCCAGGGGTGATTGTGTCCCCTAGGGGACATTCGGCAGTGCCTAGACACATTAGTGGATATCACTACTGGGGTGGGGGTGCCACAGGCCAGGGATGCTGCTCCACCTCCTACACCTCCTACAACACCTCCCCTGATGAAGACTTCCCTGGCTCACAACGTCACGAGGGCCAATGTCGAGGAACTCTGCCCTAGACACACACACACATACACACAGATACACACACATTCAGCGGCTTCTTAGAACCTATAAAAAAAGTCCAAACTTAACCTGGATTCCAGGCCCAGCACAATCAGACTTTTACCACCTCTCCAAACTTGTCTTCCTTTAGCTCCCAGCGTCCATCTATTCAGCTTGAGACCTGCCAGTTCTCGAAGTCTTTCCAAGCTCACACAGAGCTTCCCCGCCTCTGAGACCATGTAGCACTATTTGTCTGTTCCTTTCCTCACAGGACATCCTACTTCCTGGGGGCCAGGGACACTAGAGCCACTGTGCTAACACAGGGACACCACAGCGAGCAGCAAGGACGGCCATGGAAGAAATTCCTGAAAAGAGGAATGAGCCCTCTGGACATGCAATTTCATGTCAGTTTGGACAATCCATATTTCAAATGCTTAACAGCCAGCAGCTTCTGTATGGGACAGAAGTTCTGGGCTAGAATCAAATAATATCTTCATGATACTTCGGTAGGCTGAATTATCAACTTGTCTTTTGAGTACAGTGTAATGGATCCTTAACAGCCAACTTGGGCTCCTTGACAAGTTTCAGAGATGGAGTAGCTTAAACAACAAACATGTATTCTGCACAGTCCTGGAGGCTGCGAAGTCCCAGGTCAAGGCGAGGGCAGTGTTGATGTCTTGCGAGAACTCCGCTGAGTTTGCGGACAGCTGCCTTCTTGCAGAATCCTAACATAGTGGGGTGGGGTGCAGGGGAGAGGACAGAGAAAGAGAGGGAGAGGGAGAGAGAGGGAGAGACAGCCCTCTCCAGTCTCTTCTTATAAGGGCATATGCCCATCATGATCACATCAGAATTTAATCACCTCCTAAATGCCTCACGTCCAAATACGATTACATTGGAGGTTAGGGTTTCAGCATAGGACTTGGGGAGGATACCAGCATTCAGTCCATAGCAAACACCTGCGGAATTGGAAGCATGTGAGTGAGAAGCAAACGTGAGACTTTCTGTGTCTGTAATTGGGATCTCAAGGAGAAACACAAAGTTAAATGAGATCATTTCTAAAATGCCCACGGCAACATCATGCGTCACAGTAAAAACTGGGAACAACCCAAAGGCCCGCTGACGGTAGAGTGGACGGGTCAGCCGCGGTCTGTTCAGCAATGACAAACAACAGCGTACAGCGACCAGCAACGACGTGGAGGAATCTCAAGCACAAATTTAGCAAAAGCAGTTAGACACACAAGAGTCTAGGCAGCATGATTCCTTTTCTAGAAAGGTCAGAACACAGGCAGAACTAACCTACTGTGTGAGAGAAAGGGCTGCCGATTACTTCTGGAGGGAAGGCAGGGGACAGGGAGTGGAAAGGACATGTGAATATCTGGGCTCTAACGTGTATTAACTGTTGAGGGCAGTGGTTCCATGGGAGTGTTCCAATTGTGATCATTTATTGAGCTGGCCACTTATGATGTGCATTTTCAAGGGCATGTTTATTGTGAATAATTCATATTTAGACTTGTCCTCAGAGTATCTCTTGAAAAGCAAGGCCCAATTTGCCTCAAGTCAGGAACCAGCAGTGTGTACCTGTGAGCAGAGGGGTCTCTAACATTTGGAGCTTGTTAAACCAAAGTAATGCCCATTGGTCATTGCGGCAGCTGCTACAGCCTTCCAGTGAGCCGGTCCGTCAACCAATGTTTCTTAAATGCCATCCCTCACCCAGTTCTCAGGACCCTTGTGTCCAGTTTTTGGTCAGACAGCAACCTAGCCAAGCAGTCATGTGAACAGTTGCAGGACTAAGACCAGGCATGAAGTTCTAAGCCTCTCTCGATACCCCTTCCAGAATTTTCTCACCCTGGCCCTCTACCTTGGAACGTGCTCCGGGCTAAGGGAGAGAATCAGGGGAAAGGAACGACCATAGCAAGACATCGGGAGCAGAGGTCGGAGGCTCCAGAGGCAGTCTCCTAAGATCCCAGACAGTAAAGACAAGTTATGTAGAAGACAGCTTGGCAGTGGATTTCTTACTTTGCCTAGAGACGAGAGTACAGTCATTGAACACCTACAGACAGTGAAGAGAGAAAACCTGCAACCCAAGAATCCTCTTCTCAGTCAAGAATGCTCTGCTCAACATGCAAGAAATACTCATGGGGATTGGCAAGAATCTGAGTATTGATCGCCCACACCTAGGGCTGTCACCTGGGCCAACCCCTGTGACCTCCATCCTGCAAGAAGCACCTGAGAATTCACTAACCAAGTAAAAACTGAATCAGAACAAACACCTCCATTTTGGAAATAGGAAGGCAAAATGAAACAAGATAGGCCAAGGTGCATTTTTTCTAACTTGGCCACAGTAGAATACTTACATTAAAAAAGACAGAGTAGAATTTTTGCAAGCCATTGTATCTAGTCACGAGTTAATAAAGCTAGAAGGAAAAAAATAAGAATAAAGAGGGTGCCCCCCCAAATCTTAACTATTAAAATTAAGAACACAGCCATGGATCAAAGAGGGAATGAAAAGTGAAATTATAAGTGGTCTCAAAAGCAATGTAAGGGAGTACAGCTTCTCCAAACCTGTGTGCATAGCTAAAGCTAATTATAACTTTAAAAGCCGTCTTTAAAGAAAGAAATCTAAAAACGGATGCTGTATTTGTCTATAATAAGGAGGAAAACGTAGAGCAAAATAATCCAAACAGCAAGAAGGAATTAAATCCAGGCATTTTTAAAAAAATAAAGATGAATAATTCCCAAAGCTGGTCTTTGAAAAGACTAACAAATGTCGAATTCTCATGAACCTCATTATGGAAGGATGGACGGGAAAGAGGGAGAAGGGGAAAAAGCAAATACAGAATTATAAGATAATACTTGAGCAGCAAAGGGGAAATGAGTGCTTTTGAATGTAGTATATGTTAACAAGATTAAGTGAGAAGAAATGGGAAAACTGATTAGACCAATTACCATACCACTAAAAAGTCACTGGGAACAGATGGCATTAGAGTTTGATTCTATCAAAACTTTAAAGAACAGATCATTCCAACAATAGTTACATTATTCCAAGCTTTAGGAAAATATTAAAAATTCTCTCATTTAGTTTATATAATTAATACAAAAATCCAATAAAACACAGAAGGAAAAACTATCGCCTAACCTCATTTTGATACAATAGTAGCAAATACAATACAGCAATGCATCGAAAGAAGACACTATGACTAAGTAAGTTTTATTCAGGGGTGATGCAAATATCAGGAAATCTACACATAACATTGATTGCAATAACAGATTAGAAGAGAAAATTCAGGCGGTCCTATCAACAGATGCTGAAAAGGCACTTAGAGAAGTTCAGCAGCCATTTTTCAAGCAGTATAAGCACAAGTATAAGAATCAACTTAAATATGTTACAGGTTGTTTACAGTTTCATTAGCCAATAACATCCTCAGCAGCAAATCACTAAAACCATCTGAAACCAGACAAGCGCGCCAGCTCTGCCAATAGGTTTTTTTTGACAATGTCTTGGAGGTTTTAGTAAATACAATCAGGCAAGAAAATAAAACAATTGGCATATTTATTAAGAAAAAATAAAATTTTCTCTTGCTAATGATATAACTTTCTATCTACAAAAGGAATATAGCAAAGGAACTAAAGGTAAGGTACATATCTAAAAGTTAATAGCTTTTCCTTATGCTGCCTTAACAGAGAAATCACTTTAAAATGCTCTGTTCGTGAGAGTGATAAAATCTATCAGTACAGAAGTCAAGAAAATAAGTATAAGGGTGAAAGCATGGTATCTCTACAAAGAAAACCTTAAAATGTATGGGAGCACTGGCCTGGGTGTCTTGGCTGGGGCATGATCCCATACACCGAAAGTTTGCAGGTTCGATCCCTGGTCAGGGAGCCCAAAAGAGACGACCAATTGATGTTTCTCTCTCATATTGATGTTTTTCTCTTTCTCTCTCTCTCTCTCCGTCTCTCTCTGTCTCTCTCCCTCCACCCCTTCCTCTCCAAATCCAATGAAAAAAATGTCCTCAGGTGAGAATAAAAGAAATGTGTCTGAAAGGTATAAAATGAGTTTTCCAAAGAAAGGGAAAAATGTCTTCTATGGGTGAGAAGACTTATTATAAAAATTAATCCCCCCACATAGTTATATAAAGTTAATGTAATTTCAATTGAATTGTTGACAGAATTTGCTTCACCCTGAAAATGGATAAAATTACCTTAAAGTTCATTTGGAAGAATAAGTAGATGAGAGTTAACACAGAGAAACTTGGAAGAAAAACACGAGCACTTCCTTTCCCAACTCTCTGAACCTAGTAACAAGTTACTACACTCCAATCGATATTCTATTGGCACAGGAATCAGCAAATAGATCCATTAGACAGAAACAAATACAGAGTCCCCAAAACAGATTTTCGTTCCAACTGAAAATTTAATATATGACAAAGTTGGAATGTGAAGGAGCATGACATTTATTTTTTCAAGAATATGCTCAACTTCTTATCAGGAATTATCACGTGTGGGTTGGAGAAGGAAAAAAGTCAGTCAGTCAGCGGGGACGGGGAAGGAGAGAGAGAGGGAAGAGGCAGGCAGATGTAACAACAGCAGTAGTAACACGAGCACTTCCTGAGCTTTTATTCGTTGTCAGACCCTATTCCTTAGATAGCTGTAGACATATATAGACACGTATCTGTATATATTCTCTACATTCGTATAAGCACACATTAGGTATGTATGGTCTCCATATATACAAACACTACCCAGTCTCTCTAAATTACACATATATACTGGTAACAAGACAATAGGGAAGATATCATTAGACTCTATTACTAGATGCTGAAACCGAGGCACAAAAGGGAAGTTGCCCAAGTTCACAAATCCAACAAGTGGCAGCATTGGGATTCCTCGGGCCATTGGGTGCCAGACTCTGCCCTTAACCACCGAACTCACTGTCTGCTGAGAAGGAGAGCACTGCCTGGGCTGGAAAGGGCGATGAAAACCACCTCCCGGGAGCACCTGCTTGAATTTCGCTCCCTAAGCACCTTGGCTGACCCACGCCGCTCGAGCCCTGCCCATTACATAAATGCACTTATACATGTATTTGCACAAAAGAAACTTCTGAAAAGATACAATGATATCCCTATTGCGGACCTGTAGGGATGGATGTGACATTGACAGGAGAAAGGGCAGGTTGCACAGAGCAACAATTTGATTTCCCTGAAAACAAACAAATACATGAAACCAAATGTTAAGTGTGACCCTGTATCACACATGTTCAAACTACAGATAACAGAGGTGAAGAATCGGTTCAATGGGCACCCCACCAGAAAGATGTGCAAACAAGTATGAAACGGGGAAGGATTTACGAGGAAGGCGAGACTTCGTCAAGCCATTCCTGTGAGGAGAGCTGCTGCCTTCCCATCAGTTCCAGCTCCCGATTCCCCTGGGCTGCCTCTGCGCCCATGTCTGCCCCTTTCATGGTGGCAGCATCGTCACTATTTGTCTTTGGGAGGGGAAGAGGAGTGTGTTGACTGGGTTGCCATTTGTGTTATGTCATTTTGTCATGAATTTGGTGTCCATTTAGAATAAAAATGGGTCCCCATTCCCACCCTGGGAAGTCATTCAGGAGACACTCCCTTGGCCTTCGAGTGACTTGAACATCTCTGCCAGTGTCACTTTGAATATGATGAACTCATCCTTTCATTCCTGTCATCTATGGGCCCAGAGCCCTGACGTGGAGCCCTGGCATTCAGCAGATGCCTCTCCACCAGCTGTGAGACCGCAGGGAGGCCGCTGAGCCTCTCGCTGCTTTGAGTCGTCGCTTCTAAAAACGTGAGGGTCCTATGAATTGACGTGTGAGACCAGAAGAGGTCAAGAAGAGCTTGTCTTTGCTTTTACTCTTCCCAACTGAAATGTCTTCCCTCTCTTCTCCACGGGCCCAGTGGTCACAGGTCCTTCAGGCCCACCCCCAAGGAGCCTTCCTTAGCTCGCAGGCCACGCAAACCACTGCCTCTACAACTGTGGGATGTGGAGGGTCAGGGCCGGAAACCCAGCTGTCATGGGCCAATCTTGCTTCTCCTGCCCGTCTCACAGTGGAGCTTCTCCTCCCTTCCTGTGCTCACCGGGGCTGTGCCCATCCACACCTACGCACCACAGGGCGTGGCTCCTTGACCTGGGCTTGGGTGGGGAGGGCCAGATACCAGGGCACAGGCAGGGTGCCTCTGGGCCCGTGGCCTGCTCTCCATGAAGCCCTGAGAGCCTCAAGCCACACATTCCATGAGTGACATCACCGGGGAGTGATGACCTCACGGTCTGCATCCCAGGGTAACTACGGAAACGTGAGAACCTTTCCTACCATTTCTCTAACGGACACCAACCTGTTTGGTTGCCCCAGAGAAAGACAGAGAGAGACAGAGACAATGATTGACCAGGTCATTTCCGTTGAAAGTGACTTGACCACAGTCCCCTGGGTGAATAGCGCAGCAGGTAGGTCTAAGCTGGGCATCTGTACAGGAGGGATTGGTGTACACACAAGCACATCCACTGGGGCTTGTCTATCATACCTGATAACGACCCTCACTCTAAGTAATGCCAGTGAATGGCCTGGGTCCCCATCAGAGACCCACAGTGTCCTGCTCACCACTGAGGACAACTACAAGGTCATACCTGGGCAAGTGTTCAGAAAGGTTCACATCTTACTGATGTAGCCTCCCCCTTTGGGCTACAAGATATTTCCATTCAAACCCTTTACTGGTTGGCCTCTTAGCAAAGTCAAGTACATTTTCATCGGCTCGTGATAAATAAAGAAGTTTGAAAAAGAAGTTTGGACGGTTCTTTCAAACGCAGTCACCTTCACAGTGCTGTCAAGTACACATCCACAGGGGCCCCCTCAGATACATCCCAGACTGAGCTGCTGAGTACTGGGGGGAATGGGGGAACTTACCCATGGGAAGAACGAAAGACCCAAGGGAGTGATGAAGTGATTCTGAGACTGAGGGCTGAGGAAATGGTCTCCCAGAAGGCTGTTGGGTTGATGGAAGCCCACACTTGGTACCCAGAATGCGGTTCTGAGTCTCCTGGTAACTGTTCGATCATGTGGCCTTTTTCTCATCTCCATAAAACTATCAGTGGAGTAGCGTTCATTTTGGCTGAAAAATCAGCACCAATGGGGCCTGCGAGGAGTTGCCAGGGCAGAAGGGGGTTCTGAAACAAATTTATATTAAATTATATTTTTCCCAAAACTTGGAAGGATTTTACTTCCTTAAAGCCTCAAAGTGACAGGTTGTAAGAAATTATTTCTCTGTTGTGGGAGAGATTAGGGGGCACCCAGTTTGCAATTATTTCCGGGTTCTGTTTTCTCTGGGAATGGGGGAGATATTCTGGACGGCTGCTGCCCTAGGCCCCCAGCACCCTCTTTCTAGGGGACGTGAAGTGACGTGCCGAGGCTGTGCTTGGGGTGCCAAGCAGCTGAGAAGGCTTCAGCAAGAGCCTGGGAGAGACACGGGAGAAGGGACGTCCCGGCAGGACAACATACAGCACAAGTGAGGGGTCAGTTCTGATCTCTTTCCAACAGGTGTGCCTCGCATCTATGGCTCTACACCTGGTCGCTACCATGTCCCCTACCTAATGAGTGGAGACACCCAGGTGGGCTGGCATGGAGAGACATATTCCCTGGTTGGTGGATATCGATGCTTTGGGGACCCTGTTTTGGCCACCCCAGCAAAGAAGCCAGCCAGACGAGCCCTCAAGAGACGCCATCCCGAGGAAGACTCGGAAGAAGAACTCGGCTGCCCCAGTCCCAAACGTCAGCGGCTGGAGCACGGGTACAAGGAGCTGAGCCACCAGAAGCTCCCCCCAGCCGAGGGGGTGGCGGAGAAGCCAGCCAGACGGGCCATGAAGAGACACCATCCCGAGGAAGACTCGGACGAAGAACTCGGCTGCCCCAGTCCCAAACGTCAGCGGCTGGAGCGTGGGTACAAGGAGCTGAGCCACCGTAAGCTCCCCACAGCCGACGGGGTGGCGGACAAGCCAGCCAGACGAGCCACGAAGAGACGCCATCCCGAGGAAGACTCGGACGAACCCCTCGGCTGCTCCAGTGCCAAACGTCAGCGGCTGGAGCGCGGGGCAAACATCTGAGCCCGCACAAGCTTGCTGGCTGAGGCACTCTGCACAAGGGACAAAAGTCTCATGGCCCAGGACAGCCAATGTCCCTTTTCTCAGTCACCCCTGTGCTCACCGCTGGCCATCACAACCTGAGCCATTGCGTCTGAGCCTTCCTCAGCCAGCTCCTTCCACCTTGACAGCCCTGGGCAGGGAGCCTCTCACACCGAGGTTCCCACGGGAGACACCGCTGGCCGTCCCAGGGCTGAAGCCGGCCGGGCAGGAAGCCTTGTGCTTCTCTGGTCATCCTCGACACCTCCTGCTTGGGCAGAAGAAACACCAGCCTGCCCTCTGAGTCCAGCAGAATCCAGCAGCAGAGAGTGCAGGGGGGCCTTAGCAGGGCCCCCCCGGTCTACCAGATGGACTCCTGCCCCGCGTCATTGCCAGCGGCCGCCAACACAAACTAGGAGACTCCTTGAAGCCGTCTGTGGTAACTCGGGGAGCCTCCAGCGGGGGTCTCGGGAGCAGAATAGGGAGACTTAGGGAGGGGCTAGTTACACGAGGTGGTCAGGGAAGGCTCCTCTGAAGAGGTGCATGTTCAGTGAAGACGTGAGTGATGGGTCACGTGAGGAGCTGGGGGGAAGAGCATTCCTGGAGGGCAGGTGGCAAATGCAAAGACCCTGAGGCAGTAATGCGGTCGGCCTGATCCAGGACCCCCAGAAAAGCCAGGTGAGGGCAGGAGTGGTGAGAGAGTGAAGACCTGATGGGGGAGGTAGCAGAGACTACATGGGCCCTGTCACCCAGGGAGAGGAGTGTGGATCTTGTCCTAAGTGGCCCGGGAGGTCTGGGTGGGCTTAGAACAGGGTGGTGGCGTGGTGTGAGGGACAAGATGCAGAGGCCACTCGGACTGCCGTGGGCCGTGGCAGGGCGGTGCTGGCTGGTAGCAGTGGGCGTCTCTGCAGGTAAGGCGACAGGCAGGCCTGGGGAGTGGGGGGCGTGGGGGAGGGGCGATATCAGCAGACAAGGACGAGCCATGGTTTGGGGGGCACTGTCAGCAGCTTGTGGCCCTTGGGCGGGGCTGCAGTCACCCTGCCTGTGGACAGCACACTTGTCCTCAGGGGCCACTGCAGGGAGACTGTTGTGGCTCCTCCCCCGACACACACCCTCAGGCCAGGGAAGGTCCTGGTCACATAAGGACTTTTCCTAAGCTGGGTTAGAGGACGGAGGCACACGCACTGGGGCCCCCCAAAAGTTCCCAATGGGAATCTCAGTTAACCTACAAAAGACAGCTAATGCATCTTCCCTCAGTGACCACCCCACTGCCCACCCCTGGAGACGGGATCCCTCCTGTCTGTGTCTGATACGTGCTGTGACCAAGGCTGACATTGGCTACTGGCACTCAGGCGGTTCGGCAGTGCCCAGACACGAGGCACACAGACTCAGACCCACACAGGGAGCTCAGGAATAGGAGAGACTCCCAGCACCCCCACCAGGCCCACTGAACACACTTTAGGGCGGGCTCTGGACATGTGCACTTTGAAGAGCTTCCCGGAGCTACCAGTTTGTAGGGACCACAAGCAACAGAGAAACATGGGAAATGACACCATGGGATGCAGCCAGCAAATTCCACAACAAAACTAACAGACAAAGGTTGGGATTTTGTTCACAAATAGATTACAGGGAAGAACCTTTCATCAAGACGGCAGAGTAGGTAAGTGCTGTGCTCACCCCCCGCACCACACCCCCCGGTACCACCTCAAAATTACACCTAAACTGCAGAACAACACCCCTCGGGAACGGCCTGAAGACCAGCTGAACACAAGTCCTATACAGTGAAGGACACTCAGAAGAAGCCACGAGGAAACGCAGGTAGGAGGGCTGGCGATGCGGAAGGCACAGGCCCCACACCCACCGTGTGGCACTTAAGAGACGATGGGGGGTATGCGGGCTGCAGGGGTCCCCTTGGCAGGAGCGATGATGAGTAAGGGGTCCCAGCCCCACTGATGCTCCTCAGCCCAGGGTCCCAGTTGCTTGCTGCAGCCTCAGTTTCCCCTTAAGGGGCCCGTGCAGGGATTTACTCACCGGCACACTCAGTTGCTCTGAGCTCCAGTGTTGGGGCAGGAGCTTGGAGAGTGTCAGGGACATACAGGGAGGAACCACATGGTCTGGCTTCAGAGTGAGGGCTGGGGAGCAGCTTTCTCCCACACACAAGTGCCAGCAGAAGCCATTGTTTTGTCATTGATCCTCCCCTCACCCAGCTTGCACACCTATCAATAACTTCTATCAATGTAAATGGTTGAAATGCTCCAATCAAAAGACTACTTTCCATTGATACACAAATGAATAAAGAAATATATACAATGGAATATTTCTCAGCCATAAAAAAGAACAAAACCCATTTGGGACAATAGGGATGAATAAACCGAGAGGACATTATGCTAAGTGACACAAGTCACACAGACGAAGACAAGTACCATGTAACCTACTTACATTTAGGATCTAAAACACAAAAGAAATGAACAGACTGAACAGAGACAAACTCACAGATACAGAATCAATTGATGATTCCCGATGCGAGAGCTTTGGGGAGAGGGTGGCAAAAGGCGAAGGGATTAATAATTAAGAAACTGCCAGTTATGAAGTTAGTCAGGGAGATGTCATGGGCATCATGTGGAATAGAGTCAATAATATTCTAATAACTGTGAATGGGGTCACCTATCTAACAGTAAACTGCATAGACATTAAGTGTATAGCTTCGTACATTTTTGCATGGTTCCAGAACCCGCAAAAGTACCTTCATTTCCCCTCCTCATCAATACTCCCCCAATCCAGCCATTAGCCTAACAGCTATCACCATAGATCACTTGTGCCTGTTCCTGAGCTTCAGGTATACACGCGATCATGGGACGCACGGAGTCAATGTTCTCTCACTCAACACCATGGCTGTCAGACCCACCCACGTCTTTGCACGCACTCATTGCTACATCTCTGTCCTCATCTGATCACCATCCACTGTATAAATACCCTAAAATTCATTTATCTCTTCCACTGCTGGTGGACACTCTTCCAGGTTGTGCCTTTCACGCTGACATGAATGAGTGGCCAAGGGAATACGATCCTTGGCCCGGTCACATGTCTCAGATGCCTGCACAGGTTTATCACCTCAGGGAACCAGAAAGCCTGCCGCCCACAGCCCTCGCCCCGTCCCGAGTGCCCCCGTGGGAGGTGCCCTGCAGAGCTGAGTGAGCCCTGACCAAGGCCCATGGCGCAGGTGCCCTGTGCCCTCGGGGTCCCGTCTGCGCCTGCATCACGGGGCAGCATGTGAAACACCTTCTCCCCAGCAAAAGTCACCAGGCAGTCCCGGTCCGCTGACATATGCTTCCTCCCAGACTATCTTCTAGCAAAGCCAAGTGTGTTCTGAGAGCTGATCAGGGTGTTTAAAATGGTAAATTAAAATGTAGTTCTGCTGGGAGGCCCCTCTCCAGCCACAGTCACTGGGGTGATGGAGGTACTCAGCTGGCAAAGCCAGGAGTAACTCGGGTCTTGCTCTGGCCTCGCAGCTCACGTGTGCGGATTCTTTGACGACTCCGCTGGTCAGGGCTGAGGAGAAAAACAGCTCCGCGTACCTGTCCATCGCCTGACTCCGAGGGACTCGAAAATGTGACAAGAATGAAAGGAACAGTGTGCCCAAAGTATCTCAAGTGTGGGGGACTGCCTCCCGGGTGGAGATTTACAGAGGGAGGGAGACAGGGTGCCGCGACCCCGGGAAGACAGAGGCGGGGACGGAGGGGCAGGGCAGGAGCAGGAGAGGAGCTTCCGGCTTCTTCATTTATTCATTTTCTCTGACCACCACCAAAAAAATTGGAAGGGGCTTTCTGCAAAATGTGGCAGATCCTCAAAACTAAGGGAGTGAAAACTTAGCTCTTACAACAAAGCAAAAGGTAAAGTGAGAAGACAGAATTATAATTAAATACAAAAATCAGCCTCACGGAAAGTTACCAAAAGGGCAAACCAGCTCTGAGCTTCCAGAAAGCCTAGCAGAGGGAAGCATTGCATGTCACATAACTTCTCTGGTTTCACAGGACGCCTTGGGAGCAAGGGACCTTCCCGACCGCCAGTGGCTACCCCTGTGCTCAGCCCATCGCAGGCAGCTCCTGGTATGTGTGCTGATTGAAAACATGTGCCAAGAAGCCTGCAGGTGTTGCTCATGGGGAGTCTGCCAAACTGGCATTACAGCTGGCCAGCAAAGCCATGTCTGGACCCCTTTTGCAAGAGAACAGCTTGTAAGATTTTACCTCGTATGATTTCTTTTGTTGGTTTGAAAGAAAGTTACCAAACAGGACATTGAAAAAGGAAAGTGCACAGATATATGTGGGCAATTTAAATACCGAATATAAAGCACGCGCTCTGCTACCAACAGCCAGGGGAAGAAAGAGACCACCACCCCCACATCCCCTCCTCAAGAGGCAATTTACCGTTGTCTTCTTTCTTTATAGTTTTACCGCCTGCGTGTTTAAAACCTAAAAAGGACAGTCCTGTTCCTGAATGAATGGAATTACACTGAGGTACGAGTTCTGTGTCTTCATTCTTTCTGTCTTTAAAAAAAAATCCTCATTGAGGAAATGTTCATTGATTTTAGAGAAAGAGATGGGGGTGGGGAGGAGGAAAGGAGAGAGGGAGAGAAGAGAAAAACACTGACCCATTGCTTCCTGTCCATGCCCCAACCAGGGACCGAACCTGCAACTTCCAGTGCGCGGGATAACGCTCCAACCAGCTGAGCTGGCCGGCCAGGACAACGTGTTCTCGTCCTTTTGCTCAGTGCACTGTTTGGGGGACTCTACCGTGTTTTTACAGCTGCACTTTGTCCTTTGCTTGTCGCAGTGTATAAACCACACTTGATCAATACTTCGTCCTGTCCGTGCACGTTTGGTTTTGTTCCAGTCTTTGGAAGCTTGCCCGGGTTTTCCAGCCCACCCTGGGCTCTCACTTCTAGTTGACCCTTGCTCAGGCTCTCCTGGCCACCAGCCGCTGCCCAGGGAAACCCCCTCCGTTTCTGCCCAGTAGCTCCTGGCTCGGTCTCCCAGCCAGCCCCTGCACCTCTAGTTCTGGGTACCAGTCACTGTCCCGTGACCTCGTGCCTAGAGCCGTCTCATGAGCTCAGACACTTCATTAGCTTTGACTCAACTTTTACTCCCTCTTCTTCTTCTTCCTGGATTTCACCTCTGCTCTCTTTTCTAGCTCCCGGGCTAACGGCATCCAGCTCACCCGACCGCTATGGCCACGCCTGGCTTCCCGTAATTGAGACTGCGAGTGCGAACTCAATGTCTGCCACCGTCCTTTCCCCGATCCCCACTCTCTGCCCGGGCTCCTTGAATTGGATCAAACAGCCTTATTGGGTTGGAGGACCTGAACTGCGTCTTTACAGCCACTGAAAATAGGACCCATTGGCCAGCTTCAATAAACTCCGAAGTCAATAGATACAAATGTAAAATTGACCCACTATTTCCCACAGCCAATACTGTTTTATTTCCCACCAAACTTAAGTCATGAAGGAAATTAGGTCCATGAATTCAATTGAGTGAGTTTCTTGTGCATTTAGTATGTCCTGGGCACCCTGTGAAGTGCTCTGAATTGAAAAAGTTGAAGAAAGACACAAAAGGTGGGCAGTGTAGCTTTTTGATCGCAGTCAGACCCTGCGCTCTAAGGATGACGCCAGAGCTCACACCCAGAATATTCTTGCAGTGAGCTTGTTCCTTCTGCAAAGGCACAGCCCAACCGGGGCAGTTGGGAGAGGCCCAGAACTGTTCACATATTCGACCAAAACGTCATCTTCTTCGTGGGAGGGTAGCCCCGGGATGCGAAGAGATTCGGTGTCTGCAGCATCCAGGAGGGAGGGCTCATTGTTAGCTGGGCTGCATACATTCAAAGGCTGAGGGGCCGGAGGGTGGGGGGACAAGGGACATGGCGGCAGGTCCACCAGCACAGACTCACCCAGAGCAGTGGGCAAAGCAAGAAGCAGAGACCTGGGGAGATGGAGAGCATCTGGGGGGCCCCGCCTTCCTCTGCACACACATGTGGCGGCTTGGCTTACAGTTATTTGACTCCGGTCTTGTGGGTTAAGCAGAAATGCATATGGTGGAGCCCCGCGCCCTCAGGAGCTGAGAGTCTCAGTGGAGAAACTAATCTGCACACAGATGAGCAGAGCACCCTGTGCTGCGGCAGGACGCTGAGCACCTGGTGCACCTGGGAAGGCCTCCTGGTGGAGGCAAGGCCAGGCAAGTCACATGCAGAAGTGCTAGGGGGGCAGCAGCAGCAGGAGAGCGGGGAAGGCCAGCGTTTCCGTGCTGAGTCCGCAGCCCTTTTACTTCGCAGCTTCTGTGCTCTGCCTTCTCTTTCCTTCTGTAGCTCCGGCACGTCGTGGTGCTTTGCAGAGGGTGGGCACCCGGAATGCAACTGAGTGCCCGGGTCAGCGCCACACAGGCCACTCTAGGAAGAAGGTGAAGGGGGCAAGAGGCCAACATCTTAGCCCGTCACATGTTTCTGGACCAGTAGTGGGGCCCTGTGTCTATCTACCCCCGGCTGTGATGACCATGTGGCCTTCTGTGTGCTCCGGGCTCCCTAGCGCAGTGCTGGTGACACAGTGGGCCACCCCACAGTGTTCCTGTCCTGGCTGGAGCTTACTGGTCCTCTCCTTTCCTATCTCCACCTTCCAGGGGCTTCCTGGAAGATGCCCCCGAGGGTACCTGCTTAAGGGCTGCTGACCTGGCTGGGACAGAATTAGCGACCGACCGGGCTTCAATTCCACCTCATCCGTGGGAAGCTGCTCCTCCCCCAACTGGCAAATGACTTCCAGATGCCACAACAGCTCAAGTTTTCATTGCTTGCTGCAAAGACCAAGTCTCCTCTTCCCCATGGGCAAGGCTCTGTGTCACTGAAGCACTTTTGAAAGGAGAGGACAATGAAATCCATTTTTGGTGTCATCCTACTTGGCAACAAAACAAATACAAGTCCTTTCAGCTGACAATGCACTGTGTGCTCGGATGGGGAGTCAGCCTTCCTTCTTGCATGAGCTCTGTTAGGGACTCAGGTCTTCACTCAGAAGGGATGGACTCATCTTTCTTTGACTTACTTTCTCCATTTACAAACTAGAGATAATGGTGTAGTTCCCAACCTCTCTTGTCCTACAAGGGTATTAAAATTCAGACTCTTGACCAACCTCACCCACAGGTTTCCCAAGTTCTGATAGACACATGTTTGGACAATGATGTGATGATTCTCCTAGACACTGGCCGGTGCCCATCTGTGACTGTCTGCTGTCTCCTGTCATCCAAGTTGTCGCCTCCAAGCTCTGCCCACCTTGGCTGTACCACCTCCCACCGCCTGCCAGCCTTCTCTGCCAGCGCACCAGACACACGCACCCTGGGCCACGGCATCTGCTTCCTAACCAGCCACCTCCTGCTGTGGTTTCTCTTCCAACCACCCTGTGACTACTGCCAGAGTCTCTAGGACATCTTCCTACAATGTCCTTCTTGACAGATTGTCCCCCAGGGGTGATTGTGTCCCCTAGGGGACATTCGGCAGTGCCTAGACACATTAGTGGATATCACTACTGGGGTGGGGGTGCCACAGGCCAGGGATGCTGCTCCACCTCCTACACCTCCTACAACACCTCCCCTGATGAAGACTTCCCTGGCTCACAACGTCACGAGGGCCAATGTCGAGGAACTCTGCCCTAGACACACACACACATACACACAGATACACACACATTCAGCGGCTTCTTAGAATCTATAAAAAAAGTCCAAACTTAACCTGGATTCCAGGCCCAGCACAATCAGACTTTTACCACCTCTCCATACTTGTCTTCCTTTAGCTCCCAGCGTCCATCTATTCAGCTTGAGACCTGCCAGTTCTCGAAGTCTTTCCAAGCTCACACAGAGCTTCCCCGCCTCTGAGACCATGTAGCACTATTTGTCTGTTCCTTTCCTCACAGGACATCCTACTTCCTGGGGGCCAGGGACACTAGAGCCACTGTGCTAACACAGGGACACCACAGCGAGCAGCAAGGACGGCCATGGAAGAAATTCCTGAAAAGAGGAATGAGCCCTCTGGACATGCAATTTCATGTCAGTTTGGACAATCCATATTTCAAATGCTTAACAGCCAGCAGCTTCTGTATGGGACAGAAGTTCTGGGCTAGAATCAAATAATATCTTCATGATACTTCGGTAGGCTGAATTATCAACTTGTCTTTTGAGTACAGTGTAATGGATCCTTAACAGCCAACTTGGGCTCCTTGACAAGTTTCAGAGATGGAGTAGCTTAAACAACAAACATGTATTCTGCACAGTCCTGGAGGCTGCGAAGTCCCAGGTCAAGGCGAGGGCAGTGTTGATGTCCTGCGAGAACTCCGCTGAGTTTGCGGACAGCTGCCTTCTTGCAGAATCCTAACATAGTGGGGTGGGGTGCAGGGGAGAGGACAGAGAAAGAGAGGGAGAGGGAGAGAGAGGGAGAGACAGCCCTCTCCAGTCTCTTCTTATAAGGGCATATGCCCATCATGATCACATCAGAATTTAATCACCTCCTAAATGCCTCACGTCCAAATACGATTACATTGGAGGTTAGGGTTTCAGCATAGGACTTGGGGAGGATACCAGCATTCAGTCCATAGCAAACACCTGCGGAATTGGAAGCATGTGAGTGAGAAGCAAACGTGAGACTTTCTGTGTCTGTAATTGGGATCTCAAGGAGAAACACAAAGTTAAATGAGATCATTTCTAAAATGCCCACGGCAACATCATGCGTCACAGTAAAAACTGGGAACAACCCAAAGGCCCGCTGACGGTAGAGTGGACGGGTCAGCCGCGGTCTGTTCAGCAATGACAAACAACAGCGTACAGCGACCAGCAACGACGTGGAGGAATCTCAAGCACAAATTTAGCAAAAGCAGTTAGACACACAAGAGTCTAGGCAGCATGATTCCTTTTCTAGAAAGGTCGGAACACAGGCAGAACTAACCTACTGTGTGAGAGAAAGCGCTGCCGATTACTTCTGGAGGGAAGGCAGGGGACAGGGAGTGGAAAGGACATGTGAATATCTGGGCTCTAACGTGTATTAACTGTTGAGGGCAGTGGTTCCATGGGAGTGTTCCAATTGTGATCATTTATTGAGCTGGCCACTTATGATGTGCATTTTCAAGGGCATGTTTATTGTGAATAATTCATATTTAGACTTGTCCTCAGAGTATCTCTTGAAAAGCAAGGCCCGATTTGCCTCAAGTCAGGAACCAGCAGTGTGTACCTGTGAGCAGAGGGGTCTCTAACATTTGGAGCTTGTTAAACCAAAGTAATGCCCATTGGTCACTGCGGCAGCTGCTACAGCCTTCCAGTGAGCCGGTCCGTCAACCAATGTTTCTTAAATGCCATCCCTCACCCAGTTCTCACGACCCTTGTGTCCAGTTTTTGGTCAGACAGCAACCTAGCCAAGCAGCCATGTGAACAGTTGCAGGACTAAGACCAGGCATGAAGTTCTAAGCCTCTCTCGATACCCCTTCCAGAATTTTCTCACCCTGGCCCTCTACCTTGGAACGTGCTCCGGGCTAAGGGAGAGAGTCAGGGGAAAGGAACGACCATAGCAAGACATCGGGAGCAGAGGTCGGAGGCTCCAGAGGCAGTCTCCTAAGATCCCAGACAGTAAAGACAAGTTATGTAGAAGACAGCTTGGCAGTGGATTTCTTACTTTGCCTAGAGACGAGAGTACAGTCATTGAACACCTACAGACAGTGAAGAGAGAAAACCTGCAACCCAAGAATCCTCTTCTCAGTCAAGAATGCTCTGCTCAACATGCAAGAAATACTCATGGGGATTGGCAAGAATCTGAGTATTGATCGCCCACACCTAGAGCTGTCACCTGGGCCAACCCCTGTGACCTCCATCCTGCAAGAAGCACCTGAGAATTCACTAACCAAGTAAAAACTGAATCAGAACAAACACCTCCATTTTGGAAATAGGAAGGCAAAACGAAACAAGATAGGCCAAGGTGCATCTTTTCTAACTTGGCCACAGTAGAATACTTACATTAAAAAAGACAGAGTAGAATTTTTGCAAGCCATTGTATCTAGTCACGAGTTAATAAAGCTAGAAGGAAAAAAATAAGAATAAAGAGGGTGCCCCCCCAAATCTTAACTATTAAAATTAAGAACACAGCCATGGATCAAAGAGGGAATGAAAAGTGAAATTATAAGTGGTCTCAAAAGCAATGTAAGGGAGTACAGCTTCTCCAAACCTGTGTGCATAGCTAAAGCTAATTATAACTTTAAAAGCCGTCTTTAAAGAAAGAAATCTAAAAACGGATGCTGTATTTGTCTATAATAAGGAGGAAAACGTAGAGCAAAATAATCCAAACAGCAAGAAGGAATTAAATCCAGGCATTTTTAAAAAAATAAAGATGAATAATTCCCAAAGCTGGTCTTTGAAAAGACTAACAAATGTCGAATTCTCATGAACCTCATTATGGAAGGATGGACGGGAAAGAGGGAGAAGGGGAAAAAGCAAATACAGAATTATAAGATAATACTTGAGCAGCAAAGGGGAAATGAGTGCTTTTGAAGGTAGTATATGTTAACAAGATTAAGTGAGAAGAAATGGGAAAACTGATTAGACCAATTACCATACCACTAAAAAGTCACTGGGAACAGATGGCATTAGAGTTTGATTCTATCAAAACTTTAAAGAACAGATCATTCCAACAATAGTTACATTATTCCAAGCTTTAGGAAAATATTAAAAATTCTCTCATTTAGTTTATATAATTAATACAAAAATCCAATAAAACACAGAAGGAAAAACTATCGCCTAACCTCATTTTGATACAATAGTAGCAAATACAATACAGCAATGCATCGAAAGAAGACACTATGACTAAGTAAGTTTTATTCAGGGGTGATGCAAATATCAGGAAATCTACACATAACATTGATTGCAATAACAGATTAGAAGAGAAAATTCAGGCGGTCCTATCAACAGATGCTGAAAAGGCACTTAGAGAAGTTCAGCAGCCATTTTTCAAGCAGTATAAGCACAAGTATAAGAATCAACTTAAATATGTTACAGGTTGTTTACAGTTTCATTAGCCAATAACAGCCTCAGCAGCAAATCACTAAAACCATCTGAAACCAGACAAGCGTGTCAGCTCTGCCAATAGGGTTTTTTTCTTTCTTTTTTGACAATGTCTTGGAGGTTTTAGCAAATACAGTTAGGCAAGAGAATAAAACAATTGGCATAATTAAGAAAAAATAAAATTTTCTCTTGCTACTGACATAACTTTTTATCTAGAAAAGGAATATAGCAAAGGAACTAAAGGTAAGGTAGATATCTAAAAGTTAATAGCTTTTCCTTATGCTGCTTTAACAGAGAAATGATTTTAAAATGCTCTGTTCATGAGAGTGATAAAATCTATTAGTACAGAAGTCAAGAGAATAAGTATAATGGTGAAAGCATGGTATCTCTACAAAGAAAACCTTAAAATGTACGGGAGCACTGGCCTGGGTGTCTTGGCTGGAGCATGATCCCATACACCAAAAGTTTGCAGGTTCGATCCCTGGTCAATGAGCCTAAAAGAGACGACCAACTGATGTTTCTCTCTCATATTGATGTTTTTCTCTTTCTCTCTCTCTCTCTCTCTCTCTCTCCGTCTCTCTCTCTCTGTGTCTCTCTCCCTCCACCCCTTCCTCTCCAAATGCAATGAAAAAAATGTCCTCAGGTGAGAATAAAAGAAATGTGTCTGAAAGGTATAAAATGAGTTTTCCATATAAAGGAAAAAATGTCTTCTATGGGTAGGAAGACTTATAAAAATTAATCCCCCCCACATAGTTATATAAAGTTAATGTAATTTCAATTGAATTGTTGACAGAATTTGCTTCACCCTGAAAATGGATAAAATTACCTTTAAAGTTCATTTGGAAGAATAAGTAGATGAGAGTTAACACAGAGAAACTTGGAAGAAAAACACGAGCACTTCCTTTTCCAACCATCTGAACCTAGTAACAAGTTACTACACTCCAATCGATATTCTATTGGCACAGGAATCAGCAAATAGATCCATTAGACAGAAACAAATACAGAGTCCACAAAACAGATTTTCGTTCCAACTGAAAATTTAATATATGACAAACTTGGAATGTCAAGGAGCATGACATTTTTTTTTTCAAGAATATGCTCAACTTCTTATCATGAATTATCACGTGTGGGTTGGAGAGGGAAAAAAGTCAGTCAGTCAGCGGGAACGGGGAAGGAGAGAGAGAGGGAAGAGGCAGGCAGATGTAACAACAGCAGTAACACGAGCACTTCCTGAGCTTTTACTCGTTGTCAGACCCTATTCCTTAGATAGCTGTAGACATATATAGACACGCATCTGTATATATTCTCTACATTCGTATAAACAAACATTAGGTATGTATGGTCTCCATATATATATACACACTATCCAGTCCTAAATATGAAACATATATACTGGTAAGCAGCCAACAGGGAAGATATTATTAGACTCTATTACTAGACGCTGAAACCGAGGCACAAAAGGGAAGTTGCCCGAGTTCACAAATCCAACAAGCGGCAGCACGGGGATTCCTCGGGCCACTGGGTCCCAGATTCTGCCCTTAACCACCGAACTCACTGTCTGCTGAGAAGGAGAGCACTGCCTGGGCTGGAAAGGGCGATGAAAACCACCTCCCGGGAGCACCTGCTTGAATTTCGCTCCCTAAGCACCTTGGCTGACCCACGCCGCTCGAGCCCTGCCCATTACATAAATGCATTTATACATGTATCTGCACAAAAGCAACATTTGAAAAGATACAATGATATCCCTATTGCGGACCTGTAGGGACGGATATGACATTGACACGAGAAAGGGCAGGTTGCACAGAGCAACAATTTGATTTCCCTGAAAACAAACAAATACATGAAACCAAATGTTAAGTGGGAGCCTGTATCACACATGTTCAAACTACAGATAACAGAGGTGAAGAAGCGGTTCAATGGGCACCCCACCAAAAAGATGTGCAAACAAGTATGAAACGGGGAAGGATTTACGAGGAAGGCGAGACTTCCTCAAGCCATTCCTGTGAGGAGAGCTGCTGCCTTCCCATCAGTTCCAGCTCCCGATTCCCCTGGGCTGCCTCTGCGCCCATGTCTGCCCCTTTCATGGTGGCAGCATTGTCACTGTTTGTCTTTGGGAGGGGAAGACGAGTGTGTTGACTGGGTTGTCATTTGTATAGTGTCATTTTGTCATGAATTTGGTGTCCATTTAGAATAAAAATGGGTCCCCATTCCCACCCTGGGAAGTCATTCAGGAGACACTCCCTTGGCCTTCGAGTGACTTGAACATCTCTGCCAGTGTCACTTTGAATATGATGAACTCATCCTTACGTTCCTGTCATCTATGGGCCCAGAGCCCTGACGTGGAGCCCTGGCATCCAGCAGATGCCTCTCCACCAGCTGTGAGACCGCAGGGAGGCCGCTGAGCCTCTCGCTGCTTTGAGTCGTCGCTTCTAAAAACGTGAGGGTCCTATGAATTGACGTGTGAGACCAGAAGAGGTCAAGAGGAGCTTGTCTTTGCTTTTACTCTTCCCAACTGAAATGTCTTCCCTCTCTTCTCCACGGGCCCAGCGGTCACAGGTCCTTCAGGCCCACCCCCAAGGAGCCTTCCTTAGCTCGCAGGCCACGCAAACCGCTGCCTCTCCAACTGTGGGATGTGGAGGGTCAGGGCCGGAAACCCAGCTGTCATGGGCCAATCTTGCTTTTCCCGCCCGTCTCACAGTGGAGCTTCTCTTCCCTTCCTGTGCTCACCAGGGCTGTGCCCGTCCACACCTACGCGCCACAGGGCGTGGCTCCTTGACCTGGCCTTGGGTCGGGAGGGCCAGATAACAGGGCACAGGCAGGGTGCCTCTGGGCCCGTGGCCTGCTCTCCATGAAGCCCTGAGAGCCTCAAGCCACACATTCCATGAGTGACATCACCGGGGAGTGATGACCTCACGGTCTGCATCCCAGGGTAACTACGGAAACGTGAGAACCTTTCCTACCATTTCTCTAACGGACACCAACCTGTTTGGTTGCCCCAGAGAGAGACAGAGAGAGACAGAGACAATGATTGACCAGGTCATTTCCGTTGAAAGTGACTTGACCACAGTCCCCTGGGTGAATAGCGCAGCAGGTAGGTCTAAGCTGGGCATCTGTACAGGAGGGATTGGTGTACACACAACCTCACCCACTGGGGCTTGTCTATCATACCTGAGAACGACCCTCACTCTAAGTAATGCCAGTGAATGGCCTGGGTCCCCATCAGAGACCCACAGTGTCCTGCTCACCACTGAGGACAACTACAAGGTCATACCTGGGCAAGTGTTCAGAAAGGTTCACATCTTATTGATGTAGCCTCCCCCTTTGGGCTACAAGTTATTTCCATTCAAACCCTTTACTGGTTGGCCACTTAGCAAAGTCAAGTACATTTTCATTGGCTCATGATAAATAAAGAAGTTTGAAAAAGAAGTTTGGACGGTTCTTTCAAACCCAGTCACCTTCACTGTGCTGTCATGTACACATCCACAGGGGCCCCCTCAGATACATCCCAGACTGAGCTGCTGAGTACTGGGGGGAATGGGGGCACTTACTAATGGGAAGAACAAAAGAACCAAGGGAGTGATGAAGTGATTCAGAGACTGAGGGCTGAGGAAATGGTCTCCCAGAAGGCTGTTGGGTTGATGGAAGCCCACACTTGGTACCCAGAATGCGGTTCTGAGCCTCCTGGTAACTGATCGAGCATGTGGCCTTTTTCTCATCTCAATAAAACTATCAGAGAACTAGCGTTCAGTGTGGCTGAAAAATCAGCACCAATGGGACCTGCGAGGATTTGCCAGGGCAGAAGGGAGATCTGAAACAAATTTATATTAAATTATCTTTTTCCCAAAACTTGGAAGGATTTTATTTCCTTAAAGCCTCAAAAGTGATAGGTTGTAAGAAATTATTTCTCTGTGTGGGAGAGATTGGGGGGCACCCTGATTGCAATTTTTTTTCGGGTTCTGTCTTCTCCGGGAATGGGGGAGATATTCTGGACGGCTGCTGCCCTAGGCCCCCAGCACCCCCTCTCTAGGGGAAGTGAAGTGACGTGCCAAGGCTGTGCTCGGTGTGCCAAGCAGCTGAGAGGGCTTCAGCAAGAGCGTGGGAGAGACACGGGAGAGGGGACGTCCCGGCAGGACAACATACAGCACAAGTGAGGGGTCAGTTCTGATCTCTTTCCAACAGGTGTGCCTCGCATCTATGGCTCTACACCTGGTCGCTACCATGTCCCCTACCTAATGAGTGGAGACACCCAGGTGGGCTGGCATGGAGAGACATATTCCCTGGTTGGTGGATATCGATGCTATGGGGACCCTCCTTTGGTCACCCCAGCAAAGAAGCCAGCCAGACGAACCCTCAAGAGACGTCGTCCCGAGGAAGACTCGGAAGAACAGCTCGGCTGCCCCAGTCCCAAACGTCAGCGGCTGGAGCACGGGTACAGGGAGCTGAGCCACCAGAAGCTTCCCCCAGCGCACGGGGTGGCGGAGAAGCCAGACAGACGGGCCATGAAGAGACGCCATCCCGAGGAAGACTCGGAAGAACAACTCGGCTGCCCCAGTCCCAAACGTCAGCGGCTGGAGCGTGGGTACAAGGAGCTGAGCCACCGTAAGCTCCCCACAGCCGACGGGGTGGCGGACAAGCCAGCCAGACGAGCCACGAAGAGACGCCATCCCGAGGAAGACTCGGACGAACCCCTCGGCTGCTCCAGTGCCAAACGTCAGCGGCTGGAGCGCGGGGCAAACATCTGAGCCCGCACAAGCTTGCTGGCTGAGGCACTCTGCACAAGGGACAAAAGTCTCATGGCCCAGGACAGCCAATGTCCCTTTTCTCAGTCACCCCTGTGCTCACCGCTGGCCATCACAACCTGAGCCATTGCGTCTGAGCCTTCCTCAGCCAGCTCCTTCCACCTTGACAGCCCTGGGCAGGGAGCCTCTCACACCGAGGTTCCCACGGGAGACACCGCTGGCCGTCCCAGGGCTGAAGCCGGCCGGGCAGGAAGCCTTGTGCTTCTCTGGTCATCCTCGACACCTCCTGCTTGGGCAGAAGAAACACCAGCCTGCCCTCTGAGTCCAGCAGAATCCAGCAGCAGAGAGTGCAGGGGGGCCTTAGCAGGGCCCCCCCGGTCTACCAGATGGACTCCTGCCCCGCGTCATTGCCAGCGGCCGCCAACACAAACTAGGAGACTCCTTGAAGCCGTCTGTGGTAACTCGGGGAGCCTCCAGCGGGGGTCTCGGGAGCAGAATAGGGAGACTTAGGGAGGGGCTAGTTACACGAGGTGGTCAGGGAAGGCTCCTCTGAAGAGGTGCATGTTCAGTGAAGACGTGAGTGATGGGTCACGTGAGGAGCTGGGGGGAAGAGCATTCCTGGAGGGCAGGTGGCAAATGCAAAGACCCTGAGGCAGTAATGCGGTCGGCCTGATCCAGGACCCCCAGAAAAGCCAGGTGAGGGCAGGAGTGGTGAGAGAGTGAAGACCTGATGGGGGAGGTAGCAGAGACTACATGGGCCCTGTCACCCAGGGAGAGGAGTGTGGATCTTGTCCTAAGTGGCCCGGGAGGTCTGGGTGGGCTTAGAACAGGGTGGTGGCGTGGTGTGAGGGACAAGATGCAGAGGCCACTCGGACTGCCGTGGGCCGTGGCAGGGCGGTGCTGGCTGGTAGCAGTGGGCGTCTCTGCAGGTAAGGCGACAGGCAGGCCTGGGGAGTGGGGGGCGTGGGGGAGGGGCGATATCAGCAGACAAGGACGAGCCATGGTTTGGGGGGCACTGTCAGCAGCTTGTGGCCCTTGGGCGGGGCTGCAGTCACCCTGCCTGTGGACAGCACACTTGTCCTCAGGGGCCACTGCAGGGAGACTGTTGTGGCTCCTCCCCCGACACACACCCTCAGGCCAGGGAAGGTCCTGGTCACATAAGGACTTTTCCTAAGCTGGGTTAGAGGACGGAGGCACACGCACTGGGGCCCCCCAAAAGTTCCCAATGGGAATCTCAGTTAACCTACAAAAGACAGCTAATGCATCTTCCCTCAGTGACCACCCCACTGCCCACCCCTGGAGACGGGATCCCTCCTGTCTGTGTCTGATACGTGCTGTGACCAAGGCTGACATTGGCTACTGGCACTCAGGCGGTTCGGCAGTGCCCAGACACGAGGCACACAGACTCAGACCCACACGGGGAGCTCAGGAATAGGAGAGACTCCCAGCACCCCCACCAGGCCCACTGAACACACTTTAGGGCGGGCTCTGGACATGTGCACTTTGAAGAGCTTCCCGGAGCTACCAGTTTGTAGGGACCACAAGCAACAGAGAAACATGGGAAATGACACCATGGGATGCAGCCAGCAAATTCCACAACAAAACTAACAGACAAAGGATGGGATTTTGTTCACAAATAGATTACAGGGAAGAACCTTTCATCAAGACGGCAGAGTAGGTAAGTGCTGTGCTCACCCCCCGCACCACACCCCCCGGTACCACCTCAAAATTACACCTAAACTGCAGAACAACACCCCTCGGGAACGGCCTGAAGACCAGCTGAACACAAGTCCTATACAGTGAAGGACACTCAGAAGAAGCCACGAGGAAACGCAGGTAGGAGGGCTGGCGATGCGGAAGGCACAGGCCCCACACCCACCGTGTGGCACTTAAGAGACGATGGGGGGTATGCGGGCTGCAGGGGTCCCCTTGGCAGGAGCGATGATGAGTAAGGGGTCCCAGCCCCACTGATGCTCCTCAGCCCAGGGTCCCAGTTGCTTGCTGCAGCCTCAGTTTCCCCTTAAGGGGCCCGTGCAGGGATTTACTCACCGGCACACTCAGTTGCTCTGAGCTCCAGTGTTGGGGCAGGAGCTTGGAGAGTGTCAGGGACATACAGGGAGGAACCACATGGTCTGGCTTCAGAGTGAGGGCTGGGGAGCAGCTTTCTCCCACACACAAGTGCCAGCAGAAGCCATTGTTTTGTCATTGATCCTCCCCTCACCCAGCTTGCACACCTATCAATAACTTCTATCAATGTAAATGGTTGAAATGCTCCAATCAAAAGACTACTTTCCATTGATACACAAATGAATAAAGAAATATATACAATGGAATATTTCTCAGCCATAAAAAAGAACAAAACCCATTTGGGACAATAGGGATGGATGAACCGAGAGGACATTATGCTAAGTGACACAAGTCACACAGACGAAGACAAGTACCATGTAACCTACTTACATTTAGGATCTAAAACACAAAAGAAATGAACAGACTGAACAGAGACAAACTCACAGATACAGAATCAATTGATGATTCCCGATGCGAGAGCTTTGGGGAGAGGGTGGCAAAAGGCGAAGGGATTAATAATTAAGAAACTGCCAGTTATGAAGTTAGTCAGGGAGATGTCATGGGCATCATGTGGAATAGAGTCAATAATATTCTAATAACTGTGAATGGGGTCACCTATCTAACAGTAAACTGCATAGACATTAAGTGTATAGCTTCGTACATTTTTGCATGGTTCCAGAACCCGCAAAAGTACCTTCGTTTCCCCTCCTCATCAATACTCCCCCAATCCAGCCATTAGCCTAACAGCTATCACCATAGATCACTTGTGCCTGTTCCTGAGCTTCAGGTATACACGCGATCATGGGACGCACGGAGTCAATGTTCTCTCACTCAACACCATGGCTGTCAGACCCACCCACGTCTTTGCACGCACTCATTGCTACATCTCTGTCCTCATCTGATCACCATCCACTGTATAAATACCCTAAAATTCATTTATCTCTTCCACTGCTGGTGGACACTCTTCCAGGTTGTGCCTTTCACGCTGACATGAATGAGTGGCCAAGGGAATACGATCCTTGGCCCGGTCACATGTCTCAGATGCCTGCACAGGTTTATCACCTAAGGGAACCAGAAAGCCTGCCGCCCACAGCCCTCGCCCCGTCCCGAGTGCCCCCGTGGGAGGTGCCCTGCAGAGCTGAGTGAGCCCTGACCAAGGCCCATGGCGCAGGTGCCCTGTGCCCTCGGGGTCCCGTCTGCGCCTGCATCACGGGGCAGCATGTGAAACACCTTCTCCCCAGCAAAAGTCACCAGGCAGTCCCGGTCCGCTGACATATGCTTCCTCCCAGACTATCTTCTAGCAAAGCCAAGTGTGTTCTGAGAGCTGATCAGGGTGTTTAAAATGGTAAATTAAAATGTAGTTCTGCTGGGAGGCCCCTCTCCAGCCACGGTCACTGGGGTGATGGAGGTACTCAGCTGGCAAAGCCAGGAGTAACTCGGGTCTTGCTCTGGCCTCGCAGCTCACGTGTGCGGATTCTTTGATGACTCCGCTGGTCAGGGCTGAGGAGAAAAACAGCTCCGCGTACCTGTCCATCGCCTGACTCCGAGGGACTCGAAAATGTGACAAGAATGAAAGGAACAGTGTGCCCAAAGTATCTCAAGTGTGGGGGACTGCCTCCTGGGTGGAGATTTACAGAGGGAGACAGACAGGGTGCCGCGACCCCGGGAAGACAGAGGCGGGGACGGAGGGGCAGGGCAGGAGCAGGAGAGGAGCTTCCGGCTTCTTCATTATTCATTTTCTCTGACCACCACCAAAAAAATTGGAAGGGGCTTTCTGCAAAATGTGGCAGATCCTCAAAACTAAGGGAGTGAAAACTTAGCTCTTACAACAAAGCCAAAGGTAAAGTGAGAAGACAGAATTATAATTAAATACAAAAATCAGCCTCAAGGAAAGTTACCAAAAGGGCAAACCAGCTCTGAGCTTCCAGAAAGCCTAGCAGAGGGAAGCATTGCATGTCACATAACTTCTCTGGTTTCACAGGACGCCTTGGGAGCAAGGGACCTTCCCGACCGCCAGCGGCTACCCCTGTGCTCAGCCCATCGCAGGCAGCTCCTGGTATGTGTGCTGATTGAAAACATGTGCCAAGAAGCCTGCAGGTGTTGCTCATGGGGAGTCTGCCAAACTGGCATTAACAGCTGGCCAGCAAAGCCATGTCTGGACCCCTTTTGCAAGAGAACAGCTTGTAAGATTTTACCTCGTATGATTTCTTTTGTTGATTTGAAAGAAAGTTACCAAACAGGACATTGAAAAAGGAAAGTGCACAGATATATGTGGGCAATTTAAATACCGAATATAAAGCACGCGCTCTGCTACCAACAGCCAGGGGAAGAAAGAGACCACCACCCCCACATCCCCTCCTCAAGAGGCAATTTACCGTTGTCTTCTTTCTTTATAGTTTTACTGCCTGCGTGTTTAAAACCTAAAAAGGACAGTCTTGTTCCTGAATGAATGGAATTACACTGAGGTACGAGTTCTGTGTCTTCATTCTTTCTGTCTTTAAAAAAAAATCCTCATTGAGGAAATGTTCATTGATTTTAGAGAAAGAGATGGGGGTGGGGAGGAGGAAAGGAGAGAGGGAGAGAAGAGAGAAACACTGACCCATTGCTTCCTGTCCATGCCCCAACCAGGGACCGAACCTGCAACTTCCAGTGCGCGGGACAACGCTCCAACCAGCTGAGCCGGCCGGCCAGGACAACGTGTTCTCGTTCTTTTGCTCAGTGTACTGTTTGGGGGACTCTACCGTGTTTTTACAGCTGCACTTTGTCCTTTGCTTGTCGCAGTGTATAAACCACACGTGATCAATACTTCCTCCTGTCCGTGCACGTTTGGTTTTGTTCCAGTCTTTGGAAGCCTGCCCGGGTTTTCCAGCCCACCCTGGGCTCTCACTTCTAGTTGACCCTTGCTCAGGCTCTCCTGGCCACCAGCCGCTGCCCAGGGAAACCCCCTCCGTTTCTGCCCAGCATAGATGCAAAAATCCTCAACAAAATGTTAGCAAATCAAATTCAGCAATACATTGAAAAGATCATACTCTATGATCAAATGGGATTTATTCCTGGGATACAAGGTTGTTGAAATATCTGCAAATCAATTAACGTGAAATACCACATAAAGATTATGAAAGATAAGAATCGTATGACCATATCAATAGATGTAGAAAAAGCATTTGACAAAATCCAGCACCCATTTATGATAAAAACTCTCAGCAGATTGGGACTAGAGGGAACATACCTCAACATACGAAAGGCTGTAGATGACAAACCTACAGCTAACATTATACTCAATTAGGAAAAACTGGTGTTTTTCTTAATAGCAGAAACAAGACAGGTATGTCCACTTTCACTGCTCTTATTCAACGTGGTACTGAAAGTCCTAGCCACAGCAAAAAGACAAGAAGAATAAATGGCATCCAAATTGAAAAGAAAAAAAGAAAATTGTCATTATTTGCAGATGACATAATACTGTATATAGAGAACCCTAAAGATTCCACCAAAAAATGACTGGAAACAATAAATGAATTCAGTAAAATAGCAGGATACAAAATAAATATTCAGAACTCAGTTGCATTTTTAGACACCAATAATGAACTATCAGAAAAGGAAACTAAGGAAACAATCCCATTTATAATTGCCTCAAAAAATAAAAATAAAATACCTAGAAATAAATTTAACCAAAGCGGTAAAATATTTACACTCAGAAAATTATAAGACGCTGAAGAAAGAAACTGAAGAAGATACAAATAAATGGAAGCATATATCATGCTCATGGATAGGAAGAATTAACATCATTAAAATAATAATATACAAACTAAAACTAAACCCAATGCAAAATATTGAACAAGCACATATCAGACACCAAAACAAAATCACTGTATGATTCCGTTTACATAAAAACCAAAAAGCCGAAACTCAAGTCATGGTGAGAGAAGTCAGGACGGTGGTTACCCTCAGGAAGAGACTGGAGACTGAAGGAGCATGTGAGGGGCCCCTGAGGATCCAGGTAATTTTGTGTTTTTTGATCTAGAGATGGTTGTGTGTTCAGTTTGTGAAAGCTCATTGAGACTTAATTGTGTACTTTTCTGTATCTATGTTATTCTTCAATAACAAACTTTGTTTAAAAACCCAAAAGAAAAAATGGAAAGGAGTGGAAAAGGAACAAAACGGAGTGGAAAGAAAGAGTAAGGTGGTGGTTCTGGACTCTAATATGCCAAAAATTATGTTAACTGTACATACAGTAAATTATCCTACTGTATACAAAAAAGAAGAAAACCATTTGCTGTTTAGCACAGATCCAAGGATATAGAAAATATTCACAGCAGCATTCCATTTATAACAGCCCCCACATGGAAACAGCCCAAACGGCTATTCAGAGATGAGAACGTAGACAATGGAATGGATGAATATTCCCACCACAGAATGTCTTCACAGCGCAGCAGAGAGACTGAGCAAACCAGAGCTGCGGGCGACGTGCAGAAATCTCACCAACATCATGCTGAGCAGAAGCAGTGAGAGGCAAGAGCAGAAATGTACAGTTCTATTTATACAGTTCACTAAATAGGAAATGTAAGAACAGTGTGAGAAGACAAGATAGTGTTCAATCTGCAAGGGGGACACAAGGGTTGGGGAGTTGGGAAGGGTGAGTCTTGGGGGGTGGGCCGCAATGTGTTTTTTTCTTGACTTGGATCAGGTTACACTGCTGCTTGCTTTGTGATGATTTATTGAGCTGTACAATTTTTGTTTTGTGCACTTTCCAGTTTTTTTTTTTTTTTTCTTTCAGGCATTGGAGATAAGGCTATAAACAGAAAGTTGATATCTTGATATCTCCCATTCCTGGCAGGGTTCCAGCCCCAGCATGCAGAATAAAGGCAAAGAGGAGCTCTCTTGGAGAACAAACTAACCATGGATTTTTAAATTTTTGTCAGATTACAAAATCATACAAACTTATTGTAGAGAATTAAGAATGTAGAGTAGGATCTGAAAGGGGACAAAAAGAATGTATACTAAATTTGAAAAAGCAGAAAAGAAACTTTAGTATTTTATCAACCAGAGGCCACTATCAGGGCTCACATTTTGGTTACTTTTAGATTTTTGTCTTTGCATTTTTCTCTACTTGTCATCCTATATTAGCTTTTAAAATCATTCTTCTTAAACTACCTCTCAAGAATCTCACATGTTTAAAAGTTCTTTGTAAGTATCCTTTTAGGGGGGGCACACTGTTTCATACAGTGTTTGTCCTCTAATTATTATCCTCTAATTGGAAATTTAGGTTGCTCTTAATTTTTCTATTTAGGAAATGATTTTTGGTCAAAATCTTGTACAGAAATAGTTCATATTAGACTGGCTTCCTAGGTTGGATTACCTAGGAGAGAAATGACTAGAATAAATGGAAACATTTTTAATGCTCTTGAGAAATATTTTCACATTGCTTTCCTGGAAAGCTGTGAGAACAAATTTATAATCCCATTGACACACACCATGTTTCTACCCTTTCCCGTGTGGAAACCCTCATGTGGAACACAGAAGTCAGAAATGGTTCTAGTCAGGAAAGGAAAATGAGAGCCTTTCACGGGTCGTGTATATCCACAGGCGACCAGACTCGGGCAGCTGCGGGTCACCCTCTGCTGGGGGCACGACGTCTCTTCTCCAGAGCCCTGGGGTACTTTTCCCCTAGTTCCTTAATTATCACACTACATTTGAAAGCCCTGAGAAGGTCAGGGCTCACAAGAGCCTCCCACTCTTGTCTCTCCCATCAGACACACACACACACACACACACACACACACACACTCATACATACTCACACATACACTCACACAAACTCAGGCATGTACATACGCAGACACACACACTCTACCCAACACACACACACACACACACACACACGAATAAAATCTCTTAGCTACAACCATTTTAACCCATATTTGTGAATGACCCTGTCTATTCCTGCAGCATCCCAACTATCCTCGCAGTTTTATTAGGGTGGCCTTATTAAATTGCTCTTTGGGGATCTGTATTATGTATTTTTATTCTACTGCATGCACACCACCTTGGGGAGGGAAGGCCCCACCGAAACGATACTCACTTGTCACTGTGGCTAACAAAGTCCTTCCCTATTTTCCTTCTCACCAGAGCCAAAGCACACAGCAAATGAAGTCTGATCTATGAAACTCCTATACACATCAGTTGGAGTGTGAGCTGCAGAATCCCACTAAAGCAAAATCAAGGGTAAGATGAAGGAGTCCCTGAGAACCTCAGACCACACCACACGACCAATGCAAATATTTACCTCTGACTGCAGTCTGGCAGGCATCCCTTTCTGGTCTACTTTCCATTTGCCAGTATTTTGCCTTTAAGTCTCCCCTTGCCTCCTTCTAAGGGCTCCAGAAAATTTCTTCTATCTGGGCAGCTTTCACATTTGCTTCACTTCAGTTCGGCAAGCCTTACAGCATAACCACAGCGTGCAGAGCACTGAGGTAGGCCAGGTAGACATTAAGGTATGTATGATAGAACATGGCACTTTGCCTTTAAGGGTCTCTGAGTCTAGAGGGGAGACAGGCAGGGGCAGAATGACCCTGACCGAGGCAGGCCCAAGCCAGTGGTAAAGTCCTAGTGCCAACCAAGGGGGAAGGACACAAATGAGGACTGTGGGACAAAGTTGGGGCAAGACTTCAGCTTATCCGTCCCATCCACATTTTGTCTTGTTAATCACGTATTCCAGTAACTGCTGCTAAAACAGAGCACCCTCGCTGCTTAGGAAGAAAATGCACCCCCCTAGAACTAAGTTAAGAAAAGCAGTTTCCTCTCTGCCATTCCTTATATGACCTCATAACACAGTTTAAAACAGTTGTTTCCTTATGGGTAACTGCCTACATTTTTATTAAAATAAGGAGAAAGTCCTAGTTATATAACCTCATACTATATTCTAAACACTATTTCTTGTACTCTTATGTACAACCTATATTTTTCTTCAAAGAAGGAGAAATTCAGAAGTAAAAGGATTGTGTGGGTGTCATTTTTTTTCCCTCAAATTTCACTGTGATGGTTGCTGCTCACTGGTCCTCATGGGACAACTAAGGCAGCCTTTGGACTCCCCCACAGGGAGGGTGATGTGAAAATGACATTGGCTGTGATACTTTGGACTCAATGTAGACTATGCCTAGAAGAAGACAAATTGGAACAATAAGTCTGGAGTATGCTGGTATGCCTGAAGATGAGATGCATTCTGCAGAGATGACAGCTCTTTTATTCAGGGACATTCCACAAAATACAGAGTGACAGGTACTTCTAAGAACCAAAAAGTGACTTACTAGTAAAAGCCACATTGTCAAAACCATCTCTGAGAGGTGGGGTCATATTTTACCTTTATTTCTCTGAAGTCATTGATGAGGCTAATTAATTAGTTAACTCGCCCACCCATTTGGCAAATGCTTGCCTTGGACCAGGCACTAGAGGGGCTCTGGAAACACCAAAAATATCCTCCTTCACAGAACCTGCACACTGGTAGAGACAACAGTTGGTCCACAAGCAGGAGATGCTAGAGAGCGGCCACGGACTGGGAACCGCTCTAGACGAGGTGAGAAAAGGCCTCTCTGGAGGCATCTGCCAACAGAGATGAAAGGTGAAAAGATATTGGGGAAACAGGGGATCTTCTCTAGTTCTGTTTTGCTAGTTGTATTAGTTTGCTAAGGCTGCCAGGACTAAGCACCATGGATGGGATGACTTAAACAACAGATATTTATTTTTTCACAGTTCTAGAGGCTGGTAGTCCAAGATCAAGGTGTCGGCAGGCGTGGCTCCTTCGGAGGCCTCTGCCTTGGCTCACAGATGGCCACCTTCCCCCTGTGGTCACACGGTCTCCCTGCTGTGTGTGTCTGCATCTTAGTCTCCTCTTCTTGTAAGGACACCAGTCAGAGTTGATTAGGGACCCACCCTAATGGTCTCAGCTTAACTTAATTTCTTCTCTAAAGACTTTATCTGCAAACACAATCACGTCCTGAGATACTGGGGGTCAGGCCTTCAACATAACTTGGGGGACACAATTCAATCAATACTACTACTTAAAATAATAAAATGAACCCTTGGTTGAGACTCTACTACAAGCTAGACACATTACCCACCCCACCTGTTAGCTCCCACCACTCTCTGCAAACTACCCTCTTGAGGAAACCGAAGCTCAGGGAAGTGACTTGCCCAAAACTAGAGAGACAGAAAATTCTAGAAGTGGAATTTAATTAGTTATTTATTTGGCTTAATCCCTTCACCTTTTTCAACCAGCCCCCTCTCTATCCCTCCCCTCTGACAGCTATAAGTTTGTTTCGGTTTTGTTAGTTTATTTTGTTCATTAGATTCCACATGTAAGTGAAATTACATGGCATTTGTCTTTATCTGACTGGCTGATTGCACTTAGCATAATGTTCTCCAGGTCCATCCATGCTGTTGCAAAAAGTAAGATTTTCTTCTTTTTGATGGCTGAATAGTACTCCATTGTGTAAATGTACCACAGCTGTTTTAGCCACTCTTCCACCAATGGGCACTTGGACTGCTTCCATATCTTAACAATTGTAAATAATGCTGCAATGAACATAGGGGTGCACGTATCCTTTCAACTTAGTGTTTTGAGTTTCTTTAGATAAATTCCCAGAAGTGGAATTGCTCGGTCACATAGAAGCAGAATTTAACCTTAGCTTTATCTACATCAAAGTTCCTCACCACGGCTAAGTCTCTGGGGAGCCAACGATAGAAGCGTGGCCCTGAGCAATCATTTTGTGACTATAAATCAGGGCTGGTACTTGGCAGACTGTGAGGCAGGTGAGGTTTTCCACCCACTGGCCTCTCCCGTTTGTCCCCAGGAAAGCAGGATGGCTGTGTGGTGGTGTATTCAAGCCAGACTCTGTCGCTGTCCAGACCTTTGATCCTAGGCAAGTTCTTCAAAAACTCGCAAGTTACTCTTTCCTCCCATTTGTAAAGCCCCTCAAGGGGGCTGGGGGGCTTGAAGACATGCTCTCTTAACTGCCAGGAAAATATTAATAGTCATTCCTTGGGACTTTTGAGAGCAGTGACTGAGAAGACAGATGGAAAACACCAGGTGCATGGTGTTCACAAATGGCTGCCGTCGTTGCTGTGAGTCTTTCCCTCTTCCCTTCCCCAGGCTCCCTCTTCACCACCCTACCCTGTCTGCCCTGTAGACCCTGCTGGTCAGCCCTGAGCCCCGTTCTACTGTGCTAATGTCATGGATTACTCTGCTCTAACACGGACGGCTTCTGCGCCCATTTCCGGGAGCACCTATCCTAATGGGCAGCCTGAGTCTCTGACCAAGAGGAACATCATCTCTGACTCTCGGCGCAGACTGTCAGCGGTTCCACACACCAGCAGCAATCATCCAAGCTAGGGCTGGCAGCTGAGACAGTTAACTCCTGATTCATTAATTTAATCAAGTCTTTGCCAACTCATAAATCGTTCAGGCATGCCATTAACTCAAAAGACCTCTTGCTGGCTAATTGGTTAAGTGATTCCTAAAATTGTTTTAATGAACTGTGCTGCAGTCGCATTCAGTGATTATTTTGCTTTTTCTATCACTAAGAGGAAGGCACATGAATATGTGAAAAAATTTAAGCGAAGCGACTTAGGTGATGATCTGGAATGTGTTAGCTCGCCCTGGCCCAGGGTAGGGTGTTAAAGCCACTTGCCTCATCTCACATATTCTGCCTGGGTCATATGTCATAGGGACACAGTGGTGCAGACGTCAATAAAGGTGGATAAGCTCACCACTCTTACGTACAACATCTACGAGCCACAAAACACCAGGCAGTGGTTGGCAGCCTGACAACAAAATCCGTCTTGCTGCCAGGTGATGCCACCTCTTGTAGACATGGACGTCATCCCGCTCACCTATCTCCACGGCCCACCCCTAGTGTCTGCTGCCATGTGTTTTTTAGAAAGGATCCAGAGGGGATTGTGACTGCTTTATAGGCTCCTGTGTCTGCAGAGGTGAGCAAAGGGAGACCAAGATGGATAGTAGCTCTGATGTGACCTCCTCATGACCCTGGAGCTCATAAAACAGGAAGCAGGAGAAGGAGGCTGAGAGAGAGAAAAGCAAAGAGACACAGAGAAAGTGCTAGTAAAAGAGAAGAAATGATGAAAGAAAGAGAAAGATGCCTAGAGCAAGTGAAAGTTGGTAAAAAGAGGTAGAAGATGATTAAAGAGGAAGCCAGAAATATAAACATAGAAAGAATTAGGAATTACGAGATAAAGAGAAAGAAAGATAAGGAGAAAAAGAGAAATAGAATGTAAAAGAGAGAGTAAAGGAAGACAGAGATAGTGAGAGAGGTGGAGAAGGAGAAAAAAAGTGTGGAGGGGCACATAAATTTGGCAAGATAATATCAATATTCTATTTACTTGCTCTGATGTTAGTCCTTAAAGAGAATTCCAGAGCTCACTGAGGAATTCTGTCCATCCTCTTACATTCCAAATGTTGCTTGGGTAATGACTCCATTGCTAAATCCCGGCTCGGTGTGACCTGCCATTTGTACTACCCAGGTCCATATCTGCAGTTGAGTTTGTAGAGTGTTCACGGGCGACACACAGCGCCTGCTCTGTTTCTTCAGTTGTGACCAGCGACTTCCGCCCTTTGTACGGCAAACTTTCCCAGGCTACTATAGAACACTTCTGCCATCTCAGGAGCCCCATGGCCCCCTGCCACGCAGCAGAGGACTTGAGCAAGTTTGACAAGGAGAGGACTTTGGAAAGTCACGCAGCTCAGTTTGGGCCCAGAAGACCGTGGAAAGTCACTTGTCCCGATGACATAAATGTCTTAATAATATCCTTACCGCCTATCATTCCTTGGTCCTTAAAAGTTTGGGACACTTTTCTTATTTAACTTTGAGTTTTCCTGTGGGCTCTAACTTACAGACACTGAAAAAAATAGGTGGGGAGTATGTATGAATAGCCATGGTAATATTCATTATCCTGAAATCTAATTTTTCTAATATTAATATAGCCACTTTCACCATTTTTAACTTAGTGTTTGCACAGAATATCTTTTTCCATCTTAATCCCTGGTCAACTCTTAGCATCCTCTTTTGGAATTGCAGAGTTCCCACACAAAAGTGATTCTCAGTGCCTTGCTCACTCCTCTGGGTTGCCTTCTTTTGAATTAACCAAGTAATTTTTTACTGCTCTGGTAGGTCCCTATTGCCCTCAAATTATGTACACATAGTTTTCCAGCCTTTGGAGAAAGGTTTCTCCAAACTTTCCTGTCACCATTGGAAATAGGAGTCTACCCCCACCCACTCTCAAAGAAAGAAATGGGCCAAACACTTTGACCCGGTCTCCAGGGCCTGAGTAGAATGTAGATTATTCTTTGTCCTGCTCATCTGAATTATTGGTTTGTCTGGTGAGCCCAAATGCTGGCTCCCTTGGGCCCTGAACTCAAACTGCCTGAGATTACCTGTCTGTCCTTGGGCAAGTTACTTAGCTTCTTCATTGCTTGTAAACCATAGGTAGCAGGGCTGCTATGAGCGTTAAATGAATGTGTTAATGAACAGAATGGTCTAGCTTATAGTGAAAGCTCAATATATATATATATATGTATGTATCTGTGATAATCTTTACTTGCTTAATTTGGGGATATGTCTTAAAATATGACCTAAGCTTCTTTTATTCTCAGACCAGATAAAAATCAATGACCGTTTGTATAGTAAGACTCTGATTTTGAAGATTAAGTATCTAAACCACAGATCAGCAAAGAAGATGAAACTCTTTTCTCAAAAAGAGTTTAGATTGCAGAACAGTTCCCGAGCAGCATATGCTGTTTTTCAGTAGCGTGATAATGACAAATGATAGCCAGGCACCTCAGTTCGCTCCTCTGCAAAATAGCACTATTATAATGCCTGCTCTGGCTGCTTTGGGGGGCCGTGATAAAAGTCACAGCTGTGAAAGTACTTAGAAGTCACAGCTGTGGAAGTACTTTAGAAATTGCGAAGTGCAATGGGAATATGTGTGTGATTATCTGTGATCATTTATGAAAGCCACCTATACAAAAATTCCTGAAGCTTCTTATTTAAAACATCAAGATCAGAAGTCAAATCATAAGGGGTGTTTGTACTCGGGCGCACGCTCACACACACACACACACACATACACACACACACGCACGCGCACACACAGAATTTGCTTGCTGAAAAGAGAAAGAAATATCTGCCAGCTGATTTCAATCTCTCACGTGAACACCTCTGCTCCAGCAGTCCTGCCCAGAGCCAGCAGCTCATCCTGTAATAACGGGGGAAGTAGCGCCCGATCTGTCTGCCTCTGGTCCTTGGCTTATTGAACACTGATGAGCCCAAAGCTGAATGACTCAGTCACCCAACATCCTCTCTCCTCACCAGGGGACTGTGGCTATCAGTGGGGTGATGAGCAAGAGGAATCAAGATGGGAAAAGACGAGCAGCTACTCACCAGGCAATGGCCATTCCCGCCCCCACATCCAAGCCACCTGCTGCAGGGGGGCGGGGGGGAGGACATTACGAGAACCTCATTTTCATTCATCAAAGCCAAACCAGCCTGACAATCAGCCGAGCCTCCCTAATTTTGTGTCTGATGGCGGAATAAAAAGCTGAAGCCACTGAAAGGCCACATCTGTTCAGTGAATCCACAGCCTCAGAACCAAATCAAAACAAATGTGCTCACACAGCAGGGACCCCTCCCATGGAGACACCGCTCACAAGTGCCTCTCTGTCTCCACCAGGTGATCCGTCAGCTTATGAAAGCCACGTACTGCCATTGGGGACCCCGGGGGTCTCCAGAGCCCAACCGTCACTGAGCTGTATCATGTCAGGATGCCCTGCAGACTCCCAGCCTAAAGCCATGAGGGACGGAGGCCAATTAGGCTCAAGGGCTCCCATTCCTGCGGTCTCCTTTCTTCCAGGTCCCTGTCCACGGGCTCAGCAGGAATGTAAGTCTGCATCATCCTCCAAAGTCTGGCTCAGCAGACCCCTCCCTAGGTTTTCTCCGTCTCCCAGCACAAGCCCGTGGCCTCTGTCTCTTCCCACAACAGTTTTGTGAAAACCTTGACCACAATAGCCTCAGGGAATTTGTGAATTCTCTGCAAGTTCATGCACATTTTTGTTTATGGGCATCTGTACATTTTTCCCGAGGAGAAGAAAAACAATAACTTTTATCAGATCTGAGAGCGAGGTCTATGCCCTATGAACCTTTAAGGACAATATGAATGCGACTCTACTACAGCACCCCCTCTCTAGTGCAGGATGTGCTGTGAGGGACAATTCTCAGCCTGTCCCCCTTGCTAATCAAGCAAAACCTCAAAGGCGCTGCCACCACGGTGCAACCCGAAAGGCAGCGCTCACTAAATATTTGTTAGATCAATGTTGGGTAAATAACGTCTCTCGGCTTTTGGAAAGGCTGGGCCAGGAGGACTTGAAAGGCACCAAACTCAGCTTTTTCCAGGACGAAGGGTACTTAAAACCACCCACTGACGCCCACAAATGCAGACACACAAGCCTGCTGGCCTGTCGCGGCCACCTCACAGAATCCCACCCCCAAGCCCTCCCACAGAGCAGGGCTCTTAGGTGTGAAAGAGCTCAGTCACAACTCATAGAACGGGCTACAGAACCACGGAGTCCCTCCCTGACACCTTTGCTCTTTGACCGGCTCAATTTGCCGCCCTCACGGCCGCTTTTCCCCACCTGCTCCAAGCCTGGCGACACAGCTCCAGATGGAGGGTGCTCTCCCACCCACATATGGCGTGGGCCTTGGCGCCGCTCCTCACCTCCGGGAGATGAGCACCCCACGGCCCCTTACCTATAGAAGTTCTTCTACATCTCGTTCAGAGCAGGCCCCGCCTCTGCTCTCTGCTTCCTCCTCTTGGCCTAAGTGATAACCCAGCTGCCTGAGTCTCCTCGTCTCCTCGTCCACCTGCGCATCATCTCCTCGTCCACCTGCGCATCATCTCGTCCACCTGCGCATCATCTCCAGGTCTCCCTTCGTGCTGTGTGCTGAGGAACACTGGGCCTCCAACTCACCAAGGCTCGTCTCTCACGTCTTCATTACGTTTTACTATGAAAGGGATCAGCTAGATATAAAAGTTAATGACAATATTAAAGTGAGTCCCCATACTCCCATGGGCTAGACTTCAACATTTCCCATATTTGTCTGTGCACTGTGTCCTTGTTGAAATGTTTAAAGCAACGATCACATATCATTTACTTGAAATCCTTTGGGGCTGACTCTAAAATATAAAGACATTTTCCTACACAGCTACAACACCATACTACACCACACAAAATTACAGTGATCCTTTAACATCATTTAACACCAGTCTACATCCACATTTCCCTTGTTATCCCCCCAAAACGTCTTTTACAATTGGTTTCCTAGAGACAGAATTCCAACAAGGGCCACACTTCGCATTTAATTCTTAGATCTCTGAAGTATTTTTAAATCTCAGCTACCACACCCCCCATTTCTGTCCCCGCACCATTACCTGGTGGCAGCAAATGTTTCGGGTGCTTTATAAGGCTCCCCTTCCTGGATTTGTTCGATCCCTCCCAATGTCATTTAACTTGTGCTTCTACGTCCCTCGTTTCTTGCAGACCAGAGGTTTCAAGAGCCTTAATTAGTTCTCAAACTTTGGTGGAAGCGGACTCACCTGGGAACTTGGTAGGAACACAAAGACCTAGGCCCTAACCTGCCTCGGTGAGCCCCGGGGTCCGTGCTCTTGATTCGCTCTTCAGGGTCCCCTGGCCTCATGGCCACAGGAGATGCTGCGCACTCCCGTCATATCACAACAGGGCACACATGTCAGATGGTCCACGTTAGTGACACTAATACTGGCCGTGGGTCCAGGGGGTGTGACAGGCTGAACTCACCGATATCAAGTCTTATGTGCAGTCACGCCTTTCAGCCCATCTTGGTCTGAGTTCTTTCTCTTTTTTTTTTTTTTTTTGGACAATAGTTTATTTTCTCATAAAAGTTCTACCAAAAATAGATTCTTCTTAAAAGTACAGGGTTACGAAAGCAAAATCTGAGTTGTTATCATTCATTACATGTTTTACAAACAGCAGTGAAAGGAAGAATCAACAGAACGGACTCTATAAATATAAAAACGTTCACTTCAAAAGCCTGACCTTGTCCTTTAGGAACCTGAAGGCGGGGTTCTTGCCGATTTTCTTATCGAAGATGGCCAGGAGCTCCTCCTCGGATCTGTGATGGTCACTGGTCGCAGCACAGTCCTGAGCTAACACCTTTTCTCGTAGCTTTTTGATTGCCATTTCGTTGTCTGGGGCCCGCTTCAGAACCGCTTTAATCGTTCCCTTCCAGCTGAATTTACCTTTTGCAGGAGTAGCTTCGTGGTTTTCTGGTTTTCCGCCGCAGAATGTCCTGGGAACTTGATCTTTTTCTTCTTAGAATCCGCTTTAACTTCGGAGCGCTCCCGCTTGCGCTTCCCGGCGCCTCGGCCTCCTGCTCGGCCTCCTGCCTCCTTCCGCGCTTTTTGGGCTTCAGGCTGTTTGAATTCTCTCGGTGGTTTTCTCACTTTAGCTCCTTCCTTTCTTTTTCCTGTTCTTCTGCCGCTCTCCCTTCCTCCCCCTCTCGTTTTCCTTCACCGCAGCTTGTCCTTCCGCGGGGTCGCGTGCTTGGGAGGGGCCGCCGCGGCAGGACGTCTGCACGCGGCTTTGCCACGTGATCGCGCGGTTCACTGCCGGAAGCTGCGGGAGAGATAGTCCACACCTGCTCTAGGATCGATTAATTGTGAACTTTTCTTTTTTTTTTTTTTTTCTTTTTTTATTTTGGTTTTTCAATTACAGTTGTCCCCTTTTCCCCCAATTTCTCTCCCCCACCCAGCCCACCCCCTCTCCCGCAATCATATCCCTCCCCGTTGTCTATGTCCATGAGTCTTTTATACAGACTCTTTAATTAAACCCTTCCCTTACTTATCCCCCTTCTCTCCCTCTCCCCTCCCCCCTATTGACTGCTATTCTGCTCTTTGTTCTATTTAGTTCCTTTGTTTGTGTTGTTCTTTAGTTTCCTCATTGTGAACTTTTAAACTGCTCTTCATCCAGCTCTGAAATTTTGCCTTTTTCCTGGGAATGTTGTCAGAACCACTAACCTGCTCTCAAAGTTCTCTCCCTCTGGGGCTGACACTGGGTCTTTTTATTAATTCGTTAATTTTCTGCAGCCACGCCTGCGTTTGACGCCGCCTCTGTGCGTCCTCCCTTCGTAGCCTTCGCCGCCGAACTTCTGATCCTCACCCACGCACTTGACGTGGCCTTGATAGTCGTCCCCCCAGAAATCTTTACCGCAGTCAATGCAAGAAAGGCGCTCGCAGTTCCCGCACACGGCCACGTGCTTTTCCACCTGTATATTTTCTTCACTGACTCGCCACACGCGTTGCACGTAAAAAATACCATCTTCGGCGAAATGATTTAATATCCTCTATCCAACAGAGACTGGAAGTCTTGTCCTCTCGGCCGGCGACCGCCAGCGGCTCTGGTCTGAGTTCTTCCGAACTTTTTCCCATAAGTTCTTTCCATTTTCTCCATGTCTTCAACTTCGACTCTCTCCACTTGCTCCTTAACTTAAAAAAAGAAAAGGAAAAATCATGCTTATCATAGTGTGGCTCATAACAACAAAGAAATAGATAAAACATAAATGTATAGAGAATTGGTTATACACTTCATTGAATAAAATGATGTGTGCAACCACTAGAAATTACATCACGCAAAAACATATGAAGACATGAAAAGATTCCTAATAAAATTTTACATAAAAATAAAGCTACAAAGCAGTCATATAAATAAAAGTAATCATAGCATGCATAGCTATATCATTTTCCCAAGAACAATCTCACAAGCAAAAGAACTGCTATAAATGCCCAGGCCTAGGAAAAAGCACAAGATATAGTTAGATGTGATTTTATCTGGGTGATGGGATGAGTCAGAAATTTTATTTCTGTTTTTGGCTTTTCTAAAACAGGCACAGATTAATTTTGAAAACACAACACATTATTTCTCTTCTTGATCTGGTACCCTCTCCAAGTTAGCATCCAAATTATTTACAGTCCTTTACCCGTGCATTTCTTGAATGAGTGGCTGATGCTTATTTTTCCTGCACTTAAGTACCATTCAATCACTTCATGATCTGTTTCCAGTCCAAATAGACTCTTGATGCTGTTTTCTTCCAACTATGTGTCTGCCACCTGATCCCTGTTCTCACCTTGACCTCTCTGAAGCATTTGGAAGTGTTGACACTGTTAGATTCTTTCTCTTTCTTGAAAAAGCCTCCTTCCTTACCTCCCACAGAACTGTTCGTTTTCCTACAAATATTTACCGAATATTTGATATGTGCCAGGCGCATTCTAGGCTGCCGGAATGCATCAGCAAAAAGAAACAGACAGCCCTGACCAGTGCGGCTCAGTAGGTTGGGTGTCATCCTGCGGTTGGGAACTGAAAGGTCACCAGTCAGGGCACATGCCTGGGAGAACTAATAGACTGGGTGACTTGTTTCAGGATGGTGGCAGCGAGAGGTGGAAACAAACAGAACTCAAAGTCTCTTGGCTCCTCATCAACGGTGCCTACTGTCCAGCCTCCAAGAACCTACGGGCTCTTGTCGTAAAAGGGATCATCATAAACCCAAAGGAAAAGCAGCTTGGTTTGCTGTGCATTCTGAAACCAAGCCAGCTTCTCAAGGTCAACATTATCACGGCACTCAGGCTCAGATAGTGTCACTCCATGAAATAGCCCCGCTTAGGCAGTCCATCTTCCTGCTGCTCCTGAGGAGTACAGGACGCTGCCCGCCCAGCCTTCCCGTACTCTATGCCAGGAGAGGCTATCCTGCCATTAACGACACTCCTTTTCCACAGGGACATGCTTTACTTTGCCTTTAAGGGAGGGGAATGAGATACCAGCTCATGCTGTTCTCTGTGATTCCGAAGTGCAGACAGACTGCAGTGGCCGTGGGAGGGGAATACTCTTCAGCTGGGAATGACCTTCAAGCTGACTTGAAGGCTAAGATTCTACACTTGGGCTATAATTATTTTAGAATTTGAAGTGGGGAGAAAGCTTGGTTGTTTCAAGCTGGTCAAACCAGAGGCTGCCTTGAGGCAGTGATCCCTTCTCACAGTCCCATCAAAACGATGAACCTATAAAATGTCAGCCCCATTCCACCATGGTGGCTCTTCTCCTTGACCCATTTCCCATTATTAGCGCAATTCCTGCACAGCTGGTGTTACTAGAGAGTCATGAGCCACTGATGGGAGGGAGGGGTACCTGCGGAATGGCTCTGGGTGCAGGCAGGGCTCCCCTCCCACCAGGCTGCCTTCTGTTCAGTAAAGGCAAACACTCGGGTGCTGGGTGGGCTCCTTGTCTTGTTGGTCTCAGCTTCCCTGGCAGAAATCCATCTAGGGTGGCAGTGGGGCTTCCAGGGCAGAGCAGCTGGAGATGGGGCACCAACCAGGGGCCTGGAGTTCTGCTGAGGAGGGTGAAATTACGCAACTCCAGCCACAGCACGGGGCTGCTGCCATAACTACTTATGCCTCTTAGGGCCTGCACCTGAAGGATTGCCTCTTCCTGCAGCCCAAGGAGACTCGCTGCCCATTAGAAAAGGCTCCCTAGTTCAGTCTCTTCTTCTATAACCCACTGTGTATACAGATGTTACCAGACGGTCTTCACATCACCGGTGGGGAACTGATGTAAATGCTGATACTCTGTTACTGTTGCTGTGAGTAATCAAGCCCTTTGTCTCTGACCCAGGAGTCTCGTGTCTTTTGCCAGAATTCACCAAACCTGTTAGTCTGGAAGTAAGCTAAAATGTCAGACTCTCCACAATTCTTGACATACATATTCTATCTTGATATTTAGCACATCAGAGATAAGGCTTATGCAAGTAATAGGCCAGCTTTGTAATTCTGTATTAAATTTAAGTAATTTAAATGATTTAAACTTGTGGTTTTTAATTTGAAATTTACTAAGTTTAGAAATAGTATAGGAACATTTAAAAGGCTCTAGATTCATCCTGTTTATAATTATAATTAATTAGATTTATAAAAATTACTTTAAAATCCCGGAAAGTTTTGGTTTATCCTTCAGACAATTAAAGTACCTTAAAAAGGATATGCAATGTATTAAATTTATAAATCCTTATTTTAAATGTTTGAAGGGTTTCAATAACTCAGTTTTTGATCGGTATCAAACTTACAAGGTGCCTTACATTTTTTTTTTGTTGTTGTTAAAAACCTTAGGACAATTTCCACATCTACTCTCTACATCTCTATCAGGATGAAGAGAGCTGGGAAGAGTTCCATTACCTCACTAACAGTGAGAACACCAAATAAAATACAAAAAGATAACTTTTGTTGAATTCACCAAAGAACTGGTGCCATAGGTCAACCAAGTAACCTCTGTCTTCCTTAAGTCTTTGAAATGGCATTCTAACCTGGAATGAAACATTACTTCTCATTTTCCATCTTAGCTGAAGGGGAAGTTTCAAGAGTGACAGTCAGCAGGCCTTTCTTCACATTATGGCTCTTATCCCAGAAGAGGGTTCCCACTCTTGAGTGTGTTCTTTCCAATTCTAAACTCAGGAACCAGAGAAATGAATAGCAGGTGGGGGCGTGGATCCGTTGGGCTCACTGTGAGAGGGGTTTGGAGCGAGGACTGCCCCACCTCACCAGGGGGGCTGGGGTGGCATTTTAGGTCCTATGGTCTTGGTTTCAGCTCAGATATTCTACCCACAGCTTTTCTGACATCTGAGTCCATTCCTCTGGGGGAATGGTCACAGGTCCTTCCCATGAGAGATGAGACGAACAATCACTGCTGTCCATGCTTGCTGTGACATTGCAGGCTCATTCCTCTAGGATAGCAATTTTCAACCAGTGCGCTGCAAGAATTTTTAAAACATGCGATATCTGACTATTCAGTCAGGGACACTGACCTCTTCTCCCTTAGACTGTCAAGTAAAAGAATGACAACAGCCAAAACAACAATAGCCATCTGGTGAGAACGCCCTGTCTTCAACCATAAATATATAGGTCATATAACAGAGTTGCATTTTATGGGTCACATCACATAATAAGGTTGTATCTGATTGGTTAATTCCTGGGACCAGAAATTCTTACATGTAAGTATAGGCACTTGATTTTTTAAAGTCACTTTGGAGCAAAAAGAGTAGGTAATTACTTTTCTTTTTTTAATAAATCAATCTAAATTAAACCTATTTTTGTCAGATCAGCAAAAAGCGTATTATTTTTTGGTGTGCCGCAGCATTTTAGTAATTAGTTTGTATGTGCCAGGAGATGAAAACAGTTGAAAATCGCTGCTCTAGAACACCCAGACTGCCCTTCAGTAGATTGGCTCTGGCTCTAACACCTGGCTTGGGTCTAGAACCTGGATGAAGGGCCCTGATTTTCCATTGCTGCAGCTGACGTCCATCCGCCTTTGGCTCACCTGCTCCTGATCTCTGGTTACATAGTTCAAGCAACACATTCCAGCCTGACCGTCTGTTAGTCACTGCTCCCTGCTGTCTGCAAATAAGGGTCCAGGCTGCCATGGCATCTTCTCTGCTCTGACGATGAGCTGCCCACCCTGCTTTAGATGGTTGAGTGCTGCCAACTGTGCTGTGCTTTTCTTGAAGCCTGTCACCCCCAGTACTCGGAGCGCAGATGCACAGCAGCCTAGGAAGACGATCACCGGGAACAATGCTGGGGCCTCTCCCTGGCATAGTTCTTCATTCACTAGTGAAGAGCTTGCCCCCTGGGCTCCCCAGAGACAGGTAATTGCTAGACTCTCTGATCTCACATAAAAAGCCTATTTTTGTATGCCTCCCTCACCAAACCTTCTACCCCTTCTGCCACCAATGCATTCTGGCACAAACGTCTCATTTACTCGAGACCACCATGGCTTTCCAGCTTCAGGGCACCATCTCGGCAGCAGATAGGACTGGCTCTAGGGTCCTTGCCAGGATGCTCAATCCTGAGTCACAGGAGAGCACCACATCTCAATAAACTCTCTCCTATTCAGCCTGACAATTTACTCACAGTCACTCCTCTTAGGACTCATTGCCAGATGTGACCTCCTGGATCATGCTGGCACACGGTAGAGAGGTTCAATGGCCCTGGAACAGGAACTGGCAAACTATGGCCCATGGGTAAACTACGGCCTATGTATTTCTTTTTTGAAAAACATTTCTTGGAATCCAGCACTTGCGTACTGTCTGCGCTGCTTCTGTGATGCGCTGGAAGAGCTGAGTAGTTAGGACAGAGACCGCATGGCCCGCAAGACTTAAAACATTCGCTCTCTGCCCTTTACAGAGAAGTTGGCCAACCCCTGGCCTAAAAGCTCTCAGGGCTGGAGAAAATCTAGGCAAACACAGATGTCCTCTGCGTGGCCTGGCGGACAAGGGGAGGCAGCTGTCCCTTAGAAGGCAGAGTGGGTCTCTTCTGTGGCCCAGAGTCCCAGGGCACCTGCGGGCTGAAGGCTCCCAAGCGCATTAGCAGGTGTCGCCAGTCCAGGCCCTTAGGCCCCACTCCTCCTTAGCAGGCCCTTGCCTTTGGCATAGGATATTTGCTGGGGCCATCAAGTCAGACTCTGCTACACTTCGATCAGGTCCTGCGCCCAGTTTTCAGCAGGCTGTGCCACCCAGCTCCATCAGATGACAGTCCTTTTACATGCTGCCACCGAGGCCTCTGCCTTCTCATTCTGTGCCTACTCTGATGTGGTCTGACCAGGGCCTGCCATGTTCTTCCTTCAGGACATCGATGTGCCTAACAATCCCCCTGTCCCTTGGCTCTTGTCATTGCTGTCACGGCCATACTCTCAAATGCTGGTGACACTAGGTGAGCCAATGTGCGTTCTAACGTCTGGGACAGAGCCCGTCCTATACCAGGGGAGCTCTGGTCAGAAGTTACAAACCACCCCAGATTTTTTTGTTCTTGTTTTTTGTTTTTTTTGTACAGAGATTTGAATATAGAGAATTGAAACCCAGGTACCAAGGAACTGGACAGGCAAAAAGGGAACATGGAGACCAACCATCCTCGTAGTCTAGAATGATGCTAGTTTTGGTATTGGAGGTCTCACAGTCTGGGAAGTCCCTCAGTCCCAGGCAAACCAGGTCTGCCAGCCACCCTCATGAGGTATCACAGATGTGGTCATTGTAGGAGCATCTAAGATCCCAGAACTGAGGACACAACGAAGAGCTTTGTCTGAGTAGAGGCACCAGATAGCTGGTACTGGTGTCCCTGAAGGGGCTGCTGGGAAGCTGGTTCCGGGGAAAACCAGTAACCGGAACCAACTGTTGCTCTTGGAACCAAGTTCACCAGAGGAAAGAACCATTGCAGGAGTGACCTGGTCCATAATGGGGAGCCAGCAGGAAGGAGCGAGTGCCTTCTTCCTCTTCCAGCCTCATTTCCCCAGCATCCCATGGCCTCCCACAGCCTACTGGGGCTGCTGCAAGGGCAGACATGGGTGTTTAGGGTCCCGGCTGCAGTGAGTGTCACAGCGCAGGGTGTGGAAGACCCATCTGGTACATGGGTTCGGTACTAGGCTGAGCATAAGTTGCTTAATAAGCAGCACACTTGCCACTTATTCACAGGAGAAGAGCCTCAATAATTGTGATGCAGAGCATGCCAGGGGTTACCCCTGCCTCTCACCTCCAAGACCCAGATCCTTGCTGCCATCTGACCAGCAAATGGTCCCTGACTAACGCTCTGCTCCCTAGACCACTTCTGACACCAACTGTCTTAGTCTGTGCTTCCCAGAATTCAACCCCAAGGCAAGGATTTAAGTACCGGTGGTTTATTTGGGAACTTGAGGGACAAAGCAGAGAGGGCGTGGTATCAGCCAGCTTACTGCCAGGGGTGACTGAAGGGGGCTCTCACCACCAGCACCACAGCGAGCACCTCACTGGCCTTGGAGCTTGGGGAGGGCGTCCTGGGCAGGTCTCACCAGGCAGGAGTGCCCTGTGCCTGCTGCAGCCCGGCCACAGCTGCTGTTGGTGGCAGGCTCACTACGGCCAGTACCACAGAGGAAGGAGGAAAAGAACATGAGGCCTGTGGTCCGCGTGAGTGAGGCACCCGAGAGGGTGAATGAACAAGGAAAACTGGCAGGTGGGGTGGTGTCCTGCTTTGGGTCACCCTAGAAGCAGTCCCTGGGGAGGGACTCAGGCTGAGTTGTTCCTTGGGGAGGTGAAGGAAAGCATCCTTAGAGGGACAGTGAAGGGAGCCAGGCAGGGAAGGTTGCTGCCAACACAGTTTCACCCAGGCCCTGTGGGGGACGGGAGCTCCATGGCCAGAGAGTCAAGAGAGGGTGGCATTAGACACCCTGGGGTGGACTGCCCCTGGCCTGCCTTACCTGGGGGCAGAGTGACCTGTGGCAGCAGAAAAGGGCCTCAGGCAGGGAGATGAGTTGCTGGTGGCTGGAGCACCCTGATGTGGTAGGCCCAGGGCTGCGGGCAGAGCGCTGGCATCTGCTCCAGGGAGGCGGGGAGAAGGGAGAGGCCTCCCCACCCCCACCCCAGCTCCACCTGCCGCAGGTTCTCTGCTGACACCTCCTGTGCACCCCCACAGCAACCTCCTGAGCCAAGGCACCCGCACCATAATTACTTTCTTTGTTACAAATAAGAAAGCAGAGGCTCCAAAAGGTTTGACAACTTGTCCACAGCAGTGACCGAAGCAGACTGGGGCCTCGTCTGCGCGGCCCAGAGCCAGCCTGTCTAAGCGCTGCACTAGGGCTGCCCACCAGCCCCCACCCCTTGACACAATCAGGCTCCAGGTAAACACACTTCCCTGTCCCCACGATGTGCCAGGCACCCAGGGTAGAGGCTCAGTGGGACACTCTCTATCCCAGGCCAACGTGTCCCTCGTGACGTGGCCACATTGACTGTCCTCCACTGTCAGGCAGGTGGAGCTGGTTGTGCTGAGCAGTGACAACACCTGGTTTGCTAAGGTCTTGTGAGCTCTCCTTTTCTGGTTATTTAACAAGCCCAGGAAAAGGGCAATTCCTACCCCAACACTTAATGCTTTGCGGGACTTGACTTTGTGGAATTCGGCTTTGTAGGATTCTTCTGGCTCTTCGATTCCCAGGTTGTATAAAATGTGTTGATGATGACTCTGCTGGTTGTCTGGGGAGCAGATAACAACTATGTCCCCTTTAGATGAGACACTTTTCTTCAGTCTCTCCCTTAATACCTGTTCCCAAATTGGTGAGGCCAAACCCAGTGTGTAATACTGTGTAAGACAAAGGGGTCTCCGACCTGATCAACCTTGCAAATGTTTGATCGTTTTCCTTTTTCTTAATGCTCTATTACAGAATTATTAAAAATACATAAAAGCAGAAAGAATACAAGAAGTAACCCCGATGATCTCATCACTCAGCTTTGGCCATTGTCAACAAATAATGACTGTTTTTCCCATACTCCCCCATCCCCCACCTCCAGATTTAGAAGCTACTCCTAATATCATATCATTTTAATACTCTTAACAGTATTGATTCCCAAGCTACTGTCCTGAATTTTTAAATTCAGTAAGTCAGGGATGGGGTCTGAAAATCTATGTTTTTTTAAATTCCCCAGGTTTGGGACCCTAAGGTACAGAGAAATGAACATGGGCTTTACAGTGACAAAGTCCTACTTGGACGCCTGGCTTTGCCCAACCTATGTAACTTTGGGTAACAACTTGAAACTTTCTGACCCTAGACTCTTTGTCTTGAAAAATCACCACTTCTGTGAACTTGTGGTCCACTAAGACCCTCTGATATTTTTTACATTAAATAAATGCTGTCAAATGGAGTGTCCCTCAATTTTCCCTTGTCACGGTGTTGGGGTGGCGTTGGAGGCTTGTGAGCTCTCCTGCTTTATGGTGGTTGTGTCTACAAAATCTCCCCAACTTTTATTTCCTGCCCCCCAACCCCCACCCCGGCACCGTGTCTCCTTCAGGCCCGTTACAGCCTCCTTCGCTCTGTTTGCTCCAATCCCCTACCCCCAGCCCCGCAGCAGCCTGGGAAACTGAAGGCTGAACTTGCTCCTCAATGGTGGTTTTCAGTCACAAAATTTCTTGGGCCTAGAGTAAAACTTGCATTTGCTCTAGGTCACTGACTGCTTTTTCCAATCAAAACCAAATCCTTACATTTCTGGCGGTGTCATTCAGTCCAGGGATGTTCATGGAAAAGACAGCTAGCTTCACTAAATTACAAAAACAAGCACTTTGCTAGCTTTTTGTGTGCTCAGCATTTTTTCTGAATGAAGACAGAAGCTACTCACAACTGAATAAAGCTCCTTGTTTTGTTTTGTTATTTAATTATATGGACTTCAGAGGCAAGCAAGGAAAAGAAACAAGGCAAGCACATGGGGAACTGCATTCGAAGCAGGAGAAAGGAGCATTTTTCTGAGGCAAGGCACCTTTTGCTGCAAAGGACAGCTTGATTGATTGCAACATTGCCCTACAAATTGTGTTCTTTGTGCTTTTGGGGAGTTAAATGCCAGCTTTCATGGTGACAGCTAATGCAGGGAAAGACCTGGGAAGCACAGGTCTGAGAAAGACCTCCCTTCAGTGTAGTTTGGAAACTACAGGATGTTAGAACTAAAAGGAACTTTAATAGCCTCATTTTATGCCTGAAAAATGAAACCTAAGAAGACATCAATTGCTCAAACCTGCAGAGCTGGTTGGTTGAAGAACACGAACCTGCATCCAGAACTTTTAATGGGGTGATTAAAAGTATGGATGTCAGAGACAGGTTGCCCAGGCTCAAACTCCAGCTCCACCCCTTCCTGGCTGTATGATCTTGGGCAAATTGGTAAATGTCATGCTGCGCAGTGTTAATGTTAGCTGTCAGCCACCCCAGGCCAAGGCCACTTCACACCTGGGACCACCTGGCCTCGGTCCAGAAAGGGAGCTAATTCCATTGTGCAGGAGAGTTTAAGACAGGTGATTTCCTATCTCCGTGGGGTGTCCCAAGGAACTGAGGAGGAAGAAATGGGTCACCTGTTCACCTAAAAATAAGAACAGAACCTGCTGAAGCTGGACTGAAGCCCTGGGCCCCACCTTAGCCCCTCTTGTCTGCATGGGTCATGGAGGGGAGGGCAGAGACCAGGGCTGCTCTAACATGGATTGAGGCTGCCCTCAGCTCAGATGGGGTGGGGATTTCTTTCTCCTTTTCCTATGGTGGGTGGGCTGTGGATGAAGAGACCACCTGTTCATCATCCTCTGCATGACCACAAGCAGACTCCCCCCTTTTACTTACCCTGGATGGGGAGTAGGAGTCTGACCAGGTGACCTTAGGCCTGTCCCCACTCCTCCCTCCATTCCCAGCATGTTAGGTTGCATCTCTTGTGCTGGTTTAAACAGGCAGTGACTTCCTAGGTCCTAGAGACACAGGATGAGAACATCTTGGAAATGACAGCCCCAAAACTCCACGAATCTGGAGGAGCACAGTCAAGGATGCTCAACCTCGGAAATCACCGTCAGTTCACCCTGCTCCCCGCCCCTCCCGGCCCAGGCCCTGCCTGGGCGGGGAGCACAGGGCCCTGGTCCAGCCTCTGAAGGTGGAATGTCTGTGCACAGATCTGTGTAGTCAACAAGGGTCTGCAATGCAGAGCACAAGATGGAAAGGAAGCTTTTCTTTCTCTCACGGCCAGAAGCAACTGCTCAGGTAGGAGAAAAACAACACACCAGTTGCAAGTTTGTTCTGCTTCAAATGTTGCTCTCTATATCTGTTCTATACGTCTGCAACCACATCCATCAAGGCTCTCTCCTCTCTCTAGGTGGTAAAATAACACGCAACTTAAATTTTCTTCCTTGTACTTTGTGGACTTACATTTTCTCCAAGGCAACTCTGAATTGCGTTAATATTTAGAGAACATCACTCTCCCTCTGCCATCTTCACCAAGGTAACCTCTTGAGCCTTCCCTAGGAGCCAAATATCTCATGAACAACAAGGAACCTCTCTAAGTCATGGAAAAATACCTTCCACAAGTGACAGACACCTGCTTGTTGTGGAACTCAAACAAAGCCACAGCTCTGCCTCTCCAGGGTCCTTCTCATAACTGCAGGGCCAGCCACGGTGCTGTCTGTCATGGCCCCTCTCGGGACCTGTCAATATCACCCGTAAAACCAGAAGCAATAGCATACAGCCAAAACTTCAAAGGCTTTCAAAGCCTTTTGCCTTTAATGCTAGAGTCCCTGGTTGTGTCTGGGCACATGGCCACCTGACCAGTCTCCCCAGTCAGCCCAAGGGACTGACATGAAATTATGACCAAGTCTGGACAAATGAGTGTGAGCCACCACAATCTTATTAAAGGTCACCTCATTCAGGATAAGGCCATTTGCCTCGGAGATTTCTCTTCCTGCAAGAACATAGATCTAACAAGGACCCGGCTTTGACCATGCAGACAGGGACAGCACTCTAAGACATCACAAAGCAGCATGACAGACATGGCAGAGCAGAAGCACCCGCTTCCCTGGGCCTCTGACCACAGGTCTCCTCAATGAGAAAAAAAAAAAAGCTTCCCTTTTATGGCTCACTGTTCTCAGGGTATCTTTGTTACAGCAGCTTAGACTGTGCTGTACCTAATGCAGCAGGCTAGTTCTGACTTCAGAGCCCCAGTCTGTAATTCACTAACTGTGTCCTTGGGCAGGCCCTTGAGCATTTGGGGCCTTAATTCCCTCTGTTGGTAAAATGGAAGTATCAGCATCAGTCCAAAATGGTTTTGAGAATTAGAAAAAATGCACGTAAAATACCTAGCCCGTGAGCCAGCACGTGGGAGAGGCCATGGCACAATTATAAGAATGATTGCTCATGGAATAACAACCATAGTCATTTCCATGCTCAGCTTCCATGAACATCTGACTCTTTCCTTTACTGAAAACTTACCTTTCCAGGGAGGCATGCGGCAGTCAGTCCTGCCCGCCTCTCCACTCTCCCTCCCTCCTCCTGTCCCCTCATGCCTCATCCGCCACCTCGTTCCTGCTCAGTTATGATCCATCTGGTCTGAGTGCCAAAGCCTTTCCCCTCTTAATCTTCTTCCAGGCTCTGCTCAGGGAGAGTCCTCAGTGTTTCTCCTATAGAACGGACTGCCCAGCCACTCCCCAACCCACCCTCTTGGCCAGTCTGTGTAACTTAACGTCACCAAATGTAATTAACTTAATTAACTGCGCCTCATTCCTTCTGTAATTGCTTCTCACTTCACACACAGCCCCTTCTTCCACACCCTCGTGTCCTTAGCCCAGCTTCTAGATCACTGTGGCTGGAAAAGGCAGACACACCTGGCTGAAAAGCATTGTGAGCTGCCTCGCTCTAGCTGTACAGGCAGCAGACAGCCAAGGTCAGGGGCGTAGGCTCTGAGTCCGCTAGACTGGGTTCAAATCCAGACCCTGCCATGTTTTAGCAACATGGTCCTGTTTCAGTTTCCTGATCACTCTGTGCCTCAGTTTCCTCACTGTAAGATGAGGGGAGACAGCAGTACCCTCTTCATGGGTTTGCTGTGAGGCCTAAGCAATGCTGTGCATTACAATACTTAGAGCAGTCCTCGGCCCCTGAGAGCACCTAGGACAGACCCTCAATAGATTTCAGGTGAGCATTGTGTTAGCGGAGGCGCAGGTTCCCGGCCCTCCCACTCCAGCAGAATCCAGTCCTTACTCTACCAGTGGTACATGCAGTGAAAATCCAGAGCTTTCAGGAAACCTGTGGCTGAGAACTGGGGGAAGGGGAGCTGCGGCAGGCAGCACCCACTCAGAGAGGAGCAGCTAAGGGCAGTCACCTCCCTCCCACAAACCCTCCTCCTCTCCCCTCTGCACACCTTCCCGTCCACTTCGCTGCCTTCCCTTCATAGGGCCGGAAAGTCGCCAGCTAGGGATTTCTCTGGACTAACAAGCATCTCTTAGAATGCAGACCCTTCTGGAAGGGTTTCAGGAGTGATTGGTCATTGCTTTCCCAATGGAAGTCCTTTCCTCCGCAAGAACGTGAAGTTCATTGGCACTGAGAGCCTGCAGTCTACACTAACAGGGCGGGGAAAGCGGGAGCCCTGAGTAGGATGTTGCAACCAGGGGCTGAGGGTGCCAGAGACAAAGGTCACTCACTTCACCCAGAGCCTGTGGAAAGGGTCACCCACAACTGGGAAAGGAGCACAGAAAGACAAATGCCTTTGATTTTAAAAAGGAAAGAATAAGACTTCACATGGAAGGGAATAAAGAAATCATCTTCATTCCTGCCTGAGGTCCCTCTACCAAGTCCCCTCTACCAACTTCCCCTGACCCGACCCTCACCCTGTCTGACCCTCGGTGTGAAACCCACTTCCCATTTGCCTGCTCGCCTATGGGGTTTTGACCCTAACAGTTACTAGATTCAGCTTCAGCATTTTCCCTGGTCTCAGACTCTAACTCCACTATTGGTCTTCATGGCTGAATTTCATCCTGCTCATTTCAGTAACTCTTCCCATGTTAGCCTGTCTCAGCCCCCGGCAACCATAGGAGGGGGCCAGGCCGGGACACCCAGCTCTCAGCAACCTGTCCAGGTAAGCACCTGTCCTGAACATCACTCTTAGCCAGTCCTCTGTCTGGACATTGACAGGGTAGTTCCTGTCCCTGGAGGTGGAGCAGCATCTTCTTGTCTTCCTTTCTCCTAAACTAGGATGACACCTGTCACCCAGGACCCATGATTCTGGCTGGCTCTATACATGCTTTATCTTAGCTACCTGCTGTCATTATTACTGTGACCAGCGAAGTTAATCACTACGCATTATATTATTTCTTTAGGGAAATAATGCAAGTTCCAAACAACCAATCTAAAGTAAATTTTTCGGCCCTGGCTGGTGTGGCTCAATGGATTGAGCACCAGCCTGTGAACCAAAGGGTCACCAGTTTGATTCTCAGTCAGGGCACAAGCCTGGGTTGCAGGCCAGGCCTCCAGTTGAGGGCGCATAAGAGGCAACCTCACATTGATGTTTCTCTCCCTTTCTTTATCCCTCTCTTCCTCTCTTCCTAAAAATAAATACAATCTTTTTTTTAAGAATGAACATCTTGTCTTATTAACAAAAACAAACTTTTGAAAAACTCTCTATGTACCCATTTACAAGGGGGTTAGAAGTAGGTTGATATCATTGGTTGGGCCTTGGTGTTATTTTGGGCCCCAGGGCAAGTAGTTAGGATTCAAGCCACACACTAATTTCGCCCAAGATGGAATGCAAATACAAATACCACTGAAGCAAGATTACTTCAATCCTCAATCAGATCGACCCGATCTGAGCCAATTATTTTCCCGGCAGAGTTAATTAGATTGTATTTAAAGTGAGTGAGATGGGGAAGGCAACTTTCCGTGTGTTATTCCTTTAACCGTCGTCACCTTTAAGCTGGAGTCTTTGTCCTTAGTTTCCCGTTACAATTACCTTCTAGAGAAAAGCACATCTACGCGTCTCGTGTTAAAATTGGAGCCAAGCTACATTTCCAGTCATTCCAGGCGAAATATTGTACTAAGTAGAAGGTTAATCACAGGCATATAGAAAAAAATTACAAGAGAAAAATAGGAATTCCAGGGCAGGAGGGAGGCTGGGGGCGTGGTGGTGCAGAAATTGATCCGACCTCCACAGATCTCCACTTTCCTCACGTAAGAGCTTTTGAGAAGATCCAGCTGAAGTCGGAGAATCTTCTGTCCTCTCGATTCTCCATCCCACCTCTGGTTTCTTGTTTGACATCGGGGTACATCACCCAACATCTCTCAACAAGAGCCTGTCACCTTGCATGGTGCTCAGACTCGCCACCTGTGGAGTGAATATGTCCCTTTAACAGATGAGTTTATTATGGTTTACGTCATTCTGACCTTCAAACACTTTTGACAAATAAACTATGAGAAATTGCTTTCGAGGCAAACAGCTCATCATTTATTAATTCAGAAGAAAAATAATGAAAGAGAAAGAAGTCAAACGCAAGATCGATAACGCATATGACTTTGAACTAGACAGGGCATGAAGCCTGTGGACTCCCTCATGCACCTCCTGACCAATAACAGCGCCCCCCCCCCATTCCCGGGTGTGGGTCTCAATTTCAGCCCTTTCTTGCCTACCTTCAAGGCCTTTCCTCAAGGAAACCGAAGTTCTGGGTGATGATTTCTATTTTAAAGCCCAAGACACACCTCAAAAACCTGAGTACAATGTGAGACGGAGGTGTGTGTGTAGGAGGGAAGGGAAGGAGACAGCGGGGCCCAGGCTATGTATCTCCGGGAGCTACAAAGAAAATAGCAAATAGCCAGAGTGTTCCCTGCCCTCCAGGGGCTCTCAGTGCAGACTGAGCTGTGCAGAAAGTGATGTCCGTGCATGCAGGATACACACCCACCAGTGGGCTGGGACCCGGGCAGCTCTGTGGGGCTTGGCACTGAGCCACGCCAGTCTGGAGGGACTTCCTGGAGGAGGAGAGCTTCCAACAGATTTAGAAGGGAGAGAAGCCATTTAGGGCAGAAGGTCAGACTCCTAACAAAGCTCCAGACTTCCAGTTACAGGAAGATTTCTTTTTTCTAAATGGAAAACATTGATTACATTTTAAAATATCACAGAAAATACAGAAATTCTTAGTGTATATCTCAATGATGAAGCAATGGGACACTACAAGCAACCCAAGCCCTCCCCACCCGCTCTCTCAGCCACCACCACCCAAAGGAAACACCCTCTGGCTTCTATCACCATTGGTTTATATTGGCTGTTTCTCAACTTAGGTAAAAATGGAATAATATAGTGTATGCTGTGTTTATGTGTGGCTTCCCTCACTCAGCCTTATAATTTGTGGGCTATCACCCACGCTGTTGCAGATAGAAATAATGAGTTCATTCTCATATTCTTTTCCCATTTTACTACTGATGGAAATTTGGGTTATTTCCAGCTTAGTGCTTTGATGAATACTGTAACAGTGAACATTCTTTTAGATATTTCTTGGTGCACATAAATATACATTTCTTTTGATTATCTACATAGGAGTAGAACTTCTGGGTTACAGGGTTATGAGAAGAAACCCAGCAAGATTTATAACATTGTTAGTGGACAGAACAATGTTGGATCAGACGGACCTGGATTGGGTTCCCACACCACTCTCGGTGGCCTGAGGTCTTGGTCCCAAAGCCCATCACAAAATCTTTCCTCGTACAAAAGTGGGTTTACCAGAGCATGCCCTGCAAAGTCAGATGCGGTTCCTCACCATCCCCGGGAACCAGCTGTTGGCCCACTTCCTCCTCCAGCTCCTGCTCCATTTCGCTCCCTCCCTTTATGATAAAACTCCTCCAAAGGGGCATCAGTATTCATCGTCTGCCTCTTCTCCCCCGGCTCTGTCTCGAACTCACCCCAGCCAAGCCTTCCTCCTTCACCACTCCAAGGTCGCAACGTCCCACACGGCCAGACCTCCCAGTCATTCCTGAGGCTACCCTTCTCTTGGGCACGTGGCAGCATGTGGGGCGTGGGCCACTCCGCGCCTCAGCGTACCCCCTTCCCTGGGCTCCAGTGATGTCACAGGCCTGGCTGTCCTCCGACTTATTCTGGCCATGCTTTCCTGACTGCTTTGCTGATTCAGCCCCCTTGGTGTCAGAGCGCACGTTTCAGACCTTGGCCTTTCTCTAACCTCTTGTGGGATCATGATTTCCAATACTCCTCTATGCTGCTGGTCGTCAAATGTTTATGTCCCACCCAGACCTCTTCGCTGACCTCCAGACCCATCAAACAAACTGCCTGCTCCTTCTCTCCCCTCGGATGGCCGCTTGTCATCTCAAGTTAAGGTTCTGACCTTCCCTTCCCAGATGAGCAGCTCAGGCAGTCTATCGACACCTGAACTTTTCCAGTGCCTCAGGCCAAAGCTATGGACTCATTCTTGATACCTCTGTCTTTCTGTCACTCCTCACGCCTGGTGCATCTGCAAATGTTGTTGGCTGCGCCTGCAAAATATATCCAGGACTGGACCACCTTCCACCACCACCACTACCATCATCCCAAGCAAGTCACCTGGATCACAGCAAGAGCCTACTAGGTGGTCTCCCTGCTCCATCCTCATCCTCTCAGCCTCACCCACAACACCCAGTCTAGTCCCAACACAGTAGGACAGTGAGTCTCCATCTGCCCCAGAGTAAACACCTGCCTTCTTACAATGACCTAAAAGGTCCTGCACCCCTCACTCACCCATGACCTCTTTGAGCTCACCTCCTCTCTTGCATCCACCCCAGGCTTTCCTCCCGAGCAGAGCAGGCTCTCCTGCCCCAGGTCCTTTGCACTTCCAGCTGGCTCCGCCTGTATTGCTCTCCCACCAGAGAGCCCATGGCTTTCTCCCTCCTTGCTTCCCATCTTTTCTCACAACTCACCTCCTGGCTACCCCACTTAAAATGTCACACACACACCCCAACATTTCATGCTGACTGTCCTTGCTTTTTTTTAATTGTCCTGACCCTAACCACTATTGACATACTACATATTATTTTTCATTTACTTTTTTTTTTTTTTATGGTTTAATTTATTTTCATTTGAGGGTGGGGGGAGGGAGAGAGAGACGTCGATGTGAGAGAGAAACACTGATTGGCTGCCTCCTGCACTTGCCCTAACCAGGGATTGAGCCCACAATCTGGGTATGTGCCCCGACCGGGAGTCAAACCAGCGACCCCTTGGTTGCAGGATGACACTCCAACCAACCGAGCCATGCCAGCCAGGGCTCGTTTACTATTTCTTGTCTGTCTCCCTCTTCTAGAATATAAGCTCGGTGAGGACAGGACATTTTGTTTGTTTATTCAGCACTATCTGCAGGTGGGAACCACCTGAAGGAAGTGGGCTTCCAATGCTGAGTGGACATTTGCCAGCAGGGGAGGAGGAAAGTCTCAGGGGAAGGTGGAGTTACTCTCACACACAGAGTAACTGCTCAATAAAAAAGGTGAGAGGGATCAGGAAGCACACATCGCCAGACATAAAAATACCCACAGGGAGGTGAAGCACAGCACAGGGAATAACTATGGAGCCAGCCGGGTACTAGACTTACCAGCGGGATCACTTTGTAGTCAAATAAATGTCTAATTACTATGTTGTACACATGAAACTAATTTTTTATATCAACTGTAATTGAAAAATACATTTTTAAAAAAAATGGAATATATCATCTCTAAAACAAAAAGAAATTGTTTATTAAGTGAATGAATGAAGAAATAAGTGAACAAGTAAAAGAATAATCAATACAGTAATGACTGTGAGGAGACAATGATTATGAAAGACCCCGGTTCATAGTGGGTGCTCAGAGCAACACCAGGTTCTTCAGCCTTTCTCTTGGTCACTTGAAAGGGACCTTGAGCTTTATGTGCCGGGCTGGAACTGCCGTCTGCCCCCAGGGCAGCTCCCAGGGGACCACCTTAGGCACCGCTGGCATGCTGCAGTGAGTGCCCCACAGCTCCTGCCCCGCCTCCCACCGCCTCTCTGACTGTCTGGAGCTCTCCATGAGCGAACCCTCAGGAAGTGATCATTGAAGGGGCGGTTGCTCACCTCCCCTTAGCTGGCATGCGTTTCTCGGCTCTACACCTAGATGGGTTCAATGGCGAGGAGAGCTGAGGCTGAGGTGCATGGGCCCTGGGGCAGGGGAGACCGTGCCACTGGGGGAAAGGCAGGAAGAAGGGCGGCTAGGGGTCCCTTTGTGCCTGGGCTGCTCTGCTCTCCCAGGAGGCAGAGTTCAGCACAGTGCACATCCTCCCAACCTGAGAAGTGGCATTCCTCTCATGTTCAGAAGGTCATGGCCCACACCCCGTGGGGGTGCTATGCTCCACCTCCCCCTGGGACTCCCACATGGAATGTTTCTCCTTCTGTCCCTGCCACCCAAGGCCCACCTCTTCCAGGGGTCACCTCCTCCAGGTGGGCACCTCATCCAGGGGTCACCACCTCCTGGTGGTCACCTCCTCCCAGGGGTTACCGCCTCCAGAGAGTTGCTCCCAATGCCATGTCATTGCCTGTGACACCTAGCCCATGCAGGCATGTAAGATGCAGCCTGGAACCCACTGTTGCTCAGCTGGTCCTCTGCACAAGCTCCACGCATGAGCCCGTGGGGGAAACTGTGGGGCATGTCTGCATGCATCCATGTGTTGTGTGTAAATGTGTGTGTGTGTCATGTGTACACATGCACACCCACGAATGCATTGGGAGCAGAAAGAAAAACAAAGCAGAACTCCCTGGAGAAACTCTGTGTTGGTCACAAGAGAAACCCCTGCCCTCTGACCAGCCAGGTTGTACCAGTTTCCTCAGGGTCCCCAAGGGCGGCCCCTTATACTTCCACTGCCCAGTAAACGGGGGTGAGGTGTGTCTTCTCCTGAACTCGGGCTTCCCTCGGGCCCCAGGTCACTTTGCCTTGCTGTGGCCTTTCATCGGTTCCAATGCCAAGAACTGAGGTGGAGGCACAGACATGCCTTCTTTCCAAGAAGGACCCACAGACTCTGGCGGGGACTAGGAGGACCCCTCCCCGGAGCGGGCAGGCTGAGAGTGGCAGTGGTCAAAGGGTTTGGAAATGGCTGGGCTGGGCTGGGAGTGGGGGGGTGGGGTAGAGATTACGAAAGACCGCTGCTAGAGTAAAAGTTAATATTAATTCATTTTGAATTAATAAATGGAAATAGAATATTTGCCAAGGGCAAAATATAAGTCATATTCGTTTCTGCTGTTTACAGTGATGGCACAAACCATTTTACAATTTATTATAAAAACCGAGCGAGCTGGTGAAAACAGCTGCTGGACGACGCTCTCAGCATGACAAGAGGGCTCTCCAGAACCCGCCCCTCCCTTCACACCGCACGACTCCCCCAGGACCTGCAGGCTCCCTTTGCGACATCTTCCAAAATGTCCAAAATGCAGGCTCCTCCCCCATGGGGCTGCTGGATCCTGAGGGTCGCCAGCTGTCTTATGCTGGCCCAGGGAGCCCCTGGCCTCACCGCCAGGTCAGTGACATCAGGGAGGGGGAGGGGGGGCCCCGTGTTCTGCAGATGACAACTCGGGTGACAGGCAGCAAGTAGAGGTCTCATAGCCAACAGCAGCCTGTGACCATCAGGAAGCCTCTGCTCCCCGCTGAGGCAGGAGACTGGAGCAAGGAGCCCCAGACGGGCACAGAGGCCCAGGCACACCCTCGGACATTGCGGTTTGACTCGCTCGCTTGGTGTGAAGCCTGGGCTTCAACGCCTAAAAAGCTTCCCAGGGTGATTCTGATGGAAAGTTGGGCCTGAGAACACCTGCGTCGTCCCGGGTGCGTGATGCCACAGATACCTGCTTGGAGCCTGGCTGGCAGGTGGGTCTCACGGGCCGATCTCAGCATCTCCCTGCCTCCCTCCTGCTCCCATCCGTTTCCTCTCCCTGAAGGTCCTGCGCTGTCCCCTGGCTCCTTGCAGCCACCTGGACCCTCACAGTCTCCTGCCCGGCCCAGCTCTCTGGAATGCCAGCCTTTCCTCCCCTCCCCCCACCCCCCACGGTGATTCACTCCAACCTCCAGTCCCCAAGTCCTGCTGGGTGGTTTGGGCTCATCTGCGTGACGTTAGGGGTGGAAATTGGCTTCCTATGTAACCCTGTCTTACAGTTTGAAATGTGCCCCCCTCCCCATTCCTGCGTGGAAGCCCCCAGTGCCTCAGAACGTGAGCTTATTTGGTGTCTTGGTCCTCTCTGGGGCTATAACGGAATACCACAGCCTGGGTGCTGGTGAACAACACACACTCACTTCTCACTGTTCTGGAGGCCGGAAGTCCAGCCTCAGGGTGCCAGGGTGGTCCCATTCAGGTGAGGGGCTCCCCTGGGTCACCCGGCACCCACTCTCTGTCTTCCTATGCTGGGAGGGCAAGGGAGCTCTCTGGGGTCCCTTTTATAAGGGTCCCCACCCCATCACACAGGCTCCACCCTCGGGACCTTAGCGCCTCTTAAAGGCCCCATCTCCTCATTCCATCACCTCTGGGGGTTAGGATTCCAACACATGAGTTTTGGGGAGACACAAACATTCAGAACATAGCATTTGGAGACAGAGTCTTTACAGAGGTAATCAAGGTAAAACGAGGTCAGCAGGGCGGGCCCTACTCCAATATGTCCGGTGTCCTTATTGAAAAACAAAAACAGGAAGTCTGGAGGCAGACTGTCCCACAGCGAGAACACCTGGTGAGGATGGCCGGGCACAAGCCAAGCAGCGAGGCCTGGAAGAGACCCCCTCAGCGCTCAGGAGGAACCCGCCCTGCTGCCTCTCGGTTTCGGGCTTGCAGCCCCCAGAGCAGGGAGACAGCAAAGCTGTGGTTGACGCCTCCCCATCTGTGACCTTCATTCCGCAGCCCTAGCCGACTCATACCCTCCTCTCAGGCTGGGTCCACAGTGCCCCGCACAGAAAAATGGCACAGAGCAGGTGTTCAGTGAGGGCTTGTTGAATTAACGAAAGAAGGAAGAAATCAAATTTTCCCTTACCCAGTGGCCTCTGCTCTGGAGACGCAGAGGACAGACTTTGCAATCTGAGGGACCCACCACAGTGCCATGACAAAGGGGCGGCCTTCCTGGGCTCCTCAAATCACAGGTGGGTGTGGCCACCACTCTGTAGTCTCCCCAGTGGTCCTTGTCCTCCTGCCATTAGCATACAAAGTTCCCCTTGACCCTGAGTCACCTTGTCACTTGTCCCTGCCTCACTATTGCTGCTCTTACCTACCTACCCCTGTTTCAAGAACTTGGTCTATTGTTTGGAGTTCAGCAGCAAGGAGAAAGATGTGAAGTTAGCTCATTCACCAACAGAGATGTGAAGGTCATGACCCTTGTCCCCTGGGGCCAGCAGGGTGACAGACCCAAGACAGTGGGTCTTCACGCACCAGGTTGGTGCTGTGATAGCTCACGGGCCATGGGAGTGCTGAGAAGCAGCCTTCAACCGAAGCTACGGTTTTCTGGGAGGCTTGGGAGATTGTTGAATGTAAGCCAGATGGACGGAATCTGAGATGTCATCTACTTTAACCCCAGGACTGAGACTAAAGCCACCTCAGCATCTCAGGTAAGAAGTGCCCAAGTCCAGACCAGAACCCAGGGCCCCTGGCTCCCGGTCTCAAGCCATGTGCGCGCTCTAAGGAAGCCCCAGGTGGCCTCAGTGCTCACACAGGCCATTGCCTGGTGCTGGGAACCACGCTGGGGGTTCAGTACAGGCACCGGGAGATCTGTCCTCATGCGGTCCCCCAAAATATCTGGCTAGGCCATCACAGACCCATTCTCCCTGTGGGCAAAACAAGGCATAAAACCTGGGCTTTGGTGTGGAAGGGGGGCTCTTGGTCAGAACCATGTCACTATGGCCATCAGCCGCCTGCAGCCTTGCAGCTGAGTGGTGACGCCACATTAATGGCTCGTCCAATCGCTTTTGGCCTCTGGGTAAAGCGATTACACCTGCCCAAGGAGCAGATGTCTGAAACGCCATCCCCACTTTGACTCAGCAGGCGTCAGAAAACGCATCCAGACACACCACCACCCTCCCCGCCCCCTTTTCCATTTCTACAGTCAACTCTCAGAAGTTCACGTCTGGAGCTGCCTTCTTAGTCTTTGTGCACAGGAATGAAAAGAATAAGACATTGTTATTCCCTGAGAGTCTAAGTCATGTGCGCAAGGTTCACCCAAGTTACTTCTCTTCCTCCTTGAAACAGACCCCTGCCAGCCTAGACTTCGGCGTCAGTAAACTATAAGCCCTTTTCCTGTTTTCCTAAATGCCTGAAAAAGTAATTAAACTGAACCTGATCAGTGAAAAGGACCCAGGCAGAGGCCAGTCAGCCTGACTTTCTTTCGCGGCTCCACACTTTCACCCTCACGCCCCGATCTCCCCGCCCTGGCCCATGGTAGCTCACTGCTGCAGCCCCCGCCAGCAGGGGAGACCCCCACCATGAGAATGTCACCAACAATGCCGCTCCTGAGAGAAACAACTCTTTCTAGTTAGAAACAACAGAAGAAAACGAGAATAATATTAGTACATAATATGTTCCGTGCCATGTTCTAAGTCCCTTACAGACGTATACTCACTCAGTCCTAACAACAACCCACTTTCCAGGGAGAATTATTATCCCGTTTCACAGATGCAAATACTGAGACCCAGAAGGGTTGAAAGGACATGCCAAGTTTCACTCTAATATTGCACAGCTGAGCTGGGGTCAACCCCAGGTAACTTTGCTTCATATTCCAAGAGGCTAATTAACCACTCCAGAATCTAATTAATCATTATGCCTAATCAGAACTTCTGGCCTAGGCTTACTGGTCCCTGCTCTCTAGCCCCATCCCCCTCTTTAGCTCCATCCACCTCTCCAAGCGTTTGACAAGCTGCATTCATCTTCACTCTTCACCTCAACCACATTGGCTTTCTGTAAGTTTTTCATGTGCTTCCTCAGGCCACAGGGCATTTGCATATGCTGTTCTCTGCTGGGAATGCTCTTCCCCACCCTCTTTCCTCCAGTGACACCCTCCATTCTCTGGTCTCTGCTGAGTATCTTGTCCACAGGGAAGCCTTCCTTGCCCTCCCAGGCTGGGGCAGACCTCCCTGCACAGCCAATAGCAGAATTACAATTTCTCATCTGTTGTGATAACTCAGTTCACGTCAGCTTCTCCCACTAGACTCCAAGCTGCAGGAAGAGCGTATGGTCCGTTTGCTGCTGAGTCTTCAGGGGCTGGCACGGTGCCTGGCTTCACAGATATCTGCTGAATAAATAAATGAGTGGCAGGAAGGACAGAACTCCTGAATCCCAAACTAGGCTTTATTGAAATTCTGTGCTTTTTTTCCTCCATTATAGCTGAGGAAAACAGTTCTGGTAAACATAAAAGAGGCTGGTATTCTATCTACTGGGTATAGAGAAACCATCTAATGTCTCTCCTTCTGGCGTAAATTTTGTTTTATTCCCTCTGCAAATCTAGAAAAGGATTCACATTTCATTCCATTGATTCAGATTGGATCTAAATGAGGGTTAAATATAATTTTCTGAATACCATCAAGCCATAATTCCTGTGTCTGAATAAAAAATAACAAGCAGCTGAAAACGAGGTGATGGGTGAGACACCACTTGGCATTTTCCACCCCCCATGTTTGTTACGGATAGTCAAATCTGCCACAGAAGGGATCTATGTGCTTCCTGTAATTGTGCTTAATGTCGACCTGATTTTTCAAGAGATACGTTCTAGACACTTAGGACACATGTGCCTTGGGTGGAAAAGGGGACAAGGAGGTGGGGGGGGGGGGCATCTGGCCTTAGCTGGAGACCTAAATATCTTCCTGAAGTCCACGGTGGGAAGTGAGGCAGGGCAGGGCGCCCTTTAGGCTCCTGCCAGAAAGTCTGTCACCACCCAGAACCTGCTGTGACAGTCACTACAGCCCACTGGTTTCGGTTTGGTGGAAATTGCTCAGGGTAGCATGGTCCACTGCACGCAGATGCCAGCTCTCGGGAGGATATTAAATCCCCCTTCCGGACACAGAGCCTCCTGTTCAAAAGCGATCAAAATAATCCTGAGGGACAGGTGGACAATAAATTAATGAACATTATCTTTTCCTTCAAATTGCACTGGGGAAGAAATTAATTACTGGGCGAATGAGTAGCAAAGATCCCCGCCTCCTGCAGCCTCTGAGTCCTCTGGTATTTTGTTCTCCCAAGACCTAATTTCCACAAGACACTTGAGAGACGCCCCCAAGGCCGGCAGAAGGATTTCTCAGCAGGCTTGCTAATATGAACGCCATAACTCCACGGTAAGGAGCTCTCGCCCAGCTTTAACAGCCGGGGACTGACAAGACATATTTCAGAAGGGCCCCTGGCTGGTTCCCAGCCACTGTTCATAACCAACATACAGAATGGAGGCAGACTGAGCTGGGGGTGTTGCACCCCCAGGAGGTGGATATAAATTTTATTTACAGGCACATACACAGATAGATACGTACAAATACATAAAAATCTTTATTTTCAATAACATAAATTCTGCTCCCACCTAAAATAGAAATAAACTTTCCAGTGTCCTTTGCAGATAGTTTCCAAGGCAGAGCCCTCTGCAAAGTCACCCTTGCAGCTATTTATAGCTCTGGCACTTGGTTGAAGCTGACTAATGGTGGCATGGTGACACTCAAGCGTGCTGCAGCTGGCCTCCTAAATCACTCCTCTCTGCAGTCCATGCTCAGCGGTCCCCTCTCCTGCCTTCCTGGCCTGGACCACAGGAAACAGGACGGCTGCTTCTGTTTGGTTCGGGGTAGACACAGCCAGGCCCACTCAGCCCATTACAGCAGGAGAGGGCAGTGGTGGCTGCTGGGCCCCGGCCACCAGCCGGCCCTGTGCTGGGAGCCACAGAGTGAACTTGGATGTGAGGACAATGGCACTCAGAGGTTCTGTTTCTTCTCTCCCAGACAGACACCTGGCATGTGCCTGCAGACGCTGATATGCCTGACCCCACAGCCCTGTTCCCTGTAGCACTTTTTACTGCGGTCCAGCTAGGGCCACCTTTCCCTCCAGTGTCAGTAGCCAAAGGGACCAGAATGCCCTTTGGGGACCTGGAGAGGGGCAGGCTGCTCTGCCCTCACAGGCTACGGGGCCTGGTAGGAGGGGGAATCCTTTTCAACTTCCCTTTCTGTCCTCTTGTCACAGAAAGGGGACACAGCCCGGACACTACTCCCCAGTGCCCAGGGCTCAACCCTGCCTGGCACATGGGAAGTGTCCTTCTCACTGGCCCTGACAGGGTGTCCCGAGAGCTGGCGGCTTGGTCCCTGGTCCCGCCACTTGCACATCTTCTCATCTTGGAGAAATCACTTCATTCCTGTGTCAGTTTCTCATCAGTGAGGTGGGAATCTCATCTTCTCTATGTGAAGTGGTGAAACTGTAGGCAATTAATTTCTAATTTAAAAATCACAAAGTGCCGTACAACATAAGCCAGGTACTATGCTAGAAGGCCACAAGGGACTCAAAACTGATGAAACACGAGCTGACACCCATTAGGATGGCTATTATTTAACGTAACACAGTAATAAATAGCGTCAAACCTCGGTTCTCGAGCGTCTTGCATCTCAAACAATTTGGTTCTCAACCAAGTTGTCCACAGAAAAAAATGTCTTGGCTGTCAAACAAAATGTTGGTTCTCGATTCTTTTTTCTTTTAAAAATTATTTATTTGTCAATTTGTTTATTTTTAGAGAGAGGGGAAAGGAGAAAGAGAGGGAGAGAAACACCACTGTGTGGTTGCCTCTCACTCGCGCCCCCAACTGAGGACCTCACGTGCAACCTAGTCATGTGCCCTGACTGGGAATCGAACCAGCGACACTTGGCTCACAGGCCGACGCTCAATCCACTGAGTCACAGCAGCAAGGTGGGTCTCAATTCTTTACCTGACAACCCTTCATGCTGATACCCATAAGATCAGTCACTCAAACAGTTTTCAGAAATGAATTACGTTTGAGAACTGGGGTTCCACTGTGTCGCCAAAGACATGATAGACTGGACCTTTGTGCACTGCGGGTGGGAATGCAAAAGGGCACAGCTGCTGTGGAAAAAAGCATGGTGGCTCCTCAGAAAATTAAACATAGAACGACCACATGACCCAGCAATTCCACGCCTGGGTATACCCCCAAAAGAATCGAAAGCAAAGAGTCAAGCAGATACTTATACACCCATGTTCACAGCAGCATTATTCACAACAGCCCAAGGGTAGAAGCCACCCGCCCATGCGTGCATCATTGGAATGAATAAACAACAATGTGGTCCACCCATGAATAGGACAGTGTTCAGCCTTAAAAAGGTAGGAAATTGGCATAAGCTACCCCACAGATCAACCCTGACATGATGCTTGAGAACATCGGCCAGTCACTGCGGGACCAGCCCTACGTGATTCCACTTAAATAAGGTGGCTAGAGGAGTCAGGTTCCTAGAAGTGGAAAATAGAACCGTGGTTGCCAGGAGTGGTTGGGGAGAATTATTGTCTAATGGGGAGAGAGTGTCAGTTTGGAAGGATAAGAAGTTCTCAAATAGATGGCGGTGATAGTTACACAGTGTTGTGAGTACACTTAATGCCAATGAATTTATACACTTAAAATTACAAATTTTATGTTATGTGTGTTTTACCACAATTTAAAATGAAAATGAAAACCCAAATGATAAGACACAACCCTTGCCCTTCAGGTGCTTAGTGTCCCTCTCTGCCTCCTTCTCGGGGTCACCTCTTTGCCCCCCCACCCACAGCTCCACCTTTGCCTCCCCTCCCTTGTCCTGTTGTAGACAGAAAGATCTAGGCAGGAAGCTAGCTTCCAGAGGTGAGTACACAGGTGTCAAATGATGACCTTGTACACCTGGAAATTAGGTAATGTTATTAATTAATGTTACCCCAAGACCATAGGCCCTAAAATGCTATCCCAGCCCTCCTGGTGACACGAGGAAGTCCTGGCTCCCCAAAGCCATCTCACAGTGAGTCCAATGGATCCATGATCCCAATACATTTATAAAGTAAAGACTGAGGCAATAAGAATGCTTTCTAAGGGCCGTTCAGACTGCGTGGGTTCCAATCCGGGCTCTACCCCTTCTCAGCTGGTCCCCACAGCCAAGTCCCCTGGCATGTCATGACTTCAGCTCTCACCTGTCAACTGGAGGTGGTGACAACATGCACCTGAGGGGTGCATGAGTCTATCCCCCCAAAGTCTCAGAACAGAGCAAATAGCAGTAAGCTCTCAAACAGCATTACTGGTGACTATTTTACATTTGAAAAGAAAGAAAAGGAGCCACTGTGGTATTCCAGCTTCCGTGGGGAGCAAGGTAGGCCCCTGGGGTAGCATAATGTAGCTGCTGAAAAAGTTCTGTTCACCTTGTCAAAGTAAGCCCCGTGCGCCTGCTCGGGCGTCCACCGTGTGACTGGCAGGATCATTACCTGCAGAGGGTCGGCCACCTCACCCTCATGCCCCTCCCACAAGGAGGGGGACCTCCAGGAGACCACATCACCTGGGAGGGGAAGGCAGAGGAGAACCTTCTCTTCTCCCCACTCATTCATCTCCAACAGCTTCACCCATTTGTGACAACTTGCTCCCCTCCCCCACCCACCCCTCCTCTCATCTGCCCACCGTGGAGGGAGGAGCAGTTAGACTCAAAAACAACCATAGCACGAAGCATCAAGTATTACTGGGGCCCCGTGGATGGCATAACAAGAGCTTCGCACCTAATCATAAATATTTTTTAATGAGATTTTGACAAAGCTTTACCTCTTAGCTGTGCTTCATCCCTAAACCCAACAGAATGGATTCTACACCCTAACAGTATAGGAAGTTTGGGCTAAAGCGAATCTTCTCAAAGGGGCAAGCAATAGAGAAGTAGGGACCAAGCTCTGTTGAGGGGGTGATGGTGCCTTTGTTCTGGAAAATCCACCTGAGTGAGCAAGTGGCCGTAAACCAGAAGCAGACATGGCAGAGACAGAAGCTGAGAACCGGGTCTGGAGAAGCGGCTGTGAAGGGGAGGGAGGTGCCTGGGATGTTTTGGGTAGAAAGAAGTTAAACAGCGCGTTTGGGCCGCTGCCGATCGGAACTGCTCAGTCCCTTCGCCTTCTTCACTCCCACCCCTCTGGCAACCGTCAGGCTGTTCTCTGTCTATGTGTCATTTCTGATTCATTTGTTCACTTACATATTCTGCATATAAGTGAGATCATATTGTATTTGTCTTTGTCTGACTTATTTCACTCAGCATAATGCCCTCTAGGTCCATCCATGTTGTCACAGATGGTATGATTTCGTTCTTTTTAATGACTGAGTAATATTCCATCGTATATATGTAGTGCTACTTTTTTAACCACTCTTCTGTTGATGGGCACTTGGGTCACTTCCGTATCTTGGCTATTGTAAATAACACTGCAATGAACATAGGGGTGCATATATCTTTTCAAATTACTATTTGGGGTTTCTTTGGAAAGAAGTGGAATTGCTGGGTCATAAGTTGCTCTATTTTTAATTTTTTTGAGGAAACTCCATACTGTTTTCTATAGTGGCTGCACCAGTCTGCATTCCCACCAACGGTGCATAAGAGTTCCCTTTTCTCCACATCCTTGACAATTCTTGTTGTTTGTTGATTTATTGATGATGGCCATTCAGACAGGTGCGAGTTGATACCTCATTGTTGTTTGGGGGATATAAAGCACAGCATAGGAAATATAGTCAATAATATTTTAATAACTATGTATGGTACCAGATGGGTACTAGTAATATCAAAGGGAACATTATCCCGTACACCTGAAACTAATACAAAATGATGCTGAATGTATACTGTAATTGAAAACATAAAATGAATAAAAATAAAGGGATAAATAAAAATAAAAATGAACCATGTATTCAGTGGTGATGACTATAAATGGCTCTTTTTAAGAGAAGCTGCTCACATAAATCAGGACCAAGGACAGCCATCCCCCCGGGGAGCTTTCCCTTCTTATCATGCCCCTTCCTCCTGCCACTCTCTGGGGTCAGGAAAGACCTGGTCTCAGGCTCTGCTTTCCAAGACCCCCGGTGGAGACACAGGAAAGAGTGGGGTGAGGAAGAATGCCCCCCCCCCCTTTTGAAGCTTCATGGCTATAGACTCAGAAGGACTCCAGCACAGCCAGGGCACTCCTGGGGCTGAAGGTAAGCTGTCCTGACAGCTGGAGGCAGCCCAGAGCTGGGAAGAGGAGGATGGAAAGTCTTTGGAGGTGGCCATACCCAATGGCACTTGGGAGCTTCAATCAACCCCTGTCTCCTGGTTCAATGTCACAAGGAGGTATCAACTTGAGGGCGGGTGAGGAGCAGACAGCTAGGGGTACAATCCTGCTCAGCCTCTAGCTGGCTCATGACCTCGAGCAAGTCACCGAACCTCAGTGCATCTGGAAAAGGGAGACGCCTTTCCCATGTCACCTGATACTACAAAGTCATTTTATGAAGTATTTACCCAATAATACTTAAGTAGTGCATGTTATGTATCTTTTATTTTACTTTGGCTCCTCTGTGACAAGGACTTGAATGAATTTTAGATGCCACTGTTTCCTTGTTCTAGAAAACAACCTGACCAAAGGAGGTTCCAACCATTGTCCTTGGAAAAAGCCAGAAATAAGCCATTGACCTAAGCAAAGATACTGCCCACTCAGAAGCCAAGAGAGCTGTTCGGGCCACAAATTGGTGGGCAGGGTGGGCAGAGCTCTGTCTCTGTAGATTTCTGCCTTGGGCCTGAGTGGTGAGGGGAAGCAGCCCAGGGGAGATCAGTGGACCAGAAAGTGCTGGTGGAAGTATCTGGAAGCATAATCATGCCTTAGTGTGGACAGAGATGGCAGTGGGAAGTGACGAGGAGCTCTGGGGAAGTTCTACTGCCTGGGGACATGAATGAGATGCTAGGGACAGAAGGAGCTTACAGGAGGACACTTGGAGCCTATTATCCATCTGAGAGTTGGCTCCATGTACTTGTTGGACATCATTGCTGGCCACTGACAATGGCTACAGAGTGATGATTTCATTCCCTGTCTGTGGTCAGTGCAGCCAGGTGAAGGCAAAGGGCTGGGGTCACTGGACACAGTTAGGCTGGCTTTGTAAGAATTCTGCAAACTAGTCCTGCTTCTGGCCTTTGCATATAGATAAAACCATCACCAGACACGTAGAAAGGGCCTGCTGCAGGTGACATTTCAAAACCAACTATCTACGATATGCAAGACTTTAAAACAAAGACCTTTCATCTAAGTGGCTTGTTTTGTTAAGGATTCAATGTGTGCTTGTGTTAGAGACATAAAAATGTAGATGAGCAAGCAAAGACCACCTGCATTCTTGCCATCTGGGTACTGCTTCTTCCCACTCTTTTCCATTCATTTTTTCATGCACATTTAAACTCTATTTAGGAGACTGAGAGCATCATATAGATTTCTCTAATGGGCTTTTGATGACCGTATTTCTTTTTTATTAAAATTATTTTTTTATTTTAATGTCTCCATGCCATTCTACTTTATGGCTCTGTATCCTTTATTTAACTAGTACTCTACTGTTGACCATTTAGGCTTGTCCCAAGTTTTGTAATAACACCCCAGTGGCTATCTTCCCAGAAAATTCTTTGCTTTCATCCCCGGCAGTCTTCTTAGCACAGCTTCTTTGCTGTACAATGACCGGGACAAGTGACCTGAACGCAGTAGCGCCTCTCACCCAGTGCTACTAAATGGTCTTCATGGAGTTTCACTCCTACCATCTCTACTACTGCCCTTGTTACCTGGTGGCCAAAAGTCAATGTGAGTCACCTGGCAAGGGGTCAGGGGCACTTTTATTGCATTGTTCTGGACTTCCTGGGTGAGGCCATTAAGAATGAAGATAAATGAAAAACTGATCACCCAGGGCCCCTTTAAGTCTGCACTTTTCAACCACCTGGAAGAGAGAAAGGGGCCAGGCGTGTGTAATGGGAGCCGCCTTTCCCCCGGGTTTCAGGAATGGGGGGTGCAGGTGGCTCAGCCGTGAGCCCTCTGGCGTCTGAGTCTGCTGTGGTCTCAGCTGAGGCAGGCCAGAGCCCCTCGCAGGGCCCCTCCCCGCCCCTCAGCTGGGACCTTCTCCGGCACATCACCCCAGGAGGGGACGGGTGTGGAAGAAAGGTTGGATCAGTGTTATCCAAAAGAAATTTTGAAAAAAGTTTAAAACATGGCTCCCAAACGAACTAGAATAAACATTCAAATAAACATTTACCCGAGATTTTATTCAGCTCATCAATGAAGGGGGCGCCGGGAAGTCTGTGAGGCCAGTTCACACGGCATTTGGAGTGCTGAGATTTATAGAGTCCATTGGGGTAGATTTCTAACATTCTAGACAAATCTGGTTAATGTCCTACAGGGCAATAAATCAGTGGTTTCCCCTTTTCACTGGACAGGGATTATTTGCAGCTCTGCTGGATGAACGTCTACAAAGGAATGTGGAACTTGTCAGAATCTGGGCCCTCACTTAATACTAAATGTCAAAGTCAAGCACTGGTCCTTCCTCCTAGAAGCGTAGATAGTCCTTGGGCGGGCCTAGGAAACAAAGCTTTCTGGTGACATTGGAAGCACACGCAGTATCCTTGTGGCCTTATTTCCAGATTTTGGGTAACTTTCTGTTAATAGCACAAGCTTATAACCTCCCCTGCAAAAACAACTTAAATTATGCATTCTGCTGTGCCGGCTCTGCCAGTTCAGGCACCTTTGTGCATGAAGGGACCCCTAGAACTTCTAGGAAAGCAATTGCAGGAAGTTGGTGGTGGCCGCGTGAGAAGGCAAGTCGGCCATTTGTTCACATCTTCTGATCAAAGGGGGAAACACAGGGTTTAACGGAATACCTCAGACAGGCCAGAGCCTCAGGCCGAGGAAGCCACTTTTCACTGGGCGCTTTAAGATCCCCTAAAGCTGTGCCGCACGCAGTCTGTCAGCCGCAGGAGCGCTCCTGTGTCCTCGGGGCCACAGCACCAGGTGCCCTGCTTTCTGCTTTTCCGCCAGCATGACATTAAGGCATGTCTACATCATTATATTTAATGCTTCCAGTTAAACTGACTCCTTTGAAGAGGAAGAGGCTAATCTGCATGCTAATGCAGAGAAAAAAGCCTGAGTAGCCGTGGAAGAAGGAAGCATTTGACAGTTTATGGAGACAGCAATGCAGACAGATCATTTTCCACATAAGCGTCTGCTGGTATTGGCACTTAACGATCTGCAAGGTCTTCCACCACAGTCTCATTCTGGCCAGAGTACTTCCATGATGGGACTTTCATTCCTGTCCTAGGTGACAGGGCTTTAGACAAGGAGTCAAGAGGCCCGCTCATGCCTACCCCTGGCTCCGAGACCAGCCCCGTCCAAGCCTTGGCGAGTCCTCTCCACTCTGCACCTCCAAACACAAGGACTTGATTTCATTTCTGCTTCCCAGTGGGCAAGAGGCTGGTGAAACCCGGGTAATCGACTCCATGCTTCTGGGAGAAAGGGACTTAGGACCAGGTTGCAGGCTCCTTGCTTCGGAGCCCAAACAGCCGGTGCTCAAGCACAAGGGGACGCCGGGGTTCCATTCCTCAGACAGTGATGCTCAGGCTGCCAGAACCTGAGACTTTATAAAATAAAAAAAATTATTTTTTCCAGTCACCATTTAGAAGTCAGTAAAGCTATTTTCCTCTGACTTCACTAAAACTTCCATGACTAGGCCAAAAACAAACAGAAAATGTTTGATTCTGATGGAAAATTCTTCCCAAGTTAATAAAATGCAGCCGTGTGCTGTGTGTAGAGTATAGAGCCCGGGATGCTCAGGCCGGGGTCCGGGAGGTCACCTTGTCCTGTGCTCCCAATTTGTCAGTCCCGTGCTCCCAACTCGTCAATGAGCAAACTGAAACCGAGGCGTGGACAGCTGCCTGGGGCAGGTCCTCCGGCACATGTGGCAGAGCCTTAGCATGTGCCAGTCAGGGAGGGACCATGATATATACTTAAGATGCAGTGGCTCTATATCTAGGCCAGCTTTTCCTAGAAAAGTCATCCTCTCTCCCAAGTAGTGGCACATGCTGAGGGTTTTAACTTCACCTTGGAGGCAAGGGAACCAGTGGGAATTTTTAAGCCCCAGCATGTCACATTCCTACCTGAAGTGGCCTTCTCCACTCTCCACACACCTGGCCCTCACCGCCTCAGGTGACATGCTCAGCAATATCTCCTGGGACCAACCTCCTTAAAATCTGTTCCCATTGCTGACCCGTGGCATTCTTTTATCTCCTGTCTCTGCTTTATATTTGTCTTGCGCACTCATCACTGTTTATTACTGCACATTTACTTATTGATAGTTCCAGTTTTTTGCCTTCTCCCATTTGCCTGCAAACTCCAAGAGAGCGGGGTAACTGTCTCTGTGGTTAACTGGGTCCCCGTGGCCTAGAACGAAACCTACCACACAGGCTCTATAGAAACTTCCATTTTCTAAAGCACGTTTCCAGTGGAGGACACCTAAAAATGATCGGAAAATGTTTAAGAGACCCTTGTGAATGCATGGCTGAGATGACAACACACATCTGGGAGCACTGAAATTCAGGCATTTCCATCCCTGGTGACCAAGAGCAGTGTCAGAAGATTCCATGTGTAGGGAAAGGACCCCCATGAAAAGCCAGCATTTCTGAAAGGCCAAAGGTCTCATGGGTGAACTGGGGGAAAGCCCATCCTGCAGAGGGGTGCAGAGGAGAAAGCAGTCGTTTTTTGTCTTGGTTCTAAGATAAGTAGAAAAAAAGTATAATATATACCTCTTGAAAATTCCTGGCTACTAATTCACACAGAGATTTGGAGTCTGGATTCCCCCTGTACAGATGGCCTTAAAACTCACAAGGCAAATATCCACTTAAAGGGATCCTGGCTTGGTACCACCCCCACATCCTGGCAGAAGGGAGTGTTATTTTCCCTGGAGGACACATCTCTGTCAAGTCCAAAGGACTTGAACTCACAGTCAAAAGTCACTAAATATATGAAAAAACAATCCACTATGAGAAAGTCAGCAGAAGCAACAAATTACAAAATAAGTACTTCAAAAACAACAGGTAGTACTATCATCAGATACAGAAAACAAAATAAGGGTGTGTTTAAAGAAATACAAGGGAATATCAGAAAAATACATAATCACAGAATAAGAGGCTATAAAATCACTAGGCAGATCCTAAAAGAACCAAATAGAACACTTATTAAGGAAAAACATAATTGATATTAAAAATTCAGTGAATGAGTTAAATAGCATATCAGATATATCCAAGGAAAGAATAAATTGAAAAATAAATACTAATAAATAGAACACTAAATAATAGAGAGAGATAAAAATATGAAAAGGAAATATCAAGATAAATAAAGAATAAGAAGAGCAGATCCAGAACACATCTTTCTAGAACACCAAGAGAACTCTGTATGGAAATAATGACTAAGAATTTCCCAGGCTGATGAAAGATACCATGCCCAAGATTCAGTGATACCAAGGAATCTCAAGCAGATTAAGAGAAAAGAAATGCACGCCCAGACCGACACCTTCCCTCCCCTCCAAAGATATTAAAAGCTGCTGGAGAAAAAGACAGATCACTGACAAAGGAATAACAAACTCAGTGGAATCAGCGACAACAATGGTATCCAGGAAAGAAACTTTTTAATGTCCCAACGGAACACATCTGTTACAGAAGACTGAATAGGCCAGTAACAAACGAAACCAAATATCAGTGTCTTACTTCATAAAGGTTTATTTCATGCTTAACCTAAATCTCCTACAAATCGGGTGACCCTCCAAGGCAGCTGTCCACCATCCAGGGACTCCTGAATCTAGATTTCCTGTACCTTATGGCTCCACCATCTCAGGGCATGGACTCCAGAATTACCAAAGAAGTGAGGAAGAGAACCAAAGAGTCATGCTGCATATTCTCCATGCCTCCGCCCCAAAATGGCACCTGTGTCTTCTGCTCACAGTCCACAGGTCAGAACTAGTCATGTGGCTCTGCCCAATTGTGGGAGGGGATATACACGTAAATGTTTAGGCAGCATTAAAATTCCTGCCAGTCTTTTAAGGAAAAAAAGGCAAAGCAAAAGCATTTCAGACAAACCAATACTGATAGAATCTATTACCAACAGATTCCCTTTCAGGGAAGCTTCTACAAAGGATATAGTTTAGGAATAGGAAAAATAATCCCCCTAAATGGTCTGAGGTACAAAAAGGAATGGTAGGCAAAGGAATGGCAGATATGGGAAAAATACAAATAATTACTAACTGTATAAAACAATAGCAACGGTGCTTAATCATGGGGTTAAAAAAAAAGCACAAGATGGACAAAAGTCCTGGACAAACGGCATAGTCAGGAGGGGCATGACTGATGTTACAATGTTTCGTGAGCTTTACAGTTTTCTTTCAGTGCTCTAGGTGACTATTAAGTTGAACATAGATGTTGAAATATCTCGGGCAACCACTAAAATAATAGAACTAAAATGTATCTTTCAAACTGTTTGAGGAGAAAAATGAAAGGAGGAGGGAAAAAATGCAATCAATCCAATAAAAGGCAGGAAAGGATGGGATGAGAGGATAAGTGGACAGAAGGCATAAGACAAGTAGTACAAAATAAAGTAGTATAAATTAATTAAAAATACATCAAAACAAATATAAATGGACCAAACTCTTAAACTAATAGATGGAGATGATCAGACTATTAAATCCAGCAATCTCTCACCTGTGAGGGCTACCTCTAATCACAGCCATAAACTCATCATGCACTCACTACACTACAAATATTAATACACTAACTCATCCCAGCAGCCCAGTGGGACAGGTACTATTTTGCTAAGAGGACCTAGTCATGAAGATGTTGATAACTTGCCCAAGGTCATATAACTTGAGCTAAAGAGCGATATTTTGAACCTAAGCCAACTCCTCTGAGAGTCTATACCTTTACCTTCTGTGTTACACATGAAGTTACAGAAGGTCCTCTTACAGAAGGTCCCAGAAAGATTGAAAGTAAAATGACAGAGAAATAGATACCAGATAAATAGTAACCAAAAGAAAGCTGACATTATGACATTTATATCACAATTTCAGGCAGAAAGTGTTACCAAAGATAAAGATATTAAAAAGTAGAGTTCATCAGAAGATTTAATAATTCCAGACTTGCATGCCCTATATAACACAGCTTTAAAATACCCAGAGTAAAAATGGACAGAACCACGCAGAGAAGTGGACACACAGACCATCATACTGGGACGCTTTAACCTACCTCTCTCTGTAGGCAGGAAACCAATAACAACACAGAATATTTGAGCAAGTTTTATCTGCTGGACACATGCATATCACAGTACTCAGCAACCAAAGAATATCCATGCTTTTCCATGTATATATGCAATATTCATAAAATTGATCACAAACTAGAGCAAACTAGAACAAACTTCAAGGAATCACCATCTAACCATGGTTACAGACCATGATGCAATTACCTTAGAAATCAATAATTCATAGCTAAAAATAGTCGCTGAATCAGAGGACAGGCAATTCACATGAAGGATGTACGGAGTTAAATCAAGGAAGTAGCACAACTGATAGAGAGGGTGAATTCTGTAGAGATTTCTAACATTGGCAAAGAAGGAGTTGAGAATATCCCCAAAGATTATAACTCAGGCAACCAGGGGTTTGCTGAACCATTAATCAAGAGATAGGGAGGAGCTTTGACCAGGTAGTTCAGTTGGTTGGAGTGTCGTCCCATATACTAAAAGGTTGCAGGTTCAATCCCTGGTTAGGGCACATACCTAGATTGTGGGTTGGATCCTTGGTCGTGCACATATGGCAACTGATTAATATTTCTCTCCCCCCCCTCTCTTTCTCTCAATCAATCAATAAATGTATCCACACATCCTCAAGTGAAGATATAAAAAAAAAATAGAGAAGGAGATATAGGAAGGAGGAGAAGAAGGTATGAGGGGAGAACATAATATCAGTTACACCGAGGAGATGGCAGAATGGAGGCTTGACAACAGGACATTAGCACTGACCTCAGCAAGAGCAAAAGAGCCATTCTATTAGTGTGCAGAGTAGTGGGAATGAATCCCGCCAGCACATTAGAGAAACGAATGGGAGGTGAGGAAAGGTCAGTAAGTGCATCTCTCTTCAGGGAAATTCAACAGCCAACTAAAAGCAGATACAGAGGAAGGAAGAGTCGATTGTCTGTTTTTGTCTACTGGTCCGAACAGGAACGCCTGGAGCAAGACAAAGGTAAAAAGGCTGTGAGCATGGCCCGGAGGGGTTCCGTGCATCCCCTCCACCTCTTTCCTGCCATCCCTCTGCTTGGCACACTCTCGCTGTCCACTCTTCCTTCCAGCCCTTGAGTGGTTGCAGGTCTGAACCCACTCACCTGTCCTCTGGCGTCACACTGTTCCCTCCCCTTCAGCCGATCTCTGCCACGTCTAACCCCAGCTGCTGGGGTCATGCCCAGCACTAGTAATAACAGCCCCCAAGTCTCCAGCACCACTGAGCTGCGTTGCAAGAAAAAGAAAAATGGCCAAGAGTGAGGTGGGACAGAAGGATGGCAAGAGCACGGTCCTTGGAAACGCACATCGATCTTTTTGGTCCCAACTGATTGGTCCTTCTTCAAGCAACTACAATATTGAATAGAGTGCAGAGGGGTGAGGCAATGGAATTCTGATTTTAACGTATGCAGGCAATTCGGAAACCGTATTGTCTCTGAGTCAAGTATAAAATATTGCCAAAATAAAGGGTGCAGCTACTTGATTGTCTCTTGTGGTTGCAGGTTGTTAGGAACAAGCACAGTACGTTGGAGGATAATGAAGCTACAGTGCGCAGAAGAACCTAAAATTGTTATAATTATCATGTAATTGTTAGTCAACCTCCTAATGCGGGAACACAATGGAGCCAAACTGCATTACCTTTAAGTGATGGTGTGATTATTTCCCCTTTCTTTGTTTCTTTGTCTCCTTCCCCTGTTCTCTGTGCCCCTCCTCTGCCCCCTTCAGCCCTCACAGCCCCTGTGGTCTTGCCCATAGCTGGTTTCAATGTTTCTTTCTTATTAAAATTTAACATATGTACATTGTACAAGTTTTATAAAATACACTCATTGTGGAAATGCAAAAGGAAGAAAATGGGAATCATCTGTAGTCCTCACCGCCCAGAGATGTCCACCAAAGGCTAACACTCATGTACACATTCTCCTCTCTCTTATGTGGACACTATATAAAACTTTATTAGCCAGCTGACACCATAATTGCTCTTAAGATAACTGGCCTCACTAGCAAAGACACTTGGGTAGATATTTGAAGTAGATGAAAGTTGGGGGAGCTCCCTGTCCCCACCCCCACCCCTGAGAGCCAATGGGGAAGGTGCTATAAATATTGGGGGGGGGGGCACAGAGAGAAGGATGACCCAAATGGCGCAGGGCTGCAAACTTGTCTGTGTGACTTCTTCATGACCCCTCAAACCCTCAGTAAAGTTTGTTGAATTAAAAAAAAAAAGCCCTGTGTAAGTGGCTTCCATGTTTTGGAACCAAAGGAAAGGGCAAAGTCCCAGTCAGTAACCAGAGGCTGAGGTGACCCTGGAGGAAGTTGAAACCCAGAAGCAAAGAAGAGCTGAAGGATCCAAGACCCTGCCCCAGTCCACACGCCAGGAATGAGCAGAAATATCGGGGAGAGGATTAAGGGGCTCATGTTTTGGAACCAAAGGAAAGGGCAAAGTCCCAGTCAGTAACCAGAGGCTGAGGTGACCCTGGAGGAAGTTGAAACCCAGAAGCAAAGAAGAGCTGAAGGATCCAAGACCCTGCCCCAGTCCACACGCCAGGAATGAGCAGAAATATCGGGGAGAGGATTAAGGGGCTCATGGTCATTTCACCCAGCCCTCGCCAGATGGAGAGGCCAGCTGCCAACTTCCCAATCCCACGCACACACAGACTTTCCTTTTTCTGCAAAACAACAGGATCGGGTTACTTAAAATCTGCAAACGATTACAATGATGAGGATTAACTTTGGTCACCTGGGCATTCATAACCTGTGACCCACATGTACATGGGCAGTCCCCACTTCACACAGGAATGCTGGGCTGGAAAAATAACCATGCCAGCTGCGACCATGCGAAGGAGCTCAATAATCAATAAGAAAATGATGATTGTTTAATGACTTCGTTACAGTTTTGTCAAAGCATTAAATAAATGCTCTTTCGCTGTTGGATATATCTATGCATATACACACACATATACGTATATAAAAACTAGTCAAACCCTTATTTAGCACACTGTAATGTAAAACATGAGCAACATTGACAGTGGCTCATTTCTTTGTAGAAAAACTTATTAAGAGGAGTTTGAACAGCTGCTTATTTGACTCAATAAGCTATAAAACTGGCCACCTGACTCAGCAGCTTTCCTACACCTTTCTCAGCTGGATCAGCTTCCAATAGTTTATCCTTCATGTTGTTAATGTCATGAAATATCTCTAAGGGTACCTTTAACGTGCAGGTCTTTGCCTGTGTCACCTCCTTCTTCTTGACATTCAGCGGACTTTGTCCATGTGGTTTACACTGTAGGCCAGGCAGGCCAAGGTCTCTTCTAATGGCACCTTACTGTCGTCATGTTCATAGCTTCCAATCACAATTTTAAGCATTATTGCTTTCCATTTCCTGCATTTTCATCTTCAGTGGCCAACTCCATCTTTCAATGACCCATTTTTGTCAATTTTTCACATGGGTTTATCGCTGGGAGATAAGGAGGTCGCATGGTCACCCCTTTGCTGTCTGCATAAACTGAAGAACGGAATGGCAGCTGCAATTGACCGATCACCCACAGACGCTGGAGATGTGCCGTGGTTGGTCACTGTTCATGATGTGCTTCTGTTATTTATCTAGTAGTTATGAAGAGCTACTTTATACAATTACTCATAATTAATATACTGGGGTAACTGTAAGTTGAATTGTGTTATTGAGGTACCAGTTATTTAACTTAACTGCATGAACTGAAATCCAGGCATATTAACACCATGCACAGCAAGGACTCTCTGTACAATATATTGTCTATACTTGGAGGGTAAGAAGTATAATTTAAACTGGAATTCTCTGTGCATGTTCTCACTTGGGTCTCTCCTCATTATCTCTAGTTTCTTTTTTTTTCCTCTCAAATTTTGGCATTTTCTCTTTTATTTTGGGTCATCTGGTCTCTTAATCCCCAACTCCCACTTCCTTAAGTTTCTTGTCTTCTTGACTTGGTTGGTGGCACCTGAGAAATCAAGTTCTAGGGAGAGAGCAGATGGTCAAATGGAGCCCCACTTTGCTGGCAGGCTCAGTGGGCTGGACTTGCTCCCTGAACAATGAAATAAGGGGGAGGGGGGTTTTGACTCCCTAAATTCAAGGCAAAAAACATTGTCCTATCCAGAATCCATGAGCTAGACACCCTTGAACATCAATGGACTCTGCCCAGGTACCCTTGCTGTGCTTCTCTTTGTAAAAGAATACACTGAAAAGGTGCCATCTGTCACTCTCCCAGGGAGTGAGTGTGCAGATTGAACCAGAGAAGAGACACAAAGGAGTTGAGAGATCTTGAGGATATGCTAACACATGGCAGGGGATGGGACAGCCAACACAGACTCTTAATTCCTCTCCAGAGGGGAGAAGAAAGCATAGATAAGTGATGGATTCTTGAGGACAGGCCCCTCTCTGCGCTGCAGACTCATTTTGTGGTCACTTCGAGCACCGAGTCCTTTGCGTGGAGTAGACATTTCTCTAGTATGTGTTCCACAAAGAAAGGACGCCTGGTTTGTCCTCAGTGGGCGATGGCAGCCAGGGTTGTTCCCATTTCTTCAGGGCAGGGGTCCTACACGGTCATTCCTTATAAAATGAGGAAACTTACCCTCAACCGGCCCCCAGCAGGGTAGCTGGTAAGCAACTTTAAAGGCTCTAGGGCAGCGGTTCTCAACCTGTGGGTTGCAACCCCTTTGGGGGTCAAACGACCCTTTCACAGGGGTCGCCTCAGACCATCGGAAAACACATATATAATTACATATTATATTTTTGTGATTAATCACTATACTTTAACTATGTTCAATTTGTAACAATGAAAATACATCCTGCATATCAGATATTTACATTACAGTTCATCACAGTAGCAAAATTACAGTTATGAAGTAGCAACGAAAATAATTTTGTGGTTGGGGGTCCCCACACATGAGGAGCTGTATTAAAGGGTCGCGGCATTAGGAGAGTTGAGAACCACTGATCTAGGGGAAGGTGGGGGAAACAAGTCATTTAATTTATGCGGTGCAGGCTGAGTAGGTGAAGACAGGCAGACACATGGGTCTCTCCGATGCCTAATCCAGCCCGATCAGCCTCGTCAGCTTCCCACACGTGCTAACCACCAGGCTGGAGACAGAAGGTGTTTGTTTTGCTCTGATAATAGGCAACCCCAGCAAACCGCTTGGCAGCCAGAGCTGCAGGGAGGGAGCGGAGGCCTGAAGTATCCGGGAGGAACTCAAGGAGATTTGAAGAGGAGAATGAGAGCTCCCCACGCATGAAATCCCACCAGCAAGCTGATGGGGGCTCAGCACAGATCTATCTTCGCCTGTTTCCTGCAATGCCTTGCAAGGGAAAAAGAAAGCAGACACAGCGGGTGGCCCCCAAAGTCGTCCTGAAGGCAGAGCTGACAGGCTAAAGGCTTTGCATCACTCACAAGAGATACAGCATCCCCCCCCCCCCGCCCCCACCCCGGCCGCCGCAAAAGCAATCTGCGCTTTGCTTATTAGTGACTCTCCCGACCCCTCGTGCAGGGGCCTGAACAGGGAGGGAAAGGCCCACAAAAGGGCCTGTGGCAGAAAACACTGTTTATGACATAGCCTTCTCCTATCTTCTGAGCTCATTTTCTGTAATTAAAAAAAAAAATAGGCCCTGGCTGGTGTGGCTGAGTGGACTGAGCGTCAGCCTGTGAATCAAAAGGTCGCCAGTTTGATTCCCAGCCAGGGAAATGCCTGGGTTGTGGGCCAGGTCCCCAACTGGGGGAGCGTAAGAGGCAACCACACGTTGATGTTTGTCTTCCTCTCTTCCTTCCTCCTTTCCTCTCTCTCCAAAAATAAATAAATAAAAATTTTCAAAGAAGGAATAAACAGTCTTATAAAGAATGTTATCTCATATGAAAATATTGTAAAGGCATAGTCATCAAGGTGCACTCAAATGTTTAATTGATTAGAATATATATTCTATATATATTTATGGAGACTGCATGTCTGAAAACATCTAATTTTCTTACTTGGTCAAGGTCATGGTTCTCAAACTGTGGTCCACAGCCCACCACCAATGCTGGTGGAAACAGGCATGGTCCATTAGTGGTGGACCTTATGAAAAGTATTTACAGAACCCTTGACTTCACCCCGGAAGTACTAAATCAGAATGCAGGGAAATAGCACCCAGGAATCTGCCTTTTTACAGCTCCCCATCCCGCTATGCTCACCAACAGTGGACAACCGTGGCTCCAGGGACGATCTCTGAGAGCCACAGCAGCGGCCAGTGCCGGGGACACGGTTTGGAGGCCCGCTGCTCAGGCCGGGACCAGCTTCATTACTGGACTCCTCTGCTTTTAGCAGTGTCTTCCTTGTACAAAAGGTTGCAATGACAGTCATCAGGCCTTAGATCTGCTTTCTAGACATTTATGGATGTCATGAGCCTCTGTCAAGATGGCGAGCCTTGCCCAAGGGCCTGGCAGGCTTCTCATGTGCCAGGAATGCACTTGTGTGACTGGGATTGGACAACTGTCCCCAAAACCCAGGTTCTTGTACTCAGGTTTGATTGTCAGAAGGCTCTTGTTCCAGTGGTAGGGTGACCAATAGTCCCAGTGTTCCCAGGGCTGGGGGGAGGGATTCCCAAGGCAGAAGACTTTTGGTTTTAAAACCAGGAAAGACCCTCCTGCATGGTGGTGCTACTATATCTAGCACAATTCCCCAGAGACGCAGAAGCGACTGCCCCAATTTATTTATTCTACACTGAGAAAGACCATTGCCAAACATGTTGATTAGTCGACTCAATCTGGCCACCATGGAAAAGTCTATCAAAGTTTGTCTGGGAAGAATAGAATCAAAGCAAAGGAAGTAGGATGATGTCAGTGAGAGGCTGATGACCCTTTGTAGTGCCAACAGCAACGAATTCTCAGAGGCCACCTTGGTGTCCTACAGCTTAATTCAATTATGATACTAACTACCTGGAATTACTCTGACCTCCACAGGTTCAGGTCCAGCCTCACAAGACTGTCCCACTTCAGATATCAGTTTCAAGTCGCAGGGGTCACCAACACACCTGAGCAATGAGCTATAAGTTTGCGGGTTCCCATAACCCCCTTTAGTTTTGATAATTCACCAGAATGACTCGTAGAATTCAGGAAAGCTCTACAATTCCAGTTTCATTATAAAGGGTACAACTCAGAAACAGCCAAAGGGAAAGACACGTGGGGCAAGGGATGGGGGATGACAGGCATAGAGGCTCTTTGTGGAGTCTGGGGGTGCTGCCACCCAGCACAGTGACATGTTCACTGTTTTTATTAAAATTTCATTATGTAGGCGTGACTGATTAAAACATTGCCCATGTGACTGAACTCAACCTCCAGCTCCTCTCCCAAAAGTTAGGGGGCTGGAGGCTAATAGTTCTAACCTTCAAATCACGTGGTTGGTCAGGCCCCCATGCATAAGCTCTCTAGGGTCTCCTCTGTGTTGAGTTACTTCATTGCTATTCAATTCAGGTGTGAGTGGAAGAGGTTAATTGTGAGTAACGGAAGACCCTCCCAGGAAACCCCAAGGGGTTTAGGAGCTCTGTGCCAGGAACCAGGAACAAAGACGAATACACTTTTCATTAGATCACATGCCTGTCACACTACAGGGAGAAATCTGCCAATGAGGGTGTCCTCTCCGAACCCAGCGCTGAAAGAACATTCAACCCTTATTGCATTATGATTCTTCTCTGACTCAGTTGCCATATTATACATGCTCGTGTTGATGAGATTTAACAGATCTCCGTCATGGCAGCTGGGAAGCAAGGGCTTGTTTGCTCACAGCCTCCGAGCCCTATTTGCGTGCAGTAGATGGGAACACTGTCCTCTGAGCACCGCTCAGGCCCCCCAGGTAGCAGTCCCCCCCAACAGCAATGCCTTAGAACATCGCTGAGGACAGGGCAGTGTTGTTCAGCTGGATGATGTCATTCACTTCCCTCTTGTCCTTGAATCCTAGGGGAGCACCCAATGAAGAGCCAGCATCTCCCTGACCTCAGGTTGATCTTTTTTGAAAAAAACTGGGAAACAAGCACATGGTCAAATAAGCTGTGATGAAATATTAAGTGGAATATTTTGCAGCCATGTGAAGTGATGTTTACCTTTTAATGACATGGGAAAGTGTTCACAATATAACGCAAAGTCATATGTATACCCAAGAGGCCACAAGGGAAGGCGTGTATATTAACAGCTGTTCTCCCTGGGGTGATGAAATAAGAGTTGGTTCTTATTTTCTTCTCAAGGCTTGTCTTTCATTTTTCCTGCAATAATCATGCAGGGTTTTTATAACCAATATATATATTAATATGTTATTGCCGTGTAAGAAGGCAATAAAATAGAAATGTTCCCGATTTGTCCCTTGCCCGGGACTTCTGGCTTCCTTCTCGAGCCAGTTTCAGTGCTGTCCCATGTGAGTGACCACAGCTGAGGTTACATCTGCTTCCCAACTGCAGAGAAGGCCTGATATTTCACCGTACTTGCTCCGTCCCCACCCCCATCCACGTGGCCAGTTTGGCAAACCTTCCACAGAGTCTATTTCTACTCAATTCTGCTACATCAAGGAGCACTATCACAAGGGAGTTAGACATTTAACGAGGTAAATAAGTTAGTCAACAGAAACCCATTCATTGTCATTATAAATTTGCAAGTCCATGTATGACTAGACTAGCACGTGCCACCAGAAAGCAGCTCACACTCTGCCGGATGATAGCTCAGCTGACCTAAAACCCTTAACAAACCTCTTCCCAGAAGACCTTGTTTTCACAGGCAATTTTCCACCTTAATCAATTCAAGATCATGTTCAACAAGCATTTATTGAACATCTATTTTGTGCCAGACCCTGGGGCTGAAAAGAAATAACCCTATTCGCTATAATGACAGACACAGTACACACTAAATGAATGTGTATGAATAAAAACAGCAAACAAGAAAATAGGCTTACCTGAAACTATCCAAATATCCAGAAACAAAGGAAAGACTGCAACTTGATTCTCCGTGTTATCCGATAGCCTAAACTTTATAGAAAGTGCTCAACGAATTGAATCTCACAGATCCTGCTGCCCCGGCCCATGACTTTCTGGCCTTCTGCACTGCCATTCAGGGTAGTCTACCTGCCTGGTTCCCTCTTTCTTCTGGCTAATTCCATGCTCCCAAGTTCAGTAGGCCCAGCTGAGCACAGCCCCGTGCCTCAGTTGCAGGTCGACCCCTTGGGCTCTGAGTTGGTCCCTGAATGCATGGTGGGCTCCAAGGCTCACAAACTGAGGGACTTTGGGAGTGGTCACTAACCTCCCTAAGCTTTCATTTTTTCATTTTAAAATGTTTGTAAGCAGTGAGAAATTGTGATAAAAGTATGAGAGTGACCTATGCCTTTGGAGGTATTGGGAAGATTAATACAATAACACCAGGGCGGGCCATACTGATGAGCTCAGAAAGGCTAGCTGGTTCTAATAATGCGGCAACCTACAGGGAGGTTTTAATCTTTTCATTTAGGGGTTGTTAATTTCTAAAAGAGAATATCTGATTGAAATCCTTTATCTTGGCCATCAGCCCAGGGAAGAGGGCGGAGAAGGAAGAAACACCAGAACCACCAGATACGGGTACCGGTTAAAACAAACAAGCAACTGTAGCCAGAAATCTTCTTCGTTCTATTTTTAAATTTAAATTAGAATCTTAAACAGAGTTCTGTATTGATTTGTTTGTTGTAGTTAGAGTGCTTTTTGCCAAATGGGCTGGGGTCCACTGTCCACAGCTCAGGGTTTGAACAGGGGCCCAGCGTCTTCAGCCCAGCCAGCGTTTGTCCAGACGTAGCTGCCTGGCCAGGGCTAGGACCCGGGGGCCTTCAAGCCTCTCAGGAAGCACCTCTCTGTTCTTCTCCATTTATTTACTCAACGAACACTATCACTGAGGGCCTACTATGCACTACATCCTGCCTTTCCTTTACCCAGCCAGCAACTTGGTGAGAGTTTTTGCATCTGACAAGCTTTTAGATCATCCACACTGTTACTGAATAGAAATTCATTTTTCCCTGAGAGAGACAAGGGAAACAGGAAAAGATATAGAATGCCCTTCACTACGGTAACCTCTGGTGCCTGTATTGATTTACAGCTTGCTGCATCCGTTTACACCCATTATTTCATCCAGCCTGTTTTCCCAGCTTCCCCTCTGGCTGCCAACGGGAGCAGCCTGGAGGATGGATGCTCTCATTACCCCTGTCGTTACTACTCATGCCGAGCAAATAGCAACGATCCGTTCTGTTCATGAAGTCAATAGCACCATAGCAGAACCAGCAAGGAAAATTTCAGGGGCTGGACTCAGCTCTCTTTTGCTTAGTCACAGGAGAAATAGTGCTGTCCCTCCAGCTATCAGCGGCAGCAAGGAAGCTGACCCATGGCAGCTGCTCAGGGGGCAGGTGTCCCAGCTTTTCAGAACTTTTGGAGGGAAATGTTGGGCTCTCAGTAAAGCCAGGTGGGAATAGGAAAGTTGAAATCAAAGGCAACCTGAGCCCAACTTCCTATATTAGACGGCCCAGAAAGCTGGCCAACTTGAAATGTGAATCAGAGGCTGGGCACTGAATGGGCGTTGGTCTGAATCACACAGCTGCCGTGACTGTGCTGGGAACCATGCTCAGGAGCCCCTGAACTATGGGAGGACGCCAAAGAAGATGGATACCTGTTTCTCTGCACGCGGTGCGGGCACAGACACCGCGGGCTGGAGCTGGGTGTAAGAGGGAGTGCTCTGTGGGGTCAAGTGCATCCCATGTATTTTTAGAATATGGTGTCCTCTTTGCATCTCCTGCAAATGCTCATGCAAGGTCTCAGTCACATGTACTTGTTTCAGATCAACCTCCTCTTCTGCAAACACTGCCCCCCCCACTTCTACTCCCTCTCTTCCTACCCAGAGGGTTATTATATCTGACTGCAGAAAACCATATGGGGCTGAAAAGAAAGCAAAGGAAACAAAGAATTAAGAAGAGGGCAAATGACTGCTTTGTCCCGGAGAGAGGGGAATCAGTGCCCTCCCAGGAATTGGTGAGAAGGGAGCCCCTCTCTGGGGTTCTCCCTCTAACTGGAGCCTTCCCATGGTCTGTGTGGTAAAAGGAAGGACTTAGATACCCACTCCGGCAGGTAGATCCCAAAGCCCACCGCTCTCTGTGCTCTCTGGTGCTCTCCGCTCCACTGTTTGTGCAGAAGACATGACCAGCTCAGTAACTGGCTGGGCTTGTGTCCATTCCACTCCACGGTGGCCATAGATAGCAGGAGACTCCATGTTGGCCTCAAGTCCAGGCCGAGCCCCAGAGCTGGTCTTAATCAGAGACTGCTGATAAAGCCGCGCTCCTCACCCCATCACGCCCCTTGTGCCTATTTCTCAGCTGGTGGGAGTCCAAAGGGAGGTGGCTGAGTACTCAGCACCTGCGACACCAGCTCTCTCGGCTACAGAGCAGCCAGTCAGGGCTTTGTAGGCAGGCCAGGATCTGAGTCCCCACCCCAGGGACTGGCTAAGCCCGAAGGAACCAGGAGGCCTTTGCCCTGAGTCTCAGCATCTGCTCTAAGCCTGGCTGGCAGCAAAGGTCTGGGCCTGGGGCAGGCATGTTAGATTCCTGGTCTGGAGAAGAACTTAAGGCTAAGCCTCTCTGGGTAAAAGGTGGGAGTGGTAGGAAATGGTGCCCAGGAAATAAGTTACATTCTATCTCTTGGGCTTGATCTCTACCTCTGGCGTGGCCAGCTGTGAGTACCTGGGACAGCAGAGGCAAATGGTATAAGTCAGAAGGAGAGAGAGAGAAGCAAACAGAGCTCATGTTTTTAGGGGGCTGGGAAGAGAAGTCGGAGACCTCTCTCAGCTACCATCTCTGTGTGGGCTGACTATGCAATGGCCCTTTTTTTGAGGGGCCTCAGAGGGGGCAGAGGCTCTTTCCTGACAGCCCACTGCATGATCTAGTTGGAGAGAGGGAATAGCCAACTGTTTTGATTCAAGTTGGAATTTTTTGTGATGACATGGGACTGGCTAGTCTAATTTCTAAAGTGAGACTGTGTGTGTGACTTAAAGTAACAACAGGACTGTTTATTATTCAAGGGCCAGCAGAAATTCATGGGATAGCCCCAGTTTTTATCTAGGCAAAGAACTTCCACCACTGACCACCTTTTAAAAGGACAATGGAATGCAAATATACAAATAAAAAGATGTTCCCTGATTATACCACAAGGGAACTTAGTTGGTGTTCACTTATGATTATAGAGGTGATCCTTGGGCCTGAAAGAGTTTCTTTTCTTATTACTTGGGTTCCTACATGTTGAGGGAAGAATGGGAAATGGGTGGAAGGTAGCACCTCTTGGAGGTAAGAGCCTGTTCCATTTTTGTTCCTGAATCCTGCAGAAATATTTAGTTGTGCCTCATTTAAAAACAACAACATACGGGGGAACCTATCTCTTAGGAGCGTTGTAGGCTTTATTCAGAACCTCTACGTTATTCCCATTCAGCAGAGAAGCTCAGACACCGTGGGTGACCCTTTAAAGAAGCCATGATGGAGAAAGCAACTCTGGCTGGGTCCAGGTGTCAGTCCTCAAATGTGGGCACTGACAGGTGGCTGGGCTGGGGGTGGGGCAGGTTGGTTTGGCCTGATACGTCGGGAGAGAGGGGGCGCTTCCATGGAGACCAATCAGGGCCAACCACCGGGCTGATTCTGTGTCCAGCCCGAGTCTCCAAAGCCCAGCAAACCAGACATTTCTTAGGACAAGAGGGCCTCTGATGGTCCTTCCAGACAGCCTGCATCACTCCCTGTCAAAGGAGCCCCCAGGTGAGGCCCGCAGCCCCCAGGTGAGGCCCGCAGCCCCCAGGTCCCGTGCACAGGATCCTCGAGTCCTGGGATCCTAGTTCTGCAGCTCAGCAGAGCAACTCCCCGCAACAACTCCCCTGTCCACGGCTGTATAAACAGAAAACATGAAGTCTCACCCAGAGACAGTCTTAAGTTGTTGACTTCAGGCTTCCTGTCCACACCTCTGTTCCCCAGTACAGCCAAAAACAAGCTGGAAAGACCTCATTATCAGGAAGTGGGTTGGCTTCTGGAGAAAGCGCTGGCCCCAGCCAGCTTGAAGGTGGCTATTGGGCTTGCCCACAGGGACGTGAGACCTAGAACTGGGCTCCCCGCAGCGATCTGAGGGAAGGGAAATAGAGATTTCTAGAGTGTTCTGTGGCTTGCAGCAGGGGTGGCCGATGGAGGGGAGGGCACAGTTCTGGGACACCATGATACGGAAAGTTGCACATCAAAGAGGAAACTGTGGTTCAATCATGAGACACATGGAAGACACAGGACCTAGAACCAATATATTCTCCTTCTCTCTCTCTCTCTCTCTCTCTCTCTCTCTCTCTCTCTCTCAATTCAGTATTTAACAATAAAGGTGCATGGCTTTAAAAGTCCAATGTTCCAAAAGCCTAATAATAAAAATCAGCAATGCTCTCCCCTTCGTCATCCCCCAGGCTCCTCCTCAGACGCAAGCCCTCTCACATTATCTAGCTTTCTCCCATATTTTTAACCTCTTCATTTCTAAATAACATATGCCTCGATATTGCTAAATCCTAATTTGTCAATTTTAGGCATTGCCCACTGACGTCCTACTGTGGGAGGCAAGGATGTAGGTCCCTTGATCTGCCATCCACCTGCCTTCTCTACCCGTCAGCATAGAGCACAGCTCTGATTACCTCCATTAGCAGTGTTTACGTTACAATGACTATGAAATATGACTCCCTCTTGAGCCAGGAAGTCCTTTATAATCACTCTTCCTCTCTCCTCTAATCCTTTCTTTTGGCCTGGAGTTAATCATTGCTTTGTTCTTTTTGTCAGATTTTTCTCTGTGCCAATAGCTACTTTTCCCCAAACTAACCCCAAATCAATAATATGTATTCGAATGCAGAGGCTCCATTTTTTTCCCTTCTGCTGGTGAATTTCTCTCTGAACGCTCTAACCCCTGCACCCATCTGGAGGTGGAACATTACCCTGAGACGTCCCTCAGCCATTCCCTTGTGTTGAATTATCTGTCATCCATGCGTCCCGCCACTTCCCTCTTTTGTGATTAATTTTCCTTTTGTTGAAGCACATCTTCCTAAGGACAGTACATAGGAGGCAAAATATTTGAGTCTTTAGTTTTCTGAAAATGTCTTTCTCCTGCCCTTGTCCTTGACTAATAGTTTGCCTGAGGGTAGAACTCTGGTTGAAAGTCATTGTCCCTCAGAATATTGAAGGCCTTTTATCATTATCTTCTTTCAGTTTTGTTCTTAAGCAGTTCAATGCTATTCTTGACACAGGATAATAACAAGCTAGGAGAATTCCTTGGCCAGTGGCATGGGGAAACTGAGACAGAGACCTGAACAAACTGGCTGAGCAACTTGCAGACAGATACAGAAGGTCACTACCCTAGAGATGACATCCAGGCCTCAGTCGGGTTTCAGCCTCAGACCCAGAAAGAGCAAAACCAGATGCAGGAAGCCAGGACCAGCTGCAATGACTGAAGACCCCCTGCCCTGCCACTAACCCATCAGAGGAGACTACACCCTGAAACAGCACACCTGCAGAACACAGACTATTGTACTGAAACCCTCCCCCGAGACTTCACCTAAGATTCTAACCTGCAAGAGAGAGAGAAAAACCTCAAGACAAAGGGCCCAGCACCCTCTGGGGAGCAGCCCACCCATTCTCTTTCCCTTCTTCTCCCCTACAGGCACACGCTCCTAAACTCCAAGGCAACGGGCAGCGGCACTTGTCCCAGGCTAATATCCCCTGAACCTGTCCCCAAGACCCCCCTTTCTCTGCCTTCCCAAGCTAAGGCAGTCCAGGCTAGGCTCTCCCGCTGCTTCTTCTACGTTAAGCCCATTCTTGTTTTGCTGGCCTCAGCTTTAATAAATGTACCCTCATGGTCACCTGGACTCATGCTGTGAAATCTTTCCTACACAAAGTCAAGGACCCACACACTACCGAGTGGCCCCAGGCAGACCCACACAGGGCCAGGCCACTTATCCGGAAACATTCTGATTTCAAATCCTTTATATACTACACACACACACACACACACACACACACACACACTCACACACAAACTCACCCACCGTCACCCACCACCCCTGGAAATTTTTAGAAGTTTTTCTCTATTCCTGGTAATCCTAAATGATGACGAAATGATACTTTTTAAGAAATTTATTATTGTGGGCACCCAGTGTCCTCTGTCGGCTTTTGTCTTCTACCCTGCTATTCTGAAAGATTTATTTTTTGATGTCACGGCTTTGATCCTTTCTTCTCCACCACCTTCTCTGTGCTCCCTTCCTACAGCTTCTCTTCAGCAGACCCTGAAATGCCGGCATCACATCTCTAGTCTCCACGGCTTCCCCTGGCGTGGCCTGGTTTTGGTTGCCCAATTCAGATTCTTTGGGATCTTTCCTCAACTTTATCCTTCAGTCTTACCAATTAAGTCTTTATATTCATAATCTATTTTTTATATCCCAGTTTTAATTTCCAAAAGGCCTTTCATAGTCCCTAAAGATATTGAGAGGTTTTGTTTTTCAGTTTTTTGTTTTGGGGGGCAGGTGTTTGTTTTTGTTTTTTAGTTTTCTGCCTCCTGAATTATCTGTTTCTTCTAGACTCCTTTTTTCTATTTGTTTTCTTTTATCTCCCTCTTTGATATTGAAGGTTGCCCTCAAATATTGGTTCATATTAAAAATTCAGACAAAACGCTGAACGTGAGTTGCGTGTGTGTGGAAGAGCTCAGGCAGTAGGTCTCTCCACAGGGTGGTTGATGATAATCCGTGTTTTCCAATGGCAGGGACCCCAAATGTCATCAGCCATCTCTCTAGAGAGAGGTCTTTTCCTTTGTTCTCTTACCCAGACCTGGCAGGGGGGTCAGAGTGCAGGTCTGGCTGCCAGCCTTCAGGAGGGGCCCGAGCAAGGGTCTACCTTCAGTCTGCTTCCCCCACACCACCCTGCCATGCCCCCTTTCCAAGGTGAACAGAGGGGCACCATGCTGCAGATGTGAGAGGGGGTGTGAGGGTTTGACTACCTCGTGTACAAACCTCACTGAACCCCCACTCCATACCTCACCCTCATTTTCTGTCGGGCTTTGTAGTTTCCAAGTCCTGAGGCATTTTTAGGACCTAGACAGATCATTTCATTTTATATGTATAAGTGATTTTATAAATATATTAATTTCTTAAGCACTTCCCCAGACACTCAAGCTAAGGCTCCTTTTATTCCACTAGTCAGTAACTGCCTTATTTTCTATCCTGAAACAATTTGTTTGAACTTCTTACTGGCTACTGTAGATTTTTCCAGTCTCTTTTTTCCTTACAGGTTGTACTATTGGGCTTTGGGATAGTGAGAAATTTGATTCTGTGGTCTGTCTGCCTGTTTTCTGACTGTCCTGAGAATCAGTCAAGGCTGTGCACTTTATTAACAGTGAGGTCTTGGGCAAGTTATCTGCCACACTAAGCCTCAGCTCCTTCATCTGTAAAATTGTGAGACTAATGCCTGTCCTACCCAGGTCACAGTCCTCTTCTTCAGATCAAATGAAATAATGTGAATAAAAGTACTTTGCCATCCTAAGGGATCCGCTGAAATAAACTATTAGAACTAATAAACAGGCGCAGCAAGGCTGAAGGGTACAGGATCGATCCACAAAAATCTATTGTATTTCTATACATTAGTAACAAACAACCCAAAGATAAAATTTAAAAACCAATTTTTATTTATAATAGCATAAAAAAATCAAATTTTAGGAATAAATTTAATAAAAAGAAGAGCAAAACACTGTTGAAAAGGATTCTCTAAAGAGATGGAAGGGCAGCCATGATACTGTTAAGGTGGCAATATTCCCCAAATTAATCTGTAGATTCAGCACAATCCCTATCAAAATCTCTAATGGAATTTTTGTAGAAATTGACAGCCTGATCTTACAATGTGTACGGAAATGCAAAATAGCCAAAAATACTATTGAAAAAGAATAAAGTAGGAGGACTCGCACTTTCTGTTATCAAATTTTACCACAAAGCCACAGTAATCAAGACTGGTACTGACATTATAATAGACATATACATCAACAGACTAGAATTGAGAGTCTAGAAATAAATGGATAGCTATAGTCAATTTGATTTTTGGCAAGAGGGCCAAGAGAAAGAATAAACTTTTCAGCAAATAGGGCAGGGACAGCTGCATATTCACATGCAAAAGAATAAAATTGTACTTCTTTTTACACAATACACATAAACTAACTGAAAATACAGTATAGAATTATAGTGGTAATGTTACAGAACCCCTGGGCTGCTCCAATTGAAAACAAACCCACGGGCTCTTTAGTTAGGGGCCCGATTGCCCGCCGCCGAAATTATAACTCTCAATACCAGAGTTTAGTGAAAAGAAAAAGAATTGTTTATTTAACAGTTATATAGATTTAGTTATTTGCGGATTTCTGTTGTTAAGTCTTGTGCTCTTTAAAACACCCATAAACACATATCCTTGCCTCCCCACTACCAAACCAGGCTAGTTTTAGAAAAGTCAGAGAAACCCTTTCCCTACTTTCCAAACACGGTTCAGCTTTACCAGTAGCTGCCAATCATTCAATCCTGATTGGGGAGACCTCGTCTGTGTTATGGAGTCCACCAGCTTTTAATCCAGAACCTCGTGGATTCTCAGCCTCCTTGTAAACTGTATAGTTAGTCCTTTTGTAATCCGCACAGTTCGCTTCAGCCTCAGACAAGTCCGCACAGTCAGCCCGGCGAAAATGTCTGCCGCTTATTTTTAAATCCCTGACTGCGTCCTCTGATGCAGTGGGTGCGGTGACCAGTTCTGACCATTCACAGAACCTCACGCAGGCTCTGTGTGCTTTCTCCATACCATCCCCTGGTTCAAGACTCCTCCCATCTACCTGAGGCTTTGGATGCATTAAAGCCGTTTTGCATAAGAAAGACACCAGCCACCAGCCTCAGGCATGTGGAGGCATTCTAAAAGCAGCTTCCTTTTCCCCATCCCCCAGCCGCAAACTCTGGGGTTTTTTGGAACACCCCTGTTTCTGTAACAGTAAGAGCTAAAAAACCATAAAACTCTTAGATGCAAATATGTGAGTAAATCTTTGTGACTTCGGATAAGGCAATAGCTTCTTAGATATGACACCAAAAGCATAAGCAACAAAAGAAAACAACAGGTAAATTGGACTTCAGGAAGATTAAGCACACAGGTGTGCCGCAAGGATTTTTAAAAACTGCAATACCTGACTATTTAATCAGGGGCACTGACCTCTCTTCCCTTAGATCATCATATAAGAAAATGACAACAGCCAACACAATAATAACCTCCTGGTATGAATGAATCAAAATTATACCTATATTGTTTCTGCTAAATCAACAAAAAATATAGTTTGTTTTTTTTTTGATGTGCTGCAAAATTTTAGTAATTAACTTATGTGTGCCATGAGATGAAAAGGGTTGCAGATCACTGCTATAAGGGATGTGTATCCAGAATATATAAAGAACACTCACAGCTCAATAATAAAAAGACAAATAACCCAGTAAAAAAGGGGCAAAGGGCATGAATAGACAGTACTCCAAAAAAGAGATGCAAAGAGTCCATTAACATATAAAAAGATACTCAACGCTATTAGTCATTAAGAAAATGCAACTCTGAAAACACAATGCCACACCAGCCGCACCCACGGTAACAAGTGCTGACGAGGATGTGGAGATTGAACCCTTGTATGGTACTGATGGGAAGGTAAAATGGTGCAACCATGTTGATAAACAAAATGTTAAACATACCATACGATCCAGCAATTCTACTCCTGGGTATACACATCCGAGACAAATGAAAACACATATCCACAAAAACCCTGCACACAACTCTGTGTAGCGACATTGCTCACAACGGCCAAAAAGTAGAAACAACTCCAATGTTCATCAGCTGATGAATGGACCAAAAAAAAATGTGTTATATTCATAACATGGAATATTATTCAGCAATAAAAAGGAATAAAGAACCAATACATGTTACAACATGGAGAACCTCAAAAACATTATGTACTTCAGTGAAAAAAGCCAGTCACAAATGGCCATATAGTGTATGATTGCATTTACATGCAGTGTCCAAAGCAGGCAAACCTACAGAGACAGAAAGCAGATTAGTGGTCAGCTAAGTCTGGGGATGGGTTCGCGAGGGGAATGGGACTGACTGCTCACAGACATAGACTTTCTTTTCAGGGTAAAAGAAGCTCTAAAACTAGATTGTGACAATCATTGCACAACTCAATTTATGAAAACCATTGAGTTGTACAATTTAAATATATGGTTATGTAAATCCTACGTCAACAAAACGTTTTTAAAAGTAGTTTGCCAACTGTAAAATTAAATGAAAACAAAACTAAATTACATTAAAGCAAAATTAAATTAAATGAAAACAAAGCCAATTTTTTAAAACTTACTGTTATTGCTAGTAAAACAACATAAACATTAGGACCTTTTGGTCACTATTCTTAATTATTTTTTGACAATTACTTTTCGGCTGCTCAATAGGTTGCTGTTCAGAAATACAATTTCAAAAATGAAACTGACTGCTCCTCAGGAAGCGGCCTAAATGCAGGGAGACTGCAATTCGGGGGGTCATCTGGGTATGTGGTCCCCACACAAGCTCCTGTTTAAACCAGATTTGGCGTCTTTAATCGTCCAAGAGAATTCTCAGCTGAGTGGAACAGTGTTGCTTCCCATCTCAGAAATCAAAGGCTTGGGTTCCAATAAAAATGCTGTTCATGAAGCCACTTAACATTAAACTTTCAGCTCAATTTCCTGAAGCACCATCAGAACCACAAAATGGAAAAAGTAATCATTCTTCCCGCATCACTGCAATAACTGGCTGGAAGCGCCTGCTGTTTCTAAATTCACCGCGTGAACCCGAAAGCGTCTTGCAATAACGTACCTACTTCATTAAAAGTTGATTATAAGCTTGGAGCAAGCTGGGCTGAGCCAAGGCGTGGGCCACTGTGTGCCCTGGTCATAGCCTGTGCTGCAATCTTTTCATAAATGCAGGCCAACAAAACCAGAAGAAGGCCCCTTTCTCCAAGAGCATTCTGAGCTGACCACAGCATGCTTGGCATTCATGCTTCAGTTATATGTATGGACGTGGGTGTGAAAAGTATATTATTTTACAAAAATGATACTATAAATGCAGTCTCATGGCCGGGATTCACTTAGCAGTATGTTATGAAAATTCATTGATATCAATTAGGATGAATTTCGTGCTTGCAATGTACAATGATTCCTTGTTTTACCCACCTCCTCTGGTCAGATATTTAATATCTAAGTGGGATTTGTTTACTTATCATAACAAGTCTGCAGTGGAGCACCCCAAAACTTTGTGCTAGAATCAGACATAGAAACCTGGGCTGCTGATTGGTCAGGAATTTGGGTCAGAGATCTGATAAACAGGCATTGAATAGCACTTTGGGAGAGCCAAGAATACATATTTCAGACATTTTCTAAAAGGTAACATCCCAACCCCTCACGTTATAGAAGAGGAAGCAGAGGCCCAGGGTAAATAGCCAAGCTTATCTTTTTATCTGACACTAAACCTTGGAGAAAGAATGAAGGTGTAAGCACCCCAGGCAGGTGGGGAAGAAAGAAGACCCAAGCGGCTGTGACCAGAAGCCACCCTGTGATGTGCCTGGGAACACGTGGCCACCAGCACTCCTGAGAGAGCCTCTGCCCCCTTCCAAGTCCCCAGGATGGGCCCCTGCAAAGTGTTCAAATTAAGATAATTTTTGCTTGTTTTCTTAAGGAGGATCCCCATAATTGTTTTCTGCCTCAAGCACCACAAAGTTCATAGAGGTGCAGAAGTTGAAATCCTTGACCCAGCAGTGAGCAGGGCCACCAGAGCCTTGGGAGCTGGCTGGGCTGAAGGAGAGGCCCTGGGTTCAAATCCTGCTTATCCACCTCACAGTCTGAGATTCATGACGGTGCCACAAAGGGGCATCGCTCAGATTTAGGTTTTGACATTGGGTAGGTGCTCACTGCATCTCACACCTAGATGTAAAGACAGTCTACGTGTGCCTTTGGAAAGAGCCCAAACGGCCACCACATCACATTTCCCAAAGGCCACCAGGCTCCTGCTCCAGAATTCAATAGTAAATCATGGCAGAGAAAAAGGTTAAGCAAAGAAAAGTTTCTAATGTCACATTACCAAAACTCCTGGCTGCTGGCTGGCAGGTGCTCACAGGTAAAGTCGATCCAGCTGGCCGGCCCTGGAGGACTGTTCCCTCGTGATGGGCGGACATTTCGATGGTGCTCCTTAACTGGCCTTGCAAAAGTGGCCCTTCTTGTTCCCTGTAATGGAGATGGTCATAGATCGTTCAAGAAAAGATTTAGCTGAAGATTTCTGAATTCAAAGAAAAGTAATTGCAATCGACCCATTTGAAAACATAGAGGTTTTATTTTTTTAACCAACACACTTTCGCTGTATTTAAGTGTTTGCCTCTCTTCAAAGAGCACCCCAACTTCTGATGTAATTACACCTCCTTACGCTGCTTCAGCCCGTACTCCTGTTGGGCGCAGCAGCAACACTGGGTGTTCGATGGCCCTTTGACTCGCGGTCTGTAGCAGGTCTCGGCCATCCCGGCTTCTGCCCCACCCCACGGGAATGGAATTTGCGCAAGGATGGACGGCAGTCATCAGCTGTAGGGAGAGGGTTACCTACTGCAGTCCAAGGACAATCCCTGCAGGTGTGTGCAGGTAAGATAAAGGTCCTCCCATAGGACCTGGTGACTAGACATCAGCCAGGCAACTGCACGGTGTGAAGGCGCAGCCTGGGTGGGTTGGGGCCCAAACAGGACACCAGGTGGCAGGGGACCTGGTTCCGGCTCCAGAGGCAGGACCACGGGGCAGGCAGCCCGTGCGCGGTGCCGGTGGTGGCACCGGGAGGGGCAGCATGGAATAATGGAATATCCAACCAGAGGCAAGAGAGGAGCCAGGGATCCAGGGTCACGTCAGTCTGATTGTCTCGTCCAGCGGGGCCAGCACATGAGGGAGCCCAAGCTCAGGGTGACACAGCTGGGGAGCTGAGGCCGCGGTTCCCAAACCAAACTGTGCTGCCGCCGCCTCCTCCGACAACACGAGAGTTTATTCCCTGATCGAGGCCACAAGCCAAACATGTGTGGCGCGATGAGAAAACACGGAGGTTCGCAGATGCTGGGGTTCAGGGAGGGAGAGCTGTGGGGTTTAAGGAGCTGATGAACGTAGTTTGGAATGAGCTGGAAAGAACCTCCTTTCCCTCATGAGAACACTGGCCGCCCACGGAGGGCAGGTGCAGGGGCCACAGACACACGTCGATGCAAGAGCCCCTGCTCCTCATGGAAATGAGGGAGCCATGATTGTCAGACTGTGGATGTCTCTCCGGGGGCCGCTGTTACAGAGGGCCACCATGGGGAAGGGGTGGGGCTTCAACAACAAACAGTCACTGTCTCACAGGTCTGGAGGCCTGAAGTCCAAGATCAAGGTGCCAGGAGAGCTGGGTCCTTCTGAGCCTCCCTCCTTGGCCAGCTGATGACTGTCTTCCCTGTGTCCTCACGTGTTTTCCCCTTGTGCGTGTCTAAGAAGGACCCCAGTCCTGTTGGGTTAGACCTAACGGCCTCGTCTCAACTGTATCACCTCTTCAATCACCCTATTTCCAAACGTAGCCACGTTCTGAGGTCCTGGCGTTGGGCCTGCAGCATATGAGTGTGGGGGCCACCATTCAGCCACCACTCTGACAGCGGGCTCTGTTAGTGGCTGATGAGTTGTAGTGGTCACACTTGGGGGGGGGTGCCAAGGGCTGGAGCTCTTCTGTTAACCCTTTCCCACCAGGGTTCCCACCGGTATCCTGAGCCCCTGGGACAGCAAACATGGAGGTGGTGGTGGCCCAAGCCCCAGGCCCCGGCATGCTCATCCCGACTCAGCTTTCACGGGCTCCACACTGGTGGCAGAGGAGACACACTGCGTGGCCTTCAGCATACAGGTGTGGAGCCTTCTGGCCAGGCACAAAGCGAGCAGTGTCTTCTGGGAGAGCTGATTTCCCCGGGGTTTGGGGCCGGGTAGGCGGGGGCCGCGGCTGGCAGGGTCCTCTCACACAGCTTCTCTCGCTCAATCTGCAGCACAGCCTGGAGAGCTAGGTCTGACCCACCCCCAGGTGTTTACAGACAGGCAATGGGAGTCCAACAAAGAGGGGAGTTGCCTGCCATCACACAGCTGAAATGCAGCAGAGCCTCAAATGCAGCAGAGCTACACAATTAAGCTTTAACGAGCCTTCGTACAGAAGCCACGAGTGTCCATTCTATTAGCGCCAATTAGAGCAAATCCCAATGGCTGAGTGGGATCTGACTTCCAGAACTTCCTCTCTTCTCCAAACGCCCAACCCCCAAGCTGTCCACCTTGTCCAGCAGCACCCCACATGAGGCAATGCCTCCCCGTGGCTCGTTCATGCTATCCCCCATCTGCAACCCAAACCCCAATTCTGCACAGGAAGTATCACCCCCCTTGGGAGGCCTCGCACTCTCATGGTTCCCCTCTCCTTCTGCAGCGACTTGGTCAAACTTCTTCCAAGGAACTGACTGCAGGTTCCTGAAACCCTTACCCCCTGGGAGCCGCATGGAGTTTCGCTCACGTCTGTGGCATCTGTAGCGCAGAGTCCGGCACAGAGCAGGAGCCCAGAGAGCAGGCATGGACTATAGATCCCGGGCCTACGCTTACCCATAGCCTTCCATGTCACCCGGCCCCCACTGGGCCCTTCTGAAGAATTCCAAGCAGCCCCCCAGATCCACTCCCTGCCCACAGCCCCACGCCTGGCCTCTTCCTTCTACCCCACACTTGCCTTGCCTTCTCAGTCCCGTCTTTCTGGCTGACACTGTTCCGGCTGCCTGGCCCGACGCCCTCCGCCTCTCCTGTCCTGGACTCACCAATGGGCTGTGAGAAACCATGACTCTAGGTTTATTCACACCAGGATTTGAGGTCTCCGGGTCCTCGTCAGAGCCAGGGGTGGAGGGGTCGGTACCGGAGGGGCATGTAACACAATCCCCTTTCTGTCTACAGGTCACATAATGGCTATCTGTGGGTGTCCCCGTCGTCTTTCTGCGTCTCTTGTACCGGACTGGCCCATCCCATCTCCCAGAGGAGGACAGCCCCTTCACAGGTGAAGACCGTGCTGCTGAGGATGCTGATCTCTGAGCCAAGGGCCCGCCCTCAGCAGGAATAGCAATCAGATGGCTCCAGAGTAGGCCGACGTCTCAAGCTGTCTGACTGCTCGCCCCTCCCCAGGGCCCCATGGATAAGGCTACTGTCCAGAAAGGTGGTGAATTGCTTTGAAAGTACATGTGTGTATTAATACCCCGTATATCTCTCTGGTGCTACATAAATGCTAAGGAGAACAGAAATTGCTCTTGGGGATCCTCTCACCTGGATGATCTCCCAGATAGGCCTGCTTTTGGTAAATCATCAACACCAGTTTTCAAATACAGCAGCCTCGACCCTTTCAGGTGCGGCCACAAGACAAAAACATATTGACCCAAAGGTTAAACTCTAATTGATTGTTTTCTCCAGCTTTCTCCTGCTCCGGATTCTCTTTCTGGCGGGAATCTAGGATTAGACCTGGGTCACTTTGGTTATAGTGGTTGCTATTGTGGGCACCGGTATTCCAGCTCCACCCCACCCCACCCCCACCCAGGGAAGAGACCCACATGAGATTTTATATACATTACTTGGTACACCAGGGAACGTGAGTAAAATATGAAACTCGCCCATGCACATTGCCTCTCAGAATAAATTTTGGGCCATGAAATGTTTCTGTTAGTTTTCCTGTGATTGCATTTCCCAGACTTCCCCCAAGCTTTGGTCCTGTATCTATTGTGTTTTTTTGTGTTTAAGATGGCTGCATACAGTTGCTTGGAGGGGGTTATATTTGACTCGCTGTCTTCCCCCACCTCACCTTCCTCTGGCAGCTTGCGTCCTCTCTGCATGAGTTCTCAACCTGGCGCTCTTCCTAACACGTCTCCGGCTCTCTCCTGGCCGCCTTCATTACCACGGCCCCCCACCCCTCCCATTTCCCAGTCCCAGGTGGTCACATGTTCAAGTCCCTCTATTACCATGACCCCAGAGCATGTCTTCTTTCTTGTTCTCTCTGTTCCGCATTCTCAGTCTTGATTCTTTAACTCTTACCATCATATCAGAGTCTTCATGGCCAAAAGGAGTTTGCTTTCTTATCTTATTTTCTTTTCATTTAGCTCTCCTTAAATTGTCCTGAATGGTAATCTCTCTAAACTTCATAAGCTTAAAAGAAGAAAATTTGAAATCCCTTGGTGAGTCCTGCTTATGATTTTGTGTCGCTGAAAATTGAAGATGTACAAATAGTTAAAAGAAATGTGCCCTGAGGCCTGAAGCCAAACAAGAAAAATGGTGCTGACAAGCAGAAGTGGTAAGAATCTTAAAAGAACATGACTATCTACTCTTTGGTCAAAATAATTATTTATTGTTTTTATAAAATAAATATTGAATCATTATTTGAAAATTGATGCAATAAAACAAACTGAAAAGGAGAAAATAACAGATTAGCCAAAATCCTAGTACCCGGTAATAATCAGTGCTGACATCTGGTGACATCACCCCAAACACCTCCCTTGGCCAACATGTAAAACGACAGTTTGATGGGTGGATAAACAGAGAGCTGGATAGATGTTTAGAAAATCCTGCTCCCCAGATGTTTGTTCCTGAACTATTCCATCATATTTAAGGGGGGAAAGACTATAGCAGTCCTGCTGTATCCGTGGTCTCAATTTCCACAGTTTCAGTGACCCGAGGTCAACCATGGTCTGCAAGTATTCAACAGAAAATTCCAGAGGTAAGCAATTCCTAAGTGTTAAGTTGCACGTTGTTTAGGGCAACATGATGGAATTGCCTGCTCTGTCTGCCCTGCCCTGGACATGAGTGATCTTTCTGCCCAGCATCTCCATGATGCAGACGCTCCTGTCCATCCATCACTTAGGCGCTGTCTGAATTATCTGATCAACTGTTTTAGTATCGCCATGCTTGCGTTCAGGCAACTCTAGTTTACTTAATAATGCCATATTTATATAACTTGTTATAGCATATTGTTGTATTTGTTCTATTTCATTTTGTTATTATTGCTAGTTTGTTACCATGCCTAATTTATAAATCACACTTATAAATCACCATAGGTATGTATGTATAGAAGAAAAGATTATATATGGGGTTTAGTGCTAGCCAAGGCTTCAGTGTTGGGGATCTCGGAATGTAACAGAACCCCTGGGCTGCTCCGATTGAAACAGAACCCACGGGCTGTTTAGTTAGGGGCCCGATTGCCCGCCGCCAGAATCCTAACTCTGAATACCAGAGTTTGGTGAAAAGAAAAAGAATTTGTTTATTTACACAAAGTCCTGCCTCCCCCTCCCAGACCTGGCCAGTCTTAGGAAAGTCAGAAACACCGTTTCCCTACTTCCTAGGCACAGTTCAGCTTTACCAGTAGCTGCCAATCACTCAGTTCTGATTGGGGAGGTCCTTTCTGTGCTGTGGTGCCCTCCAGCTCTCAATGCAGAACCGCCTCGATTCTCAGCCTCCTTGCAAACTGCCTTCTTCCTGCAAACCGCATGGATCTCCTCTCCTTCTCAAAGCAGCCTGGCAAGAGCCTCTTCTTAAAGCCGCCTGGAGACCCCTGCTCCAAGCCAGATGGAGGGAGCCCACAAGAGCCAGAGAGTAAGGGCGTGAGGGCCAGAGAGAGCCTGAGAGAGAGAGCCTCCTAGAGCCAGAGCCAGCCCAAAATGTCCACAGCTGCTTCTCTCTTCCTCCCTGCCTCCTCTCACACAGTGGGTGTTGCAAACAGTTCTGATCATTCACAGAACCCTACGTAGGCTCTGCCTGCTTCTTCCTACCAGCCCACAGTCCAAGACCCCTCCCACCTTCCTGAGTCTTGGAAGTAAAGCGGATCTTTGCAACAATGTATCCAGCCACTAGCTCCAGGCATGCAAGGGCATCCTGAAAGCTGCTTCCTGCTGCCTATCTCCCAGCTGCAAACTCTGGGGTTTGTTTTTGGATTCCCCTGTTGCTGTAACAGGAACATAAGCCCCCATGGATAAGGGGAGCTATTGTATGTACAAAAGCATTAAAAAGTTGGAATCATTTTTTAAAACTACATGTTCCAGTTTCAGACGATGTCGATTGCCTGCTATGAGCAATGAGCTGTCCTCCAATATCGCCGTAGTCTCACCTCCCAATATGAGTTCCGTGCGTGGTTACGTTTAGAGGGCCCATGACATCCATGATCTGGAGGCAAATCTGCCCCGCACCCCCACCCTGTGGCTTAGTTCTACAGTTAAAGGAATTCAATCGTCAGCGTTTTCATTTCTAAATTCTTCATTTTGATTCATCTCTCAAGTAGTGGAATTTTATCCCTGGAAAGTTTTTACCAAGGAGCTTAAGAGTCACATACTCTAAATTTTCTATGTTTGCAAGTGTTCACCTAGTGTCTTAATATTTAAATAACAACTAGGACAATATGCTTGAGTAGCCCTTTTCCTTGGAATGCTATGGATCTGGCTTTATGTCTTCCCTATGATCTTCTTTTAAAAATAAGTTTATATTCTTATAAGCTGACCTGTAGTTTGAAACACTAATGGCTAATAAGCTTCTGGTTTAAGGATAGTTGTTTTCTTCCAGACTGGATTCTTCTTCTGTATTTTCAGGGCAATATAATGGTGCTATTTTTGGGGGGTGGGGGACTGGCAAGTTTGCATAGTTACCAGACCATTTCTTTTCATCTTGCTCAGGCTTAATATGGACAGTTCTGTTCAAACCTTCTATTTTTTTTTTTTTTGATACAGTAAGAATAAATTTTCCTTGGTACACATGTCACCTTCCCTAGAATCTCTTGTTCTTCCTTCCCCTCAGAGTTACAATTTCTGGATTGGGTATTGCTTTCTACCAACTTTTCTGAAGCCAGAGGGCATAGGAGTGGGACTAGGGCAGAATGTGTTCTTGGGAGACCAGACTCACTCTCTCTCTCTCTCTCTCTCTCTCTCTCTCTCTCTCTCTCTCTCTCCCTCTCTCTCTCTCTCTCTCTCTCCCTCTCTGTCTCTTCTGAGACTTCATGGAATGCTTATTTCATCAGCATCAGGCTATAGATGTGTCTCATTCCTGTAAGTTCCTATTCGTCCCTCCTTCTCAGCCCAGATGACTGGAAAACTTTGTAGGAGTCTGACCATATCATTTTATACCTGTTACATGAGAAAACTGTTATGCATTTCAGACATGGACCCTAGACCTTTCCGGTCTTAGCTTCATACATCCATCGAACATTTATTAGAAATTTACTCTGTAAAAAGTCTCCCAACAGGCGTCACAGAGGGCCCTCCGTTTCTCTTTTGTCTTCAACTAACCTCTCCTTTTTCCTCTACGTCCTATCCTGTGAGTGTTGACTAACCTGCAAAGTCAGCTGCAGTAAGCGGAACAGATTTGCAAAAACGGTTCTCGGAAGTACTGTTCTAACAGGATGAGACTACCAACAATCCTGAACACAGGTGCACAAACACCAGGACAGCCCCCACCTGCAAGTTTCACAGCAGTTAAGGACAAAGATTTTCACCAGACCCAAAGCACCAGCCCATACCTGCCTGCCCTCCTCGCACCCTCTAGAACTCCAACCCGGCTTTGACTGGGGATTTACTTGGTCTTCAGGTGCTCCCTGACATGTAAGTGGAGTGAAGCCTTTAACCTCTGAGCCCCTTAAGTTATTTTCTTTGGACAACCCACGGGAGTCATGTCAGATGCTGAGCACATGCAAGTGGAGAAGACATATTCTATGCGAGGAAGACAAACATCCGTGAATAAATACAACACAGACATATAGGGATGATTCTTTCCCTTTCTTTTTTGAGTTGACATATGAATAAGCCAAATAATTAGAAAAGTGTGCTATCTTCACAGAAGAATTTCTATAAACTCACAAACCACACAGGGCAAAACACCAGAGACAAAACCTGGGATGAGGCTGGGATTGGAGCCAAATGCTAGGTCATCTGTTGTACACAATGTCCATAGCAACCCTGTGTCCAGGTAAGGTCCCCAGAAGCATTCTTCCGTTTTGTAAGACAATATTTCCTGACATGGGAACAGGAAATGTGGTCCCTATCTGTTGTACACAGAATACACTGAGAGATTCCTTCTCCCGTGAGATACCATTTCTTTCTAAGCTGTCTCCTGAAGTGTCCCCAGAAAGGCAGCTGTGCGCTCCCCTGGAAGTCACCACGGCCACACTTCCAGTGGCCTGCTGCGGCAGTGTACGCCACCGTACGCATTGCAGGAGTTCTGTACGGAGCAGAAGAATGAGAGACGGGGATAAATTCTTCTCCATCCCCCGAGGGAGCCGGCGTTTTATTTATGGGTTGACTGATTTGCTTTGATGGATGGCTGTGCCCAGTTTGCTCACTTAATCAGACACTGCGGAGGGTTGTGGGAGGCAGCGCTCGGCTCATAAGAGAGACGTGGTCCGGTTGTGTTTGTGCTGCCATTGATCTCAATAGCCGATGCCCCGAACGGGTTTAGAGCTGCAGTTGCTTTGGGCAAAGGAACAGAATTTGATTTCCTGTGGAGCAGAAAATAAGCAAAATTTTACCCAAACCAACTCTCAACAAGCTCGTAATCGCAGGTGCTGTAATTGCTGAAAGAGGGGCTTAGCGTTCAATGGCACCACTAATCACTCCTCCAGCAGATGCTGCTTTCCCGCGGCAGGAATAATGACTTCAGCCCAATTCCTCTGGCTTTTCATGCAAAAAGAAAAGAGAAAGGCAGACATCCTAGAAATATTCAGAATAGCTGTACTAACTAATCTGTTAATGCTGGTTATTAGATTGACTGAAAGAAAGAAAACTTAAATACATGAGTAGACCAGAGGGTGGTTAGCATTCACTTGGCTGCCTTTCAAAGCTAATCAAGAGCCCATTCTGATGCCTTTCAAAATTGCCATCTATCTCCACTAATGTGAGGCCCCGCCTGTGACAGAGTCCCCAGCCCAGGGATCCCACTCCCAGAAACTTCCTGAAAATGGCTTCCAACTGTCATTTCCCTGGGTAACTTGTTGCAAAAAATATTATTTATGGTGACAAATAAGGTGAAAAGGAGGAAAAGTAGACATCTCCAAATGGACACATGATACAGGGGGGCTCAGCATCATCCTCAGACATCCAGTGTTCTTAGCCATCCCCCAATACCCCCATGGCCCAGCCTCCTGATATGTGCTCTGTGTATTATTACTTTTAGAGGGTTCATGACATTCGTGTTCTGGAACGCAAGTCTGACTCCTCCAGTGGCTTAACTCAGTTCTACAGTTAAAGGAATTCAATAGTCAGCGACATAGCTTTTCAACACCCTCCAGCTCCTCGATTCACCTTCCCGGGCATTCCAGGCATGGAAGAGAAACCCACGACTAACTCAAGTAAGGGGAACAGGGGTGTTCTTGAGAAGTAAAGGGAGGGCTCACTGGAATCCTGTGACGTCAAGACTAGACGAATGTCTGCATCCCACTATGACCACCAATAGCCATATGTGGGGCATTAACAGCATTTTGAGGTGTGGGGCCTCCCCTCTATTTGTGAGAAAGTACTGTCTTCTGTTTTATAACTCAAGATCCAGTGCCGACAGTGGGGAGGTGGTGGGAGAGGAGTTTGGTGTGGAAGGATGAACATCCCATCTTTGAATGGAGATTGTTGCTCAGGGGAGTCCTTTCTGAAAAGCCCTCTGGTGAGCTCAGAGCTGTCCCAGTGTTTGCTTATCTCTTGAGGAAAGACCCCTTTTATAGGCACAATTCAAAAGTATCTTCTCCAAGACCTCTCAGGGTGTCCTTAAATCTCTACTTCTCCACTGTCAAAAATTATTCATTATGTGCTTAGCTTTGTAGGAGACACCAGACAAACACAACGCATCATCCTTATTTTTTATCTCCTTGCAATCTGGTTTGGGAATCAAGAAAATGATATGAGCTAATATGCGATTGAATGTTCGATGATGGGGTTCAGATTTAAGTGTTACTGCATATTAGAGAAGGAAGAGCTCACCAGTCATCTGGCTGGAGAGCTCTGACCACCCCAGCAGTGCTAAGACGTGAGAAGCCCACCCATTTATTGAGCGCTACACCTGTGTCAGGACTCTGCTCAATGCAATGTGATGGTTTTGTCACTTAAATCCTCACAGCAGCATTTGGAAATACCTCGGTATCATCATTAACTCATTCCAGAACCCATGACCAATGCTGAAACCGACGAGTACCGAACAATGAAGCGTTTTCTCTTGCTGGGTGGCATCATGACTCATACAAGTTCTAGCGAGTGCAATGAATCCCGAGCAAGCGCTGAGTGCTGAAACTTTTTTTTCTCATCAAAATGCAACAAGGACAGGGTTTGATGCGTTCTGAAGCCGATGAGTACTGAGGTATGACTGTAACAGTCATTATCCTTACTTTAAAGATAGGAATATGGAGGCTCTTCGGGGTTAGCCAACTTGCCCAAGAAAGGTTTTGGTTAGATGAGAGAGAAGGTGGTCATTCCTAATGGGGAAAACTTCTGAGCACATGCACACACCTGGGGACCGAGGGCACTAGCCTCGAAGGGCAGTGCATGATGTGGAGCTCAGCGGCACTTGGTTAGGATGTGGCGTCTCGTTGGAGAGAATCAGAGCCCGAGAATTAATCTGCAGCCGAGGCCACTGGGAAGTGCCCAGGGATCAACTGGAAAATAAAAGTCAGTGATTAAGCCCAATGTGTAAAAGGCAGGAGGGGAGACAGAAACCAGATACAAGCCAAAATGGGACCAGAGAAAACCAGACTGAAGGAGGAGTGAGGTCGTGAGTAAAAGATTCTGCAGTGAAGTTCCTCACATAGAACAAAAGGGGTGGGTGCTTACCGTTATGGGTCACTGGGGTGTAGTTTGTTTGTCTTGGACTTAAAGATGGAGAGCTGGAGTGGACCCAACAGAAGCAGAGGCGCAGAGCAGAACTGGGCCTGGCAGGAGACAGAACGGCCGACAGCAATGCACGTGCCCGCCACGCGTGGGGATGTCAAGTTGAAGAAAAGTCTGGATTAGAAAGAGCCTTGAACTTCAAGAGTTTGGATTCAGAGCACACGGCATAGGAATAAAAATATGTTTTTGGTTTTTCAACTTAAAAAGAAAATTCATCCTGGACTTATACTTTTGACAAAGTAACCCCCAAATATGAAAACATCGCTAATATTTTCAGAATTAACTTTGTTTTGCAGTTTGATCCGTGAACACGAAAGACCATTTATAGGCATCAAAACCTGGTTCTCCTGTGACTTACATCTCTAAGTGTTATAGACAGATGAGACTTTACACTCAGATGAGACTTCCACTGCTACTCTGTCACTCTAAAAGTAAATTGCTCTTGAGTGGATAAAACTACTTGTGTTTCTGGATAAGAATTTAAATTGTCAAATTTTCTTCTTGTGCAGTCAAAAACTGCCATTTCTAATTCCATGATGTGATCTCTGCTTGAATGGCCATATGCCACAGATTTCCCCAACATCCTGTTCCATTGTCCACATAAATACACTCAATATAAGAATACGGAAAATATTTAAATAATATTCCATCTGGATCCTGGATGACAAATTCCTAGAGATCAGAACTGTGTCTCCTGCCCAAATGGTTGGCACTGCTAACAGTTCAAAGCTATCTTTTTTTTTTTTTTTTTTCTATTTATGAGTCAAAAATCTGCCCTCGGTCACCTTGTAGAGTGTTCAAGATACTGAGATCTGTGCCTTTGATCAGAAGATTTTGGAAGGGTTTGCAGTCTTGTGAGAGAGATCCGTAAGGCTTACTGAAGGGAGCAATACTGATTTCCTTCTTCTTGCCCCAGAGAGGCTTTCTGATTAGGGCAGGTTCAGCTTGTCATTGAACAAACCAGGAACAAGAGGCTTTCTGACATTTCTTCCACAGTGTCTTCCTCCCTAAAAAAGACCTCTTCCTTCTTCCCCTCAGAGCAGTTCTTAAAATGTGGGCTTTTCATAAATCCCCTATTCTCTCACCATTTCCTCCTGTCTTAATTCTACCCAGTCAGACTTCTGGCCATGATTCCACTGAGCCCACACCCTCAACACTCCCCAGCGACCACGCCAGTGCGCTGTCTTCCTCTCCTCCTCCTGCTCCTCCGCCTCTGCCCTGATCTCTCTGCAGCATTTGTCACTATTCCCTGCCTTCTCCTTCCTGAAACTCTCTCCTCTCTTAGCTTCCCGTAGCCTCCATTCCCCTTGCTTCTCCTTGGGTCTTCTCAACCCCACCCCCCGTGGCTACTTCACTGACCTCCTTCCCTCTCCTGTCCCCAACATAGAAACACTGCCCCCGAGGTGACCTCTTTGCTCTGCCCTCTTCTTACCCCAGTGTCAGTCGTGGAGTGATTTAATTCTTGCCCATGCCTAACATCAACACCTTCCATGAGGGTATCTCCTAAGGCAATATTATTTGCATTATTTGCTCCCGCCAGCCTCTGTCGCTTCAGGTTTCCTGCATGCCTGACACCTTCCTTGACCTAGATTGGCTTTGGAATCTCAAACTCATGACATGCATCTTGGTTCTGGTTGTGAGGTAGGCTGAGAGCTTACCTTTGGAAGAAGGCAGTGGCAGGGGACAATTCTGCAACCACCATAGAAGGAGGGCTGGAAAAACTGACCAGGCCAGCTTGGCAGGTGTCCCTCCACAGGGGAAGCAAGCGATCCCAAACCAAATCCAAGGCAGCACAGAAAACTCAGGTGCACGCCTGGATTCATAGCCCGGGAAACTCTGACGTAGCAGAACATTTGGTCCACCTGGGTCCCAAACCAGGGAGAACCGTTTGGGATGAGGTGAAGGACCCCAGAATCAAAGTCTCCTGGTTTGGGGGGTAAAGGGACTGAACTCCTCAAGAGCATCAGGGCATCGAGGAGAGCCAGGGCAGAAGAGCCACGGTCATGGGCGAATTCGAAGAGGCTGGAGGGCTGTATTCACATAAGGACCTGGCACCCACACTCTGGGGGGCAGCCAGCAGATCAGTCTGGACACCCCTCACTGGAAGGGAACGGCTTCAAGCGGATACCAACCTATGGTCAGCTGTCCTTGTTCCAGACCCCAGGTAAGGCCAGGCTTGCAGGGAGCAGACATCATTTGGGCAGCAGGTGTGGGCAAGGCCTGGTGGAACTCTCCCTTCTAAAATGGAACTCATTTTCACAGTCACCCCCGGACCAGCCTGCCTCTGGATTTTTCTTTATCTGATGAAGGTTTGGAATCATCTTACATTCCAAAGTAAAAACTTCCTCCCACGAGCTGTCTAGTCCTGGTGGTGGTTAATCCCTGTATACCCCCTTCATTCCAAAGAGGATTTGCAGCAATTTGTGAAGGTGATATGTTATAACAAGACTTAAAAGCAAGTAAGTGGGGGAAGAGGGGAGAAAATGGGACAAGAAAAAGCAGATAAACCAGGGATACAGTTTAAAACATGTGTATGGTGATGCCCATGCTCAAGCAGATCTCCAAGTTTGGCAGCCAACACAAAAATGGCCTTGCTCAGAGAGGAGAACAAAGAACACAGCTACTCTTCACACAAGGATGTGCACATTGAGTTTCAGACTGAGAGCCTGTGATGTGGGGGGGGAGGGGCGGGACTGGAAGGAGCCTAAGGCTGCTTCGCACATGCCTCAGGGTAGGTACAGGGAGGCAGAGCTGAGTGCTGTTTGGGAAAGGCAAGCTCTCTTGTAGACAGATTGTCACTAGCCTCCACCCCCACCTTTCCTGACTTTCTTCCTTAAAACACTGCCCAGCCTCCCCTCAGTCTACACGCACCAGCACCAATCTGCCCCCCCGCTTCACAAACTGCCCCGGTGACACACACCGTCCACTCTCACCCCCTTCGCAGACCTGGTTCCCCCCACCCCACCCGCTCCAGACCCCACTCCTGCTGCATGGATCACTCACTGTCCCCAAACACACCCACGCTCTCCTGACTTCACAAAATGTACTCTCCGTGATGACTGATTTTCTGTGTCAACTTGGCTGGGCCACGGTGCCCAGATAGTCACTCAAACATTATTCTAGATGTTTCTGTGAGGGTATTTTTGGATAAGATTAACATTTAAATCAGTAGACGTTGAATAAAACAGATTACCCTCCATAGTGTGGGTGGGCCTCATCTAATCAGTTAAAGGTCTTAAGAAAAAAGCTGCGCCCCCCCACCCCCCCATGAAGAGGGACTTCTGCCAGCAGACCACCTTTGGACTTGAACTGCAGCTTTTCCTTGGCCTGCAGCCTGTTTACCTACCCTGCAGGGTTTAGACTTGCCACTGCCCACAAAATCAGTCTCTCTCTCTCTCTCTCCCTCTCTCCATATGTGTGCACACAGCCTATTCTGTTTCTTTAGAGACCTGACTAATAACTCTCCCTGCTCCTTCTCTCTCCAATGCCCTCTTCCATCATTCCTGTTGGTCAAACTCTGATTTATGCTTCAAGGGCCAGCTCAGCCGTCTCCTTGTCACCTCCTATGTGATCTTTCCCTGTTCCTCTCCCCCAGCAGGAGTCCGGTGCGGCCTGTCTCGTAGTGACCTGTGTCCAGTCACCATACTTTGTTGGAGTTCAGCCCCATGAGGGCAGAGAGTCTGGGCCTAGAGTTAGGCACTTAATAAATGCACGAAGACAGCCAGAGCACATTCCCAGCAGGAGCCACTCCTTCCTGAGCACACATGAACTGGATGAGCCTCAAATCTGTTCTGCAAAGTGACCTGAGAGCAGGACAGGCCTGTATTCATACAGTGACTCAGTCATAAAGTGAGCAGAGGATCCAGAAGCTTCTGGCATTTTTTTCTTTAGCACTGGGTTATACATATGTGGGCAGACTAAGATTTATTTGGTCACTGATGTGTAAAAATCCACCTGGCAAGGCAAAGAAAAGCTGCGACAATCAGGAACTAACTGTCCAGTCAAGTCCTGGTGGGAAAATTAAACTTCTTCTGTGTGCAGCCACCTAGTGGCCTGTGACCACCTCCAAGGGACATCGGGAGCCACCTAGCAGCCTGGCCGGCTGTGCAAACCGCACACCGATCTTCCTGCTGGAGGAAAGGAAACCAAGGCAAGGCGCCTGGCGGCCGGGCTGGCAGGTGGAGCCTGGCCGATTCCTTGCAGCTGCGAGCACAGCTAAGCGCACCAGTGACTCCGGCACCTCACGGGATGCACAGCCTGCCACCGGGGCTGTAAAATTAATAGCACATACTTAGCACTTAGGTACCACTGTGAGGCTGGCCAAATCAGTAGTACTTGCACTTTCTATTTCTTCCAGGATTGCTTCCCAGAAACAGTATTGTCGCATTGCTAATAAAGAAGCCAGTGCTAAGGAGACTGGCAAGGCATGAGGGCCCCTCCACTGGGATCAAGACCAAATTCCAGCCACAGTTTAGCCCCAAACACACACAAGCATTACGGCCGTCAGTGACCAGGAAGGTGCAGGAGGCTGACAGTCTTGGTCCTGTTGCCTCTGATCCCCGTCCTTGGGCCAGCCAGATGGCCTAAGGAGGCCTCAGTTTCTTATCTGAAGATGAAGGGAGTGGGCCAGAGGACCTCAAAGTCCCCTCCAGGTTCAACGGCCTATGTCACAGGCACTGCTTTTGGCTGAAGGGGAGGTCAGGCAGTGTCTGCCATCTCTGGGGGACTGTATTTTGTTCCTACCTTGCTGACCAACCTGACAGCGGGGTCGCCCTTCTTTCATGAACTCCGTGTGCCCCATGTGCCTGTGCTCAGACATGTGCAGCCCTGGGGGCGGGGCATGTAGGACTCTGGCACAGACAAGCAGGTCTGCCCCCTTTAATTTGCTGTCAATTTGATGACAAACAGCTTTGGAATGCTGATCCTGTGGGCGGATCTTGTTTATCTTGCATTCAGGTCACCACTCGGCCCCTGCTGCCAAAAAGCCACCATCAGCTCTGAGTCTAATGCACTTGGCTTCTTCACAGAGGACCACCTGAGAAGCCTCCACTGCCCCGCAGGGGTCACATCACACCCAGTGCCCTGCAGGCACAGACTTGTGGCTCCTCCACCTCCGAGTTCTAGGTAGAAGTGTGGGTGGTCCTTCTGCGGCAGGACAAGCCTCAGTGACAGGCATGAGCCCACCAAGGAGCTCAGTCCTGTCAGCAGAAGTTCTGTGGGCATCCTCCCCACACACGGTGTCCTCATCTGCAGCAGAGGGAACACTTACTGCCCCAGACCTCTGTCCCCTACAAACTCCTATATTGTTAGTGCTGCAGACACCTGGCAGAGGGCTCCAGGACTGTCAACCTTGAGAACTATGGGGTGGGGGACCATGGGAATAAGACCCAGCAGCTGAGGCTTCAATGGAGGTGTGCCGAGAAATTCTTTTAGGGAGGCTTCTCTAAAGAGAGACAGACTGACAAGGCAAGCTACACTTCACCCCCTCACCCTCCAGTGCAGAGGAAATGCTGGAGGCCCAGCCACCCACCCACACCCTGCTGTGACCTTGAAAATGGAAGGCTGCCGTGGAAGGTTCCTGGGACCCCGGTGTGGGAGACCACCGTGCCTGCCTGGCTGTGTGCCCCTGAGCGTCTATGAGAGGAAAATAAACCTCTCTTCTGTTTGAGAAGATCCACCATTCATTTGCATCTTAACCCTTTGAGTGCCATGTGTAATTCAAAATTTGGATCAACATGAGAAAAAATTATATCAATATATAACCTGAGGTACAAAAAAAGAGAACAAAACATAAAATGCAAATTATTCCATTGTTATTTACATGTATAGCCATCAAAAAAAGAATTGCTGGAAGCGATGCTGGTACTTCTGGGAAAATTTTTCAGCATTGCTCAGAGCGACATTGGCAGTCAAAGGGTTAAACATCTCCATGAAATCCTGACTACTGAGCCACCCTGGGCTGTGCTGTGGGACAATCTCAGTTTGGGTATGTAAGCCAGCCTGCCTCCTCTGAGAACTGAAGCAAGCCACTCTGGGCCACCAGCTAGGCCACATGTCACCTCTGTCCTCCCCCACAGGCCAGCAGATGAGCTAGAAGGGGCCTGGGATTTGTGTTTTGTTTTTGTTCTGTTTTCACCAGGAGGGATGAGGGAAGCTGTGTGGCCCATCTGCAGGTGACCAGAGGTGCTGGAGCCACAGCTGGAGCTGGAATCACACCTGGAACGGAGATAGAAGAAGCCGAGCACACTCGAGGAGCAGCAGATGAAAGGAATGAGTACAGAACAGAGGCCCTTTCAAACGCCAGGAGGTAAAGATTGTTGCCAAGGCAACAGGAGCTTGGGGCTGGTACAGCAGAAGCACTGGCCGTGAAAAAGTGCATTGAAAATGAACTGCAAAGGGATGCAGGGCTCCGGCCAAGGCTCTGGCAGCGGCGGGAACCCGGGTCCCTTTTTTCCCACCACCGGCTTGGGCTCCTCTGGCCTCCAAAGACAGAATGAGACCCTCAAAGCCGAGAGGCCTTTCAGGGAGTCCAGCATGGTCTTTCCTTTGTTCAGAAAAGAGGCAGCCAGCCAGAGAAATCAAACAATGTTCTCCCACCCACCGAGCTGACCTCTGGACTGGCTTCTCCTGAACCCACTGTTTGGAAGAGGGTCCCCCCTGGGGAAGGGAACCATGTTCTTCCTGCCTTCCTTCTTATCTTTCCATTTCATCTGTGCTAGAGCCCTGAACGATGGCAGACTGTGCAACAGGGGTAGCAATCCTTCCACACCAACCTCAGGTGTGCAGGGGGAAATGCGGCATTCTTAATGTTTTAGCACTGCTTGAATGTGTTCTGATGCCCCCATGCCCGTTCAAGGCTGACTCACAGGGCAGGGCTGCAGGTCAGAAGACTTAAACTCACCTAATAAAGGAAGCTCAGTGTGGTTAGTTTCAAACTGTCTTTCTCAGGGAAACACGTTTCTTGGAGGTAAATGCCCCGTCTTTAGGGTTTCTCTCCTGTCCTCTCTCTAGCCCATCTGTTAGTGGGCACCTTGCAGGGTGCTGAGGACAGGCCTTGCGCCCACAGCAAAGGCATGGGTGCTCCCTGGACCCCACGGGGCTCCTCAGAGATACTCCCTGGGCACCATCACTATAGATCCCACTGGCATTGGCTGCCCAGATCTGCTGTGGGGACACTCTGGTTAGCCCCCCACAGAGTCTGTACCTGGTGGGCCCCTCTCACGGCCCTAGCCCCACTTCTGCCTCCTCTAAATGTTGGTCACATGCCCTAGATAGCCCCAGCTGAGGCCACCCCCCCAAACCTCTGTTATGGGGTCGCCCCAGCTCCTCAGCTGGCCCTTCACCCAACTTCAACTCTCAGCTCCCTTCCACCCACAAATGAGCCCATCATAGCACCATCCCCTTTAGCATGACCCCCCCACGTTGCAGGACAGCTCAGCTGTCCTCAAACCCAGTGCAGGACACGCACACCTGAACCCACAGCCTCGCTTACTTGCCTCCCTCTCCTTAGTTCCTTGCTTTCCATCCACGTTTCCAGGAAGAAGAGCCAGAGAGCAATCTCAGGCCAGGAGGAGGATGAGCCCTTGCCCACCTGCATTCCTCATTTCCTGATGGAATCTAATGGAGCTCACTGGGCATGGCCACATCAAAACTTGGTCATCTTGCCCTGGCCCGGTAGCTCTGTTGGTTAGAGTGTCGCCCTATTCGCCCGAAGGTTGCGGGTTTGATTCCTGCTTGGGGTGTGTATGGGAGGCAAAACATGGATGTTTCTCTCTCACTCTGATCTCTCTCTTTCTCTCTCTCTCAATAAACATATCCATATCCTCAGGTGAGGATTTAAAAATAATAAAAAAAATCTCTTGTCTCACAGACACACTTGTATGTCCCAAATGCTTCCATGGGGGTCGCCCCTTTCCCTGCCTTACAATAGAAACAACAATAAATCATATGCGTATGGGTGTTAATGCCTTTTTTATAAAGAGGAGCTGAAAATTATATCTGATGCTGCTCTTGTTATCTCAGTAAAGATTCCCCCCCATATAATCTGAACTAATCAAATTAGATAAAGGCTATTGTAAAAGCACCCACACAGTACCCGGCAGTGGGGTGCTAATGAGCGCACCTCGCGTCTCACCCCCGGCGGGGAGACAGGGGAGCCGATGCTGCTGGAGGAAGTGGGTGGGGATGCACAGACACAGACCAGGGTCGTGCTGCTGGGGTGGTTGCCCGTCGGAACCCCGTCCTCCTTTTCCCTCATTTTAGGGGAGGTAAGAAAGCAAGGAGCTCTATTTCATTCCACTTCAGGTAGCCATATTCACCTCTGAGCCATTTCAAATAATTAATAAACAAAAAGAACAGAGGGAACGGGAGTGAACAAGGTTTTGGGTCAGAAAATCTGGGTTCAAACTTGCATCCCAGCAGCAGTGTTTCTTTTTAACCCTCACCTGAGGATATGTTTATTGATCTGAGAGAGAGAGAGACAGAGAAGGGTGGAGAGAGAGAGAAACATCGACATGAGAGAGAAACGTCAAACCACTGCCTCCCATACGCGCCCCCACCAGGAACTAAACCCACAACCTTCTGGTGTACAGGACGACACTCCAACCAACTGAGCCACCGGGCCAGAGCCCAGCAGCTACATCTCTGCACGGCTTGGATCACTGAGCCCCTCAGAGTCTCGATTTGCTATAAAATGCGGGGACGACACACCTCTACAGCGTTTGGACAGCTGTTACGATCACACATAGACAAACATCCTGTCCCCCGGCAGACTGTCTGTGGTGTCAGAGAACCGTGGTCACCTCATGCTCCTGCTGCTCCTCACCAGAGTGAGGTCCAAAACCTAAGATGAGATTTAAAACCTGGTGGCCTACCCGGTGCAGGAGTTTACATCATTTCAAACCACTCTGGGCCAATCCATCCAGCTGCTAAAGACAATAATCATCTTGGTGCTTTTTCTGATTGTAAGCATACATAAATATTTCAGAATGAGGAACCTCTCCAGCAGCCAGTCGTGTAAAATCGCCTCCGTGAGGCATGCAGCTAAGAAAAGAGGTTGCTAATGCATGAACTTGGTGTTAAAACATTGCGATGTAATGAGGTTACCAACAGCCTCCTAATCGTTCACAGCATACGGACTTGTGATTTTCATACTCCCTGTAGGTGTGTCGAGTGATGGACTTAAAGAAAAACAAGTCACTGCACATTTTCAAAAATAACCAAGATTCACATTTTGGTGCATTTCCCTTTAATCATGAACCAGGGGAGATGCCACCACTGTCCCCATGGAACCAGGCTCCACCCCATCCCCCATTTCAGGAACGACGCAGGCACTGAGAGTCAGGAAGTCCATGCTAAGTGGACACACTCAGCAGCGAGCCTCCATGCAGACCGGCTCTCTCTGTGAGTCCTGGTCGGTGAGGACTGAGTCCTGCCTTCCAGTGACCACTGCCTTCCTGCCACAATATCCTTTTCTATGGGCCACTTCTCTTCCTAGTGCGTCCTCTTACCCCATCTGACCTCCTCCAAGGAAAGCTCCTTCCACACCCCCTCCCGCCCTCCAAGCCAAGCCGTCAGGTCACTCCTTGCTGTCAGCCTGCCCATTCAGATGCCTGCCTGTTTGATTCAGTCCCAAGCTGTCCCACAAGCCACATCCTGACCCCAACACGGGCCAAGCCATTCCATGCACTCAGGACAGCTGTAGCCTGCTTAGGGAGAGCTCTCTGGGGATTATCAGGGAGCAGTGTTAAGGGACACAGATCCTTTAGATTGGAAGGAAGTTGCAAGATGGAGAAGAAACTCCATGCGTGAATAGAGCTGAAGAGTTAGCCAGCAAAGACTGATGGTTACCTTAAGGTGACGTGGTCCCTTCCCCAAGAGGATGATTCCTTTCCCTAGCCTCCCCCCCACAAGTCTCTCTCTCCTTCCCCTCCTTTCCCCCCCTCTTTGACCCGCCCTCCCTTTTTCCTTCCAAAGGCTAAGCAGTGGCAAGATTATTTCGATTCACTAGACTCCATCTGCAAGTCAGGACGGAAGCTCTAGAGACAGGCCCCACACACAAAATAAGAAAAGAACAGAAAATATTTGACAAGGAAAGATGGGCTCTTAAAGTGTACCCAGCAAAGCCAGGAAATAGGACCAGAACTAGATAAAAGCTTATCTAATCCCCACAGCTTGGGCTTCGGTGACCCCCAATGTGGAGGTGGGTGATTGAGGAGTTTCTCCTCCAGTTCTGCTCTAAGCTCACCCCCACGCCCCGGCTGCCACTTGACGCCAGCATGATCTCAAATAATAATAGCTTCCTCTTATTTGTAGGAAAAGGACCAATATCCCTCACAGGGCCTGGGGACCCCAGTCCCAGTGGGGAACAGACCCCTTCTACCTGGTCTCATCACACACCACGTCCCTCATGCTCTGCACTCTGAGCACGCTGGCCTTTTTCCAGCCCCTCTAACCAGGCATGTCCCTTCCCACCTCAGCGTTTTAGGGCTGCGGCTTCCCTGCCTAGGACAGGCTTCTCCTCACCCTACCAGCCTTGTCCCTCTGATCGCAAGTCCATCCGCTCTCCTTGGGGAAGCCCTCCCCCAGCCCTAGATGAGGTCACTTACCCCATTTTATGTTCCGCCAGCTCCCTGGACTTCCTTGGGTAACCAATCACAGTTGTAATTCTACATTGTGTTTGAGTGTTTTTAATCGCTGGCCATCTCCTTAGTAGACCGTGAACTCCTGAGGACAGAGACTGTGTCTTCTCTTTTTCTGCTCTGCATTATATTCCCAGCACTTGGCACAGCTGCCACAGCACCATATTAATGCCAGATGTTTTCAGAGAAATGGCATGACCTTGGGAAGATGCCCTAGGGCTCAGTTTTCCCTTCTGTAAAATGGGCGTGGTGACCATGCTTCCCAGGAGGCTGTAATTATAAAAGATAGGTAGGTCGCTTATTAATATATATCTGCACCAAAGTTTACACAGTGAACCTGAACCCTTTAAATGCATTGTTCTTGATTTCTGCATTCAACATTTTAACTGTATTTTTTTTTAGCCTCATCAATGTTTCTAAGTATCAGTAGTATACCTAGACTTGTCCAAGGTATAATGATCATGATGTGTGTCCAGGGAACTTAGAACTGTGTATAACTGATATGAATCCTGATGGGATCTAATGACAGTAGTTAGGTCTTGTGTGGTGCATACACACGTGCGTTACCTCTCACTGGAAAGTCCCGACCTGGAGGAGTATTCTCTATTATCTCCCTTTCTCAGATGGGGAACTGGGAGCAAGTAGATACGGCACGGCACGACTTGCTCAAGGTTAGAGAGTAGAGTTGGGAGCAGAGGAGGGAATGATAATCATAATAATTTGCATTTGCGAATTACTTTCCCTGCAGAAAAACCCAAAGTTCTTAGCAATGCACAATGTAACCGAATGCTGTGAAGTTCAACAGAAAGAACTGATTTCCACTGGGTGGGGGGACATTTAAAAATAAAGTTGTGTAGCTAAATTCATAAAAACCCAGTTAGAGTAAATGAAAAAGTCATATTTTGTGTCACACCCAAATATGGATTTGGGGTACCTTAGGGAGAATTCCAAGTTCTGGGGAGTAAATTACTCAGGTCAGGACTTTTTCAGCTGTATCTCTTGCTTCTTGCTCCCTGAGTTTCAGCCAAAGCAAAAGACACAGGGTAGGCACTTAAAGGAATGAAGGTGACTACATAATTTATCTGTATTCAGCACAGAGATCTTAGGCAAGAAACCTTGAACGTGCCTGGTTTCTCATTAGTAGAATAGGAATAATAACTGGACTCTACATGTAAATATTTAAAAGAAGTCAGGTATCCAGACTGGTGCCTGTACCAAATAACTGTTATGGAGTGGTGGATATTAATATTTATATCTATTAATATTAATCAACCAGTCCTTCTGTTTCTTTTTTAAAGTTGTAAACAAACAGCCAAGGTAGTTAGACAAGAAATTCTGAAGCCCAAATATATGCATGGAGTTCAGTTCAAAGTGAAGAGAGGTCAATGAGGCTGACTAGCAAGGCCCATCCTCCCACCGGGGCCCCAAGTTTTTATTCAAGGGCCTCCCACTCTAGCTCCGGTGGGACCCACACAAGGTGAATGTGGGGCCAAAGCTGAGATGGCTTTCCTCAGGTTGGATTGGGGACAAGGAGCTAATATGGAGAGAGATGGCACCTAGAAGAATGTCTCAAATCAATCCAAAGAACAAAGCAAGAACAAGGCAAGCTCTAAGCCTTGGGAATGCAAGAGGGACCCCTGGGAAACAATGAGGACACACTGCAACAGTAGGAAGCTGAAGAAAAATGCTTTTATGTGAGCACTAAAACCTAATCTCCCCCAGAAGGCAACCAGGAGAGCTCCATGCTGCCCAGCTGTGGCCGGAAGCCAGGAAGTCCACCTGCTGGGGAAACTCCCACTAGGCAAACAGAAGGCTCCCGTTGCGGCACTAATGCCTCTGGTGAGCGGATGTGAGCACTCACTAGTTCTCTGTTTACTGTCAAATGGTTCAATCCACGTGCTGATCCTAATGTCTAGCTAAGAATGGAAGTTTCAGGAAGTCTGATCCAGGAGGGAGAACCACTTTGGAAGTGATGACGTCACTTGGCAAGAGGCCATGGCGCCCGCACACCATGGACATGAAGGAGGGAGGCAGCGGAAATACGGGAGGCTGCGGCATGGACCCGCGACTTCCTCAGAGCATGAAAACCTCTGTGTATAATTTAAACTGGAAATTGTTTTCTTCCAGAGCAATCAGGCAAGAAAAAAAAAAAAAAAAAGCATCCAAATTAGAAAGCAAGACGTAAAATGCTCTCTGTCTGCAGGTGACCTGGACTTATATGCGGGAAACTCCCGAGATTACACACACACAATTGTTAGAACTGATATATAAATTCAACAAAGCTGTAGGATACAAAATCAACACAAAAAAAATCAATTGCATTTCTATACCCTAAAGAAAACAATTAGAAAAGGATATTAAAAAAAACAACTTCATTTCCCAGAGCACCAAAAAGAATAAAATACTTAGGAATAAACTGAACCAAGGAGGCAAAAGGCTTAAACACTGACAACTACAAAATGTTGCTCACAACCAAAGAAGATACAAATAAATAGAAACATACAGTTTTCATGGGTTGGGAAGACAGTATGACAATACCAACCAAAATGACTTATAGATTTAATGTAACCATTATCAATATTCCAAAAATAATTATTACAGAAAAAAATAAAACCATTGTAAAGTTCATACGGAATCTCGAGGGACACAATGTTAACAAAAAACAAAATTGGAGTTCTCACACTTCGAGTTACTACAAACTACAGTAATCAAAACAGTGTGATACTGGCATAAAGACAGACTTATGGATGAATGTAATGGAATAGAGAGCCCAGAAATAAACTCCTATATATAGCCAAATGATTCTTAACAAGAGTGCCATGACCATTCAATGAAAAAAGAACAGTCTTTTCAGCAAAATGGATATAAACATGCAAACAAATGACATTGGGCCCAGACCTTACAACATACACAAAACTGACGCAAATGGATCATAAATGTAAATGTATAAAACTCTTAGGGAAAAACATATGGGGAAAGCTTCATGACATTGGATTTGGCACTGATTTATCAGATGTGACATCAAAAGCACAGGCAACAAAGAAAAATAGATACATTAGACTGCGTCAAATTTTAAAATTTTTGTGCATCAAATAACATAAAAAAGTGGAAAGGCAATCCTTTGAATGGGAGAAAATATTTGCAAGCCATCTATTTGCTAAGGAGTTAATATTCAGAATACATAAAGAACCTCTGCAATTCAACAACAAATAACCTGTTCTGAAAATGGGCAGAGGACTTATATTAATCAACATTTCATCAAAGAAGATGCACAAATGGTCAAAAAGCACATGAAAAGTTACCCCAAATCAATCACAAGGGAAATACAAATTAAAACCACAACGAGATAGCACAGCCATTAGGATGACTGCTATTAAAAACAAAACAGAAAATAACAAGTGTTGGCAAAAATGTGGAGAAACTGGCCCCTCACACACTGCTGGTAAGAATGTAAAATGGTGCAGCCGCTGTGGAAAACAGTTTGGTGGTTCCTCAAAAAGTTAAACATAGAATTACGTATGATCCAGCAATTACCCATCAGAGCATATAACCAACAGAAACGAAAGCAAGAACTCAAGCAGGTATTTGTACGCACATATTTCATAGCAACATTATTCACAACAGCGAAAATGTGGAAGCCACCCAAGCATCCATTGTGGGTGAATGGAGAAGCCAAATATGACTTTAATACATTCCATAATCCAGTGGAATATTATTTAGTCTCTAAAAAAGGGAAGAGTTGACACATTACAATGTGGATAAGTCTTGACATGCTCAGTGAAATAAGTCGGTCACAAAGGACAGGTTTTACTTACATAACATATCCAGAGTAGTCTAATTCATAGAAACAGAAAATAGAATGGTGGTTGCCAGGGGCGGGGGTCGGGGCAAAGGGGAGTTAATGTTTAATGAGTGCAGAGTTTCAGTTTGAAATGATTTTTTTAAAGTTCTTGAAAAAGAGAGTGGTAACAGTTATACAACATTATGAGTACACTTAATGGCAACAAAGTATACAATTAAAATGGTAAGTTTTCTGTTACATGTGTTTATTTTTAAATAAAACACTTAGGAATAAATCTAAGAAAACATGTATGCTGAGCCTCGGCTGGTGTGGCTCAGTGGATTGAGCACCGGCCTGAGAACCAAAGGACTGCTGGTTCGATTCCCAGTCAGGGCACATGCCTCGGTTGAGGGCCAGGTCCCCCGTTGGGGGCATGCGAGAGGCAACCACACACTGATGTTTCTTGCCCTCCTTTTCTCCCTCCCTTCCCTTCTCTCTAAAAATAAATAAACAAAATCTTTTAAAAAGAAATGCTTGCTTCCTTTTAAAAAAAAGAAGAAGAAAACATGTATGCTGAAAACTACCCAATGCTGATGAAATTTTTTTTTAAAATAAGCTCTAACTAAATGGAGAGACATACTGTGTTCATGGATTGGTAGAATCAACATATTAAAGGTATCAGTTCTCCCCACAATGACTCAAAATTCATAGCAAAATCTCAGCAAGACTTTTTGTAAGTATAGACAAGATGATTCCAAACTTTAATTTTGTTTTATTTATTGATCTGGGAGAGGAAGAAATATTGATTTGTTGTTCCACTTATTGAGGCATTCATTGGTTGACTCTAGTATGTACCTTGACCGGGGATCAAACCCACAATCTTGGGGTAGCCAGATGACACTTGAACCAACTGAGCTCCCAGCCAGGACCTAAACTCTATATAGAAAGGCAAACAGACTTGAATAGCTAAAAAGCTGAATAAAGCTGGAGGAATCAGACTACCCAATTCCAAGCCTACAATAATCAGGACTGTGGTATTGGTGGGAGGATAGTCTTATAGATCAATGGAACAAAACAGAGAACCCACAAACAGACTCACACAAATACACCCAACTGATCTTTGATGAAAGGCACAAAGGCAATTCAGTGAGGAAGAACAAACGGTGCTGGAGCATGTGGGCATATAAGTATTTGCACTGTAAGCAAAAAAAAATAAAAAAAAAAATGAACCTGACCTTGGTCTTCCACCTTATACAGAACGAACTCTAACTGGACCCCAGACTGAAATGTAAAAGACAATAAATACTACAAAACTTATAGAAAAAACTTAGAAGAAAATCTTCAGGATCCAGGGCTAGACAACACATTCTTAGGCTTGACTCTAAAAGCATGACCCATAAAAGGGAAAACTGATAAATGTTTAAAATTTTCGTCAATATTAAAAACTCTTGCTCTGTGAAAGACTCTGTTAAGAGAATTAAAAGACAAGCTACAGCCGGAGAGAAAATATTTGCAAAACCACCCAGCTAACAACGAGTATCTAGGATATATGAAGAACTCTCATACTCAACAGAAGGAAACAAACACATCAATTTTTAAATGGCCAAAAATATAAGACACGGTTCACCGAAGAGGATATATAAACAGCAAATAAGTGCATGAAAAGACACTCAACGACATTTGCGGTTAGGGAAGTGCAAATTAAAACTATAATGTGGTATCGCTCCACACCTATCAGAATGACTAAAAAAAAAATGGTAGCACCAAATGCTGGTGAGGACGTGGAGAAACCGAGTCAGCAATACACCGCCGGTGAAAATGCAACTAGTGCAGCTTCTCAGGAAGACAGTTTGAACACCTCTGGGCGTCCCAGTGAGAGAAGGTAAGTTGTAATTGGACGTTACGTTCGCCGAAAGGCTGGGTGATGCTACATTAGTAAACCACACAAAAATGCCAGTGGCCTAAACAACAAAATACACTTTGTTCCTGGAAGTGACTCAGGGAAGAAGGCTGAGAGAGGTTCCGTGTCACCACAGGCAGTGACCAAGGCAGGACAGAGAACTCAGCAAACTAGACTGGCTCCAAAGCTTTCTGCCCTGAACTGGCCACGTCACCTCTGCTCCCGTTTCCTTGGGCTCCTCCCTACACCGGCTTGTAAGGTTTGGGATCAGAATTCAGTTCACCACAGTGTCGTCTTGTACAGTCACCTCAGCTATGACAAAGCGGGGCTGGGCTTGACACGGTGATTGCTTCCCGCTCTCGGAGATAAAACAGGGACCACCCTGTCATTGAGACCCAGCTTCCCACAGGGCGGGGGTCTCCACTGTTCAGTGCTTCGGTCGAAAGAAAGAATACTTGCCTGCAAAGGGCTGAGGAACCAGTTGAGCTGATACCCAATTATTCCTCAAACTTACCTTGAGTAAAAATTAAAAGGGGATTGGGAAAGTTCTTTGGCCTAATGCTTGTCCCACATCCTGAGCCCCTGACTCCTACTTCATGAAATAACCAATAGAGCAATTAGGGGCTGGCCAAGAGGAGTCTTCTCTGCTCTGCATCCTCAGGGACAGTCTGCGCCCAAGCACAGAAAAGGCTTTCGTTCTTTCTGCAAAACAATGACCCCAGAGCCACAGGCAACTGGATGCTTAGAAAGCATTTTTGGATGAAGTCAATGATCAGAAAAATGTGCAGTGGGGGAATTTACTACATGGCTGTGCACAAAACAATGAGCAATTTCCTAAACAATTGAATCGGGACAATAGAATGTTAGTTTCCACCTGGCCAGACACTAAAAATAGCGGTCCTCTGGAAGAATGCTGGCCTTGCCTGTGACCACGACTGAAGAAGTAGCCCCTGACCCTGGCCAGGTGGCTCAGGTCATTGGAGCGTCGTCCAGTACACCAAAAGGTTGCAGGTTCAATTCCTGGTCAGGGTGTGTACGAGAGGCAATTGATCGATGCTTCTTTCTTAATTTGATGCTTCTCTCTTTCTTCCTCTCTCTCTCTCTCTCTCTCTCCCTCTCCCTCTCTCTCTAAAATCAATAAAAAACATGTCCTAGGTAAGGATTTTTTTTTAATATTAAAAGAAGAAGAAGTAGCCGCCCCTGGGTAGCCATGATTTCCCATGTGGCCCTTCTCGCTCTGTTGGTCAACAGGTCTGAGTGGCACCAGCCCAGCGACAGCGATTCCTTAGGCTGATCTTCTACCCTGACCCTAATGAAAGAGATAAGCTGGTTCCATCCGACTCCATTTCGCAGGAATCTGAATGAAGAAATGCTTAGAAAAAACCATCAGCCGAGGAAAACCAAAATGTCACACTGGCGAGCCACAAGCAAGCTCAGGTTACCAGAAAGTAACACTCAGGTTGAGCAGAGGAAGCAGGAGGGCAGAGGGACGCAGAACTGTCAAGAGAGGAGCCTGGGTCCCCAGAGGACATGGGCGCAGGCAGGCCACAGAGCCACCCAGGGTGACCTGAGCGCAGAGCCACGGGCTCAGCCCTCTTTCCAACTCTTACCATCACCACTTAACACCACATTTTCCTAAACAAGACCGTTCTCTCCCTAGGAGGAATTCTTTTACATTTTTTTACTTTTAATTTTTTAACTACAGTTAACATTTAATATTATTTGGTATTAGTTTCAGGAGACAATCATATATGTACTTTACAAAATATTCCCTCCAACATTTCCAGTACCCACCTGGCACCATACATAGCTATTACAATATTATTGACTATATTTCTGGTGCTGTGCTTCATATTCCTGTGACTATTTTGTAACTGCCAATCTGTACCTCTTCACCCCCTCACTTTTCTCACCCAGCCCCTCCCCCTCCCCCCTGATGCCAGCTGCTCACATGCCTTCCTTTACTACAAATTAAAGCATAGCCTACTACCTCTACGTCAGCCAGAAGGGTTAGAAATCTGCTCTTCTCACTACCTCCCCCACCCTCCAAAAAACCCAATCAATAGCCAGGGTCAATCCGGCATGATCCCAGCTCCCACAGCCCCCATCTGATAAAGAACGACAGCCCCTGTAACACAGAGCAGTCTAGGTCAGGTGTAGCCTTGTCCCGGCAGCCTCTGCATCTGCAGACCATTAGAGCTTCTTTTGTCTCAGATCTCCACCCCCAGTGAGCCCCATTAAGTTCCACACCAGCAAGGACAAAACAAGCCTGCCTCCAGCCCTGCCCAGGTAACAACCTCCCTGAGCCTACGGGTTCCATCAGCAAAACCAGGGATGGACTAAAATAGCTCATCTGAACAAGGCACCAGAGTCCAGGAGTTCTGGGCAGGTGCCAGGAGAGCTGCCCTGGGGTTGAGAAGGAGCATGGCTGAGCTCCAGGCCTGCCCAGCCCCCATGTTTAATAGAAGCAGGTCCCCTTTGACCCCTTCCTCATACTGGAGTTTGTGTGCAGAATAGAATGGAAGAAACACTCCCATTGCTGAAAATGCCTGAAGTCTATTGGCCCACCTGTTTTCCTCATCCCCCCTCAGCAGCTTCTATTTGTCTGCAACAAAGCTTTTGTTATTCTAGGGGCAGCTCTTTCTGCAACACTTCACAGACCCACATGACTTCAAGCTGAAATTTACATCCAAGGGATCTGATCCTGGAGGTGGAGAGCGGGGAAAGAATCTCAGACTGAGGTAATGCACAGACCGGGGCCCAGGAGCCTGGTCCTTCTGCCAAGAGTAAGCCAAGCCTGTGACAGGGGCAGGGGTGCTAAGGTCTCCCTCCCTAGACTGTGAGTTAGTTGACTCTCAATATTTACTCTCTTCTTTGGTAATAGAATCCCATTATGTGACTCAGCACATGCCACCCAGAATAAGAGACATTGCCCAGCCCGCTTGCAGCCACAGGGGCCAAGTGGCTAAATCCCAGGCAATGAGACGGAAGTAGAGTGCTGTCTGGGACGTCTGGGGATGCTGTTGCAACAAGGGGGCAGCATCTTATGCTCAGTAGCCATCACATACCACGAAGACCCAGGCTAGAATGACAGACAGAATGACAAGAGGAGTCTTGGGAGCCTGGGTCCCTGATGACCTTAGAGCCACTTGTCAGCCTGGAGTGCACCTCTAGATTCTCTGTGTGACAGAGACACAAACTTTAATCTTGTTTAAACCACTGCTATTTTGAGTTTGAGGTCACATTCAATTTGACCCAACCTGTTCAATAACGGGGATACCCGGCAGTGGCACGCCACAGGGAACAGAACCTAAAATGCAGCGATTATTATCGGAAAGGGTCGGATGGCACGTGACAAGGACACAGCCTGCAAGCTGAAAAGAGGGTGAGCCTTGCTGTGCAGGGGCAGAGACTGGGGAAAGCTGTCACCTGTGGCTCCTTGGACAAGGACCCCAGGCTGAGTTCTGGGAGTAGAAGGGCTGGGCGCAGGGGGACGACTTCAGGATATCGACCACAATGTGGGCTTTGCAACGGGCCAAGGCCAGACTGCATTTGCCAGAATGCCTTCCCTGCAGGTGTCCCTTAGGGTGGGCCCCCAGAGAGATCCCTGGGTGCTTTGGAGGGAGGCAGGGGCAGCAGCTGTTTTAAGGCTCACATGATACCTGCTGAGTCACCTCCTCAGTGTGAAGCAGCAGCGGACCCACCTTCTCCTGGAGCCTCCGTCCCCGGCAGCACAGGTGCACAGTGCATGCAAGACACCCGGTCCACACAGGACACCTGGTCCACACAGGGCACCGGATGACCAGCACCCTGCTTCGCTGTCCCCACCTTGGAATTCTTAATGTTTGAACAAGGAGCCCTGCATTTTCACTTTGCACTGGGTCCAGTAATTTATGTAGCCAGTCCTGCTGAGAGAGAGAGAGAGAGAGAGAGAGAGAGAGAGAGAGAGAGAGACTGAGCTTAGCACAGAGGGCTCCAGCCTCAGGCAGAGAAGGTAAGAAGACAGACAGCAAAGCTCCAGGGGAGAGGGGAGACCGTCTGCCTGCAGCCCCTGCTTTTGCACCCCCAACAGAAGTATGACAGGTGGTAGCTGGGAAACAGCCACTCAGAGGACCCGAGGTTGTGACCGTCGCATAAGGGTAGTGAGCCCGCTGGCAAGGACAGTGACCTTTACACCAACGTCCACTGCTTCAGGTGGCCTCCAACCCGGGACTTGAAGTTGCAGGGCAGAGCGAAAAGTAAGAGATAAGACAAGTCTTCAGGCTTAAAAACTGTACTGTATGGACAAGATCTTTGATTATTCAAAAATAGAATTCATCGGAAGGTCAACTGAAATGCTACTAGGTTTTTTTCAGAGAAAGGTCATTTTAAAGAAATCATCACCTGCCTGGAAACAGCTTGTGCAAGTTCAAACCCCAGAGCAGAGCCTTGGGCCACAGAAGAAAGGGGACCAACTACAAAGAGCCCCCGGGGGCTGAGGGGGTGCCCGGGAGTAGAGGCAGGGAGGGCTGCCTGAGAGGCTAAGCAGGGACCTCTGGTTTCCCACTCTCCCCTTTTCTGAAGGCACATTTGGTTTATGCTCTTCCTGATCCTTCCCCAGCGTGACTGGTTTGACAAGGGCAGACATTTGTCTTCTTGTTTGTAAGCAACATCTCGAGCTGACAGAACAGACTGAATGGCACTCAGAGTCCCAGAGGAAGACCTGAGCTCCTCCGGGAGACCCAGGCACATAGCAAAGGGGCGGGGGAGGGAGCACCTGGCGCTCAGCTAACCCTCCAATCGCTTCTTCTTAGGAACAAAATCCCAGTGCTGGCTTAGCGTGCTGTGCCCAGAATAAAAGATCGCCTTTGTCTACTTTCTAGTGGTGACGTGTGGCCATGTGACTTAATTCCATGTAAGCAGAAGGGTGTGAGGGACCGTATCAACAATTTAGCCAAGAAGTGGTGATGGTGATGATGCCAGTGTCAGAGGGGAGTTTACATGGATGAACTTAATGGTCCCTTAACTCTGAGATTGGACTTCTGCATAGCAGGTGGCAGGGACGGCTGCGGGGGAGGATCCCCACAGAGCCATTCTGGAAAGTACAACTGGTAGAAGCTAATGGGTCAATGATGCTTTGCGTTACTTTGCTTTAGGAAAGTACAAAAAAGTGCTGAGCTCCCAGTTAACTGCCTACCTTCAAGGCAGCTCTTTTGTGTGCGTTGGCCCGTGGCAAAGTCATCCTGAAGGAGAGCCACATCAGTCCTGCTATCCTGGAACTCCCGGCACTCCCCTTCCCAACCCCAGGGTCAGTGCCACCAATTGCTTCCTACTGTGCCGATTGATTAATTGATGTGCGTGTGCGACATGGACAAACATCTCCCTGATCTCTCGGCTGACCTGGACCCGTTCAGTGATTCAGAATCTTCCAGGCAGTGTCTCGTTCCTTGTGAGTGCCCACTCCTCAGCGTAGTGCTGGGACCACACTGCTGCCCCACAAACGTCTGAGCTTCAGGTTGGCTCTCTGTTGTCGCAGCTGTTGCTTCTACTCCTCATCCCTTGCAGGTGGGGGTGAGGTTGCGGCGGGCGTCCTGGCAGCTCCCAGGGCCTGCCCCACCGCCTCTCCCAGCAGGATGGGTATAGCCAGGGCTCTTGGAAGCAGCCAGGCAGCCTGGGCTGGCTTCCAACCCCTGGGAAACTGCATCCATACAGAAATCTCACCTTTTGTAATTCACACGTCACAGTTGTAGCCCCGTTTAAATTACTGCTCTAGACCCAACTTGCATTGTCTTGTTATGAAAAAGCCTATAAACTTTTAACTAATTAAAAACACAATCTAGGAGCTCAGAGAGAACGTCCTATCACATGGTTCACATGTATGCTTTCTCAGCGATGCTCGTGGACACACCAAGAGTCTGTGTCGTCTCAGAGCCCTGAGGAGTAGTCACTGGACTTTTGAGGTCACTAATGGGTAGTTACAGGTGAGGAAGATGAAGGTCTTCCCCTTCATCACCAAGCATTTTCTCACCTCCTCTGCATGTACCCAGCTCTGTGCGCCATGTACCCAGCACCACGCAGAAATGGAGAGTCTTAACATGCGAGCCTTTCTCTCAAGAGCCTTCTACACTAGCTCAAGGCAAAATAAAAATAGATACAAAGATGTAAGTAAAGAACTAAACTGCATGGTAATGACAATATTTGTAGCAAAAGCTGAAAACAGATTAAAAACAGTGCCTCGGGAAGAGACGTGAGAGGAAAGTGTGTGCCCAGTCCCACGATTCTCAGAGGCAGGGCCATCACTCCGATGCATGCCTGTTTGGCAAATGAGAAATAGAAGTTCAAAGTCAGTGAAAGATCATACAGCCAGCATTCAGATCCAAGGCCTCCAGCTCTGAGATCTCTGTCTTTTCATAGACATGCCAGGAATTTAAATTGTTGCTCTTCATGCTGGTTGGGAGGGGAAAAAAGTTTCAGCCTTCTTTGACAAGATGGTCAGATTTCTGGAATCCACATTTACTGAGTGGGCAAACTGGATTTGCCAGCTTATGTGAGCCAGTGTCTTCATCCATTGTGCAGACTACTGTCACTTAATGTCCTCTCAGCTCCAGCCTTGGGAGTGTCCTGAGGAAGCAGCCCCTTGGCTACTTTAGCCCTTCTCTGCAATTTTCTTGTTCCCAAAGGAAACTTCCATGGGTTGGGCCAAGTAGATGGGTTCTATCTTGTGAGTTCCAGCAAGCAGACAACCCTATTCTGAGCTCCTCCTCAGTTCTTTTTTTTTTTTAATTTTAAAATTTTATTTATTTTCAGAGAGAGGGGAAGAGAGACAGAAAGAGAGGGAGAGAAACATCAATGTGTGGTTGCCTCTTGTGTGCCCCCAACTGGGGACCTGGCCCGCAACCCTTTGGTTCACAGGCCGGCACTCAATCCACTGAGCCACTCCAGCCAGGGCTCTTCCTCAGTTCTGATTGCTGTTCTGTTCCCTCATCTACCCAACAATGTTTATATTAGCAATGGCAGGTGCTGGACATTCAGGAATATGGGGAGAAGTGGGCTGATTCATTTGGCTATAACTGAAAATGGTGTGAATCTGTTTCCACAATCTGTGGTGGATGGTGCCCTATTTTTCCCCAATATTTTTAACCTAAAAATAGTGGCAGCCAAACCTTTCCTTGTAGTCAAGGTTTATATGGGGGCTCTAATCAAAACTGTTCTCACTATACAGTCAGCCTTTCAACTGATCAACTTTTACAAAAGCTTATATCCAAGGACAATTGAAGATGCTGCGCTGGCATCAGCTGGGCGTCTAAAATGGTCTTCTTTCCCCTTGTGTATGCACTAAAAACTTACACTGCATGTTCCAAGGGTAAAAAATAAATAACCTGTAATAGGAAATTAAAAGGGATTGCCATCATAATTTAGAAAGGCCAGCAGGAAAATATGATAGAGTGGGCTTCGATGGAAGGGCTTGTTTCTCGGAGCACGTTTCTTTTTCACGGGTTTTCATTATTCAGCTGCTCTAGGTTCAATCGCTGCACTTCCACCCGTCATGGGTGCCCGGGTCTTCTCTGAGTAAGAAGAGGGGAGGCTCCCCACTCACACTCTGCCTGAAACCACGTGTTAAGAAAACAAGAAGCTACTTGCCTCCAAGGAGCTGGTACAAAGGCATTTTATGAACTTCACAACGAGCCAAGATGAAATTTAGAAACTTACAGAACTGAAACATCATGCCTATCTATACAATCACTTTTGTTAGAATTTTTCAACCCAGATGTTCTAGATACTTTAGACTTCTAGATTATTCTAGGCACTTTTTTGTTGATTACTCTAGGTCCTTTAGAATTTAAGCACCACCAAAAAAGTGGTAAGCCAAGATCTGAAACAATTCTGCCAAACCGAATAGCTGTCCCTGAGTGAACTGTGGCCTCAGGCCTCAAAGACCAGAGAATGAAGGCAGGGGGTCTCCTCTCCCTGGCCTAGTACTGATTCATCTTATGTTTTCCTGTCGCTGAGAAAGTTTGTGCTGCCTTGGGGGACATGCCAACCACTGCCGTCCTCAGGAAAATTCAACCTCTCGGACCAGGTGTCCAATACTCAGGAAGGCTCCTTCGTCCCCTTAGAGAAGACGTACTGTTCCTGGGCCAGAAGGCCTGAAGCACAGGCCAGAGACGGAAGGGGAGTTAGCACAGCAGGACACCTGTCCTCCTCTCACTGAAGTTGTCTGAATTTCTGAGCCCACGGGCTGACTGTAATAGGACTTTTTTCTTTTTACAGGGTGTTATACTCGGCATTATGGGAACAAAAATGATAATGTTGCCACTTCTTTTAAAGGCCTTTGGTACAGAAGAAAATCTTACATAAAATTCCAGGATTTGGTAAAATAGGAACTGAGCACCCAAAACCCCCCACTTTGCTGTTCTCTCTGCCCTCTCCTCACTTCTTGCTCCTCTGTAGCCCATTTCTGGCCCTGTGGTCAAAGCCTAGAAGAATGATTTGATGACCCTGGACAGAGTAACAGGACAGAAAGGCTGGGCTTAGGGAGCAGGAGGCTCAGAACCTACTGTGGCTGTACCCACTACCAGCTCCTGGTCCTGCCAAGTGGTCTGGCAACCGTGGGTCTGGCTCAGAAGTGGTTCACTGCGCTATTCCCATAATCCTGAGCTTGGCAACCTCTGCTCTAAAACACAAGCACTCTTGCCCTGACCAGGGTGGCTCAGTTGGTTGGGTCATCCCGCAAAGTGAAAGGTCTCTGGAAGAGGGTGCGTACTAGAGGCAACTGGTACATGTTTCTCTCACACATCAATGTTTCTCTCCCTCTTTATGTCCCTCCCCTTTCTCTGAAAATAAATAAACTATTTTTAAAAAATAAAAGATAAGCACTTTTTTCTTTAATAGTAAAATAAAGAAATTAACACAGAACTTTTTTCTTGCCCTGGGCAGATAGCTCAGTTGGTTAGAATGTCATCCTGATACACCAAGGTTGCAGGTTTGATCCCCAGTCAGGGAACATACAAGAAGCAACCAATGAATGCATAATAAGTGGAACAACAAATTGATGTTTCTCCTCGTCTTTCTAAAAATCAATCGATGTAATTTCTTTTTAAAAAGAACTCTTTTCTTTAATAGCAAACCTAAACATTTTAATAAATCCTTAATATCATCAAATCTAATCAGTGTTACTTTTCCATAATTATGTCATAATCTTGTTTATAGTTTATTTCAATCAGAATAAAAATAAGACACACATATTCCAATTGCAACCTACAGTTTAGTCTCCATCTCTTTTTATTTTTCCCTCCCTTAAAATATTTTTTGAAGGGTATTTACAGGGTCTCATTTGTCCTGTAAAGTTTACCACAGTCTAGGCTTTGGTGATTATAGCTCTGTGATATCACTAACATGTTCTTTTACCACATATATTTCTTACAAATCAATAATAAGATCTAGAGTCTTGATCAGATGTACATGATTTTTTTTTTTTCTTTCTTGGCAGGACAACTTCATCAGGAGGTATGTAATGTCTGATGGTCTCTTTCTGTCACGTCATGGCTCACTGACAGTGATTGCCTGATGATATCAAGTTCACTGCTACTTCATTGATCAGTAAAATTCCTTTCAAGAGAATTTTTCCTTTATTCTACTATTTCATTACTCTGAGATTCTGATCTAACAAAAAAAAACCAAACAAGACTTCTGTATTTTCCTTTAATTTACTTGTTTTCAAAATAACAAGATATTTCCTTGAAACCCTCCAAAGATATCCAATGAAGGTGTTTCCTTTTTGCTACCATTATGAGCCTATAGGTTTAAATGTTGTAGTTACTATTCCTATTGATGCTGAAATTGTCAATTGCCTCGTCTTTGGCCAGTGAGAACTTATTCAGGTTGGTGTTTCAGTCCTTGGACACCATTTTAGTAGTATTTAATGGCTTCTTTTCTTTCTGGTATGACAAAAAGTTCCAGGCTTATTTATGCCCCAGACCTGGAAGCAGCCACTTCTTTAGAGTCTTGGTTCCTTTTAGTTATAAGTGATATTTAGAAAACAAAATCTAGATTGCAGGGTTGCTTACTGCTACTGGGTTGGTCATCGTTTCTAGGCATTTTTGGTGGATGGAGCTAAGAAAATACATTCTGTTTTGTTGAGGATAAGATACTCATGAGTTCATACTGATATTTTTTATTCAAATTCAGGACTATAGGGTTTTTGCATAACTTCATCAATTTTACATTTGTATTTCCTTTCAATCATGCCAATAATCTCAAGTCTCAACATCACTTGCACAAATACTTTTCCTCTAATAACACACCCAAAAATCTCCAAATGACTGTATCAACACTGCCATCAACAATGTGATTACTGAGAACACTTTCATGTCTTGAGGGTCATCTTGTTTGGATGATGGTTTGGGTTGGGTTGGTTTAATATTTAGAATATATCCCCCACAAGAAATATATATTCAAGTTATTCTCTCTTAAGTCAATTGGAATCGTTTCTTTTTAGAACCATGTCCCACCTAGGAACAGGTTCGTGTGCTTCAATTTTCAGTGATTGCTTTTTAAATTCATTTAGCTTTGTTTTAGAATTCTCCATAACATCTACATTATTCCAAAGTTAAATATACAAAATAAGGTGTGTTCAAAGAAATCTAATTTCTACCTATGTTTCCTCAACCCTGTTCCCTCCCTTCCTTATAACCATTCAAAATGTTTTATCATTCCATCTTTTTAAATATAAACAAATGTATAAATATTTTATATTTCCTCTTTCCCTGGTTGAATAGCCTTCTGCATATGCCTACAAAGATCACGTAGTAGGCAGCGTTCCTTCAAAATTTCGACCATGAAACTCGTTTCCTATGGAGTATCCCGAAGGGTAAATATTAGACAAAATTCATGTGGGAAATGCTGCTACAATTCAGAGAGAAGAAAAATAACCTCTGCATGCTCAGTAAGTATAGATTAGCTGAAAACAGCTTTTCTTATCCACAAAGTGAAAGGGTCTCTTTGTTTTTCATTTAACGAAGTCTCTTCCTTAATTCATCACCCCTCTCCCAGAATAAGATTCCTGTGCCTCTTCTGAGAACACCCCACCTCGGAGCTGTGATTGACTGTTTGCAACTACCACTGCGAAGGACTCGTCGGCAGCCGTCCGTCTTGAGAGACGATGGTGTAGCTTCTTAAGAGTCTATCTGCACCGCCGAGAATGGCTGTGCAGTCCGACTCGGGAGTGACACGGTATCTGTCTCCTCCCGTGTTGAATCGACATCTTGCGATGACGCTGAAGCTACAGAGCCTGGGCAGGGTGATATGGAGGGTCTGCTGTTGCCCATGCAGCAGACCCCCCCTCTCTTCGCAGCTGAAGGGTCCAAGGGAAAGACGGAGTCAATACAGCTTGGCTTCAGGTGCGCCGCAGGAGTTGCCGGTGTTGACTACAACGTCAAACCGCCTTAGGGACTCCGGCTCCGGATTTTCTGTCGGGGTTTACTCCCTTAGCCTTTCCCCTGAAGAGGTATGCCGCAAGGCAGCGGAGGTTTTTTGGAGTCAGAGTTTTCCTTCTCTGATAGTTATCAGGTAACTAGAAACAAAGTAGGGAGGTATTTATTTTAAAGGCCACCTAACCTGAGACAAAGAGGAAAGGCTGGAGGATGAGGCATGCATGCATAAATAAATAAATAAATAAGGCAGATGCGCTTTCACGCCTCTTGGAAGATCCCCAGATAGAAAGAAACATGGTACTAGCTCAACACTGCTACAATTATTACATTATCTTGAATCAAAGGAAAGAAGTATTTTAGAGTCCACTTTTCTCCCAGATAAAGATGAAAGATTAAGGGATAAAAAATAAGTCAGATATACTTTTACTCTTCTTGCAAGTTCTGGATAGCTGAGATAGCTAAGATACACATTCAAAACAAATCAATGCTACCAAAAGCATCATTTAATTCTACCATACAGCAGTTTATTTAACAAAGTTGGTGCTGTCACAACTGGTTAAAGGTAAAAATAAATACATGAAAATATTAGAAAGAAATTTTGAAGAACATTTATATAGGCTCAAGATGGGGCAAGCAAGTAAACCCAGAAGCCATTAAGAATGATGACATAAAAATTGTATTTTTCTGTATGGCAAAGCAACCCATGCACAAAGTCAAAAGACAAATAAAATAATTGCAACAAACTTCACAGGCAAAGGTGTTAATATAGCTAATATGCACAGAAGTTGTACAGAGTGATAAGACAACTCATTTTTTCAAATGGGCAAAAGACAGGTATAAATAACTCATAAAATAAATGTAAAAGGCCAATAAACACAGAAAAACGCTAGTGGTCATAAAAATGCTAGATATTATTTTTCACCCATCAGATTGTCAAAAATGACAAAGCCAAAGACACCAGTGATACCAGACTAGGGGACACAAGCATTGCATGCATACTCTGCTGGTGGGAGTATCAAATACTATAATCTTACTGGAAAATAGCCAGGCATTACCTAAAAAAATAAAAAATAGATACATATGGCTCGTATATTCCTAACTCGACAATCCCACTCCTGGATGGCTGAACTACAGAAACAAAAAACCATGATTACATAGAGATATGTACAAGTATATTAATCACAGCACTCTGTGTAGTGCCAAATATTTTAAATAACTTGAATGTCCATCAAACAGGGGAAGAATTGAATAAATTTTGGTACAGCCATGTTATGGAATATAATGTAAGTACCTAAAAAGATGAATAAGATCTACAGGTACTGATGCCCATGATGTAATGTTAAGTGGCAAAAAGAACATAAGCAGGCTATAGATACTGTGCAGTATGCCATTTGCTTGAAAAAGAAAAAGAAAGATGAGCCAAGCCTTCTTTGGTAAGGGGGAGCTAGTTAAGAATGAATATTGCTGGCTTTTCCTGCTATACTTTTGGTTGTTTGGCATTTTGCAAAATGTAAGTTTTGCTTTTGTAACAATAAAAGAAAAACCCACTTCTTTTTGGTCTTTTTTTAAAAAATCAACCATACCAACATCTGTGAAGGTCCCACAGTCTATACAACTTATATGGACCAATAATGATTTAGAAACATAAAGAGGACACTAAGTCAGAAAAGTTCAAAATAAATATATATAAATCAATTAGACTAATTCTGCAACAAACTTTAAAAAAAAATAACAGGCTTATTTTGAAATATAAATAAAGCTACTCTACCATGGAGGGGGGTAGGGCTGTTTTCCTACTTAATCTAAAAATCTTAGTAGTTGTCAGCATGGCTTTGATGATGACGATGCTCACCTATAGACCCTTATCAACAAAACTTCCAATCAACAGGATCCTGACTTTCCTTTTCTTCAAATTTCATTTTAAGGTAGTACATAGCTTTGGTGCTGTTTTCCAAAAAAGTGTTCATTACATGGGTCGGGACTATAGTTTGAAAGATTTCTGAATCAGATAGTATTTAGAAAGAGAATATTAATGGAACCTAAAATTGAAAGGTATTTTCAATCACTTCAGAAACTCATTCATCCAACCCTCAATTACTCATCCTTAACAGGGGGCGCCCTGCTACGCATTACTCAAAACCAAGCATGCCTGAAAACATCTTAAACATAGCTGAATGAAGATCTGCCCAATCACAGGCCAGCTGCTTGCAAACTCCACCCTTGAGTACAGGAAGAACACTTCTGATTGGAAGACGGTTGTGTTTACTACGGTGTGTGGTGCAAACTGGAAAGACCCACATGTCTAGGGTCCAAAGGAAAGCTCTTTAATGAAAAATGGAAACAAACGGCCAATTCTGATCCTATACTAGTCATTGTCAGTAACAGAACCTCATCACAACAACAATAATTCTGGAGCAATTTTGCAAACTGGTGAAAATTTCTAAAGGCTCTAGGTTTTGTTGTGGTGTTTTCTCATCTATGTCCCTTGCTATACATACAAGCATAGTTTATTCTCAAAACCCAAATCTGCCTTTGCTTCTATATGCATACACTCCACGCAAGACCTTAATATCCAAGAATCACTCTAACTTTTTACTTGGTTTGAGAAATGAATTCCATGGGCCCAACAGTAAAAGTATTCAGTATTTAGCTTAATAGGTGTTCAGCATCTCAGTAAGCTTCAAAAACCTCTGCCCGTATGGAGCCCAGGAAACAACAAAGTGCATGGGTAGCCATTTCAGGTGCAGAGCATATTACTAATTCATGTAATGGAGGAAACAAGTACAATATAAAATTCAGAATGAAAAGCTAGGCCTTTGATCAAAGTTTGCAAACAATGGTGGATCTCAAGTATGTTTTGCATTCAAGGGGGTAAATTACTGGATCTGAGAGGAACAGCTCTCCCCTATCTCAACCTAGAAAGCAATCTTCTAAAGAAAGCACAGCGGAATTCAAATGTAAATCTCCCTAATCATCATCCTTATACCCTTATATTCCTGATACTCTTACAAATTTGCCTCACTGAAGCCTCATAAATATCCAAGCAGCCTTTTTTAATGTAGCATGGAGAAAGATCAAAGCAAATGAACTCAAACAGCAGAAGAAAAGCCTAAACCGGCTCCAAGTCAACCCAGAGAGCTTACAAATGGGGGCGGAGGCAAGGCGGGGAGGTGCCTAACACAGCTGATCAACAGAAAACTAACAGAAACCCACGAATTGTGTCCGCCTTTATAGCGAATAAAATCTGCAGAAGCAAGTTCACCAAGAAAATTTACCTTTTTCCTGCTGATCTATCACATTCCGAAAGAATCTTCTTATTTTTCATAGTCTTATCTCAACAGAGAAGCTGGGGCCGCTATCAGAATGAGGAACTCAAGAGGCTTGCCAAAGCTCAAAGACAGTATTTTTTTCGCCACATTAACAAAAATAGCACATCATGGTCACAAAAGCTAGTTAAGTTCTATTACTGAACAACTTCAATCACAAGATACACCAAGGCATTTTAAATAAAATGCGGCCAAGGTATACAACACAAAGTTTCAAAACAAAACCTCTCCCAAGGCTGGGGGAGTAGCCGAGCTGAGAGCAAAAAAGCACCACCATTCGGCTGCTAAAACAGACCTCAAAGTTATCAAAAACAGCCACAACTGCAGCTCCTGTCACCCAGAAGGGCAAAGAGCGGAGCCGGATAGAGTCCCGAGAGCTGGCCTTTCTGGAGACCGCCAGACCGAGCCCGGTTCAGACGAGGAGGAAGTAACTGCCAGATTAAAAAAAAGCCCCGAACAGCTCCCACTGCAGTCTCTGTGCCGCTCACAACTGCCCACATTCCCGCCCCACTCGAGGCTGCGGGAGGAAGGGAACAGGGCGCAAGTCTCCAGAGAGAGGCTGGGGATTACAGGTCCGCGTCTTGCAGAGAGCAGCAGCAGCACCAGCACCAGCTGAACTCTGAGGAGCCCGGGGACACAGGGTTCGAGAGCCAGCTCCGAAGCCGTGTTGCGGGGGGAGGAGGGTAGCTGAAAAAGGGTCGCTCAGGAGGCGGGGCGTGCGGGGTGGAGGCAGCAGCTTCTGGCGTCCTGGCCACCCCCCCGGGGGAAACCGGGGCACGCACCCCGACGCGGAAGCCATGCCGGCCAGAACTCGGGGTTCTGAGGATCCGGTGGGGGGCGCTGAGGAGATCTGGGGGCGCGGAACTGGGTCACCCCCACCCCACCGCCCCCTCACAAAGGCCCCCGGGGAGGCCGCCCGCAGGCCCCGCAGCCCCGGCCTCGAGTGCCCGCCTCGGCCGTCACTCACCGCTAGGTCCTGGGGCACCGCCCCGCTCATGGCCCGCACCGTGCCGGCCCGCCAGGCCCGAGTGCGCAGCACAGGCCCCGGATCTCCTCCCGTTGCTGCCGCCGCCGCCGCCGCCGCCGCCGCGGGCACCGAGGCCGAAGCCGAGGCCGCGGTGTCCGCGAACAGAAGCAGCAGACGCTTGCCCACTGGGGAGGCCGCTGCGTCCGCCATCGCCAGGGCCGGCCGGACCCGCGCTCCCGCCCGCCGCCTCCCACCACCTTCGCCGCCGAGCGCCCGATCCGCCCGCAAGGCCTCCCTCCGCACCACCCGCGGCCGCGGCTCCCCCCCACCCCCCCAACAGCCACCACCAACCACCCCTGCGAAGGACTACGGCATTGTAATTTCCTGACGCCCCCGCCCCCGCCCCCAGCAGCGTGGTTCCTCACTGATGCGGTATTTTCTTTCTTCTGTGCCAGTCCCTTTTGAACAGGGTCGCTTACTGGCATTGTGAGATGCCCTCAATTGCCAAAGATTATGAAATAAGCCAGAAGACATTTCCCCCTTGTTTTACCTCCGTTCTCATCTTCTTTAGGGTCATTGCCTAACATAAAAGTCCAACGTCCGGCCCTGGCTCGCAGGTCCAGCTGCAAGTCCTGCTCTGAAGGAGCCCATGCCGTGGGCCTGACCGTCCGATTGTGCTTCCTTTATCCCCAGGACTCCTCCTGTGTGGTTGCTTTATCTGTACTAAAGGCTTCTCTCTCTGCTCCAAACGTTAGTGGGTTTGGACAGAAGGTGGGAAGATTTGACTCCTCACTGGTGATACATCAAGAGAGAATTAATAAAGGATCTGAGCCACACTCGGTTGACCTGAATTCTTGAATTCTTGCTGAGATGGGGCTTTTAGGAACCCTGATGAAGAGATCAACCCCGCTCTCTCTGTTCCTACGCAGCATGTCAATACAGCGCTAAGGCAATTCGACTGATGTAACAACCCAGCATGAATCTCTACAAAGTGAAAATCGTGTCCCTAGAGAGCTCGCTGAGGGCGATGTGAGTGTTGTGTGAAACAGGCCAGATCACTGCAGAGGCAAAGAGTCCATCGCCACCAGGGTTTGTAGCTGCCCGTGTGTCAGCGAGCAGAGCGAGGCCACGTTCTGCTGGGACTCGAGATGTTTTCCTGCTCCTCTGTCTGCACCTCGCCCTGTTGGGAGCCTTCAGGGGGACCTCGTACACACAGCTTAGGCAGCCTGCCAGGGAAAGCAGGTCTTGTACCCAACACCTGTGTCCCCTGGCTCCCATCCTCCTTACTCCTTTGATCTTACACCCAGTCCTGCAGGCCAGCTGCTTTCTCACTGGCCTATTGTCACCTCTTCCAGTCTTTTCCCCACGTACGTTGCCCGTGTACCTGAGATGGAATCGTACTGGTTTACATCAGGATACCCCAACTGGGATTCTTAGCTGCTGTTTCTCCAAGAATGGCCCACTGACCACCTGCATCAGAATCACCGTAGGGTGCCTGTTAAGAATGCAGATAATGAGGTCCCACCCTAGACCTTCTAAATCAGGGTTCCCTGTAGGGGGCCTGGAATTTGCCCTTTAACAAACACCAACATGGTTTCTCTGCATTAGAGTTTAAGAACAACTGACCCAACCCTTCTTATCCGTAGGTCTGGCTGCTGGGCATCACCTCAGCTAATCTCTGTTTCTCTAAAAGCCTTTACATACTGCAGAGTAGCCCACCTGTCATACGTATGAGCTCTTACTTTTAAACATGGTTGTAATTTTACTTTACCCCACACTCACAAAATCCCATGAACTTAACACATCAAATCTTTATAGTTTTTTTTAGTTCTCATTTAAAGTGATTTTTTCCACCCACTCCAGACAGTGGACAACAGGCAGGACAGGACTGTGATACCTGAGAGAAGGGAAACAAGGGAAGTGAGTTATAAAGCCTCGGGGCTCCGTACCTCAAGGCAAGTCCTGAACTGCAGACAGGGAGAGACTGCAACAGACCCCGGCAGTCTCATCAAACCAAGATGACAGAGGTCAGAGTCCAGAGTTCAGGGGGCCAGAGTACAGACTGGAGGAGCTACACAGAGAAAGAGTTCCAGGAATCTGAATAGGGGCCTTGAGTCTTTGAGCGAAAATCCAGTCTGCACACGCTGAGGATAAAACTCCACAAGGCAGGGCAAGGAACAATTACAACTCCCAAGCAAAGGACAACTACCAGGAACTCGAAGCCACAGAGCTCACACAGGGCTGGGAATCCTTCAAGTACCCACTAGCCAGAGTGGAGAGACCTCAACAGATACATTGGGGCATTCAGCATAGACCCCAGAAAGGGTCACAGCTTAGAAATAGGACTAAATTGGTCCCAGAATAAAGGCTACTCTATAAAAGATTAATAACAAGCCTTGAAAGGGCCAAACTGATCTGCAAGTAACTTAATTGTCTATATTTTAAATTCTAACACCCTTTAAAAAATTAAATATCTAGCATTCAACAATGAAAAAGAATTGTAATGTCCTACATACAAAAATTACTAGGGAGCATTTGAGATCTTGCCCTGTGGCATATCTCGTCAATGGAGCTCAAATAAACTCACATAACAAGTCCAAGAAAAAAGTTACTAGACTTCTGAGAAGCATAAAAACATGACACATAACCAGTAGAAAAATCTGTCAATAGAAAAAGACCCAGAAATAATAGAGAAATGGAATTATCAACAAAACATTAAACAAATATTATAAATGTGGGATAGCTCAAAGAAAGTCAAAGAATAAAAAAGTGAGCATAGTAAGAAAAGAAGTGAAAGGTATTTAAAAGGAGCAAATGAGAAATACAACACCCAAAATAAAAGTTTTACTGAGTGAATTTATAGATTAGACATCCCAGAAGAAGAAAATCAATAAATTTGAATTCAAAATGAAGCACAATGAGAAACAATAAAAGGATTCAAAGGAATGGCAAGGGCCCCCCGCCATCTGTGAGACACCATCAGTCTGTGTAGCATAAATGTAAGTTGAACCCAAAGAAGAAAGAGGAGGATAGAAAAAATTACCTGAAGAAATCATGCCTGGAATTTTTCCAAAATTGATAAAAACTATAAACGCACAGATTCAAGGGCTTAACAAACCCCAGCCAGCACAATAAACTCAATGGGAACGACACCCAGGCACATTATAACCTGTGATAAAGAGAAACACCTGAAACGTAGTTAGAAAAAAAAATCAGTGCAGATACAGGGGTAAGGTTATGAATTACTACAAACTTCTTGTCAGAAATTATGTAAGCCTGAAGACACTAAAGTGCTATCTTTTAAGTGCTAGAAGAAGAAAAAAAAAACTGTTAACCTAGGGCAAAACTAAAAGTGAGAGACTTTCAGGTGAGCAATAGCTAAGAGAGTTCTTCAACAGCAAAGCAGCACAGGAAATGTAATTCTTCGTGGACGTCAGGCAGAAGGAAGCTAGCTGGAACTTGGGTCTACACAAAGAAATGAAAAATGCTCAAAAACTGTGATAATGTAGGTAAAATAGACTTTTTAAAATTTTAATATACTTGAAAGATAATGGGTATTTAAAGTAAAATAATAATAATGAGTTTTGGAAGTCCAACATATGTAAAAGTCAGCTATTTAAAAATAGCATAAAGGATAGGAAGGAGGAAATGGAAGTAAGCTATTGTTAGTTTCTTACACTATACTTGAAGTAGTCTAATATTATTAGAAAATAAACTGTCATAAATTTAAAAGCATATTTTAATCCTTACAGCAACAATTAAACACAAAACAGAGGAAAAACTAATAAGCCAATAGTGGAGATAAAATAGAATCCTAAAAATATAACCAGTTAATCAAAAAAGCAGCAAAAAAAGTAGAAAAAGAACAATATGGGATAAAAAGAAAACAAATAGCAACACGTTAGACTTAACCCCACCACATCAATAATTATATTTACAGAATCTAAACACTAATATCAAAGGGTAGATATTGCCAGACTAAATTTAAAAATGAAAACTGAATTATATGCCGTCTACAAGATATTCACAAGTTAAGTTACAAATAAAAGAACGGAAAAAGTTAAACCATACAAACACTACCCCCCAAAAAAGGCTGGAGTGGCTATATTAATATCAGAAAAGTAGACCTCAGAAAAAGAGATAGTACCAGGAATAAAGAGGGACACATTAAGTGATAGAGGGGTCAATTCATCAAGAAGACATAACAATTCTAAATATGAACTACCAAGGAAACTAGAGACAGACTCATAGTGAGAGGGCAGGATGACAGCTGGGGCGGGGGGCTCGGGGGTGCAGGGACTGAGCACAAAGGAAAAAGTTCTCATGGACGTGGACAACAGTGTGGTGATTGCAGGGGGAAGGGGTATGAGGGGACTAACTGGTAATGGAAAAAAAACACACAAATTTTTTTTAAAAATGAGCACTGTGAATCAAAGGGCCTCCGGTTCTATTCCCAGTCAAGGCACATGCGTGAGTTGTGTGACTGTGTGTGAAACGTCTAACCTCTCCAGACTTGCAGTACTGTACCCATAAAGTAGAGATGATGGTAGCAGGCTAACGGGCTATCACAGGATTAGCTGAGAGTGTCACCGACTTGCTGGTTTAACCACCTCTTTCCTGACCTAAGCCCACTGGCTGAAGCCAGCAGCTTGCTCGCAGCCCACAAGCCCCTCCCTATTCTTCTGTCCCAACAAGTGGAGTCAGAGACGGTCCAAAATGCATCGGGTACCAAACCTGCCGGTTAGTTGTACTTTATGTTATAATAAGGTGATTTAACTAAATATTACTTAAATCCATGAAATATGAGTGCAAGTAGAAAGGATATTATTGTTTCTATGAAAAATAATTTGAATGCCTTGGAAAGTCTCCAGAAAGGCAAGTTAAGATAAATTACTATTAGATTACATGCATGTGAAAGAGTAAAGGGCAAACCGTGAAAATCTAGAAACTGTTTGTCCCGTTGCTTCCACATACCTTTAAGACTTCGGTCTAATTTAAAAGATTCTAAACTGGAAATCTTAGATAATGGGTCACAGGTGTGATTTCTGCAAGACTAATGATTTAGAACTCGGTCAGGCTCCGTCTTCAAAGGAGGGATCTCAGTCTTAAATCAAAAGGTCAGCAAAGAAACGTTCACATTCATGTTTGAAGTTAAAGTAAAATGGTTCAAGTCCAAGTACATCACTTTGCATGATGCCCCACTTCAACTGACCTTTTAACAGACCTGAAGACCTGTCCTACTCACCTCGGGAAGAAGTGCTCCCAGTACCTGGCACTTGCTAAATGTTAGTTCCTTCTCCCCCACCCCCATCGCTTTGGAAGTTCCATTTGGTTTCACACCCAAATGCCATTTCTGTTCTCTAACATTTCACCCGCAAACACGCACGGCTGAAGTGTCTTCATGTTGCACCAAACTGGTGCTATTTGCAGAGAACATTTGAGGCCCAGGACCTTTCCATTTCACGCATTCCAGAGACCTCCCCCCCACAACTCAGCAGAATGCAGGGAGGCCTGGGGAAGGTGGGGTGCAGGGGGCACTCATGGATTGTCATCCAGCTTCCAATGAAAATAACACCCCGCAGGCCACCTAGCCTTTTCACAGCATTCCGGTGAGCCTTTTGAAGATGTAGGTGTGTCTCCCAGCATCCCTCTGAGCTGGTCAATGTGGTTCTTTTCCACTTGGAAGCGTAGGGGGTGGAGCACAGAAGAGTGAACAGAGTTGCTTAAGTCAGTACCATGAGTTAATAGAAGAGATGGGTGAGACTCCCAGTTGCTGAAGTCCCCAGCTGTCTGCCCTGGCCTCTCTTTTTTTGGTTTGGTTCCCTCCTTAAGGGCTTATGTGTGTTTGCTGACCACAATCATACCTGCATATAAAATGTGTGTGTGTGGACATGTGGGCAGGTGTTTATGCAATTATCCATATGTATCTTTGCTCCTTTGTGAGAAAACCTGGAAAAGAAATTGCGTGGGTAAATCACACTTCATTTTCTTCCGTCCCTCCATTGACTGGAAAGTGATCAGTCCTTCCCCAGGCTTTCTGCATTCACTGATAACTTGGTTCTCAAAGGAAGCAGCAGGTGCGGGGCCACTGCCAACCTTCCCAGTCTGGCCACAACCTTGGGGAAAGCCTAGAGGAACAGCGCCCTGGGTGAAGGGCCACAGCCTACAAAGCAAGTCCCCAGAAAGCCTGGCTTCTCTTGCCCTCAGCAATTCCCAGACCCCCCATTGTCTGTAAACAGGGTTCCCTGGTGCCTCTGCTCAACCCTACCCACCGCTTCGCACCCTTAGAGGAGGATCATAAACTGGGACATGGCATGAGGTGTTTTTTTGGAGGAAAAGTTAAACAAACATCAGGTCAGTTTGAGAAGCAAATTCAGGTAGGCCAGACAGCATACAAACAGGAAAGACTGTGAAGATCTTGTCACTTCTTCCAGGGCCAACCCTGAGCCTCCGAGGCCAACATTCACTCATCCACAAATGTCTCTCCAGCCTCCACCATGCACCGAGGACCGATGCAGGGACCCCAGTAACCAGAGGATGGAAGAAGAATGAGAACAGAGTCGGGAAACAAACGAGGAGACCGAAGGCAACGCTTGAACTTGGCACAGATTCTGTGGCCACCTAGCATCGGCCGGCCGTCACTGGGCTGGCATGTCACTGCGTGCTGTCCCAGGTCTCCATACAGGCCCAGAGCTACTCCTCCAGCTCCTGTGCATCCTGCTTCCCTCTCAAACCTTAGAGACCTTCCAAGGGGGGGGGGTGACCTCACCCCACCAGGCAGGTGGGAGTCTGTGTCACATAGAACGAGCCAGAACAAAATAAAATCACTGCCTCTGGTCTTGGCTGCAGGATACTGGGCGTGAAGCTCAACTACTTTGTCTCTTGATTAACTCCGATTTTACGTGGCCTACTTGTAATTTGAGATGGATTTAAAGTGGAGCCAGATCACTATTACAAAAAGAAAAAATAGCAAGTGTTGGTGGGAATGTGGAGAGAAAAAGAAACCCTTGTGCCCTGTTGCTGGGAATGCAGACTGGTGCAGCCACTATGGAAAACCATATGGAGGTTCCTCAGAAAATTAAAAATAGAACTACCATTCTACATATGGGTATTTATCCAAAGGAAGTGAAGTCAATATCCTGAAGAAACATCTGCACCCCCGTGTTCATTGTAGATTCGTTAACAACAGCCAAGACATGGAAACAACCTAAGTGGATAAAGAAAATGTGAGCTAAATACACACACACACACAGTCACACACACAGAGGGATATTATTCAGCCACAGAAAATTCTGCCATTTGCAGCAACATGGGTGGACCTTGAGGGCATTATGGAAAGTGAAATAGAACGAAAAATACTGTATGGTCTCACTTATATGTGGAATCTAAAAAGCCCCAACTCAGAAAAAGGGTAGATTGGTGGTTGCCAGGGGCTGGGGAGACAGGCAGATGTTGGTCAAAGGTTCCAAACTTACAGTGATTAGCTGAGTAAGTTCTGGCGACCTGATGTCCAGCCTCGTGACTTAGTCAGCAATGCTGTATCGGACACCTGAAGGTCTCTGCCAGTAGATCTAAAGCGTTCTCATAAGAACAAAAAAGATTAAAATTATGGGGCGGGGGGGGGGGGGGCGCTAACTAACATGGTGGAAAGAATTTCCCCATACACACATATATCAGATCATCACATTGTACCCCTTGAACTTACACAATGTTATATGTCAATTATATCTCAGTAACTCGGGGGCAGGGGACAGAGTGAGCCATGTCCTAGAAAGCTAACATTCACTAATGTGTCCTCCTTACTTTTTAAAAATAAAAACCACACATTTTGAAGGCAGCATTGGGGAGCTGATGAAATCCTGACCATCCTCAGGTTTGAGAAGACCAGGAGTCCCCGCTCTGTCCCAGATTAGTTCTGGGCCGGTTGCCTCCTGACGCGCAGATGCCTCAGTTTATTCATTTTCACCCCCACACGCCACGTGGGCATGTCTGCACTCCGCTCTGGATGGGAAGCGAGCAGCTGGAGAGGTGGTCAGGCAGCTGCCCACATGCACTTCTGTCGCGTTTATGTAAAAGGGCAACAGCCACGTGAGGGAGGCCATGGTGCCCCCAGGTCTGACCTTCTGGGTCAGGGCTTCAGGACATCGGCTGCTGAGCGCCCCACCTGAGGACTGTCCCTTTGTGAAGGAAGTGCCAGGGCGCCCGCTGACATGCCCCCCTGGAGACAGCCTCGCCCTGTGGGTCCAAAGGCCTCACTTTAAGGAAACTCAGAGGGTGGCCCCAGGAGCAGAGCCTCTGTGAGAAGAGCGGGGGCCTCTGTTACAACACCTCTTCTGCCTCCCACATTCCCTCCCAGGGCTGCCCCTCCCCGGAGCGCCCCCCGCCCCCCGCATCCCTGCTCCAAGTCTCCATCTCTGAGCCTGTCTCTCAGCAGAGAATCTAAGGCAGCTACCCAGGTACCCCCAGTGACAACAGGACATGTCCCTCCTTCCACACCTTTCAATGAAAGGATGACTAAATCCCTTTCTAGGTTCAGCTTTGGGTGTGCGTGCGTGCGTGTGCGTGCGTGTGTGTCCATTCCAGAGGATCTGAGAACAAACCAGGTGATGTCCTGTATGTCACTGGCTATGAGATTAGGTCAAGCTGGCTAATTGAGGCCCATTCACTGCCATCTCCCCAGATGAAAGCTATAGGGGTCCTGGCATGCAAAACAATTAACCCTACTTGAGTTCAAACAGCTAAACGTGAGGTGGGAGACCCCCTGTTTCCCTTCTGGAGCCATTAACTAATGAGTCTATTCTTCCCTCACCTCCCATTCCCGTTATAACTTCTTCTGATTCGCATGCTGGGCCATCCCCAGCTGACAGCACGAATGCCAATTTGGAGAGAGGATCGCAGGAGAGGGCGCGCTGTGCCCGGGGATGTTAGCATCTGCTTCTGTGGAGTTGCCCCTTTTGCTTGGAAGCATATCACAGCCCAGCTAACGCAGGAGCAGCTGTCTTGAGAGATGCCAGCGAGGGACCCAGAGGCACTGCAAATCCTCACTAATGTAAATGAGTGCGGCTTACACTTGGCAGGCTAAGTGAAACGGTGTGTTTGTAAATGAGAAGACCTAAAGCATTGTGGGTAAAATGAGACGCCTCCTTTCACAGGGATGCAAAGGGACCACTCAGATCCTGGTGATGGATGCGAAGGGCTTGTACTTGTCCACATCAACAGCGCTTTTGAATTCACCCGGTTATCTGCAAACAGGGTCACTGACAGGCACTTTTTCCCACTTTTCTTCATGCCTCTGGTTGTGATCTTGGATCTCTCCAATGCAGAAATGGAGAGCAAAGAGAGACGGTGGAAGGCTAGTTCAGCTGGAGGCTTCCAGGGATTCTGCAGAGCTTGGACCAGTCTCTCGGGGGACTAAGACACACCAACTAAGGCCACAGGAGACTGAGTTATAAAGGACAAAGCAGCAGATGCACAGCTAGGGAGTGAGAGAGTAAGGAGGGAGCCAGGCATCTGTACAGACAGAAACATTCAGATCCACGGTGCATTTCCTCACTAGCAAGTTGTCTGAAATAGTGGCTGGAAGATTAGCAGAGAATTAGAGCAAAGAGAGTGTTGTAGGTTATTTTACTCAGTCTAGGTAAGGTCATGGAGAATGATCTCAGAGTCACCTTAGAGCTTACTGTTCAAGAAACTGTCATTTTTTACCTCTTCTAAATTCCAAGTCTCCTTCTCTCCCCATTAGACAGTCCTAGATAAACACAAACCCTTTGCTTCTGAAATCTTCTTTTTCTAGGCTCCCTGTAAACTACCACTGTGTAGTTGACATTTACCGTAAAAACGTTGCTATTACCAAGATTACTGTTTATTATATAATAACTAATAAATTGACTTTGAATAATGACACTATCCCCGTTCTAGACTGTAATACTTGGACCCATGTGGTGGTCTTCAGAATGAGAAAGTAACATTAGAACTCCAACTGAGGAGCTAAGACAGAAAGGAACAGCATATTTAACAATAAGAAAGGGTAGTGGAGAAGGATGAATAGACAGATCAGGGGATATGTTGTTGAGAAAATGAGCCAGGATTCACAGTCACATGTTAAAGGAATTTGGAAGACAGAATGAAGAGTAAAGTGTGAAGAAAACCTTGGGATAGGACAGAGCAGGCCATACCACTGGCTGAAATTAGGAAGTCCAGAGTCCCCAGACCCATTCTCAATGGAGTCCCAAAGATTTCTATAGAAGACTGTTCAGACCCACACAGATTTTAACTCCGTCCTTAATTTTTTCCTATCTAGAGAACTAGGCTTTTCAAACTCCTTTAGATTCAAGACACAACAGGTTGAAAGTAAAAGGATAAAAAAGATATAACATACAGATAGTATCCAAAAGAGAGCTGAAGTAGCCATGCAGACAATATAGACTAAGACAAAAATTGTTACTAGAAGAAAAGAACATGTTATAATGATAAAAGGAACAATCCATCAGGAAGGTATAATAATTATAAACTTCTATACACCTAATAAGAAAGCTCTAAAACACAAAGGAAAACTTACAGAACTGAAAGGAGAAATAAACAAGTCAGCAATAATGGCTGAACAGTTCAATAACCTACATTCAATAATGGATGAAACACCGAGGCAGAAATGGACAAAGAAATGAAGTACAGGAGAAGAGATATTTCTTTCCTGGTTAGAAGACATTCTGGATACACCTTACCACCCACTCATGCCCCATGAGAGGGAAGAGAAAAAAGTGTCCTAAAGCAGAAAAGGGGTTCAGGAGTACTAGCAAAGGGGTTCAGTTCACAAACGAGTGCTTCCTTTTGAAGGAACAAAATGTTTTAACCTCTTCGTTTCTCTTGGGGAAGTCTGACCACCCCCCCAGCAATCAAGCTGTTTGCTGGTCCTTAATCCATCTCCACACTTCCGATCAGTAGGGTAAGGTGGGAGTGGGATCCTTAAACTTCCCTAAAAAATTAAAGCATGTCTTATCCTCATCTTTCTCAACAAGACTAACTACCTGTTATTTAGACAAATGGGGGCACAAGAAAATGACATCAGCCTCCCAGCGCTCCTGAAAATATCATGGCAGGACCATTCACCTGGGAAGGTAGGGAATATCTGGAAGTAATTATCAAACTGCCACCTTTCATTTAGATCCCTCAGTGTGATATATATGTTTTAAAGTGTATGGAAAAAGGACAGTGAACAAAATTTACTTGGACACCAATAGAAGAAAAATTAAAGAATTAATTTAAAGAATACTTCATTTTTACTAATTAATAAAATTAAAGAATTTTTGTCCCATTTAAAGAGGCCTAAATTTTTTCTCTTCATAAATACCTGAAAAAAAAAAATCTGGTGCTTTTTTTCCCCTCAAAGATTACACACATTTTTGCTACTTAACTGGGCAAACAATGACGAATTAATTTAAGTTTGACATTCCGCTGGGAAATGCATTGCCACATGCATTAAACCTGAGCTTCTGTTACCTTGTAATTATTGACTAATTCCTTCAATCAAGTCCATTTAAGGGCTTTAATAGATTTCTAGTATAGCTCACTGACTTCTGCTGGTGCCCTCCTAGAATAGTAATTTTTAGCATTCTTTAAACAACTTTACAATTTTTCATTAGTTAATCTCCACAATACTCCAATGAGGTTATAGGAGAATTATTTCGTTTTATAAGAAACTTAGTGGAGTGAGCCCTGGCCCGTGTGGCTCAGCTGGTTGGGCGCCATCCCGGAAAGTGAAAGGTCACCAGTTCGACTGCTGGTCAGGGTACATACCTGGCTTGCAGGCATAACCATATGGTACTTCTCACTTGGGTTTGCAGGCCAAATCCATACTATCTGTGTAATTTGAAAAATGTCAGACTGAGGGTATATATCTCCCCGGGGTTCCCAGTAGGGTCCCATGTGAGAGGCAATCAATCAGTGTTTCTCACATTGATGTTTCTCTCCCTCTCTTCCTCTCTCTAAAAAAAAACAATTAATGATGTTCATATAAGCATGTGCATCAAAACAATCAAAATTAGTTGTGAAAAAGTACTTTGATTCAATAGGTCTGATTAGCCCTAGGACCCTATACTTTTAAATAAGCAGCCCTGATGAGGATAATAAAGAACCACATTTTGAAAAACACTATCTTAACCCACAAATCTCCAGACAGAGAAATCTTTTGTTTCTGAAAATATAGCAGATTATCTACCTTGAATTCACCCCTACAACCCTCCTTTCATGTTATGTCGTAAAATAGCTTCGGTTCTAGATGCTATGTAAGACGACTTCTAAGCACGACAACTACTGGGAGAAATTAAGTGATGCCTGAAGGGCAACAACTCAAGAAAGTGAGAATTAAAGAGGAACTGAAACCAGTTTCCACCTTGGAAGCATTTGCTAAACCCGTGGATTTTAGTCTCAGTTTTCACACCCTCCAGGGACCACTAGACACAGAAGACAAAGACCTGGGTCTGCCCACAGTGGGAAACTTATTAGAAGATACCCCCATCATGCCAGCATCCCAAGGGGCTATACTCTCAAAGCAAGGGCGAATCAGAAGGAAACCTGTGCTCACCAGCAACATACTATGAGGAGGAAAACTGCTAATTCACATTGGCTCTGGATGCACAGGGAGGAAAAATACTGTCTGTCCTAAGATTCATAGCCATATGGTACTTCTCCCTTGGGTTTACATATATATAAACAGGTCCCGGGTCAATCCAATAGGAGGATATAACATTTGTAAATATTTATGTACTCAAAATAGAAGCACCTGAGTATATAAAGCAGATGTCAACGGATGTAAAAGGAGAAACAGGCAGCAATACAATAGTAGAGGGGGGGCTCCAATAGCCCACTTTCAACAATGGGTAGATCATCCAAACAGAAAATCAAAAAGAAAACATTGGCCTTAAATAACATGTTGGGCTTAACATATGACTTAACATATACAGAACATGCAATCAAAAGGCAACAGAACATACATTCTTTTCTAGCACACATGAGGCATTTTCCAAAATAGATTGTATGTTAGGCCACAAAACAAGTCTTAATAAATTTAAGAAGACTGAGATCATATCACATGTTTTTTCCAACCACAATGGTATGAAACTAGATATCAATTACAAGAAGAAAACTGAAAATTTTACAAGTGGAGCTTAAACAGCATGCTACTGAACAAACTGTAGATCAAAGAAAAATCAGGAGAAATTAAAAAAAAAATACCCACGACAAATGAAAATGGAAATACGGTACACCCAAACTATGGGATGCAGCCCAAAGTAGTCCTAAGACAGAAGTTCATAGCAATAAATGCCTACATCGTGAATCAAGGAAGTTCTCAAATAAACCACCTAACTTTATACCTCAGGAAATTAGAAAAAGAAAAACAAATGAAGCCCAAAGTCAGTAGAAGGAAGGAAACAACAAAAATCAGTATAGAAACAAATAAAAGGAGGACTAAAAAGAAATAGAAAAAGATCAATGAAACTAAGAGCTAGTTTTTTTAAACAAAGGTAAAAGATAAAGACTCACCAAAATGAAAGATAAAGACTCGTAAAAAAGAGAGAGACAGAGAGAGAAAGGACTCAAATAAAATCAGAAAGGAAAGAGGAATGTCACCAAAATACAAAAGGTTACACTACTATGAATAATTATATGCCAGCATATTGAACAACTTAGAAGAAATGGATCAATTCCTAGAAATATACAACCTTCCAAGACTGAGGCATGACGAAATATAAAATCTGAACAGACCAATTACTGGTAAGGAGATTGAGTCAGTAATCAAAGCTTTCCAATAAACAAAAGTTCAGGACCAGACAGCTTCACCGATGAGTTCTACCAAATTTTTAAAGAATACCAATGTTTTTCAAACTCTTCCCCAAAATAGAAGAGGAGAGAATACAAGGCCAGTGTTACCCTGATACCAAAACACCACAATAAAGGAAAATTACAGGCCCATATCCTTAGTGAGCGTAGATACAAGAAACCTCAACAAAATATTAGCAAAGTAAATTCAACAATACATTAAAAGTACCATACACCATCATCGAGTGGAATTTATTCCAGGGGTGGAAGGATCATTCAACATACACAAATCAATCCCTGTGACACACCACATTAACTAAATAAAGGATAAAATCATATGATTATCTCAAGAGGTACAGAAAAAGCAATTGAAGAAATCAACATCCATTTATGATAAAAACTCTCAGCAAAGATGGTTAGAGGAAATGTACCTCAACACAATAAAGGCTACATATGAGAAGACATTAGCCCACATCATACTCAGTGGTGAGAGGCTGGAAGTTTTTCCTCTAAGATCAGGAACAAAGCGAAGGTGCCCATTCTCGCTATTTTAATTCAGTCTAGGATTGGAATTCCTAGCCAGAGCAACGAGGCAAGAAAAAAGTAAATGACCTCCAAATCAAAAGGAAATAAATAAAACAGTCTCTATCTGCAAAACCCTAAAGACTCCACCGAGAAAACTCTTAGAACTCAACAAACGCAGTAAAGTCGCAGGATACAAAATCAATATGCTAAATTCTGTTGCACGTTCATACACCTCTGCACCAAAAGAGTAACTTCCTACCACTTGCCTTTTCAGGTGCTGGGGGCAAACCTTGAAACTAAAGGCCTGACTTCAGCTTTAATGGAAAAACCCAAAGCACTCTGTCTCCACAAGACCAGACAGAGGTTCATCAGATCTGACTGCCTCTCCCAGGTGCGCTGCTCCCCAGGAGGGAGGGTCTCATGGGAACAAAGGGAGGAGGGCGATAGCCACTGTGGCCCCACACCCAGTGCAAATTAACCCAGGCATTGCCATGGCAACTCACCGCCTGGCCGCCAGGCCCCAGCAGTCGCAGCCTGTTAGTCCTGATGACAGCAGTCTCCTTGTGGTCCCCAACAGTGTGACCAGGAAAGGGGAGCATGAGCGTGCGTCTGTGTCCAGCCCGACTCTCTGGCTCATGCTGCGTCTTCATTCAGCTCTGAACTCGCCGTCCACCTGCAGCCGACACAGGCCAACCTCCCCAAGTCCTGCCCTCGTGGAGAGAGGGGACGCCAGACAGGTTCTCAGCCCTGGCTGCCAGGATGGCCTCGGGAGCTCTGGTCCAGAGACTGGGTGAGCCCGCCCCCTCGGCTGTGGCCCGCTTCATCACCTGTCTCGCATTTGCCTCCAGCTGTCCTGCGTTGGGCCTTTGGAAGGACATTCGGGAGAGAAGTTAGCCCCTTCCAGCTCCCGCTAGCGAAATAAGCTCTTCACATATGCCAGCATTACGCACTCCGTACTTTTCCAAAGAGCTTTCCCACGCTTGTCTCGTGGGACCCTGTGCAGGAGGAAGGCAGGCATCAAAAGCCCCCACTGAGCTGAACGCCACTGGTGCCTCCAATCAGCAGCCAGTTCGAGGCAGAGCTGGCACCGGGCACCTGGTGTCCCTGGCTCAGGGTCGGCTCGTTTCCCAGTCTGTCGCTATGCTCTAGGTGGACGACAGAGTCTGTAGCCAGCTAGCAGGTGGCGAACCCCCCGCTTCCGCGGAACAGACCTAACCCCGCAGAGGCTTCTCCGCCTCCCCAGGAGAAGCCGCAGCTGGGAGGGGGACCGCTGCAGCAGGCAGGCTATCCTTCAGTCGGAGATTAAATAACAAACGGGGAGAGCATCTGGGGGGAAACATCAGCCGAAGAGCCTGGGGAGAAAATGATGCGGGACTGCTGGAACCTGGGACAGTTTTGGTTGAAGGGTCAGAAACTCACACAAGCTACCTCAAGCCAAAGGTTTACCTTTTTCCTTTAGAATGTAAGCAATCTAACAGGCACAGCTGGGCCTCCAGGAAACCAGGGAATGGCTGAATGAACCTCTCTCTCTCCTGTCTCAGCTTCTCTCTGTATGCCTGCCCCGCCTCCCTGCTCCCCCGTCTCCCGGTATGTGGGTCTCCCTGATGGCTCACGGTTTCTGCTCCCCCATCATATCAGCCTGCTTCCGTCTCACTAATCCTCACCCTGCGTCTGGCTCCATCTGCGGACATGCCAAGTAGCCAAGTCAGACCCTGGAGGAGGATGTGTCCCAATTCCAGGTGCTGGGAGGCAGGATCTGACTCTGCAGCTGGGCTGGAAGGGTCTTTCCCCAGTTCAACTGTCTGACTCCAGGGGGACTGACTGGGTCACGAGGGGGGCTGCCTACATCTGCGCCTCCAGGAGAGACCACTCCTTAGAACTAAGCCTAGACAAACGCTCAGATGAGTCTGTCTCATGAAAAAAGGCAGGGCCTCACTTATAGAAGCCACAAAACAAATAGTTTACTAGCATGTGTTGGAAAAGGGGTTAGGAAGATGAACAGTTTGGTGGGAAAGACCAGGACACAGAATCTGTTAGACTACATTCTCACCGGGGAAGTGATGGTCTAGAGCACTGGTTATATAGCCATTAATAATAGAAGAATCTTCAAGTAGAGGCAGATGCCTCAATTCCCAACAAAACTTACTAGAAAAAGGCCCCACCAGATTCAATGAGATGATGAGCCTGGAACGTGGAGAAGAAAAACCCTGAATGGAACTCAGGAAACCTGGGCTTTAATTCAGGTGCTGCTAGGAATTTTCCGTCTGGTGTCCCTCCTTTTCCATTTTGCTAACCGCTAATGTTCACGACTCAACTACGAAAGTCGCTGCCCTGTGCTCGCACAGGATTCCCTACATGCCCCGTCCTGCGACCTCGCTTATCCCGAAATCATTTGCTTACCATCTCACTAGAATTAGGTTTCTCTAGCATGAAGCGGTCTGTTTTATCCTCTGTTAAATCTCACGCCTTCCCCAGTACTTGACAGCCCGTCAGTACTCAGTAAATGTTTTTCAGCTGAACTGATTTTACCACGAGCCTATCTGTGCTGCAAATAAAGGCCCACACACAGCTACCTGGCTGGAAACCCTGGGGCTTGTGATGGGAGAAGGGTCACCACCCTATGGACGTTGCAGGGATGACAGGGATGACTGTGGAGCAGAGCCAGCCATGCCTGGGACACTGATGTCTCCACCTGCCATTTTAGAAGAAACTGCATATTCTTCTACTGGGAATCAATACAGCCATGCTCTTTCTTGCTCTCAGATGCTTTTCCAGGCACGTTTTATTACAAACGGGAAGCCTGGATGTGAAAGCAAATAGCGGAATGAGGTCAGCAAGGTGGCAGTCTAGGAAGCCACGGGCTGTGGGTTTGGTCCCCATCAGGACATGTACAGGAGGCAACCGGTAGATGAGTGTTTCTCACACTGATGTTTCTCTCTCTCTCTCCCCAGCTCTCTCTCTCCCTCCCTACCCCTCTCTAAAATAAACATATCCTCAGGTGAGTATTAAAAATAAATAAAAAACAAGCAGAAACTGTCAGAAAATAGTTTTTTAAGGACTCTGGAAAACAGAAGTTTACAGCCACCAGGTGAGTGCTGAATCAAGAAAAGGGCCTCCAAAAACGCAAGAAGTTTTTCTAGCTCTTCTGAATGCCCTTCCCCTACCCCTTCTCCTAGTCACCCTGGTCTTAAAGTGGCATCTCTCTTTCTGAACATCCGCTTCCTCCTTCTCCTGCTCATGGACTGGCTTTGCCACTCTTCCCATCTGTATTGTACAAAATACAGCCAATGACGTTAATCACGTTTTCACATTACTGGTCTAAACCCCACTCTCTCTGTCTTTGTCCCCATTCCAAATTCTAGGAAGACACATCTGAGGATAAGTATCTGCCCATAAATTCTACAACTCTGGCCTAAGTAAGGGATAATAATTGACCTGTACTAGCTGCCTACTCCCGGTCTAATTAATTGTAACCCCGGGGACACAGTCACAAAGCACAGATAGCTGCTAAGAGCCCACCATGGCTTCTGTGCGGATGTAAGAGGTGGAACAGCAGACAAACCAAGAGGCGCTGCAGTGGGGGTGGGAGCATCTGAATGTGATCAGTAACACAGTGCACTAAGGCTGGTGGTGAGCACGGAGTACACAGGCCCAGAATCCATGTGGTTAATTAAAGTGCTACGCACAAAGTTGAGCTGTATTTTTTGCTAGTTTGTTTTCATTTTCTAAAACCAAAATCAAGAAAGACAGGTCTAGCAGGGTGCAGCTGGGAAACTCAGGACCTGAGGAGCCAGAAGGATTCATAGTTCAAGGTCACACAGCAAGTAAGTAACTTGCAGGCTGAATGCCGAGACCAAGTCCACCCAGTTCCAAAGCCCGTGCTCTTTCCTGCTCTCCTCGCTGTAATTCTTTGGGTAAGAAAAGGTTTTTGCCAGTCTAAGCACATGTGAAAAAGAAAAGCTCGTAAAGTTATTCACTTGCTTGTTTGCTGATATTATGTCTTTTTCTAAAAAAGCTTTGAGACGCATATAAAAATACATAATTCTCAAAAATTACTACACGTTTTCCATGCGGCAGAACCATGCAAAAGTTCTTGCCTGCGCTATTGCATTTTATCTGTACTAATCCTTTACAGTAGGTAGTAGCAGTACCTACATCTTTTTGGAAGAAAAACTGGGAGTAAGAGAGACTTGAAGTAATTTGCACAATATCATACAGCTATGAAGTCGCAAAGCTAGAATTCAAGTCAGGTCTGAGTCCTTAAGCCCTAGCTGAGCACTTGAAGTAAAAGAAAACTAGGACTAAGAAATTACAGCCTGATTATCCCCTACAATTATATCCCATATTGTCATGATCAGAAGCCAAGAATGAGCCCAAACTATTAAATGTTCCTAGTGGACAAAGCAAAAAAATTTTATAGCTTAGTATTAGCTTATAAGTCACAACATTCTTAAGATAAAAACAAATTTAGGATAGCCCAGTTTTTCTGATACTGAGAGAATTTTATCCGCGAGTTGTCATAAAGACAATAATACTGTGTGATGTCATAGATAGTCCCAACAACCTCTTTACGATAAACACCGTGATGAGTTTTCTAACTCAGATGCTTGTAATTCACATACCTCATTGCATTCAGCGTAAAACCAAAGAACACGTGAGTTTAGGAAGTTCTGTGTGAGGCCAAAGTAATGCAATCTAATTCACAGCTTTCAGAAGGCCTGGTTAGAACCCAGGGCAGGGCGGGTGGCTGCAGCCGAGGTGTGTGTGCGCGCGTGCGCGCTTCCTTCAGGGGCTCCCCTGTATGTATTTGAATAAGATTCATGCAGGAGTCTGAGTTTTGCTCTCAGAGATGAACCTGGAGTGCAGAAAGTCTATGTTGCTGATTAAAAACAGCCTGAGAGGGAGATGGAATTAAAATTAAGGAACTAAGATTTATCTGGATGGATGATCACCCTACCTACATGGAATAATTTGGTTTTGATCCATATTATCTCATAAATACTATTTTTAAATATTAATGAGCAAAATTCTATGAAAAATTAAGAACATGTGAAATACAAATGTACATGCCAATGCTATTTTGTGTTCCCCAAATTGGTTTGAAAATAAAAAGTGATTCTTACTGTTTAATTGTAAATAAAAAATATTTAATAGTCTAATAAACAATGACCAGTGTCTGCAATCAGATAGACAGAAGCAAATGAGGCAGCTCCCTTAAAGCTTAGCTTTGCTCATGCAATACCAAATTGCTGAAAGATTTTCCTCCCTTTTTTACAATGGAAATAAAGTACCTTATAAATGAAGATTTTATTGGGTAGTGAAAGAAAGCAAGAAAAGAACTTGGGATGAAGTATAATTGGTGAAGTAGACGTCTTGGTAGAACGTACATCAAAATATATGAAGACGTCAAATAAAATATTACTTGCAATGTCAGCCTCATACAGAGAACAAACTATTCAGATGTTTCCATTTAAGTTAGGAATAAAACGAAACACTAATATGCCTACTGCCATAAAGAATGTACAATTTGGTTCATCAAAAGGTATTCCTGGATTTCAACATAGAAGTAAAACTATTAAATTTATGTAAGAATTATCTGTGATAGTTTTTGCTCAAAAAAAAAAAATGGCTTTCATAATACAGATAGAAAAAATGGAGGCTAAGATCCAAGGGCTCTGTAAGAGTGGAATCTATTGAGTGCAAATCTCAACCAGAAATAAGAAAAGGGATGATGACTATTGAAAAGGACTAATGTCTTTGTAAAATTAATTACAGAAACCAGGAAAAGTTCACTCAAGAAAAATGTGGGCCTGTATCAACTTTTTAAAAGACACTTTTTAGCCCTGGTCAGGTAGCTCAGTTGGTTAAAGCATGGTCCCCAAACACCAAGGTTGTGGGTTCGATCCCTGGTCAGGGCACCTACAAGAAGCAACCGGTGAGTGCACAAATAAGCAGAACAACAAATCGATGTTTCTCTCTCTCTCTAAAATCAATATAAGAAAAATTTTAAACACTTCACTGCTGTGACATATGGTAAAGAAATTATATATTGATGTTGAAGTTATAATGCTGATTTTACATGAATTGCTCAATTTCAGTATCAACTAGAACTGAAATAATTTGGTCAAAATACTCTCCCTTTTTCTTCAGCCTCCTTTACGTAGGCCTTTGCAGTCATGGCTGAATGATACATTACTGCCCGTTGCTTCCCCGGAGCGGGAGCTCCATGAGGGCGGACTTGTCTTTTTCCTTCACCGTTGTACGCCAGCACCCAGGAGAGTATGGTACATCATGCCGCTCAAGAAGTATTTGTTAAAAGAATGAATACATTCTTTTGAAAGAATGAATGAATATCCTTTAGAGGCAGAAGTCGATGGCCTCCAAAACTTGGTAATAAGTTTACCTTCTGGGGAATAGTAAATAAATAAATGGAGTTAATAATAAGATATACTAAAAGACCATAGCTATCTGTAAAAAGAACCCCAAATATTGCCTATTAAAGTGATAATGAGGATATTTGGGACTCCTTAGTTTCAATCAAGGGATGTGGTACTGTATCAGGGAGCTGTGATACAAACATGATTGCAACCACAAAAATAGAAGGTTAATTTTTTATCTGTTGCTGGAAAAAATGATGCAACAGAGTGAACTCTGGGAAATAGGGAGCCCAGAGATTATGATTTTCCATTTCTCTAATTCCCTTACTAGTAAGAAAATAGGCAGCATGAGGGCAGAGTTTTTTGGGTGTTTTTTTTGTTTGTTTGTTTGGATGAGTTGGTGGATGTATGGATGGGTGGGGGAGTGAATGGGTGGGTGGGTGGATGGATGGAGGGGTAGGTGGATGGGTGGGTGGGTGAATGGATGTATGAATTTATGGATGAAGGAAGGGAGGGGTGGACAGACCATTCATTCATTCATTCATTCATGTACTGAAGAATTTGTCCGTGCTAATCCAGCATGACTCAGGAGAATCAGTACATGTGTCAAAGAAAAGGCTTCTGGCCTCCAGAATGACACTCTATTTTGGAATAGAGATGGTCTCCCGACTCCCCCCGGCTTTGCTCAGTTAATAAACATTTCTTGGCCACTTTCCATCATGTAGTCCTCAAAAGAGATGTCAGGACTCTCGGGTGTTCATGAGAATATAAGGTCAGTTGGCTGTGATAAAAATAAAAAACAACAGAGACCTAAACAGGATGGAATTGTATTTCTCTCCGACAGACACATCTGGACTGCATGGTGGCTCAGCTCCAATAGTTTGCTCCATAAAGAGCCGGTGTATTACTCAGGTTAGGTCAAACTATGCTGCTGGAAAAACAACACTGAAGTCTCAGTGGCTTCAGAATTCAAAGGGTTTTGGTTCTTCCCTGCTCACAGAGTGGCTGCTGGGGTCTGTTTGCTCCCTGGGAAAGCTGCTTTCAAGCAGTGGCACAGGATCTGAACGAATCAATCTTTTTGTCAAACAAGCACAAGGCCGAGCAAGTCCCGAGGCCTGGCAGATTCTGCTGATAAAGCAACAAAAGCCTTTCCTGGTTTGGATCTTTTGCTACTTTGCAGTGAGGAGGAGGACCCAGAGGTGCCTGCTCCCAAGCGCCTTGTCCCACTTCAAGGATGACCCTGAAACAAGAGGCCAGGTGCCTGAAGCACAGGTGTGGGTCACCCAGTGACTGAGGAGCCAGGTGCTTTTCTGTCCCCAGCTTTATTGAGGGGCAGCAGCAGAAAGCCCCACGCTGGGGACCCAGAAGCAATGGGAAACCACCTCGCAACCCAGTGGCAGTGGGGAGGCTTGGGCAAGGGCCTCAGAGGCCTCCACCCAAACCTTCCATTCTCTCTTTTTCCAGAAGGATCCAGGTGTGCCGGTGAGACTTCAATTCACTGCACGTCAAGCCTCTCCTGACCCGGAGGGGAGGAACGGACACTGCAAGGTTGTGCATGCTTCAGCCCAGGAGTGAACCTCTGTCCCAGGTGACCATGGCTCTGCCTGACTGCCCGGGAAGGTGGGGCTGGAGGTGTTGGTGAGCAGTGATAGGCCAGTCTTAGCAGGTGCAGCAGTCCAGACACAGGACCCAGGCTTTCCCCCTGGCCGCCGACTGTCCTGAGGGTATTTGCCTTGTCTGCATGGTCCCAGGTGGCTACAGTCTAGTCTGCAGGAGAGGGAACCCATTTCCCTTTCTTTTAAGGGAACAGGTACGAAGATGAGCGCACTGGTCCAGCTCATGTCTATGTGGCCACCAAGCGAGGCTAGAAAGTACAGCCTTCATGGTCAGTGGCCACATAGCTTGTAAAAGTCTGTTACTGTGGAGCAGGGGACAGATACTAGGGGCAGAGTGCAGAATTGGTCCCAGGGGTGTCAGCATCCTTCATAGGTGTTTTCTGGCTAATCTGGCACAAATAAAAGTTAAAATATTGAAGTTTGTGAATGATTTTTTGCAATTTGCAAAATGTGTCTCTCTTTCATTGTCTTTCATTTCAACATGGTGCAGAGTGAAGACCAAGGTGCAGAGCTGCAGCTAGACGTCCGGGGCAGCGAGCATAGCTCTGGTAGACCATGAACTTCAGCAGGCAATGTGTCACAGCAGGGGGAGGAGGGACAGAAGTTCGGAACCACTCTGAAATTAGAGCAAACCAGCCTGGGCGCAGGTGCAGAGGCGTGGACTGGAAAGCCACGTGTGTTAAGTCCAAGCAGATTCACCGGTTTTTGTCAGCATTTCAGGTGCAGAGAGCTGGTGTGGACAGACCTCTGTGAACTACCCTTGGGGACCATGCAGCTCCCTTTGCGCAAATATCATTCTCACCCAAGATGATGTAGCAGCTTCCTAAGGCCCCTGAAACTGGGTGGAGCTTAGTGCCTTTATTAATAGATTAAATGTGGTTGTCACTGTCCACGGATCTTGTCCCTTGTAAACCTCTTTCAGGTTTGGTGATCATGCCATTGTGAGTTAGCCCTGAGGCTGGGCTCACAGGGACAATAAAGTTTCCGAAACTGCCAAGTGAATGCTATCACCAGAACACAGGGACCCAGTGTCAGGTGCCTGCCTGCTGTGAGCCCTGCCCCTGTGGGGAGCCACCAAGCGCCCCTCGGCGTTTCTACCACGGGCACGTCTCTAGGCAACCGGAGACTAGCCTGACACTGTGCAGCCCCGTGGCTTAAATATGCACGACTCCCGCCAGCTAGCAGGTGCAAGGTGACAGCAGAACATGTCCACACAGCTATCCATGGGCAATAGGAGGTGCTACCAAAGTCACCAAGAACTACAGAGTCTTAGGGCAAATAAACACAGAAACCCCCAAATGTCTTTCCCTAGCAATAAAAAATAAGACAGTTCTGGTGTTTCTGAGTTAACATCTCCAATTTGAGATTCGTAATATCAGCGGAGAGAAAAGGAACAGACCCCTTGACAATATGCTACAATGGAAAATATAATAACAAAACTTTACCAAAAGCCCAAATCAGAAACACATTGTAAATATAATCAAAGGTAGGTACTGCCCTGCCTATCAATTTTCTTAAGTAACCTTTTCATGTTCTGTGGAAATTATAGACATAGCTATTCTCAATAAATGTGTAATTTGGATGGCGAAAAGCCCAGAGCTGACATCAAATTCATTTTAGATGTTTCTAAAACAAAACAGAGTAGAAATCATTTCAAAGCTCTGAGAAAATGAACTGTTTCGAAGAGGTGACAAACATAGACGAAGCACCTGCAAAACCTTCAGAGGAACGTCTGTAGCGTCACCGCCTCTGGCCACCTCCCAGGATATTGTGACTCCAGTAGAATTGTGTCCGCTTTAGAAACCCAAAAGGTCTTTTTCTTTTCTGTGTTAAAATACCCTATGTAGCCCCAAACTAGGGCTATCACCTAAGTCTAACGTCCCAAGGCCAACGACCTCAAAGAGAACAATGGCTAGGAAGGTCAAGGCTTTTCTTAAATTTCATTATGTATTTTATTATTGCTGGTTCTATCATAAACCCAACTTCTGATTCTTTCGAGACCAGTGCTCACAAAGAAAACCGACCAAACCTGCCCTGACCAGTGTGGCTCACTGGCTAGAGCATCATCCCATAACTGAAGGATTGTGGGTTTGATTCCCAGTCAGGGCATGTGTGCTTGCAGCCCACGGTCCTGACACAAATGGTTTCTGGTCCCAGCATCAATGTCTCTCTCTCCCTTCCTCCCTCATTTCTAAAAAAAAGCAAGTGAGCCCTGGTTGGTGTGGCTCAGTGGATTGAGCTCCGGCCTGTGAACCAAAGGGTTGCTAGTTTGATTCCCAGTCAGGGCACAAGCCTGGGTTGCAGGCCAAGTCCCCAGCTGGGGGCGCACGAGAGGCAACCACACATTTGATGTTTCTTTCCCTCTCTTTCTCCCTTCCTCCCCTCTCCCTAAAAACAAATAAATAAAATCTTTAAAAACAAAAGAAAAAGTAAATGAAAATGTCCTCAGGTAAGGGTAAAAAAAAAAGAAAAAGAAAACCAACCAAACCCCATTTCCATGTCATGTGATCTCTCAACAGAAATGTCTTTCTCCTTGTTCCTCTCTGTCCCAGGGGGATGGAAGGGCTCTCATCTGATCACCTAGTGACATCTTAAAATGTCAGCATTCCAATTTCCATGGAAACCTAAGAACCACCTCTAAGAACAGTCTTCTTAAGCTACCTGGATGATCCTCATCAAATGCACAGCTGCCCTTCACCATCCAGTTCTCACTTATCCTTGGTGATAACAGGGTCTAAGATGGTCTCTTAGGACTTTTTAGTTGGTGATAGTGCAGGGAGATGTTTGGTTACTTCCCTTAAGGACCCAATCCAGATGCAAGTATTGCTTGTTTTATCTCTGCAGCCACTAAATCTAAAAAGATCTCTTTGCCATTTTCTTCCTTTCACGACACTGTTTGGAGAGATTTTTAGAATGTCACAGACTTCTGGTTTTATCAGATTATTTCTCATGTCACTTATCCTGCTCCTCAGTTCCTTTCCCCTCTGCAAGGTCTACAGCAGTGCTGTTCAATAGAAATACAATGGGCCACATCTACATTTTCAAAGTTTTTAGTAGCCACATTTTTAAAAATTTAAAAACAGGTGAAGTCAATTTTAATAGCATACTTTAACTCATATCTAATATCTTATAATTGCAACACAATTGATATTTTGAAAATTATTAATGAAATATTTTACACTGTTTCCTCAATACTAAGTCCTCAAAACTTGGGGCTTTTATTCTGAAAGCAGATCTCAACTGGGACCAGCTACACTTCAAGGACCCAGTAACCACGCATGGCTGGCTGGTGATTACCATCCTGAGCAGCACCAATCTAGTGGCTGGATTAGACTGCAGGTAGAAATTTTGGTGACAGTCTCTCTAAATGATGGCAGGTAAGCAGACCATACCTAGCGGTATTATGTTTATGCTAACATGGCCAGATCTCTCAGTAATAAAGCTCCCTCCCCACCCCTGTTTGAACTCAGTAAATAACCCTTGGGGTGATACTTTGGTACCATGCAACGAGTCTTCTTGGGAAAACTGGAAATATTTGAAAGAGACAGGACATTGGATGATTTTATGAAATTATTTTGATTTTTCTTACGTGTGATAAGAGCAGTGTGGCTATGTAGGAGAATGTCCTTATTATTAGGAGCAGAATAAAGTTTTTAGGAGTGAAATATCATGATGTAGGCAGCTTCCTTTCACAGTGTTTAGCAAAAATTTCATATATGGATATTAATAGGTTGACGGAGAGCAAATATGTCTAATATTTATAATTTCTGAATCTAGGTGGAGAGCATATGGATGTTTGTTGTGTTACATTTTCAATCTTTCCATAATTTTGAAATTTTTTATAATAAAAATTTGAGGACAAACTTTTTGAACTTATAATAATAGCACTTCCTCCCTTCCAGGGACCATACTAAAAGTCTCATACATTATCACATTTAGTCCCTAAAACAACCATATAAGGTAGGTGCTATAACTGTCCCACTTTTCCTGACAGGGACACCAAAGAACAGAGAGGTTAGTTAATTTACACAAAGACACACAGATAGTTTAGTGAAAGACAAGTAAGATTCTAATTGAGTGGGTGTGACTCCGAATCCTGGTTGTGAATCACGTAAGTATATTGCATCCTCAGCATTCAAAAGAAAGAGTTATAGTTCAGAAAAGTCACTCCTGGGCCTTTGTTAGCACAATCTTTATTCTAAAGACCCAGCAGCAGTGGGATGTAAACTTAAGAGAAACTAGAGCATTGATCAGGACCCCAACAGGGAGCCCACCCACCAAGATCGCAGCAGAGGGTGCTGATCTACTCAACAGGCCCAGACCCGGACGGCCTTCCCACATCATCAGGACTTCACCCTCACTCAGCCTAAGGTCTCCGATAACTAGGAGGATTTCTCCCAACCAGCCACAAGCAAAGGACCAACACAAGTCATTGCAAATACTACTTGCCCTTAAGCAGGGTGGGATTTCAGCTCACTTCTCTATCACTGGTTATAGAATAACAATGATCATAATAACAGATGCTATTTTTGGAACAAGCTATGGGCCAGACACTGTTCAAAGTGCTCTTCATACAGTACTTAACATAATTCTCTCAACAAATTCACGAGGCATGTGATCTAGGAGGAAAAGGAGTCGCAGAGCGTGGTGGCAAGAGACCCTGGGCAACACAGTCCCAGAGCATCCTCCGTGGGACGCGCCATCCAAGAGCTTGGGGAAGGCCAGCATTATGGGCGGGGAAGAACACCCCCACCTGTTGAACGCCTTCTCCTCGCTGGTATTGGGTGACATCCTTTCAAATCCATTACCTTGTAAGGCGCAGGGCTGCTCTGCAGTAAATAATTACCATCTCCATTTCACAGAGGAGAAAGTGAAACTCGGGAAATTAGGTCCCTTCCAGGAGCCCCACAATTAGGAAGTGCTTCCTGTGAGAGAGAAAAGCTAGTAAGTGTTTGCTAAATGAAAGCACACATATATAGATTCGTAAGTTAACAAATAAAAACACAGAGGCTGTCAGACACTCCGTAAGTTAGATGGACTTGTTTGCCAAGGGGGAACCGTGGCCCGACCATGGCCTGTTGCCCAAGGGTCCTGTCCCAACAGAGGCAGCCTGACACTGAGGTGTGGCTGGGGGCACCCAGCAGAAGCAGGGAGGGAGCTGAGGGAGCCAACAGGAAACGGGGAGACCCTGGGGCCACATGCTCGCCCAAGCACGCACAGCAAGTCCAAGGCAACACCACCTGCCTCCAAGAAACAGTGTGGAAGGAAACCCGGGGCGGGTGGGGAAGGGAGGGGGCCCACAAGCAGCGACTCCGCTCACGAGCAGGTGTCTGACCTGTTCATCAAGGTGTCCTGGCTGGGTCACAGGGCATGGCAGCATGGGTGGCATGAGGGACCCACTGGCCACTTGGAAAAGCAGGTGAGCAGAAGCCCCTCAGAGCTGATAGAGAAAGGCACCTGTTCTGGGCAGGTGTGGATCCCTGGGGAGGCAGAGAGCTAGGTCAGGTGACAGGCCCCGGCTGCTCCCTCAGCCAGGAGCTCTGGGCAGTGTACACAGCAGCCCTGAGTCGGTCAGGTAGTTGGGGAATCTGCATCAGACCCCGCGTGGCCTGCTCCAGAGCCTCTGCACCTCACCTTTCTTCGTACAGCTCCGTGTGGACCCAACGAGCGGCGTGACTTTGGAGGACGGCAGGGAGCCAGCCCACGTTGGGGAGGGTCCTTTCTGACAGCTGGGAAGGTGGTAGACGGACTGGAGTCAGAGCAGAGCCCCTGGTTCTGGGATAAGGGCTTCGTCTGTAGAAGAGGAACAGCCCTTGAAGATTTTTCAGCAAGGCGAGGCGCCATCATTGGGGCTGAGCAGGAACAGTGTGTGGGCGGGTGGCCAGAGGCAGACGCAGCAACACAGACGCGGTAATGAGCGCGCAAGCCTAGGGGAGAGCTGGACACTGGAAGACGAATGCGACAGAATCAGTCTGTCCTTGCAGGCTGTCAACTCAGGGCAAGGCAAGGTGATTCAATCAGTGGGACCGGGAAGTTTGAGAGGGACTTGCAGAGGCAGCTGGTGACCTCAGAGGAGGGAGAGGAGGAGAGGAGGTGGAAGGGGAAATGAACAATTGAGTTAGTTCTGCTGTCCCCTCCAACTGCCCCCAGCCCAACACAAGGAGGAGCCAGCTTGCGCTGGCCACCCACGCCGTTCTCTCGGCCACGGCCCCAGGGAACTGCTCTGAAAGAGAAGGGGACCCGTGGTCCCTGCCCTCCACTGCAGGCTCCTCCGGTGTGCTGGCTCGCCCCGCTGATCCGACGCTTCCGTCTCTAGGGTCCCGGGTGTCTTCAGCTCCCCCTTGCCCTCACGGGCTCCTTTCCGCTCCCTTCCCTGACACAGCCGCTTCCCTGAGGATCCGTCCCTATCACTCTGGTAGCCTCAGCTCAGACGTCACCTCCCAGGACGGCCTCTCCGCTCCCAGCGCCTGCACTTGTTTCCTGTGCCTCCCGTCCCTGGGACCAGCCTCTGGGATGCCCAGTGTCCCCTGCCAGAAAGCAGCTCCGTGAGCGCAGCCCCAGTGCCTGGCCCGGCACCCAGGAGCGTGAGGCCCACGTGTCAAACGAAGGACCACGGGCGTGGCGCCACAGCAGGTCGGGTGGGTCTCGCTCACTGCCACCCCCTCCGCCCCCACGCTGCCCGGGCCAACCCTCTTTGCCCGTGAGGCCCGCTCTAGCAAATAAAAATGAACACAGCATTATCACCACCGAGAAAAATGTTTCCTCTTCCCCACTATTCAACAAAATAGAGTTGAAAACTATTCTTTCCCGAGGAAGGTTTAGCGTTCAAAGAGCCGTGACGATGAGATCAGAACAGCCCCTCTCAGGAGTGGGGACGCTGCAGAAAGGACGAGGACTCGCTCCTCGCCCCCCTCTCCCAAGGCTCTGCGCTCCCTTTTCCAAGCAGCGAGGGGCCTTCGGTGGCGGCCCAGCAGCACCACCGTCAGTCCGCCTGGGGAATTGCTCCGTGTGCCTGCACCCCAAGAACCCTCCTGAGTCGGGGAAATCGCGTTACTGCTAACCTCCAGCCTCTGTGAACTTCAAGCGGAGAAGAAACTGGCCCAGTTCCACGAGGGCTTCTGAGAGCACTCACCCTCCCGTCTGGGCCCTGGACCAAAAGGGCAAAACCAGAACTGTGGTTTTAATTCCAGCTCTGTTTACAACCTGTGTCCTTGAAAGGTCACCTGCCTGCTCCAACACACCATCTCCGGGTGCGGACAAGGGGTAATGTCATCAGTCGCTCTTAGAGGGCCCTGTGGGGGAACTCAGAGCACAAGGAAAATTTTGTCAATACAGGGCATTAAGCAAAAAGACGATGCCAGACCGCTTGAATCCACTGCTGGTGTTCAGAGCTTAGAAAAAAGGCTCTGCACACACACACACACTGTGTAGACACACACATGCTGTGTAGACGGAGGGAAGGACACAGATAGACCAAGCGGCAGGAGAAGCAGCACTGGCTCCCCAACTCAGTACGCCAACGCAAGACACACCAGCAAATCTGGGGCATAAAAAATACGCTATTTCTCTTAGGTAGTCAAATAAATCCATTTTTGTATTATCTGCTCCAAACATGTGTGTCCATGTGCTTTAAAAAGTTGTGTTTAAAAAAATGCCTTTTGTTTACAGACGATCCTTCAAATAATTTGTCAATATTTTGACTAAAAAAGGGGTATGAGAATTCCAATATAAATGCCACAAATATAGTAAGAAAAAAGCAAATATCCTAATTCAGAAACAGGCAAGCATTACATAATAAACATAATTACATAAACATAATTTGTAGAAGAAATAAAAGTGGTACTATAAAAAATGTATAATTTAGTAATTAGAGAAATGCAAAACAAAGTAATATTTTGTCATCAAGGAAGCATAAAACAAAGAAAATCAATAATATTGAAGTTGATTCACTAGTGGAAAAATAAATTAGTATACATTCCGGAGGGCAAGTTGGCAATATTTATATAAACTTTTAAAAAGTGATAGGACTTTTTGACCAACAATACGTGTTATGGAACTTCATCTCATGCAAATAAAGAGAGGAGAGACTCAGCTGCAAGCACCACGTGTACAAGGAAATTCGGAAAGACCCTGGGGATTAAAGGAAACAGCTACATCTGGTAAATGGGCTACTATGAAGCCATTAAAAGGTATATGCCAAATGCCTTTATAGATCCAAAGATGTCACTGAACTTTTACACAGGAAAAAAAGGTAGCTAAAACAAAACAAAACAAAATTGTAATTATGATCCAATCTGGCAACTACCTAGCCATTTATATATATCTCAAAAGGTGAAACAAAGTACTCCAAGGAAAGCAGAGGCTGAAAAACTAAATGCTTTTAAAATTCTTTCCCTTAAAAAAATAAGTTGTTTTCCCTTTCTTTTGTATTTTCTGAGATTGTTATGATGAAATATATTGCTTAGGTAATAAGAAAAAATAATTAGGAGTACTTCTTAGACTAAATAGGGAAAAACATTCTAAAATAAACTCAGAGCTGAAGCAGAAAGACAGGCAGGAGAATGGACGATCTGACCCGCCCCTGCACTGACGGGCACCCACCTGCCAGCGGGAGCCGCTCCCCTGCCCAGAGCAGCCCCCTCAGCTCACACGGAGCCATGGAGCTCCAGCTTTCCCAGCTCCATCAGAAGGCACTCAGAAAAAGTGCCATTTCAACAATACTTCCCATGTTACTCAAGGAAGATAAAAGGCCAAGATATTTAAATGGGACTTAATTACAGAGCCATGTGCCTGAAGTAAAATAACCAGTTCTACAGAGGTCCTCGAGGAGAGAGGGGATGAGGCCAGAACTGCCTCTGGAACGGCCACGAGAGGCTCAGCCATTTTTTATTGAATGCACCTCATTCTAAGATGTTATTTTCAGGGTTCTATTGCAATACTTACTACACAGAGAAATATGTTAAAAAATACTCCGCATTGACAACATGACTGTAAAATACAATATGTACATTAAACAGTCCCAGGAGGGTTTCCACTCATCCCCACTGTGAGTGGGACACCCGACGCCGCCTCCTGCCGCGCAGCCTCAGACCGTGTACCGCCTCTCCCCCTCGTGCTTCGCCTTGTGGTACTTCACGTAGTCGTGGTGCAGCTCCTTGAAGACGTCTCTCACTCCCAGCGGCAGCGAGGCCCGCAGGAACTGCACGTCCGACTTGGAGCAGAGGTCCAGGAGGAGGTAGATGCCCTCCTGCAGGGGCCCTTTCATAGCCGGGGACAGGGTGACCTGGGGAAGGACACACCGTCCGTCAGAGCAAACAGGCTGAGGCCGGGCCCACAGGAGACCTGACGGAATTCCAACATCCGCCTCCAACTTGAGAAAAGATGCTTCTTTTAAAATATCATGTTGCATACAACTTACATGACTGAATATTCATACCTTAAAAGTTTATATTTTGGGGAAATAGAAGCCAACTCAAGTGAACAGAGACCTGGAATAAAACACCCCAGGGGCAGCTTTGAAAAGACGAACATGATATCTATTTGTTTAACGGGGGCATTTAAAAATTGGTCTCTACATTTAAAAATCATAGGAAGAGCCGCCTGCACATGGTGTTAAACTCTTCCACATGGTCAGTCCCATTGGAAGCTACATTAACCAGAAGCAATGTTTACTACTGTGACTGGCGCCTCCCCCCAGGGCAGGGCAGGCAGGTGAACAGACAGGTGAACAGGCAGCTCTGACACTCTCCAAGTAGATCACTGACAGGTGATTAGCAACTAGATCACCTTACTCCACCCTGCATCAGAAGTGATTTGATTACCACTTAATGGATAACTTTATTTCCATCTATAATAGCACAACGGGCCCAAAGTTGCTAACTGCCCCAGAATGGTTGGATTGGTCCCTGTGCCTAAAGGGACCAATTTCTTTCCTGAAATTCTGGGTTAACTAAAATCTGGAGCACAGCAGGGTGGGTGGGCAGTCCAGCCCCAATGCAGCCGTATTAGATATCATGCACAAAGTTTCAGATCAGAGATTCAAACTAGTATCTAGACAACAGGCCCAGAGACAGGCCCCACTCAGGTTTCAGCTGAACCTGGCGCTGAGCAGAGTCTGAATGGCCCAGAAGCTGAAAGCAAAAAGCAATCGAGAGGTCCCAGCTGAGAGGCCTGGTTTGTGGCTGATTCTTGACTCATGTCATGATGACCTACAAGAGGTCATCTACAAATCACAGCTTCCAGTGGGGCAGAGCTTATTAACTGGGAGGAGTCTGCGTCACCTA